>NC_143130.1:88952346-89577346 GCF_059928025.1 Delphinapterus leucas
GTCATATGGTAGTTCCATTTTTAGTTTTTTAAGGAACCTCCATACTGTTCTCCATAGTGGCTGTACCAATTCACATTGCCATCAGCAGTGCAAGAGTGTTCCCTTTTCTCCACACCCTCTCCAGCATTTATTGTTTGTAGATTTTTTGATGATGGCCATTCTGACTGGTGTGAGATGATATCTCATTGTAGTTTTGACTTGCATTTCTCTAATATTAATGATGTTGAGCATTCTTTCATGTGTTTGTTGGCAGTCTGTATATCTTCTTTGGAGAAATGTCTATTTAGGTCTTCTGCCCATTTTTGGATTGGGCTGTTTGTTTTATCGTTATTGACCTGAATGAGCTACTTATAAATTTTGGAGATTAATGCTTTGTCAGTTGCTTCATTTGTAAATATTTTCTCCCATTCTGAGGGTTGTCTTTTGGTCTTGTTTATGGTTTCCTTTGATGTGCAAAAGCTTTGAAGTTTCATTACGTCTCATTTGTTTATTTTTGTTTTTATTTCCATTTCTCTAGGAGGTGGGTCAAAAAGGATCTAGCTGTGATTTATCTCATAGAGTGTTCTGCCTATGTTTTCCTCTAAGAGTTTGATAGTTTCTGGCCTTACATTTAGGTCTTTAATCCATTTTGAGCTTATTTTTGTGTATGGTGTTAGGGAGTGATCTAATCTCATACTTTTACATGTACCTGTCCAGTTTTCCCAGCACCACTTATTGAAGAGGCTGTCCTTTCTCCACTGTATATTCCTGCCTCCTTTATCAAAGATAAGGTGACCATATGTGCGTGCGTTTATCTCTGGGCTTTCTATCCCATTCCATTTATCTATCTTTCTGTTTTTGTGCCAGTACCATACTGTCTTGATTACTCTAGCTTTATAGTATAGTCTGCAGTCAGGGAGGCTGATTCCTCCAGCTCTGTTTTTCGTTCTCAAGATTGCTTTGGCTATTCGGGGTCTTTTGTGTTTCCACACAAATTGTGAAATTTTTTGTTCTAGTTCTGTGAAAAATGCCAGAGGTAGTTTGCTAGGGATTGCATTGAATCTGTAGATTGCTTTGGGTAGTAGAGTCACTGTCACAATGTTGATTCTTCCAATCCAAGAACATGGTATATCTCTCCATCTATTTGTATCACCTTTAATTTCTTTCATCAGTGTCTTATAATTTTCTGCAAACAGGTCTTTTGTCTCGTTAGGAAGGTTTATTCCTAGATATATTATTCTTTTTGTTGCAATGGTAAATGGGAGTGTTTTCTTGATTTCACTTTCAGATTTTTCATCATTAGCGTATAGGAATGCCAGAGATTTCTGTGCATTAATATTGTATCCTGCTACTTTACCAAATTCATTGATTAGCTCTAGTAGTTTTCTGGTAGCATCTTTAGGATTCTCTATGTATAGTATCATGTCATCTGCAAACAGTGACAGCTTTACTTCTTCTTTTCCTATTTGGATTCCTTTTATTTCCTTTTCCTCTCTGATTGCTGTGGCTAAAACTGCCAAAACTATGCTGCATAAGACTGGTCAGAGTGGGCAACCTTGTCTTGTTCCTGATCTTAGTGGAAATGCTTTCAGTTTTTCACCATTGAGGACGATGTTGGCTGTGGGTTTGTCATATATGGCCTTTATAATTTTGAGGAAAGTTCCCTCTATGCCTACTTTTAGCAGGGTTTTTATCATAAATGGGTGTTGAATTTTGTCGAAAGCTTTCTCTGCATCTATTGAGATGATCATATGGTTTTCCTCCTTCCATTAGTTAATATGCTGTATCACGCTGATTGATTTGTGTATATTGAAGAATCCTTGCATTCCTGGAATAAACCCCACTTCATCATGGTGTATGATCCTTTTAATGTGCTGTTGGATTCTATTTGCTAGTATTTTGTTGAGGATTTTTGCATCTATGTTTATCAGTGATATTGGCCTGCAGTTTTCTTTCTTTCTGACATCCTTGTCTGGTTTTGCTATCAGGGTGATGGTGGCCTCGTAGAATGAGTTTGGGAGTGCTCCTCCCTCTGCTATATTTTGGAAGAGTTTGAGAAGGATAGGTCTTAGCTCTTCTCTAAATGTTTGATAGAATTCACCTGTGAAGCTATCTGGTCCTGGACTTTGTTTGTTGGAAGATTTTTAATCACAGTTTCAATTTCAGTGCTTGTGATTGGTCTGTTCATATTTTCCATTTCTTCCTGATTCAGTCTTGGCAGGTTGTGCATTTCTAAGAATTTGTTCATTTCTTCCAGGTTGTCCATTTTATTGGCATATTGTTGCTTGTAGTAATCTCTCATGATCTTTTGTATTTCTGCAGTGTCACTTGTTACTTCTCCTTTTACATTTCTAATTCTATTAATTTGAGTCTTCTCCCGTTTTTTCTTGATGAGTGTGGCTAATGGTTTTTCAATTTTGTTTATCTTCTCAAAGAACCAGCTTTTAGTTTTATTGATCTTTGCTATCGTTTCCTTCATTTCTTTTTCATTTATTTCTGATCTGATCTTTATTATTTCTTTCCTTCTTCTAACTGTGGGGTTTTTTTGTTCTTCTTTCTCTTATTGCTTTACGTGCAAGGTTAGGTTGTTTATTCGAGATGTTTCCTGTTTCTTAAGGTAGGATTGTATTGCTATAAACTTCCCTCTTAGAACCGCTTTTGCTGCATCCCATAGGATTTGGGTCATCGTGTCTCCATTGTCATTTGTTTCTAGGTATTTTTTGATTTCCTCTTTGATTTCTTCACTGATCACTTCGTTATTAAGTAGTGTATTGTTTAGCCTCCATGTGTTTGTATTTTTTTCAGATCTTTACCTGTAATTGATATCTAGTCTCATAGTGTTGTGGTCGGAAAAGATACTTGATACCATTCCAGTTTTCTTAAATTTACGAAGGCTTGATTTGTGACTCAAGATATGATCTATCCTGGAGAATGTTCCATGAGCACTTGAGAAAAATGTGTATTCTGTTGTTTTTGGATGGAGTGTCCTATAAATATCAATTAAGTACATCTTGTTTAATGTATCATTTAAAGCTTGTGTTTCCTTATTTATTTTCATTTTGGATGACCTGTCCATTGGTGAAAGTGGGGTGTTAAAGTCCCCTACTATGAATGTGTTACTGTCGATTTCCCCTTTTATGGCTGTTAGTATTTGCCTTATGTATTGAGGTGCTCCTATGTTGGGTGCATAAATATTTACAATTGTTATATCTTCTTCTTGGATCGATCGCTTGATCATTATGTACTGTCCTTCTTTGTCTCTTGTAATAGTCTTTATTTTAAAGTCTATTTTGTCTGATATGGAAATTGCTACTCCAGCTTTCTTTTGGTTTCCATTTGCATGGAATATCTTTTTCCATCCCCTCACTTTCAGTCTGTATGTTCCTCTAGGTCTGAAGTGGGTCTCTTGTAGACAGCATATATATGGGTCTTGTTTTTGTATCCATTCAGCCAGTCTGTGTCTTTTGTTGGGAGCATTTAATCCATTTACATTTAAGGTAATTATCGATATGTATGTTCCCATTCCCATTTTCTTAGTTGTTTTGGGTTCGTTATTGTAGGTCTTTTCCTTTTCTTGTGTTTCTTGCCTAGAGAAGATCCTTTAGCATTTGTTGTAAAGCTGGTTTGGTTGTGCTGATCTCTCACAGCTTTTGCTTGTCTGTAAAGTTTTTAATTTCTCCATCAAATCTGAATGAGATCCTTGCTGGGTAGAGTAATCTTGGTTGTGGGTTTTTCTCCTTCATCACTTTAAATATGTCCTGCCAGTCCCTTCTGGCTTGCAGAGTTTCTGCTGAAAGATCAGCTGTTAACCTTATGGGGATTCCCTTGTGTGTTACTTATTGTTTTTCCCTTGCTGCTTTTAATATGTTTTCTTTGTATTTAATTTTTGACAGTTTGATTAATATGTGTCTTGGAGTATTTCTCCTTGGATTTATCCTGTATGGGACTCTCTGTGCTTCTTGGACTTGATTAACTATTTCCTTTCCCATATTAGGGAAGTTTTCAACTATAATCTCTTGAAATATTTTCTCAGTCCCTTTCTTTTTCTCTTCTTCTTCTGGAACCCCTATAATTCGAATGTTGGTGCGTTTAATGTTGTCCCAGAGGTCTCTGAGACTGTCCTCAGTTCTATTCATTCTTTTTTCTTTATTGCTCTGCAGTAGTTATTTCCACTATTTTATTTTCCAGGTCACTTACCCATTTTTCTGCCTTAGTTATTTGGCTATTGATCCCATCTAGAGTATTTTTAATTTCATTTATTGTGTTGTTCATCGTTGCTTGTTTCATCTTTGGTTCTTCTAGGTCCTTGTTAAATGTTTCTTGCATTTTCTCTATTCTATTTCCAAGATTTTGGATCATCTTTACTATCATTATTCTGAATTCTTTTTCAGGTAGACTGCCTATTTCCTCTTCATTTGTTCGGTCTGGTGGGTTTTTACCTTGCTACTTCATCTGCTGTGTGTTTTTCTGTCTTCTCATTTTTCTTGTCTTACTGTGTTTGGGGTCTCCTTTTTGTAGGCTGCAGGTTTGTAGTTCCCGTTGTTTTTGGTGTCTGTCTCCAGTGGCTAAAGTTGGTTCGGTGGGTTGTGTAGGCTTCCTGATGGAGGGGACTAGTGCCTATGTTCTGGTGGATGAGGCTCGATCTTGACTTTCTGGTGTGGAGGTCCACGTCTGGTGGTGTGTTTGGGGGTGTCTGTGGCCTTATTATGATTTTAGGCAGCCTCTCTGCTAATGGGTGGTGTTGAGTTCCTGTCTTGCTAGTCGTTTGGCCTAGGGTGTCCAGCACTGTAGCTTGCTGGTCGTTGAGTAAAGCTGGGTGCTGCTGTTGAGATGGAGATCTCCGGGAGATTTTCACCATTTGATATTATGTGGAGCTGGGAGGTCTCTTGTGGACCAGTGTTCTGAAGTTGGCTCTCCCACCTCAGAGGCACAGCACTGACTCCTGGCTACAGCACCAAGAGCCTTTCATCCACACAGCTCAGAATAAAAGGGAGAAAAAGTAGAAAGAAAGAAAGAAAAAAGAAAGAAAGAAAGAAAGGAAGAAAGGAAGGAAGGAAGGAAGAAAGAAAGAAAGAAAGGAAGGAAGGAAGAAAGAAAGGAGGGAGGGAGGGAGGAAGGAAGGAAAGAAAGAAAGAAAATAAAATAAATTAAAGTAAGATAAAATTAGATAAAGTTATTAAAATAAAAAATAATTATTAAGAAAAAAATTTGTTTAAAGAGAAAAGCAACTACAAAGAAATGGACGAATAGAACCCTAGGACAAACAGTGAAAGCAAAGCTATACAGACAAAATCTCACACAGAAGCATACACATACACACTCACAAAAAGAGGAAAAGGGGAAAAAATAATAAATCTTGCTCTCAAAGTCCACCTCCTCAATTTGGAATGATTCGTTGGCTATTCATGTATTCCACAGATGCAGGTTACATCAAGTTGATTGTGGAGCTTTAATCTGCTGCTCCTGAGGCTGCTGGGAGAGATTTCCCTTTTTCTTCTCTGTTCGCACAGCTCCCGGGGCTCAGCTTTGGATTTGGCCCTACCTCTGCGTGTAGGTCGCCGGAGGGCATCTGTTCTTCGCTCAGACAGGACAGGGTGAAAGGAGCAGCTGATTCGGGGACTCTGGCTCACTCAGGCCGGGAGGAGGGAGGGGTCCGGAGTGCGGGGCGAGCCTGTGGCGGTAGAGACCGGCGTGACGTTGCACAGCCTGAGGTGCGCCGTGCGTTCTCCCGGGGAAGTTGTCCCTGGCTCCCGGGGCCCTGGCAGTGGCGGGCTGCACAGGCTCCCCGGAAGGGGGGTGTGGATAGTGACCTGTGCTCGCACACAGGCTTTTTGGTGGCGGTAGCAGCAGCCTTTGTGTCTCATGCCCATCTCTGGGGTCTGCGCTTTTAGCTGCGGCTCACGCCCGTCTCTGGAGCTCCTTTAAGAAGCGCTCTTAATCCCCTCTCCTCGTGCACCAGGAAACAAAGAGGGAAGAAAAAGTCTCTTGCCTCTTAGGCAGTTCCAGACTTTTCCCTGGACTCCCTCCCGGCTAGCCGTGGTGCACTAACCCCCTCCAGGCTGTGTTCACGCCACCAACCCCAGTCCTCTCCCTGCGCTCCGACCGAAGCCCAAGCCTCAGCTCCCGGCCCATCCCGCCCCGGCAGGTGAGCAGACAAGCCTCTCGGGCTGGTGAGTGCTGGTCAGCACCGATCCTCTGTGCGGGAATCTCTCTGCTTTGCCCTCCGCACCCCTGTTTCTGCGCTCTCCTCCACGGCTCCAAAGCTTTCCCCCTCTGCCACCCGCAGTCTCTGCCCACGAAGGTGCTTCCTAGTGTGTAGAAACCTTTCCTCCTTCACAGCTCCCTCCCGCTGGTGCAGGTCCCGTCCCTATTCTTTTGTCTCTGTTTATTCTTTTTTCTTTTGCCCTACCCAGGTACGTGGGGACTTTCTTGCCTTTTGGGAGGTCTGAGGTCTTCTGCCAGCGTTCAGTAGGTGTTCTGTAGGAGTTGTTCCACGTGTAGATGTATTTCTGGTGTATCTGTGGGGAGGAACGTGATCTCCGCATCTTACTCTTCCGCCATCTTCCCCTCGTCCCTGGAGATAGGGTCTTTACAGAGGTAATAAACTTAAAATGAGGTCATTAGGGTGGGTCTTAATCCAATATGACTGATACCCTTATAAAAAAGGGAAATTTTGAAGGCAGACACACACACAGGGAGAACACCCTGTGAACATCAAGGCAGAGATCAGAGTGATGCTTCTACAAGTCAGGGAACACCAAAGATTGCCAGCAAACCACCAGAAGCTAGGGGAGAGCCCTGGTACAGAGACTTCCTCACAACTCTCAGAAGGAACCAACACTGCTGACACCTTGATCTCGGATTTCAAGCCTCTAGAACTGTGAGACAATAAAAATTTTTGTGTTTTTTTAAAAGGACAGGAGTATAAGACAAAACACAAGAAATATATCTTAATATATGAAGAACTAGATTACTAATGGGAATATTATGGAATATTTCCTGAATGAAGGAACTAAGCTATAAACTAGTATAAACAGTGATTGTGTAGTCTTAATCTATCACCTCATCCTTCTTTGCCTTTACTTTTTGTTTGAAAAACAACTATTCCAACCTCTCTCTAAATATACTTCATAGAGATGTTGTGAGGAATTATTTGACTTTCTGGGAATTACTTTCAGTTACTATAAATTTGCAGAGAAAGGTTATGTGTAAATCAAAATTATGTAAGATTTGTGTAAGGGAACAAACACAGAAGTGTTTTTCAGTTCAAGAATTAATTCTTTGACTCAAGTTATGGTTAAAAGATACCATAGGAGGGTTGAGGAAGTTGGCGGAAGAGTAAGACGTGGAGATCACCTTCCTCCCCACAGATACATCAGAAATACATCTACATGTGGAACAACTCCTACAGAACACCCACTGAACGCTGGCAGAAGACCTCAGACCTCCCAAAAGGCAAGAAAGTCCCCACGTACCTGGGTAGGGCAAAAGAAAAAAGAATAAACAGAGACAAAGCATAGGGACGGGACCTGCACCAGCGGGAGGGAGCTGTGAAGGAGTAAAGGTTTCCACACACTAGGAAGCCCCTTCGCGGGCAGAGACTGCGGGTGGCAGAGGGGGAAAGCTTTGGAGCCGCTGAGGAAAGCGCAGAAACAGGGGTGCGGAGGGCAATACGGAGAGATTCCCACACAGAGCATCGGTGCGGACCTGCACTCACCAGCCCAAGAGGCTTGTCTGCTCGCCCACCGGTGTGGGCAGGGCCTGGGAGCTGAGGCTTGGGCTTCGGTCGGAGCGCAGGGAGAGGAGAGGGGTTGGCAGCGTGAACACAGCCTGAAGGGGTTAGTGCACCACGCATAGCTGGGAGGAAGTCAGGGAAAATGTCTGGACCTGCCAAAGAGGCAAGAGGCTTTTGCTTCCCTCTTTGTTTCCTGGTGCGCGAGGAGAGGAGATTAAGAGCACTGCTTAAAGGACCTCCAGAGACGGGCGCAAGCTGTGGCTAACAGCACGGACCCCAGAGACGGGCATGAGATGCTAAGGCTGCTGCTGCCGCCACCAAGAAGCCTGTGTGCGAGCACAGGTCACTCTCCACACCTCCCCTCCGGAAGCCTGTGCAGCCCGCCACTGCCATGGACCCGGGATCCAGGGACAACTTCCCCGGGAGAACACACGACGAGCCTCAGGCTGGTGCAACGTCATGCCGGCCTCTGCCGCCGCAGGCTCTCCCCGCATCCGTACCCCTCCCTCCTCCCAGCCTGAGTGAGCCAGAGCCCCCGAATCAGCTGCTCCTTTAACCCTGTCCCGTCTGAGCAAAGAACAGACGTCCTCCGGCGACCTACACGCAGACGTGGGGCCAAATCCAAAGCCGAACTGCAGGAGCTGTGCGAACAGAGAAGAAAAAGGGAAATCTCTCCCAGCAGCCTCAGAAGCAGTGGATTAAAGCTCCACAATCAACTTGATGTACCCTGCAACTCTGGAATACATGAATAGACAACGAATCATCCCAAATTGAGGAGGTGGACTTTGGGAGCAAGATAGATTATTTTTTCACCTTTTCTTCTTTCTGTGAGTGTGAATGTGTATGCTTCTGTGTGAGATTTTGTCTGTAAAGCTTTGCTTTCACCATTTGTCCTAGGGTTCTGTCCGTCCATTTTTTTTTTTACTTAAAAAAAATTTTTTTTTCCTTAATAGTTTTTATTTTAATAACTTTATTTTATCTTACTTTATTTTATGTTCTTTCTTTCTTTCTACTTTTTCTCCCTTTTCCTCTGAGCTGTTTGGAGGATAGGCTCTTGGTGCTCCAGCCAGGAGTCAGTGCTGCGCCTCTGAAGTGGGAGAGCCAACTTTAGGACATTGGTCCACAAGAGACCTCCCAGCTCCACGTAATATCAAACGGCGAAATATCCCAAAGATCTCCATCTCAGCACCAACACCCAGCTTCAACCAACGACCCGCAAGCTACAGTGCTGGACACCCTAGGCCAAACAACTAGCAAGACAAGAACACAACCCCACCCATTAGCAGAGAGGCTGCCGAAAGTCATAATAAGGCCACAGACACCCCAAAACACCAACAGACGTGGACCTGCCCACCAGAAAGACAAGATCCAGCCTCATCCACCAAAACACAGGCACTAGTCCCCTCCACCAGGAAGCCTACACAACCCACTGAACCAACTTTAGCCACTGGGGACAGACATCAAAAACAATGGGAACTACAAACCTGCAGCCTGCAAAAAGGAGACCCCAAAAACAGTAAGAGAAGCAAAATGAGAAGACAGAAAAACAAACAGCAGATGAAGGAGCTAGGTAAAAAACCACCAGACCTAACAAATGAAGAGGAAATAGGCAGTCTACCTGAAAAAGAATTCAGAATAATGATAGTAAAGATGATCCAAAATCTTGGAAATAGAATAGAGAAAATGCAAGAAACATTTAACAAGGACCTAGAAGAACTAAAGATGAAGCAAGCAATGATGAACAACACAATAAATGAAATTAAAAATGATCTAGAAGGGAATCAATAGCAGAATAACTGAGGCAGAAGAACGGATAAGTGACGTGGAGGATAAAATAGTGGAAATAACAACTGCAGAGCAGAATAAAGAGAAAAGAGTAAAAAGAACTGAAGACAGTCCCAGAGACCTCGGGAACAACATTAAACGCACCAACATTCGAATTATAGGGGTCACAGAAGAAGAAGAGAAAAAGAAAGGGACTGAGAAAATATTTCAAGAGATTATAGTTGAAAACTTCCCTAATATGGGAAAGGAAATAGTTAATCAAGTCCAGGAAGCACAGAGAGTCCCATACAGGATAAATCCAAGGAGAAACACTCCAAGACACATATTAATCAAACTATCAAAAATTAAATACAAAGAAAACATATTAAAAGCAGCAAGGGAGGGCTTCCCTGGTGGCACAGTGGTTGAGAGTCCGCCTGCCGATGCAGGTCATACGGGTTCATGCCCCGGTCCAGGAAGATCCCACATGCCACGGAGCGGCTGAGCCTGTGAGTCATGGCTGCTGAGCCTGCACGTCTGGAGCCTGTGTTCCGCAACGTGAGAGGCCCCAAAAGTGAGAGGCCCGCGTACGGCAAAAAAAAAAAAAAAAAAAGCAGCAAGGGAAAAACAACAAATAACACACAAGGGAATCCCCATGGTTAACAGCTGATCTTTCAGCAGAAACTCTGCAGCCAGAAGGGAGTGGCAGGATATATTTAAAGTGATGAAGGAGAAAAACCTACAACCAAGATTACTCTACCCAGCAAGGATCTCATTCAGATTTATTGGAGAAATTAAAATGTTTACAGACAAGCAAAACCTGAGAGAGATCAGCACCACAAAACCAGCTTTACCACAAATGCTAAAGGATCTTCTCTAGGCAAGAAACACAAGAGAAGGAAAAGACCTACAATAACAAACCCAAAACAATTATGAAAATGGGAATAGGAACATACATATTAATAATTACCTTAAATGTAAATGGATTAAATGCTCCCAACAAAAGACACAGACTGGCTGAATGGATACAAAAACAAGACCCATATATATACTGTCTACAAGAGACCCACCTCAGACCTAGAGGAACATACAGACTGAAAGTGAGGGGATGGAAAAAGATATTCCATGCAAATGGAAACCAAAAGAAAGCTGGAGTAGCAATTTCCATATCAGACAAAATAGACTTTAAAATAAAGACTATTATAAGAGACAAAGAAGGACAGTACATAATGATCAAGGGATCCATCCAAGAAGAAGATATAACAATTGTAAATGTTTATGCACCCAACATAGGAGCACCTCAATACATAAGGCAAATACTAACAGCCATAAAAGGGGAAATCGACAGTAACACATTCATAGTAGGGGACTTTAACACCCCACTTTCACCAATGGACAGGTCATCCAAAATGAAAATAAATAAGGAAACACAAGCTTTAAATGATACATTAAACAAGATGGACTTAATTGATATTTATAGGACACTCCATCCAAAAACAACAGGATACACATTTTTCTCAAGTGCTCATGGAACATTCTCCAGGATAGATTATAACTTGGGTCACAAATCAAGCCTTGGTAAATTTAAGAAAATTGAAATCATATCAAGTATCTTTTCTGACCACAATGCTATGAGACTAGATATCAATTTCAGGAAAAGATCTGAAAAAAATACAAACACATGGAAGCTAAACAACACACTACTTAATAATGAAGTGATCAGTGAAGAAATCAAAGAGGAAATCAAAAAATACCTAGAAACAAATGACAATGGAGACACGACAACCGAAAACCTATGGGATGCAGAAAAAGCAGTTCTAAGAGGGAAGTTTACAGGAATACAATCCTACCTTAAGAAACAGGAAACATCTCGAATAAACAATCTAACCTTGTACCTAAAGCAATAAGAGAAAAAAGAACAAAAAAACCCCAAAGTTAGCAGACGGAAAGAAATCATAAAGATCAGATCAGAAATAAATGAAAAAGGAACGAAGGAAACCATAGCAAACATCAATAAAAGTAAAAGCTGGTTCTTTGAGAAGATAAACAAAATTGATAAACCATTAGCCAGACTCATGAAGATAAAAAGGGAGAAGACTCAAATCAATAGAATTAGAAATGAAAAAGGAGAAGTAACAACTGACACTGCAGAAATACAAAGGATCATAATAGATTACTACAAGCAACTCTATGCCTGTAAAATGGACAACCTGGAAGAAATGGACAAATTCTTAGAAATGTACAACCAGCCGAGACTGAACCAGGAAGAAATAGAAAATATGAACAGACCAATCACAAGCACTGAAATTGAAAATGTGATTAAAAATCTTCCAACAAACAAAAGCCCAGGACCAGATGGCTTCACAGGTGAATTCTATCAAACATTTAGAGAAGAGTTACTAACACCTATCCTTCTCAAACTCTTCCAAAATATAGCAGAGGGAGGAACACTCCCAAACTCATTCTATGAGGCCACCATCACCCTGATAGCAAAACCAGACAAGGATGTCACAAAGAAAGAAAACTACAGGCCAATATCACTGATGAATATAGATGCAAAAATCCTCGACAAAATATTAGCAAACAGAATCCAAAAGCACATTAAAAGGATCATACACCATGATCAAGTGGAGTTTATTCCAGGAATGCAAAGATTCTTCAATATACGCAAATCAATCAACATGATACACCATATTAAGAAATTGAAGGAAAACAACCATATGATCATCTCAATAGATGCAGAGAATGCTTTTGACAAAATTCAACACCCATTTTTGATAAAAACCCTGCAGAAAGTAGGCATAGAGGGAACTTTCCTCAACATAATAAAGGCCATATATGACAAACCCACAGCCAACGTAGTCCTGAATGGTGAAAAACTGAAATCTTTTCCACTAAGATCAGGAACAAGACAAGGTTGACCACTCTCCCCACTATTATTCAACATAGTTTTGTAAGTTTTAGCCACAGCAATCAGAGAAGAAAAAGAAACAAAAGGAATCCAAATCGGAAAAGAAGAAGTAAAGTCACTGTTTGCAGATGACATGATACCATACATAGAGAATCCGAAAGATGCTACCAGAAAACTACGAGCACTAATCAATTAATTTGGTAAAGTAGCAGGATACAAAATTAATGCACAGAAATCTCTTGCATTCCTATACACTAATGATGAAAAATCTGAAAGTGAAATCAAGAAAACACTCCCATTTACCACTGCAACAAAAAGAATAAAATATCTAGGAATAATCCTACCTAAGAGGACAAAATACCTGTATGCAGAAAAGTATAAGACACTTTTGAAAGAAATTAAAGATGATACAAACAGATGGAGAGGTATACCATGTTCTTGGATTGGAAGAATCAACATTGTGAAAATGACTCTACTACCCAAAGCAATCTACAGATTCAATGCAATCCCTATCAAACTACCACTGGCATTTTTCACAGAACTAGAACAAAAAATTTCACAATTTGTATGGAAGCACAAGAGACCCCGAATAGCCAAAACAATCTTGAGAACGAAAAACAGAGCTGGAGGAATCAGGCTCCCTGACTTCAGACTATACTACAAAGCTACAGTAATCAAGACAGTATGGTACTGGCACAAAAACAGAAATATAGATCAATGGAACAGGATAGAAAGCCCAGAGATAAACCCACGCACAGATGGTCACCTTATCTTTGATAAAGGAGGCAGGAATATACAGTGGAGAAAAGACAGCCTCTTCAATAAGTGGTGCTGGGAAAACTGGACCGGTACATGTAAAAGAATGAAATTAGAACACTCCCTAACACCATACACAAAAATAAGCTCAAAATGGATTAAAGACCTAAATATAAGGCCAGACAGTATAAAACTCTTAGAGGAAAACAAAGGGAGAACTCTCTATGACATAAATCACAGCAAGATCCTTTTTGACCCACCTCCTAGAGAAATGGAAACAAAAACAAAAATAAACAAATGGGACCTAATGAAACTTCAAAGCTTTTGCACAGCAAAGGAAACCATAAACAAGACCAAAAGACAACCCTCAGAATGGGAGAAAATATTTGCAAATGAAGCAACTGACAAAGGATTAATCTCTATGATATACAAGCAGCTCATGCAGCTCAATAATAAAAAAATAAAGAACCCAATCCAAAAATGGGCAGAAGAACTAAATAGACATTTCTCCAAAGAAGATACACAGATTGCCAACAAACACACGAAAGAATGCTGAACATCATTAATCTTTGGAGAAATGCAAATCAAAACTACAATGAGATATCATCTCACACCAGTCAGAATGGCCATCATCAAAAAAGCTAGAAACAATAAATGCTGGAGAGGGTGTGGAGAAAACGGAACACTCTTGCACTGCTGGTGGGAATGTGAATTGGTACAGCCACTATGGAGAACAATATGGACGTTTCTTTAAAAACTACAAATAGAACTACCATACTACCCAGCAATCCCACTACTGGGCATATACCCTGAGAAAACCATAACTCAAAAAGAGTCATGTACCAAAATGTTCATTAAAGCTCTATTTACAATAGCCAGGACATGGAAGCAGCCTAAGTGTCCATCAACAGATGAATGGATAAAGAAGATGTGGCACATATATACAATGGCATATTACTCAGCCATAAAAAGAAACGAAATTGAGTTATTTGTAGTGAGGTGGATGGACCTAGAAAATGTCATACAGATTGAAGTAAGCCAGAAAGAGAAAAACAAATACTGTATGCTAACACATATATATGGAATCTAAGAAAAAAAAAAAGAAAAAGGTCATGTAGTACCTAGGGTAAGACAGGAATAAAGACACAGATATACTAGAGCACGGACTTGAGGATATGGGGAGGGAGAAGGGCAAGCTGTGACAAAATGAGAGTGGCATGGACATATATACACTACCAAACGTAAAATAGATAGCTAGTGGGAAGGAGCCGCATAGCACAGGGAGATCAGCTAGGTGGTTTGTGACCATCTAGAGGGGTGGGATAGGGAGGGTGGGAGGGAGGGAGACGCAAGAGGAAAGATATATGGGAACATATGTATATGTATAACTGATTCACTTTGTTATAAAGCCGAAACTAACACACCATTGTAAAGCAATTATACTCCAATAAAGATGTTTAAAAAAAAGTGCCATAGTTATTGGAAATCAAGAAAACAATTTAGTCTTTCTTTCAGAAGTTCTGTGTGAATTTTCTACTTTTTTTATTATGTTTGGTTTTGAAAATGCACCCATTCACAAAACCTCTGGGCAGTTGGACAAAACAGATGTATAATCCTCTGAAACGGGGCAGGACTCAAGTTAAAGTATGATTGACTGAACATTTAAGAACACAATGAGGGAAAGGCTCACCTTTCTCCTCTATCTGAAGTTGCCAAGTGAAACCTTCCAAATATTCTAGAGGAAAGGGATGCCTCTGACTCATATTCTGTTTTCCTTTGAGTCTTGCTCAACTTTTGTTTCAAATGGAAAAAGGAAGGACAAAGGAATCACAGTAAAAGTCAAGGAACTAATTTTGCGTGGGAGGAAAGTACAGCTGTGTCATCTCTAGGCTATGATTATATAAAAAGAAAAACTTTGTAAAAGAACCCAAACCTTAACTTATTCAATGCGTTAATTTGAAGACGAAGGTAAGGTATTAAAGAATGGTGGGACCGAGTTGCTCCTTCAGAATCATGGTCTTTCTCTGTGTCTTATAGACACTTTAAAGATTGCAAAACTTTCCTCCAGAACCATTTCTAAGGCTGGTGAAACTGGCTCCTTCTGCATACTTCAAATCTATCTATCAATGGAAATTTAACACCCCCCAAAAATGCTAGTTTCGGATATACAAGGATTGAAATGTTCACAGAACGCTCTAGGAGTGTATGAGTTTGGCTGGATTTATCTTGCTCTAAGGTCAATTCAATCCTGAAAATCCTAAAGTCCCTTCCCTCAAATAGGGAACCATAGGTTCAGGTGAACAGTACCCTCTCTTGCTACAAAAAATAAATTGATATCGTCTGTAGGACCAAGACTTCTGGGGCAAAAAGAACAAGTAAAAATTAAAATACTGGGTGTCCCGTTTAGCTCAACTCTTTCATTTTGAAGATGATGCAGTGGAGGCTCAGAGATAGAAGTATGCACTGAAACATCCTGAGGTCTCTTCTCTAGGTCATGCGGAACTAGCCTCACCCCCAGGCCTCACTCCTGGTCTGCCTACCCTCTTGCTGCAGTGATGAGAGAACTGTAAATATCTCATCAGGTCTCAGTGAATCCTTGCCTGGTTGACTGAGTCAACTAGAGAGGAAGAGTTAGCGGTCCTTATGGCTACCCTTCCATCCGCACCCTTGCTCTCTAGATTCTGAAACAGTAGGGGTTCTGGGCGCAGGCCTTTGAGCAAGCTGCGGGGGGTGGGGGGTAACTGAAAATGTCAGCGAGGAAGCAGGGCCTGGCACTCCCAAGGGAAAAACTAAGTGGTACGCATGGCCCTTGCATTTTCCACCTTTCCTTCACTTCTTCTTTCCTTGGAAAATGTTTTCTTTTGAGCAAGACTAAAGGCAAACAGAATATGTATCAGAGGCATCTTTCTCTCGAGATTTTGGAAGGTCTCACTTAGTATCTTTAGATGGGGAAGGAAGGTAAGCCTTTTCCTCACTGACAATGTCTAGCAAACCGTTCTTCAGCTTGAATCCTGGCCCATTTCATAGGCCCCTGGTTGTACATCCACTTTGCCTGACTGCCCAGCGGTTTTATGAATGGACATATTTTCAGACAAAATGACTTGTTTAGAATGATGTTCAAATTTTAATATGCATAGACATCACCAGGAGGGCCTGTTGAAACACAGACTGCTGGGCCCCATACCTAGTTTATAATTTAGGAGGTGCCTGGGTGGAACAAGTTCTAACAAGCTCCCAGGTGATGCTGCTGCTAGTTCCAGCATTCAGGGCTAATGGGAACAATGGCCCCCAGGACCCAGCCTTAGATGTGCTCACCTTACCTGCTTCCACATCTCTGATAAGCCCCCTTTTCGTACTGACTCAGTGAGAAGCTATAGCTCATGTGAGAGGGAGACAGTGACAATAATGAGCATTGTCATCTTCTCAGAGGAACCACCTTGCTGCTTTTATTCCTAACTCTTAAGGAACTCTTAGACTGCCTTTTAGGCTCTTTATTTATCTTACTCCTCACATATATATGACCACAAAGTCCTAGATTCTGTATCCTAAATATCTACAGAATCTCTCCCCTACCTCTCCATCTTCTTTCTCACCTCCCTGACCCAGGTGAACATGATCTTTAGCCCAGAATTCTGCAGCAGCTCCCTATTTGGTCTTCTCTTTCTCTCCACTGTCAGAGCAAGGTTCCTAAAATAGAAATCTGATCCGAAAACTGGTCTGCTCAGAATTGCTCCAGTGTGTCCCTTTGGCTTTCAGGAGAAAGATAGAAGGGCAGCAATATCTTGGGGACATTTATTTTGCCTTTCCATCATCCTCTTCCTTCCTCCAATCATACCAACACTCATAGCATTTGAGATCGCACTTGGCAGAAAGAGAAGAGGTTCAACTGGTAAACCTCCTTCCACTTAAAACAGCTACCTTTCATTTTAGTTTAATGAGCATTTATAGCTGCCTACTATCTGCAATGCCTGACACTTTTTGCTAATGCTCACAAAAATCAGGTGGGTTACTGGGAGGAAAGAACGAGACATAGGGTTAAGGAGCTGACTAAGGTTATATCGAGCTAGTTAGATGATAAATTTGGAAGAGAAAACAGGTCTCTTGTTGCCTATCCAGGTTTCTTGCCATTGAACCTCACAATAGCCTTCATTTGTTTTTCAAATGTATGAGTTAGGAAGTAGAGGGTAAATGAATAAGCCCTGGCTTCAGACACTCCAGATTAGAAAACTGGTTCTGCGATGAGGTAAGCATGGGTACGTTTCTCACCTTTTTGAGCCTCCATTTCCTCATCCTGAATTAATCTTTGTTCATTTTTTATTATCCTTCTAATAATCCCCTTGTGGTAGCAGTATTCTAAGATGACTCCAGTGATCCCTGCCTCCTGGTATCCATGCCTTCATGTACCTTTCTCCTGTGGAGTGTGGACAGGATATGCAACTTGCTTCTAACTAATAGGATATGGTGATGGGCATGAGGTATCCCTCCCATAATTATGTTGTGTTATAGAAGGGATTTTGCAGATGAAAGTAAATTCCTAAACAGTTTGATGTTGACTTAATTAAAAGGCGATTATCCTAGATGGGCCTGCCCTAATCAGGTAGTCCTTTAAAAGAGGGCTTCTTCTTTCCCTGAGCTCAGAGAGTCCAGACAGTGGGGCTTCTCTTCCTCCTGCTGGCTCTGAGTTGTACAGATGTAAGAAAATCAATTCTTCCAACATCCACATGAACTTGCAAGAGGACCCCTGAATCTCAGGTGAGACTGCAGCCCCTTGAGTGCAGTCTTGTGAGACCCTAAGCAGAGGAGCCAGCTAAGCTTTGCCTAGACTCCTGACTCCTGGAAACTGTGAGATAATAATTGCATATTGTTTTAAGCTGCTAAATTTGCATTAACTTGTTATGCAGCAATAACTAACTAATACATCCCCCTTTCCCTGTAATTTCACCACCATCTCCCCCTCGCCCCTCAAAAAAAGGGGTAGGAGGGGACAAAGATCAAAGAGCAGACTCTATGGACCGAGTGGAACTGGTTTGAGAGCAATCACATCTTTACTCACCTGTAACCCTAGTTAGACAGAATGGCTTTCAGCAGTGCTGCTCTGAGAAACCAGAAGGTGTATGCTGATGGGGTATAGTCTACGGGGACAGAGGAGTGTGGGGTTGGACTAGAGGACAGTTGTGTTTACTTTTTCCATAGTTGTGCCTTTTTCTGGAACTCCAGGAGGGAAGAGTCATGCCCGGGAAGAGGGTAGAACTGGCTCTGGAAGGTTAAGTAACAAAGAAGGCCATATAAAATGACTGGCACAGCAATAATGCAGGAGGTTGACAAATGGAGCTGGGTTTGAAGACACAACACCCACAAGTCATAGTTTAATTCTGCCACTAGCTGTTTTAGGACTACAGTTCCTCACTGCACCTCTTGGGATTTTGATTTCCTCAACTCTAACACAACAGAATTATATGTTTGGTAGTTTCTAATTCCTTTAGAAATATACTGCCTTTCTCAAGTGAAATGGAGAAAAGAGATAAAAAGCGAAGCTGTTCTGGTTAAAGCAGAGGACCCAGCATAAAAACTACTGCAGGGGATAAGCCCCAGGCTCTCTTCTGACTCAGGTATCTCCTCATGATGCTATGGCTCTCCAGCAGAGGCTGGCCAGGATACAGACTGGGAGGATGCATACAGGTTTAAGCACCTTGCCACTTTTGCAGGGGCCGTACAAGTGTGGTAGGGCTGGTGGGGAGCCAGCTCATGTATAAGAGCATGAGCCCTACTCCTGCAGGGCCTCCAAGGCTCACATCAAGAACAGACACAGCTGTCTTGCTTCTAGCCATTCCTTCACTGGGCTCACAGCTGGTCAGCCAGAACTTTCTCTGAGGCTCCAAAGACTGCTCTACTCTGAATCCCAGCTAGAAAGGGTGAACAATGTAAGTTTCATTTTCATTACATGAACTGTTCCAGGAAAGTCAGTCTGTCCCTCAGAGACTCCAGACAGCAGGGCTTCTCTTCCTCCAGCTGGCTCTGAGTTCTACAGATGTAAGAAAAGCAATTCTTCCAACATCCACATGAACTTGCAAGAGGACTTGCATTTCAACTTCACATGGCATCAAGTAGAAACTCCCAGCTGACCCGTACTCCCATCCTCAATACTTGGTTTTGCAATTTGTCTGTTCCTATATTATACACATCTCCACCCCCACCAAAGCCAGCATTATAAACACAGACAGTAGAAACAAACCTCTCTCCAGACCTTGTCGTTTGGCTCCAGCCAATTCCTTGTATAAGAAGAGCTTGTGTGTCTGTACGTTGTCTCAGATAGCTTCTTGTAGTGTGTAGAGAGAAGACTAAAGAACGAAAAGGATGCTCATGTTTTCATCCAGTGCATTTACTGAAAACCTACCATATGTCTGGTGCCATTCCAGTCGCTGTGGCTACAGCAGTGAGCTAGATCGTTTCTACCTTCATGGAGCTTGCAGTCTGTAGGGGGAGAGAATAAATTTTTAAAAACAGTTATGTAAGAGACATAAACAAACAAGAACATTTAGGGTAAATGAAGACCACTGAAAGAAATAAGCAAGGATCTGGGATAAATGGGTATCAAATGGAGTGGGGGAAATGACTTTGGTTATGGGCATTCCAGAAAGGTTTCCCTGAGGATGCAGCATTAAGCTGAAACTTTGAGGCTGAGAAGAGGCCAGTCAAGCCAAGATTCCAGGAAAACACTTCTAAGATACAGGTGACAGCAAAATCAAAGGCCCTGAGTCAGAAGAGAGCTCACCCTGTGTGAGGAACTGAAAGGTCAGTCTGGAAGCAGTGTGGGAACATTGAGAGGGTGGCATGCCTTTCGAGTGAATCCAGCTCTCTTTTGAAACCTTAGCTGGAGTGGAATGTGTGGGCTGAGCTCTGGCTTTGCCACTTGCTACTCATTAACAGTCTGTAAGAGTCAATACAGGGAACTCTGCTCAATATTCTGTAACCACCTAATTGGGAAAAGAATTTGAAAAAGGATAGATACATGTATATGTATAACTGAATCACTTTGTTGTACACCTGAAACGAACACAACGTTGTTAATCAACTATACTCCAATATAAAATAAAAAGTTTAAAAAAAAAAAGAGTCAATACACTTCCCCAAGTTCCTGAATCAGCCGCAGTGGCAATCACCTGACCCCAGGTGGCGCAGGCTGGTTCTTCAGGCCACTGTAATGATTAGATTGAATTTCTTCAGTGTCTTAAGGTGAGTCCCCTGGGAGACAGACTCTGAGATGGAGATTTGTACGCAGGAAGTAAATGGGGTGGCACACTTGAGAACGCCTCCTGTGACGGAGTGAGGAAAGCGAGATTTGGTAAAGTAGTTGCAGGAAAGGTTACAGCCAATCCCAAAGGGAGCTCTGAAGCTGGGAAGGCTTTTTAGAGTCATCTCAAACTGTGGTACAGACACCAGGCCTTTTGCCTCCATGCTGACCAGTCATCAGGTGTGGGCTTTCCCTCAGTAGGGAATGTAACTGGGCAAGACAGCTCCTTCGGCTACAGGAAAGGCCCAGAGAGGGACTCAGCTGTGAGTCATCAGCAGGCAACACTCCCAGCACTGGGAGAATGTGTGTCTGCCCTGCAGTGGGAATTGGGTGACACATCACAACGTTCGCTACACCAATAGCTATTCTGGCCAACCTGATAGCAACCAGCCATCACTGAGACTCAAATACCACTGGAATTTCTCCATAGCTGAGACCCTGGCTATTGGGAGGAGACTGTTTTGCTAGTCTCCATTTATTTTAAATATTTTCTGAGATTGCTTAGAAGTGTATTAAGGTCAATATTTGTAAGATGTTCTGTTAGGTAGGACTCCAGGCAAATACCTTCTGTGAGGGTAAAGTAAACAAATTGCAAAAGATATGTGTTCCTGGTCACTTATATGCTATCCAGGATTTCTCAGAACTGGCCATACCCCTGGACCCCACTTTGCTGGATGGATCTCAGAGCAGGGACATCTGAAGTCCACAGAACCCAGTTCCTGGCCCTCAGATTAGTACAGCTCAAAGGAAAGGCTTCAGATTCACGGATGAGCTGTGTGGCAGCTCATGCTCCAATGAGGTCTCTGTGCAAATCCCATGGCAGGCTGTCACTGGGTAGTGTGGTTGAGTACAAGACCAGCATCGGGGAATAGATGATGACGGGGGTGCAAGGTGCCATATTAGGGGAGGTCAGAAAGGCCTCTGGGATGAGAAAGTGACATCCGAGTAAAGTGAGGAAGCGAGTCATGTAGATTTCTGGAGGTAGGAAGTTCCAGAGAAAGGAAAAAATGTGCCAATGTGCTAAGGCTGAAGAATGTTCAACTCACAGTAAGGTCAGTGCAGCTGGGCACAGTGGGCCAAAGGAGGACAGGTCAGAGGGCTGCTGGGGCTAGATCATGTGGGGTCAGGAAAGCAGGCCATGGGGAGGACTAGGGATTATTACTATTTTTTTGTGAGTGAAATAGGAAGTCATTAGAGAGTTCTGGGCAAGGAGCGATATGATCTGACATTATGTTTTAAAAGGAACACTCAGAGAACAGACGGTAGGAGGGAAGGGTAGGCAGAGCACAAGTAGGAAGCTACTGTGGTAACTGGGACATGAGAATAAGATGGTTTAAACCAGGGTAACTGCGGAGGTGGTGAGAACTGACTGGGTGCTGGATAAACTTTGGAAATAGAATTTGCTGATGATTTGGCTATAGGTGTGTGTGAGAGAGAGGAATCAAGGATGACTCCAAGTTCAAGTGTCATTTCTGCGTACAGTCACTCTCCTCTCCCACCTCCACCCCCACTTTGTTTTACTACCCTCCTCTTCTAATCCTGAGGACTCACATTTCCTTACCCAAGCGCTTCAGTGTCACCTCACTCTCCCACCCCAGGCTCTCCCTCTTTGATAGGTCCTCATACTCTGCTTCTAAATGCCTTTTTATATTCCAAGCTTTTCTATACTCTGTCCTAGCCTATGAATTCTCTGCATAGTGACTGGTTAACTAGTTTGCAAAAGTAAATAAAGACCAAGGTGCTAGTTTGAAAATGTCATACACCCCTACCACCAACACCCCATACATTTCTATTTTTAGTGCATCACCCCTGCCTTATCTCACAGTCATGACCAATAAAGGAATTTTAGGCACTTGAGAGTCAATGGTGAGAGATGTGAGACCTGGGGGCCTTTTCTAGAAGGAGCTACTTCATTTATATCATCCCCACAGCAATCTGATCAATATTTTTATTCCCATACTACTGAGCAAAGAACTGAGATTCCAAGGGCCTGGGCCCAAGACATGGCTGGTAAATAACAGAGCTGGGATCCAACCCAAACTGTCTGACTCCAGGGTCCGAGGTCTTCCCCTCCATCCCAAGCCCTGCTGGAGCAGAAGGGTGTGCAAATGATTTCTGGGTTACAAGGACACCAAGAATGGGCCTGCTCTCTAGCTGTGGCACATTCCTGTTACTTCTGAGCTTCAGGCAGACAAGAGAGAACTCAAAATGCCACACCTGGTAAGTATTTCTAGTGTTTGTTTCTAGTGCTCAAGATAGTTTTACAAATGACTGTTACTTCAGAGCTATGCTCTGCCAATTGGCTACAACTCCAAATTGCCTGCTTTAGAGTCTAGAAGCCCTACATGTGCTTTTGAGCACAAGCTCTGGTCATTTTCAGTCCTCTGGAACAGTCTGATAGTGGACAGTGGTAAAGTAAAATTATAGCTGGAGTTGGGATTTTTTTTTTTTTTTCTCACAGACACCTTGAAATGTGGTGTTTAGTATTTCCTGGCATGAGCTTGGGATCTACTCACATCTCTCTCACCACTTGTAATGTGACTGTAGCACATTAGGTCTATTCTGAATCTTTTTATCCTTCACCTCTATCTATAGGTTCAGAGAAAGAATGAACCATTAATGACCTCATCAATTTAATAGACTATGTCAACTTCTCTATCTAGTCCTATAAACAGAAAATCAGACTTGTGGTTTCCTGCTGCCCATCTGGATTTTCTAGCTGCCTTTCAGCCATGAACTTTATTCTTCGTGATTAGAAACAGAGACATATGGGGAAGGGGGATGGGGAGAGAGGAAGGAAATAGTAATGAATCTTATCAAGGCAACTTCCAACCCTGGGATTATGTCATTCAACTAGGATATGCTTTTGCAGGTAAGGATACCAGTTGGTATGCGTTTCCTTTCCTCGGAAAATACTTTGTGCCAAACTAGTTTTCACATAATACTAAAGTTTACTCATTAGCTCACATTGGTAGTCCATTTACCTTTTAGGAAAAGCTCACCATCACAGATCTATATTAAATTTTTTAGGTATTTAAAAGATAATCTTATGTTTTAGTAAGAGTAACTTTTATGTATGTTGCTGTTAAACTTTAGCAAACAATCAAATAGTCATACAGGAATGTAGCTGTAGCTTGATTAGGGACTATTAGCACTCAAATTAATTGATTTTAAATAGTAGTAATAAACTTTATAAGTATTAAATAATATTTTTAAAGTAACAAATAAAACATCAATGTTTATTTTTTGTTTCCCTGGGCTACTTTTAAAAAAGTAACATTTAATGATCTTTGCTAATAAAGTAGAACAGTGGTCTAGCAAAAGGGAATTACCACGTATTCAACCATACCATCTGCTGTTACCATGTAAAACAAGACTAATTGATGTGCTAGGCATTTTACATATGTTGTCACAGTTAAATATCCGAATGACTAAATTCAGTGCCCTGAAAAGATAATAATATCTTTGGACTACATTATATGGTAGAGGATCTGCAACAGTTAAATTTTATTTTGCTCAATTTTAAAATTGGTTTGCAATTCTGAGCATAGTTAATGCTTATAATGGGCTCATTGTCCTGAAGCTTAGAATTGTCATCTTTCATTTAGTCAATAAAGTGTTTATGGAGCAACTACAATGTAATAAAGTCTGGGGTGAATCAGATAAAAATTTAATTCTAAGAAAATGATAGTCAAATGCAATTTAAATCAAAACATTTCATGGAACAAGCTCTTTCATGGAACTTTTATAAAGTGACTCAAAAATTTTGTTGGAAAAGCAAATGGCCAATAATTGCCAGGATTATTTTGTAAAAAGAGAACAAGGTAAGGAGTCTCCATCTACCAAATACCAGACTTATAATACAGACAGTGTGGGACTTCCCTGGTGGCACAGTGGTTAAGAATCTGCCTGCAAATGCAGGAGCCACAGGTTCGAGCCCTGGTCCAGGAGGATCCCACATGCCGCAGAGCAACTAAGCCCGTGCGCCACAACTACTGAACCTGCGCTCTAGAGACTGCGAGCCACAACTACTGAGCCCACATGCCACAACTACTGAAGCCTGCGCGCCTAGAGCCCATGCTCCTCAACGGGGGAGGCCACCGCAATGAGAAACCCATGCACCGCAACAAGGAGTAGCCCCCGCTAGCCGCAACTGGGGAAAGCCCGTGCACAGCAACCAAGACCCAACACAGCCATAAATAAATAAGTTAATTAAAATAATAATAATAATAATACAGACAGTGTGTATGGATACAGGGATGAATAAATAAACCAGTGCATCACAACAGAAATCCCAGAAAAACAGACATATATGAATATATATATATATATATTTTTTTTTTAAACATCTTTAAAGTCCTGTGAACTGGATCAAAACACTCAAGTTTGGTGCAGCCATATGACTGAGCTCTGACCAACAGAATGTGGCAAGATGGCTTCTCCAGGCCTGGTCCATGAAACCTCCCTTGTATACTACATGTTCTTTTTTCCCTGGCCTTCTAGACAGATGTAGAAGATTTGGTGGAGCTCTCTGAGGACCAAAAAAATGACAGAGCCACTAGATGGAAGAAGCCTGAATGACTGCATAGAGCAGAGACCCTGTGCCATCCTCTTTGTGGCCCCCCCAGTGTATGGCAACATAACCAAGAAATAAACCTCTGCTGTGTTAAACCACTGAAATTTAACACTGCTTGTTTTAACAGTTAGCCTAGTTTGACTAATATACCCTATAATTACATTCATATCCCCGTCTCTTCCTACTAAACAATGAACTGTTTAAGGGCAAAAACATACAGTCCTTCATCCAATGTTGCTTAGCAAACAGATGATCAATAGATACTTATTGAATTAATAAATATTCAATTAAGCCAGGAGAAAGGACTAATATATTTTATAATGTTTCCTTGCACCTACTTCTCCTAAAGTGACTATTAAAACAACCATGCACAGAAAAAGAAATTTCTTAAACATCAGAAAAATAAAATAACAAGTTAATCATATTTCACTATTTCTCAAGTATTCTAGTATCTGATATTTTGCTGCAGTAGAAAATAAGAGATTGATCTGGAGGTTTCCAAAAGGCACAATCATGCATTCTTTAAAGCA
Source organism: Delphinapterus leucas (assembly GCF_059928025.1). NCBI lineage: Eukaryota > Metazoa > Chordata > Mammalia > Artiodactyla > Monodontidae > Delphinapterus > Delphinapterus leucas. Next base: position 88,977,889 of record NC_143130.1, read on the forward strand.
ATTAAAAAAAGAAAACTTTCCATCCACTATTCTCATGAGGAAAAGAACAAAATTTGCTACATTCTGTAGGTCCAAGTTAATTCTGATCCCTAGGTTTGCATTTGAAACAAGAAAACTTTATGGAGTCACTTTCTCAAGGCTCTTTTGACTACAAAGGCATTTCGACACATTTACTGGAGGCAGCCATTTGCCACAGTGTGGCAATAAATAATACACTAAGTCAAAGTGTATTAAAATGGCACTTAATGTACAACCTTCTCCCTCCTTTTTTTTAATTACTAAGAAATATTTGCAACACATTAACCCCAGGCAATCTTAGGAGACTTTCAATTTAAGAATATTAATATATGTGTTTTATTGAGTACTGAGAGAATCATTAAGTATAAATTAAGGATTCCCTATGGAGAGTGACGCTAATATTAATAGGTGAAATTACTGCCCCAATATCCTCTCTTTCCCAAATACGATCTATTTCAGGAAGCCCACAGAAAGTATACATGCCTATCTTCATTTTCAGATTTAAAAAGCCAGTTGTCGGGCTTCCCTGGTGGCGCAGTGGTTGAGAGTCTGCCTGCCGATGCAGGGGACATGGCTTCGTGCCTTGGTACGGGAAGATCCCACATGCCGCGGAGCGGCTGGGCCCGTGAGCCATGGCCACTGAGCCTGCGCATCCGGAGCCTGTGCTCCGCAACGGGAGAGACCACAACAGTGAGAAGCGCACGTACCGCAAAAAAAAAAAAGCCAGTTGTCACTATTAAGCAGAAGTTACATGTATTGATGTAAAATAAATTAGTATATGAAAAAAAAGATATATATGTAGGTATTACTGAATCACTTTGCTGTACACCTGACATTAATACAACATTGAAAATCAACTATACCTCAATTAAAAAAAGAAGAAAGTGCTCCAAAAACTAAATAAATAAAATAAAATAAATTAGTATTGCCATTATAGCTTTAAAAGAGAAATCAGAATTTGACACTTGAACCATTCACTCAGTCATGTAAATTCTTAGAGAACGGACAGTTGCTTTAGTGAAGAATGACTGGATGGCCTTTTCGGAAATGAGCAAGTCTGGTAAATACATGTCTCTTGATTATGTGTACTGTGTCTCCTCATCCCTACCCTACCTTACCCTTACCTTGTGCCTTACCAGTTTCTTTGCCAAGGGATGGGGTAAGGATATTTAATATTTCTCAATATTAAAAGGAGTTGAAATTTTAATATGGTTTGTTTGGGGATTGTGTGAAAAAGTCCACACATTAAAATGGCTCCTTAAAAAGGCAACTGCAAAGTGCCATTTATCCCCTCTATCATTTTCTGCCCAACTCCCACCATTTTGTCAACTTTTGTTTTGCCTGAATGGCTTCATGCCAAAGCAACTTCGGGTGCACAGTTGGGTGATTTGGGTTTCTAATTGTTGAGCATCTTCTATCTCAGCACAAATAAAAGCACACATATTTTCTTAATATACTTCCATGTATGTTACTCATATTGTGAATGTTGTTTATGATTTTCATCCTGGTCAAAAAACAATCCTTGCTTCAATTATAAGGAAAGTTTTAATACATTTCTTGGAAAAAAAGTAAGGAAAACATTTTGAATTGAAGTACCAAGAAAAAATTGAATGGCGAAGTATATCTACTATTCTGTTCAATGACACATTTAAATTCATGTTAAACAACTCAATGTATTAAAATATACATTTTCAATTTTCTAATAATTCAAAACTAAGACATGAATTTTTAATATTTTTCCAGGGCAGTCAGTTTCATTATGAAAATACATCTGATTTGCAAGATCCTGGGCTATAGGTGTCACATATACACTCACAAAGGCACCAGTCCTGATCACAAAAGAGGTAATGAAAGCAGGGAAAGATGGTTATATAATTAGGAGCTTGAATTAGATGCTAGCGCAAGATGTAACGTGCTGAACTTAAAATGTCTGTAGAATCAAATCGGACTTTTAAAAGAAACAGCTTTACCACAGAAAGTCCAAATAGTGTCATCATTGTTCAAATCAAGAAGAAAGTAAAAAACCTCTTAAAAGAGAAATAGCAGTGTTTTTTCAGAGCCATTTCATGTCTGCTCTTACAATGCTTACAAATGGAAATAAAGCACATTATGATTCAGAAGAAATGAAACAACAAATTAAATATTATCTAGACACACTCCATCTCTGAGGGTTATATGCTCTGTTGTTTTCATGAGAAGGATTACTCTGTTCTGGATATCCCTATCCAGAAATGTCCCCAGGAAAATACCCCAGGCTTTTACAGGATAGCGGAACAACTGTAATCCAAAAATAGCTGGACGGGGGCAGGAGGCATCAAGGAGTACGAGTGACTTCTCAGCATATTCCTTTGCTGAGACGTGAAGACTGATGATGAACTGCTTTCACTATTTTCTCTCACAGTTTAGTTTTACAATTATGGAATGAAAAGTGGCATTTTATGAGAAAACAATGTTGTCATGTTGATTAAGCATAGTTATGAAAGAGAGGGAGGTCCCCTGAACAATTTAGCAGAGTAATTGTTCAGCTTTTCTCCTTTGTGCCTCTATAATCTCTCTCTATGACTCTATCAAAACCAAAATTTTCCCATCTTATGATGGCTCAAACTCTTAACTTTATTTACCCAGAATAGACTTCTATCTTGTTCTACAAACCCATGTATCCATATAGCCCTTCCTACCTGACATTTTTTCCTCCTAAACATCCTCTAGGCACTTCAAACTCCACTGAACACATTCTCATTATCCTCACTGTAATTTGTGGTCATTCTGAGAAGTGTTGCAATTATTACTGCATTCTGAAATGCCTCACCCTTGACCTTCCTCATAAAGAATACAAATCTCTGTATACAAAGAGACATAAACTGTTAATGATAGGTTTAGGTTGTTTCTCAAAGTGGTTCTTGTTCTTGCAGCAAAAAAAAATGGTATATTCCTCTATAGCCTTTACAAATATTAAAGAATAAAATGCTATAAAATCTTTTGATCTTGCTGGCAAAAACTATGTGTTAAGGCTATCTTCTATTAAAGCAGCATTATTTTTGTAGATAGGTAGGTTGGTAGGCAGAGGATGGTTAGATAGGCAGATAGAGGGGAAAAAATAGAGAAATAGAGAGGTATGGATATTGGTGTTTTATAAAATAAAGGAAAAAATGGATGAATGAGTCACTGATTCTCAGTGGGGTGGAAAGACAGCCAGAATGTAGTGAGCCAATCTCTCTGCTGAGGGCTCTTTCTTGGTCATTATATACACGGCTTGAGTTTTAGAGAACAATCTTATTTTCAAATATTTTGCTCCAGTATTATACCACCTGTATCAATTTTAGTCTTTAGGAAATTTGGTCACCAAATTTATAGTGGAAATTAATAAATGTGTCTCACATATTTCTGTTAGGGTCTTCAATTTTTTTCTTTAAGAGAAAATACATTAAATGTTCAGTTGTAGGACAACTTCCATTTTTCAACTTTCCACTTTAGTCATCTCTCAGTTCTCCTCTTTCTTGACCTAACAGCAGCATCCAATAAAGTTGATCCCTTCCTCCTTCTTGAATAGTCTCTTTACTTGGCTTTGGCACATCACTCTCTCTTAGTTCTCTCCTTACATCATTGGCTGCTCCTTCTCAGTCACCTTTGGCGACTCTTCCACAACTACTTGAACTCTAAACGTTGTCCTGCCCCAGGGCTCAATCTTTGGATGTCTTTATATATCTACAATTTCAAGTTGTTTCATGGCTTTAAATACCATTTATATACCACTAATGCTCAAAATTATAGTTCAGCCTGGACCTCTTATGTGAAGTCTTTTCTGTCTACTCAAAACCTCCACACAGATGTTTAATACAAATTTAAATTCAATGTGTTGAAAACAGAACTCTTGATTTTCCCCTCAACTCTTATTCTCCTGCAGTTAGCCTTATCTCTACCAATAGCAATTCATCAATCCAGTTGCTTGGGCCAAAACCCCTGCACGTTTGTGTGATTCCTCTGTTGTCCTCATACCCTACCATCAATCTTTTAGGAACTCTTGTTGGCTCCACCTTAAAAATATATCCATAATACTACCAATTCTCAGCATGTCTTTGTGTTCCAATTTTCTCACCCACATCCACTGCTATGATCTTGGTTAAGCTATTATCATCACAAACCTGGATTACTGCAATAATTTTCTAGCTGTTTTTTTCCTTCCTGTTTCCCTAGTCTATTCTCAACACAGCAGGCAGTGATCCTTTAAAAACTCAAGTCAGCTCATGTCCTTCTTCTGCTCAAAACTCTCCCATGGTTTCCTGTCTTTCCCAGAGTAAAAGCCTCTAAAACCTTAAGTGATCTGGCTCCCCAAGAGCTCTTCTGTCACTCTTCTTATTTGTTGTGTTCCAGCTATACTGACTTTCTTGCTTTTCCTTGAACACATGCCTAGCACTCTGCCACCTCAGGGCTTTTGCACTGGCTGTTCCCTCTGCCTAGAATAATCTTTCTTTAATACTTCCAAGTCTCACTGGATATTTTATTCAATTATCTGCTCAATTTTCACCTTATCAAAGAGACCTTCCCAGACAACGCTAATATAAAATAGTAACACCTCATTTTCTACCTCACTAATCATGGTTAATTTTCCTCTAAGGCACTTTAAAACCATCTGACATACTACATTTTGTGTTAGAGGGGACTCCCTGAACTGCATTATTGGATGTGGAGAAAATGTGGAATATTATAACAAGGAGGAGGCAGAATTCCGGCAGGAATAAGGAGGACTGGGCAGAGGCTCTGAGGAAGAAGATTGTGGTTTGTGAAAAAGAACTTTCTCTCTGTGGACAGAGCCTGGTGTTGCCAGACAACCAGCTCTCATGGCCCCCAAATTGCCTTAATGACTCTGAAAGGGGTTAGTGGAAAGGTGGAGAGATTTGCAGGCTTGTATTTTTTTGCATATGAGATGCCAGAGGTGGAATCTTCAATCATGGTTAGCATCACTTTCCTCCAGTCTTTGCCATGTTGAACTATACCAATGCTCAAACTACAGGGTTTCCCATAACAGAGCAGGTATCCCAATGGCCTAGGGCAATTCCCTGATTAGGATGGCTCACTCTTTTCTTATCCCCTTCTTCTGAGGCAATGGTTTCAATGGAAGGCAGTGAGTTGTAAATGCCATAAGACATCACAAGTCTGGGAGCTGGCGCTGGGCCCACCATGGCTTACCTCCAAATCCCTGGCTTCCCTAAAGCTGAATGCCTGGTTCTCAGCTTATCAAAGTAACACTGTGGCAGAGACGACTTTGAAAATCTGCACCCAAACTACAATTTCAGGGATTTGAGAAATCACACAACTAGCTTTTTCTTTCCATTTCTGTAAGTGGAGAAATGGAGGGTATTTTTAAGGGTAAAGAGCTTTTCTGATTAAGTGGCTCCTTGACTAATCCTACTGCCACCAGAGCCGGTATTTACTGTCACAATCCCCAGACGGGATTGTAAAGTGGGAGAAGTGTGTTCTGTGTATCTTTCCACTCTGGAAACTCTCTCTCCAACTCTGTTCTCTCATCCTCAACCAAAAGGCCTCTTTAAGGCTACTTACTTTGTTTCCTCTCTGTGAAATATGTTTTAGCTCTGCAGTAATATGAAGGCCACCATGAGTCATCAGAAGGATGGAAGTAAAACGTGGGGGCAAACTTAGGTCAGATGCTAAGAAGAGCAAGACACACAGGCCAAAACCTTGTCAGTGAAGCAAAACCAGGACAGGGGAGCTGTGCTGGAGTCAGAGCAAGAAGCATTCATCTGGGGAACTAGGATACACAAAAATGATTCATGGGCAAATAAATCCAAGATCAAAGTGAGTAAAGGGTTGAATGAATTACGTTTTGGGGTAAGGCGTAGGAAATAGGGCATGTACACAGTTGGTCTGAATGAACGTCCAGCTTTGTGTGTTTGTTTTGTGTGTGGGAGTGTGTGTCCTCTTTGGAAAACTAAAGACTCCCGTGTATTAGGTGCACTTCTACTGTTCTTATAGAGAGAACTAACATTTACCACGTACTTTCTCTGTGACAGGCAAGGGCTTTATGTGCATTATTTTATTGAATTCTTGCAGCTATGGTGTAAGCGCTATGTTTACCCCCATCACTTGTTTAAACTTATAGAGTAATACGTGTAGACTCTAGGCTTTGAATCCGACTCTGGCTGATTCTAGAGACAATGCCCACTCTAAACAGCCATTTGGCCTCCATATGGTAGAGTGTTGGATTAACAAAAAGCCCGCATTTGACACACAGCAACACTCCCCAGGGTCTAAGTCAATAAACTGGGACTTCCTCAAAACCCTCCCTCATGTAATGCTGTTCCCCTGAAACTTTCAATGATCCTTCTAGTTCCCCAGGTTCTGTGATAATAATTTATCTGCTTTGATATCTCAGAATTTAATGAACTAGCCTTGGCCTGCAGGATCTGGTCTCTGGAATATTAGCTCTGATATGAAATCTAATATAACTTTAAATTCAATCCAATGTACCTAATAGAATCAGCCTTAAATAGGTATTACCATAAAGAAAACTATTACAAAGGCATAGGTGATGACAATTATATTATAAATTTTATCATCTCCTAATAACATGCCAGGTTGACCAAATTCTCCACTGGGATTCCTAAATCCCCTAAAACTGTGACCTAGAGGACACACTGCCCAAACTCCCTGAAAGGATTTCTCCTAATAATTGGAGTACAATGCGTAACTTTATTTCTAATTCCCTAAACTCTATTCTGGAATACAGCAATATTGAATCAATGTTTGCCTTGGGTCTCCTCAGCCCAGGGACTCATGCGTTATCACACCATTTATTGGCATTCATTCATTCAACACGGAATCACTGAGCATCTCTGGGCCATGCCTTGGGACTAAACGGTGAACAGGTCAGGCATTGTCCCTTGTGAAGCTTATGGTCCAAAGCGGGAGCTAAGTCATGTTGTGGTGTCGAGAGTACTAACCATGAAAGATTCCCATTCTACCTCCTAACAAGCTGCACTTTCCAGCCATATCGTTAATCTTAATAAAAATGCTATAAGGTCCTTCACTCAAGTTGATACTGCTCCGGGGTCTCACTGAGATGAAGACTACTCTTGAAAGACTTGAGCTTCCTGGCCATAATATACCCCATTTCAATAGAGAGTGAATTTATTCCTGCTTCTGTATATTCCTATTGTGTATACAATTTTCCCTTTCTGGAAAATTTTATCCTTCCACTTTGTTTATCTAATTCTTGCCTTCTTGAAAAGCCCAGCTCAGGTTCCCTTCTTTTCTGAAACACTCTGTGACATAAGGGAGTTCTTCACCTAAACTCCCAGGACTTTCATTATTTGTGCCACTTGTTTTCATGACTCCTTAGATTACTTATCTTTTCTTATATCTACCCTCCAGGGGTTTTTTACCTTTTCATCTTGTATTCTGTTGTTTAGAAAATTGCCTAACACACAGTAACCATTTTAGCCATTTCTGGGTAAAATGGTTATTGATGATAAAAACACATATTTCTCTATGAAACTGGTGATTACCAGGCCTAAAGAGTAAACCTTTCCAAGGTAAACACTTTATGAGAATTAGCTTTTGGCCAGAAAGATTCACCCTTAGGCTCAGGATCTGTATATTTCCTTTTAGGTATCTTTTCATGCCACGGGTCATGAGGTCAGCTTTTTCACCACTGGTTTCATGTGTGGTGGTGTATTATAGAGAGGGAGCAAGAAAGAAGAAAGGAGAAACAAGACTTACTGTTTACAAGACTGGCTATAGTAGCTGATACTCTGTGGGAAGTAGCTGGTTATTTGGTACCAGGGATTGTATAAGCACTATAAATAAGACTGAATAAAGAACTGAGTGAAAATCCCAGACGAGACACTAGGAATTAGGAGAACAAGATACGATGATGAGTTCAAATACTCTTTGTCAAAGAAACATCAAGAACATAACAGAGAATAGGACAACTCATTTGATCAAAGACAGGGAAGTTATAAGTATCCAGACCACAGTGTAGGCAGGGAGGGAATGTGGAACCAAATCAAGTAAAGAATCTGAACAGCAAGGATCAGGAATTCAGGACAATAATTCTAAACGGTCTCTGTAGTAAGTGGTACTCAATCAGTATTTGTTGAATAAGTGAATGAACAAAAAGGACACACTGGGACCTGACTGTAATCTAAACGAATCCATTTGCCCTCAGATGCATTCCCTGCCCTTGCCCCACTCCACTCCATATCACAGGAAGGCTGACCCCTGGGGGCTGCCATTTTCCAGGTGACTTCCTGTTGGGTTCAGCAGCACTGACAGGAGATTGGGGTGGCAGGGTAAAGCCAGGGTACTCTTCCCCTTCTATATGGCTCCGGTTGGCATTTCAAGCAACAGCTGTGTTTCCTTCCTGCCTCTAGTCCTCAGTGGGTCAGCCCATTGAGGTTCTGGATCCTGAGCTTTAGTAATGTCACCTTCTACATTTGTCTCTCTAGCCCAACACCATCAAACATATATATATAATGTAAGAACCATATATGTAAGTTTTAATTTTCTAATAGCCACATTTAAAGAGTCAAAATTAAAGGGTGAAATGAATTTAAATACTATATATTATTTAACCCAACATATTCAACATATTTCTCTGTGTATTCAATATAAAAGCTATTAATGAGCTATTTTTCATTCTTTTTTTCATACTAGTTCTTCACAATCTGGCATGTATTTTACATTAAGAACACATCTTAGATCAGACTAGCTACATTTCAAGTGCCCATCAACCAGGTGTGGCTGGCTACCATACAGGACAACACAGTTCTAGTCTACTGGTAAGGGGTTTCCTGCTCCTGCTCATTTTGGGGTTGCTTTATCATTACTCCTTGTTTTGCTTTTAAGCTATGACATCACTTGTGTAACTAATTTCCTGAATTAAAACCCATTGTAAATACTTGAAGCAGTTTCTGGGTTTTTTAAGAGCCCAACTAAAACAGATTTACTAACAATACTAAAGAAAGAATATCAGATGGTCAGCCATGAAAGAGAGAAAAGGAGAGTCAAAAAATACTAAAATTCATATGGAACCACAAAAGACTCTGAATAAATAAAGCAATCTTGATCAAGCAGAACCAAACTTGAGGCATAACACTTCCTGATTTCAAATTATATTACAAAGCTATAGTAATCAAAACAGTATGGTACTGGCATAAAAACAGACACAGACCAATGGAACAGACTTGAGAGCCTAGAAATAAACCCACATATATATGGTCAAATAATATTTGACAAGGAAACCAAGATGATTCAATGGGGAAAGGAAATCCTGCTATTTACCACAACACGGATTAACATAAAGGACATTAGGCCCAGTGATATATAAGCCAGACAAAGAAAGAGAAAGACGGCATGATCTCACTTATATGTGAATCTAAAAAAAAAAAGTCAACTCATACTAACAGAAAGTAGTATGGTGGTTACGAGGGGCTTGGGAGGGTAGAAGAAATAAGGAGGTGTTGGTCAAAGGGTACAAACTTTCAGTTATAAGATGAATAAGTTCTGGTGACCTAATGTACAGCATGGTGACTATAGATAATAATAATATTATGTATTGTATTATATTGTACACTTGAACTTTGCTAAGGGAGTAGTTCTCACCACAAAAATAAAGGGGGTTAACAATGTGAGGTGATAGATATGTTAATTTGCTTGACTGTGGCAATCATATCACAATGTATATATATATCAAGACATCATATTTTACTACCTAAGTACAAGCAATTTTTATCTGTCAATCATACTTCAAGAAAGCTGGGAGTGAGGGAGAAGGAAGGTCACAGAAGCAAACCTCAACAGTGACCACCATAGAGAGCAAGTTTTGCCAATCCCACTCTTAAAATTATGGTTAACAACATTATAGTCATGCTGGGAAGGGTGTCTCAAATTCTTTTAGCAAACACACGTTCTCATTCAAATATCATTCAACTTATCAAGAGACTCCTTTCCTTCCCCTGCTCCATTGCTGTAATTCCATGCACACTAAGCAATCCTCATTACAATTTGGCTTCCCATGCAGGCCTGCCTGTAAAATAGAAACCACAAGCTATGCAGATTTAAAAACTTGGTCTTTCTCTTCATGTCCTCATGGGATACTTACTTCAGGGTATCTTCACAACACAGTATCCTGCTGCATGCACATGGCAGACCCTGGCAGGAGTCTGCTTTAGTGCTTCCAATCAGACACTTGACCTGGCAGGTCTTAGCTCTTTGGGCCTCCACCACCTCTTCTGTGAAAGAAGAGGAGATGGATTCAATTCAGGTTTTATAGCCATAGAGAGCTGGAAGGAACTGTAGTGTCTACTGGTCCAAACCCTTATTTTTTACAGATGGGGATAGTGAGGCCCACGGGCATTTAAAACATTGACCAAAGTAATGCAGCAAGTTAGTAGCAGAATGGAGATTATGACCCATGTTTTCTGCTTCTTGGAACAGTGTTTTTTTATACTGTGTCACATATTAGATTATTATCTTAGATTCTAGATAAAAATCTCAAAGTTATATTTGTCTAGCATTTAGACTCCCCAATGCAGAAACTCAAGTACTACTTGGCCTACTAACAAATGACAGTTTATTTGAAGTTTTATGTGTGGTATGTATTTGGGACATTGGGTTAGGATCTGAGATGCTACATTTAATATGATGGACATGAGCATAGTGCACCAGGTTGGTTAAAAGTGCATTGTTCTAACATATGGACACCAAGGGGGGAAAGTGGCGGGGGGCGGTGGTGGTGGTGGGATGAATTGGGAGATTGGGATTGACATGTATACACTAATATGTATAAAATGGATAAAAAAATAAATACAATTAAATTTAAAAAAAGAAACAACTACCATTATATCATAGTTTTCAAAAGCTTCATAAGGCTACTTACTGTTTATTGAAGAAAATCGGGATTTCTTACTCCAGTAATAAAAGTCCACAATGATACTTTCTGATTTATATATCTTGATGACCTTGCTGAATTAGTGACCATTTCTTCAATATGTGCTGTGGACTTTCTCCATTCCCTTTCTATATAACTATGGAAATTCCATCAATCCTTTAAAAAAAATAAATGAGTAAAATAATTTTTTTTTAAAGTGCATTGTTCTCTCTCTCCTATATTTTGCTGGATGATGCTGAAAATGGTAGTTTAAAAGTGGAAGGTAATCCATCTCAAATAATGAACGATTTTGTTTAGGTTTGAAAATAAAATATATAAAGATTCAAACTGACAAAATGCAATAGGATTCATTCATTCACTGGGTGTCTGTACTAATTCAAGGTCTTGACAATAAGGAGAAAACAATGAGCAAAAGAGAACAAATTTCTGCCCTTATGGAACTTAGATGTTGGGGTAGAAGCCACATAATAAACAAGTGTCAGATAAAAAACAATTACAGACAGTGATAAATGTGAAGAAAATTGCAGGTTGCTATGATAGAGAATATCAGGGCATTTACTTTGCATAAGATGGCTAGGGAAGGCCTCTCTAAAATGATGATACTTAAGCTGAGTTTCAAACTGAAAGGCTGTGCAACTCCCCAGAAATAGAGGACAGCATTCCAGAAAGAGGGAAAATGTATAAAAGTGCTGAGGTGATAAGTTCTGGGCTTTTAACTATATGTGATAAACTAGAAAAATTTGGAATGTAAGCAATTCTGTTTTGTAGTAAAATGCCATCAGTCTTAATTCAGATTTGTCTTATCAGACGAGGAGCGTAGACTCAATAGCATGTATGGACTTAAGGAACTGAGTCCATTCATAGCTCTGGCTCACATATGATTCCCAGAGACTCTCTCCCAGAGACAGTGCCCAAAGGTTGCAACAGAGAACAAACAGACTAAAATAAAAACGGCCCTGGATAAGGGCCCTGAAGATAAAAGGGAATATTCCCTCTTAATAAATAGCAGTTTGAGTTTGAGACTGTAGAGGGGAGGGCACTAATCATCTCTCCACCCTCTCTCTGATCCCTCAGAAAGGCCATTATAATAGAGAAACTGCCAACCAAAAGCAAAAAAATATGAAAAACATCATACTAAATAGACTGCAAAAAGGACACTTGTTTATGGTATGAGAGCTGAAGTAAGAAGGCAGAGTGTTGCTTTACTCTACCTCAGCTGGGAATATGCCCATTGGGTGACAAATTTTTCTCCACTAGGAGCATGTCTGTGAATGATCGTGAAAGTGCCCTGAGTATTGATTTTGTGGTTATAAATAAACGTTAGCAAGTAGGCAGATTCACAGGTAAACTCCATGAATAGTAAGGGCTGACTGTATATATATTGAGTATGTTTCAGGTTCCGTACCAGCACTTTATGTGTATCGCCCTATTTAATCCTCATAGGAACTCTATGAGATAGGTACTCCTTCTATAATAGTGTGCAAACTGAGATTAAGTAAATTTCCAGAAGTCACACAGTTTGTAAGCAGTGGAGCTAAGACTCCTACCCTGGGGTCTCTAAATCCAAAGCCCGTGTTCTTAACCATTATGCTGAATTGTCTCCGTAGATATGATGCCTCCCATAAGATTTTCTTGCCTTGGTAGAGGCCAGTGGATGAAGGGCATGTTCTATATTTCCAAATGGTCACTTCTTTAGAGGATGAGTGTAATCTAGAGCTGACTAATCCTGTCAATCATAGCACACTATCTTCTCAGCCTCTATGCCTAAAACACTAAAACACAGACTATCCATAGGAAGAGTGAGCAAGATGTTCAACTCAGATATTTAAGTCTGAATTGTTTAATAAGGAGGATACTCAATGCTACAAGAAAATTCTCTGAATTTAAGGCATAGCCTCCAAAGTTTAAATCCTTATAGTTTGAAGCTGTGGAATTGGATTTCCCGCCATCATTGAACCACAAGTATCAATTTTAACATGATAAGAAATAAGAAATTCTGTCTTTAAAGTATCAAAAATACATAACTATAAAAGGCATCATTTATTGAAACCCTGTTTAATGAGTGAATGAAAACACAATTGATGAGGCACTCACTGCTATGTGTAAGTGGTTTTGGATAAGCCATGAAAGTTTTCAAAGCTTGTGACTACTTTGTTCTTTTTCCAAATAGACACTATATGGATCTATATGCTCAATCCTTGACTGGCTCCTAAAATTTTCCTCCTATTGGCTTATTGATAAAGTGTTCTGTTTTTTTTAATAGATTCTGCAATGAGCACTAGTTTCATGACTGAATTCAGAGCTTGTTAAACTTCGCAATTCACAATCACTGATTGTTCTGTATTATTCTGTATCAAGTGTATATGTCAGTCCCCACAGCATATAAATAGACCGTAATAATATTTAGCAATATAAAATGAGAACAATGACTATCCCTATCCCTCACTCCCTTTCTCATGAGGGTGTGGTGTTCATTGTTTATTGCTTGGAGAGATTTGCCAAGAACAATGGCTACTCAAGCCAGTAGCATTTATTCCAGCTGCATCTTGAATTGATTAAAAACTATTTCTCCATGCAAAGAGTATTTTTCACCTTGAGCCAAAGGATGAGTGTGATTAAGGGATTTTATTGGATCATCAGAGAAACAATGACATGGAAACTGAGAGTAAAATCATAGTTGTGCTTGTCTTCTCAGTTACAATATGAACACATAACTATTTAGGTTTGACTGAACCAAATATCCGACTTTTAACTTAAATAGGCAGATATTACTTTTTCATTCATTGGGTTTTGATATTCAAGCAAAATCTGAATAAATAAATTGATGATAAAACTTAGGAGATTCATTTGGTAGAGATTGGGCACTCTGTGCTATATTTTCAGTTTGTAATTGGTACACAAGTAAGAAATGTTCCATTTGGGTACAACTGGTAATACCCTGGGATAATTTAGGGAAATTATTAACAAATACAAAAGGAAACCCTAATTCTGAGGAATTGGGGTAGGAGAAAGGGTGAGTTGGCATCTTTGAAATAGTTCATTTATTCCAGGGAATAGGCAAGTGTTGGAGCTGAAGTAAGTTCCAAAGAAATAAAAACATCCCAGCTGGACTGGATGAGGAATAGATATGCTTCAATAATATTCATATGCAGGAAAAGAGATACTTTGGATAAAGATTTCCTTAACTACTCAGAATGGTTTCTAACCAGTGACTAGAAAGTATATGAATTTAGAGGCTAATGCATAGATTAATAAGCAGAACATTGAGAAAAAAATCAAAGTAGGTATATTGGAAATTGTATGTTTTCACCTGCAAAAGAAAACAGAAATTTTCTAATCCTCATGAGCACACTCCAAAGAGAACATTTTTTTCCTGAAAAGTCTAGTTTAATCTAAGGGCCTTTGCAAAGAAGGCAGGGAGATTTTGTCCAAAGAACAGGTAATTTAGAAAAAATATGAAGTTGCAATTGATTATTGAATACCAGTAGGCTAGCATTGCAACAGGGGAAGGGGGGTTGTTGAAAACATTAGAATTTTAGCTTAAACAATACTTAATGAATCTCACATGTTTCTAAATATACATCATCATGTAATACATATGCACTAGTGTTATAGGTGTAGTTTTTCTCTTACTAATGTTATGTGGCAAGACAGCAGGTTTGATAGGTTATTTATGTATTATCTACCCTAAATCTCTCCTTTGAGGGACAGAGGAGGGACAGGCCATTCTGACTCCCTGAAGACTGCCTTCAGCCAAGGAAGAACAGAGGCAGTTTTTAAAATATGTGGCACTCTTTTTATCTGTTTCTATTAATATTTTCACTGCTCCCTCATAATATATGTGAGTATTTCTTTGAGGACCTTTGGGCTTGGATTCACTCTTTATAACTAATATTGTTCAAATTATTACATTTTATAGGAATATCTACTTGAGTCTACATGTAGATTCATGTGAAGTACTTGGTACATTCTAGGTACCGTGTAAGAGCTGAATAAGCTTTAGCAAGCTACAGTTCACATATTTCATAAAAATGGCTATTAAGGTCTTTACTTGCCAGTTAGGAAGTGACAACCTTGAACATTGAAAAAGTAAATATTTGTCAATTTTGTGATAATATTGCTGTCATTATCATTTTGTTCTTAGTTGATCATCAGTCAAATCTGTGCTTAAACAGCTCATCTAAAACTTCATAGGGACTTCCCTGGTGGTACAGTGGTTAAGAATCTGCCTGCCAATGCAGGGGACATGGGTTCCAGCCCTGGCCCGGGAAGATCGCACATGCCACAGAGCAACTAAGCCCGTGCACAACAACTACTGAGCCTGCGCTCTAGAGCCCGCAAGCCACAACTACTGAGCCCACGTGCCACAACTACTGAAGCCTGAGCACCTAAAGCCCACACTCCACAACAAGAGAAGCCACTGCAATGAGAAGCCCGCGCACCGCAATGAAGAGTAGCCCCCTCTCTCCACAACTAGGAAGAAAGCCTGCACGCAACAATGAAGATCCAAGGCAGCCAAAATAAATAAATAAAAATTTATAAAAATAAATAAATACAAAAAATAAACTTCATAAAGAGTTGTGACTTTAGCCTTAACATATGAAATAAATTCGTGCCTGTTTTCATCATGTATTTTATATACTTTTCTGCCTTTCTGTCTCCAAAATGTACAACAGTAGACTTCTTGGAGAGACATAGGTAATTTTGAGTGCTTTATCCACCATGTCTTAGCTCCAAATATGTGACAAACTCTGAACTTGGTACTGGAGATGTCATGGAAGCTCTAACCTGGTGGAAAGATAAACATAGTTGGATATTTGCATCACAATTACTGATAGAATGTGTGCCAAGTGCCATGAGAGCACAGAGAAGGGAATATCTAACTGTGCCTGGGTTAGATGAGGGGATTGGTCTAGTGGGTCGAGGAATGCTTGAACTTGGTATTGAAAACAACAGAAATTGGGTAGGTAGAAAATGGCTGAAGCACCTTCCAGGAAAAGGGAAAAACTTTACTTGAAATTAGGTCAGGTCATGAGGTATGTGAGGAGAAGTAGGAAGAGATGAGGCTGAGTTGAAACTTTATCCTATAGCTCGTTGAAGGAGACTCACTGAAAGGTTTCACGTCATAGTATGAAGGACAAGTTGTGAGGAACAAGAATGAAGACGGAAGAATCAGTTAGAAGCCTGTTATACAAAAAGTCCAGGTGATTGATAAGTTCCTGAGGATAACAGGTATTTGAATTTATTTAACAAATATTTGCAGAGTACTTATGTATTAAGCCTTGGTCCAAGCATGCTATAAATATTAACTCACCCCCTATAACTATAACATCCCTATGAAGTAAAGTACTATTATTATCATCCCTTTTTTTTTTTTGACTGAGGAGACCAAGGCACTGAAAGGCTAAGAATTTTGTTCAAAGTCACACAGCTAATACATGATAAATCCAGTATTTAAATCCAGGCAGTTTGGTTCCAGCATCCTTCCTCTTAACCATTATTACCACATTGCTTTTTATAATCCAGATCAGGAGTTCATTCCATGGCTTGGGTAACTAGTGGCTTGGGTAAATGGTGGCACCATTTATGGAGACTGGGAAAACAGAAGGAGGAACGTATTTCTTTTGGACAAGTATAGAGCTAATATGTTCAGTTTTAGATATGTCAAGTTTGAGATCCTTCTGCCCAACACTTTGTTCAGGCCTAAATCACAATGGATAATTGTTGACTGTAGCCAATCATTTCTAGAGCCCTAGTAACTGGGATAAGTGTCTATGTCAACAGTGGTGTGAAAGCTTCTTGGGGACTTGATGGTTTTTATGTAGGTTGAAGGTAGTGGTACACCAAGGAAAATGGTGGGACATGTACTCATACTCCTGCTTCCCCTAAATTAGACCCCCAACATGGGGCAAACCACTGAGAGCTGCACTACTGTATATTTTTAGTGGAAGTTCAGGAATATGCAGTTCTTTTTCCCTCCCCTCAAATCCCACTGCAAAGATAAAAGACCTTTCATATATTATTTAGCACATTTTGAGCAACAGTCACAACCCAAAGGTCACTGAGTTAGGACCACTGTGACAAAAATTTCAAATGAATAAACATCTAGAAGATTTCACTGTAATTCATTTAAGACAAGGCAGTGAAAATAATATCTGCCTAAGAGAACTAAACTCAGCCGAAACTCTGCCCAAACCCTCAGATTCAACTTCCATTGCTGTCAGTTGGAATTATCCTTAAATACTTAAAAGAGGCAAGTCAGGTCTATGGTACGTTATTGTGCCAGGGCTTTTTGTCTGTTGCTTATTGTTAGTTTTATTTTTTCCACTTGCCAAGGTTTAAAAATGGGTACAAGATAAAACAAATTTTTGAAGCAGATTTCAAATCTTTGGTGGTTGTTGAATTCCATTCCTTAATATTCTTGCCTCAGGAGAAGAGGGAAATAAAACATTTCTCAACAAATAGGTAAGTCTTGACATATTGTCCTGTCATGCAACTAGAGGATGGGACAGGGAACGGCAAGTTGTTTTAGATTTGAGCAAATGTTCTTTCATGTACCGTGAGTCCTCTGGGAGTGTCTCTGAATTCGTTCTGTGACTCCTAGCTCTTCAAGATGCATACAGTTTTCTCTAATTAAATTTTTGTGATGTAAGGACTCATTCAATAGTTTGCTCATTGTCCTAGAGTGTAGTGAGTTCTCCCTTAATTTCTCCCAGAAGTTCATATGTCAGGAAGTCAGCAAACCACTATAGACAAACACTCCTAAGTTTCTGGCTGAGTTTCTAGATTATATTAGAGGTATCTCTCTCCAAGTACAGGCTGTACCCATAACAAAATGAGAGGCATGCCAAGGTACTCAAAATAGTCCTTCCAATACCAACACATGGGTCTGTATTAAAATACTATATTATAATCCTTGGAGACAGTGAAGTAAATTTTTCTTTTAGATCCTACTTATAAAAGTAATGAGTAGAATAAATTATGTAGAATTGAAAAAAATAGCTTTTAAATCCAATTTCATCTTTTCCTCTGGACTCATGACCAATATACTAGACTGCACACCAGACAGATTCACCAGGATGTCATAGATCCTCAGTCTCAACATGCCCAACATCTTCTCTGCAAGACATGTTCTTCTTATTAGAGTTTCTACTTCAGTTAGTGGCATTATCCTGTACCCAAACCAGAAATCCAAGCGGACTTTTCAATTCCTCATTTTCCCTAGTTCTCCACACCAATCAACAGCCCTCACTTTGTGTATGATCTTCTAAATAGCTCTCAAGTACATTCTCTCTCTTCCATCACCACTGCCACAACCACTGCCTTATTTTAGGCCAACAACATCTCTCCTCTGGATGATTCCAATTGCCTCCAATCTAGTCTCAACTATTTCCAGTTTCTATTCTCCCTCCACAAAGCCACAGAAGTGAAATTTCTAAATCACAACCGTATCACACCCCCTTCTTAACTCTCTCTCTCACCCCTGCCTCAATGGCTCCTAAAATTTTACATAAGATAGCCCAAGCTCCTTGGTATAGCACCTAAGGCCCTTCATGGCTTGGCTCCTTCAAACCATGTGCTCATTTTTGTTTATCCTCCAGTAATGATGTCTCCAGTTCAGACAGGTCTCTGAACATTCCTAGTTATTCACGCCTCCATCCCTATCCAGAATAGGTCAGTTCCCTCAACAGCTACTATTTAGGTAACATACAAAACCTCTATAAAGACCCCTCACAGCTATTTCTTTAGCTCTGGGAGTTGTCCAAGTTTCCCTTATATCCGGACTCCTTGATTGTCATCATGTTTTACCCATATTTTCCATTATTATCTACTTTTACTCAGCTTCTCCTTAATATTTTCTGTTCTGTTTTTTTCCCTCCTGGTTCCAAGCAGGAAAGCCCTCAGGTAAGTGACACTCCATCCCTATATGCTACCCTAAGCCCTTCATACTAAATGCCAAAGGTCCATCTGGAGGGCGGGGTGAGTCTCTGCCTTTGTACAAGAATGCCTTCTCCCCCCTCTACTGATTACAAATGCCTTTCATTGTCCTTCAAAACCTAGCTCAAATGTCCCCAACTTTAAAAGGACTCCCCTGTTATATCAATTAAGATAGTTGTACCTTCCTATTTGCAACTCTATACCTTGTACAAGTTTCTATTTCATTTATCACTCTCTATTGAGTGATCTTGGGCAATATGTTTAAGGTTGTCGTGTGGCTGATCTATAAAAACAGGATAAATTAACTCTCAGGGTTGCCATCACATAGTAGATACTCAATAAGTGTTTACCAAGAACTGGTGGCAAGGATGCTTCTAACTAGGAACAGAAAGCCATATAAAGGCTGGGGATACATTCATGCCATGACTGTTTTAGGGATTAGGTGTAGCACTTCTGTAATTTTAAGTTCCTATTACCTATGTTTAAAAACTTATGGCCCTGCAGAATTAATGTGACCCCTATCAAATTAACCATAACACTTTTCACAGAACTAAAATAAATAATCCTAAAATGTATATGGAACCATGAAAGACCCAGAATTGCCAAGGCAATCCTGAGGAAATAGAACAAAGCAGGAGGCATAACTCTCTCAGACTTCAGACAATACCACAAAGCCACAGTAATCAAAACAGTATGGTACTGGCACAAAAACAGACAGATGGATCAATGGAACAGAATAGAGAGTCCAGACATAAACCCACACACCTACAGTCAATTAATCTTCAACAAAGGAGGCAAGAATACACAATGGAAAAAAGTCTCTTCAGCAAGTGGTGTTGGGAAAGTTGGACAGCTGCATGTAAATCAATGAAAATAGAACACACCTTCACACCATATACAAAAACAAACTCAAAATGGCTTAAAGACTTAAATACAAGACATGACACCATAAAACTCCTAGAAGAGAACATAGGCAAAACGTTCTCTGACATAAATCGTACCAATGTTTTCTTAGGCCAATCTGCCAAGGCAATAGAAATAAAAGCAAAAATAAACAAATGGGACCTAATCAAACTTACAAGTTTCTGTACAGCAAAGGAAACCATAAACAAAACAAAAAGACAATCTAGGGACTGGGAGAAAATATTTGCAAATGATGTGACCAACAAGGGCTTAATTTCCAAAATATACAAACAGCTCATGCAACTCAACAACAAAAAAACAAACAACCCAATCGAAAAATGGGCAGAAGACGTAAACAGACCTTACTCCAAAGAAGGCATACAGATGGTCAACAGGGACATGAAAAGATGCTCAATATCGCTAATTATTAGAGAAATGAAAATCAAAGCTACAATGAGGTACCACTTCACCCCGGTCAGAATGGCCATCATTGAAAAGTCTACAAATAACAAATGCTGGAGATGGTGTGGAGAAAAGGGAACCCTCCTACACTGTTGGTAGGAATGTAAGTTGCTGCAGCCACTATGGAAACCAGTATGGAGGTGCCCTCAAAAAACTAAAAATAGAGTTGCCATGTGATCCAGCAGTCCCACTCCTGGGCATATATCAAGACAAAACTATAATTCAAAAAGATACATGCACCCCCATGTTCATAGCAGCACAATTTACAATAGCCAAGACATGGAAACAACCTAAATGTCCATCGACAGATGAATGGTTAAAGAAGATGTGGTAAAAACATACAATGGAATACTACTCAGCCATCAAAAAGAATGAAATAATGCCATCTGCAGCAACACAGATGGACCTAGAGATAATCACACTAAGTAAATCAGAAAGAGAAAGACAAATACCGTATGACATCACTTATATGTGGAATCTAAAATATGACACAAATGAACCTATTTATGAAACAGAAACAGACTCAGAGACATAGAGAACAGACTTGTGGTTGCCAAGGGAGGGGGTGAGGGAGGAAAGAACTGGGAGTTTGGGATTAGCGGATGCAAACTATTATATGTAGGATGGATAAACAACAAGGTACTGTTGTATAGCACAGGGAACTATATTCAATATCCTGTGATAAACTATAATGGAAATGAATATATAAAAAGAATATGTATATATATGTATATATATACACATTCTTTTTATATATACAAAAGTTATATATATATAACTTATACATAACTTTATATATATATATAACTGAATTAATTTGCTGTACAGCAGAAACTAACACAACATTGTAAATCAACTATACTTCAATAAAAAAAATAGGAGGAAAAAAAAAAAAAACGTATGGCCCTGGACATGTAGAACTGATATAACTGGGTCCTCAATTTCACAAAATGCCTTTAGAGAACCTTAGCAAAATTAGACAAAGAACATTTATGCTTGTGAACACAGATTATCTTTGTGTATCATTAGGAGTAAATGGTGTATTTATTCACACACTGGACTGCTTAAAATGAAGTTGTTCAATGAACTTATGAGGTGGCTCCATTGGTGAAGTGGTCTCTGATCTGTGGTAAAGTGAGGACCTTAGATCCATTATTTATGGATAGTGTGTCTTTGTACAGACATATCCCAATATCAGGGCTTCCTATGTAACTGGAGAGAGTCATTTGAGGATTTCCCCAAGGATGGTTCTGTTCTCTAAATGGAATGTATCCAAAAATCTGTTTTCTACCCTCATTAGATCATTTAATAGTCACTCAGTAGTCACCAACAATGACTTTTTCCTCAGTGTTTGTACTTCTTGCCCTCTTTGCACCTTTTGGCACTCTTGAAGCCCACCTTATTCCTTAAAATATTTTCCTCCTGGCTTCTATAATACGCAGCTATCCTGATCTTTTTCAAACCTTGCCTCTTCTGATTTTTATTTCTTCAGTCTAAAAATGTGAGTGCTTTACCTGCTTTGATTCTAGGAATTCTGCTTTACCTTCTCTCTCTCTTCTCTCTGCTTCCCTTGGATGGATAGATGATACCAAAGCAATATCTTAAGCATTTCCTCTATCCCAAGACTCAGTTTGGAATTTCTTTTGTCTGCTGCAAATTTCCACAAAGATGTCCTAATCATTACTTGAAACTCAATCTCCTATGTCCAAAGCCAATAACTGTAATATCCCTCCCAAGAATGGATTTTCCTACCTCTGCTAATGATCCCTCCTGTTTCAGTTGTACAGATACTTGATTAATGAGCAAAAGTTACAGAAGCATCTAAAGTAATTTTTTTCTCCAGTCACTTGGAAGGCAGACAGAGTCTGCACTTTTGCATAACTTTTACTTTTCAAAATTTCTATCATCAACAGGGTTAGGCTTATCCAGAAGAATATTCAACCAAAGAAATAGCTGCAAAAACAATTTTTAAGAAAATATACCTACATTTTTTTCCTTTAAGGGGAAAATGGGAAATCAGGAGAAATAATGCATAAAATTCTGTGCTCCTAAGTCAGCAATAGTATGTTACATATTTATTTTTTTCAAGCAATTTTCATTATCAGTTAGGATTTCTGAGTTTACTATGTCCCATTCTTAAGTAATAGCATTTTGGTTTCCAAGATCTTTAGTCAATGCTAATTTGTAGATCAAAGTTTTCTAATGCAAGGATCTTGAGGATTCAGGTTTACAAAAATTTTAAGTAACACATTGCCCTTGGATCTATACTCACTAAAAACAATCAAACTCTCATCACTTTCTCCATGGTACCTAACAATATCCTACAAAGCTACTGAAAAGAGAGAAACTCCTTTGTTGCCCCTGCTGGTAGAAGGTGAGTGGTCCGTTCTATTGTTCTTTAGGCCCATGAATATCATATGTTTAAATAAAACTCACAATTGGGTGAACCTTCTCATTCCATCATTTAAACCTCAACCAGGAGATGATTCAGACTGTGTTTATGGAACTGCTAACTATTTTCTGAACTCAGTGTAGAAAATCAGTCAAGCCAGTTGTTGGGCTACAAGTAGATAGAAAGGTCACAGGAAGTCTACAGAAAGCAGACAGGAAGAAGCAAGTTCTTTCTAGAAATCCAGAGACTTTTGTCTTTAGCTAGTTCCACAGAATAAAGCATGGAATTTAGCAAATTAATGGTTTTAGCATTACAAATGTAAAGGCCTTAAAATGCTAAGCAAAGATGCCAGGGTAAGTGTTGAAGGTGATTATAGGCCTCATACAGAAAAATCTACTTTTCCTCCTTTTTAAAAAAATTTTTTTCCTCCTGTTTTTCCCCTAATAATAAAAACAAAGGGGTCCAAAACATGTCAAAGAGTGGTGAATGAAAGGAGACAATGCCATTTAGAAATCATTTAATGTTTGTGTGGTCGTTCTGCTTTAATAATATTCAGATGTTCAACCACTTTCTTTTTTTCCCCAGATTTTAAATATACAGCCGTAAAAGATGTGAGAGGTCATTAGGAAATCTATCTAATGGTCAGAATTTAGGACAGCTACATTTGGTTCATTCTCCTCTCCCCCTCTTTTATTGGTCTCAGGACTCTTTAGAAATTTGCATAAAACAAATATTTTACAGTTGGGAAAAATTTTTTAGTACAGTTTTTCTGTGTAAATTGCCAGAAGTCCTTGGCTAGGCAAACTGCTCAACCAAACGTAGCAGTATAGACTGGGGCAGAATGTGGGTTACCATGAGAAAAGATCATCTACGTTGTCTGTGGTTTTGAATACTGCCTGAAATGGAGTTTGTGTTTGTTTATTTGTTTTTGCAATTCTGGATCCATTATTTTATTTTCAGTCTAGGAAAGCATTCAGGGTGGGGAATTTTCCTGCTTTTACTTGATAACACTCATGGCCATTTCACTAAGAAACACTGCTATTGGGCCATCTGAAGCAAATCCATCAACAGTTGGTGCCCATTTCAGGTATCAAAATAGCTTCTGATAAGGATTCTCTAAACATTACTAAACCTTTCCTTCTTATTAGAATCAAGAATATCACTGAATCGTTTTCAAAAAGCTGCATGAGAGGTCATTTTTGGTTACCTGTTTGGACATAGAGTTAATCACAAAAAGTTTGAGTCATTGACATTTGTTTTTAATCCCTCATGATACTCATGTATTTGGATGATTTTGTGGATTAGACCACTATTTCTTCATCAAGCATCTGAAATTCATTAAGGCTTCAGGTATTTTTTTTTTTTTTAAGTAAAGATGCCTGATAGAGGCAGTATATGGAAATGTTCTCTATTCAGATAAATAACGAAACGGACTTAGCAAACCATGCTCTGAACCAAATAATATTTGTTAAATCCTTCTAATATTTGTTTATTATAATGTACTGAGCTGGAGAATGAAATAGCTAACTAAATCACTAACATAAAGCTCTTGCTTTCTGTATTTGTTCATTCAGTGGATAAAAGATGCTGTCGACCATCAATATATAATATATAAGAATGCAGGATATATGAGAATGGAGTCTTCTAGGGTAAAGGAGTTTACATCACTGGGTTTTGTCCTTGTTTATTTTTTGTCTGGTATATGCTGTTATTATTTTGTTTATACACTACATATTCGAAATAAAGTCTTCAGTGAGTTTGGCAAGCAGGGGGAAAGAAGTTGAGAGACGGTAATCTGATTTGAACCTGAAAAATTGAGTCTGGGAAAGTCACTAACTGTGTTTACCACTCATTAACCCCAGCAACTAAAGGAACCCCCGCACTAACACTTAGGCATGGTAGGGTTGTCAGATCTAGCAAATAAAATTACAGGATGCCGGGGATCAGGGGAAGATGGCAGAGGAGTAAGACGCGGAGATCACCTTCCTCCCGACAGATACATCAGAAATACATCTACAAGTGGAACAACTCCTACAGAACACTCACTGAACACTGGCAGAAGACCTCAGACCTCCCAAAAGGCAAGAAACTCCCCACGTACCTGGGTAGGGCAAAAGAATAAACAGAGACAAAAGGATAGGGACAGGACCTGCACCAGTGGGAGGGAGCTGTGAAGGAGGAAAGGTTTCCAGACACTAGGAAGCCCCTTCGCGGGTGGAGACTGCGGGTGGCGGAGGAGGAAAGCTTCGGAGCCACAGAAGAGAGTGCAGCCACCGGGGTGCGGAGGGCAAAGCGGAGAAATCCCGCACAGAGAATCTGGGCCGACCAGCACTCACCAGCGCGAGAGGCTTGTCTGCTCACCCGCCGGGGCGGGCAGGGGCTGGGAGCTGAGGCTCGGGCTTGGGTCGGAGCGCAGGGAGAGGACTGGGGTTGGCGGCTAGAACACAGCCTGCAGGGTGTTAGTGCACCACGGCTAGCCGGGAGCGAGTCCGGGGAAAAGTCTGGACCTGCCGAAGAGGCAAGAGACTCTTTCTTCCCTCTTTGTTTCCTGGTGAGCGAGGAGAGGGGATTAAGAGCGCTTCTTAAAGTAGCTCCAGAGAAGGGCGCGAGCCGCGGCTAAAAGCGCGGACCCCAGAGACAGGCATGAGATGCTAAGGCTGCTGCTACCGCCACCAAGAAGCCTGTGTGCGAGCGCAGGTCACTCTTCACACCTCCCTTCCGGGGAGCCTGTGTAGCCCGCCACTGCCAGGGACCCGGGATCCAGGGACAACTTCCCCGGGAGAACGCACGGCGCGCCTCAGGCTGGTGCAACGTCACGCCGGCCTCTGACGCCGCAGGCTCACCCCGCACTCGGTGCCCCTCCCTCCCCTCGGCCTGAGTGAGCCAGAGCCCCCGCATCAGCAGTTCCTTTAACCACGTCCTGTCTGAGCGAAGAACAGATGCCGTCAGGCGACCTACACGCAGAGGTGGGGCCAAATCCAAAGCTGAGACCCGGGAGCTGTGCGAACAATGAAGAGAAAGGGAAATTTCTCCCAGCAGCCTCAGAAGCAGCGGCTTCAATCTCCACCATCAATTTGATGTACCCTGCGTCTGTGGATTACATAAATAGACAACGAATCATCCCAAATTGAGGAGGTGGACTTTGAGACCAAGATTTATTATTTTTTCCCCATTTCCTCTTTTTGTGAGTATGTGTATGCTTCTCTGTGAGATTTTGCCTGTATAGATTTGCTTTCACCATTTGTCCTAGGGTTCTGTCTGTCCTTTATTTTATTTTTTAAAAAACTTTATTTCTTAATAATTATTTTTTATTTTAATAACTATTTTATTTTAATTTATCCTCTTTCTTTCTTTCTTTCTCCCTTCCTTCCTTCCCCTTTCTTTCTTTCTTTGCTTCTTTGCTTCTTTCCTTCTTTCTTTCTTCCTTTCTCCCTCCCTCCCTCCCTCCCTCCCTCTCTCTTTCTTTCTTTCTTTCTTTCTTTCTTCCTTCTTTTTCTCCCTTTTATTCTGAGCCGTGTGGATGAAAGGCTCTTGGTGCTCAGGCCAGGAGTCAGTGCTGTGCCTCTGAGGTGGGAGAGCCAACTTCAGGACACTGGTCCACAAGAGACTTCCCAGCTCCACGTAATAGCAAACACTGAAAATCTCCCAGAGTTCTCCATCTCAACACCAACACCCAGCTTCACTCAACGACGAGCAAGCTACAGTGCTGGACACCTATGCCAAACAACTAGCAAGACAGGAACACAACCCCACCCATTAGGAGAGAGGCTGCCTAAAATCATAATAAGGCCACAGACACCCCAAAATACCACCAGACGTGGACCTGCCCACCAGAAAGACAAAGATCCAGCCTCATGCACCAGAACACAGGCACTAGTCCCCTCCACCAGGAAGCCTACACAACCCACTGAACCAGCATTAGCCACTGGGGACAGATACCAAAAACAACGGGAACTACGAACCTGCAGCCTACAAAACAGAGACCCCAAAAACAGTAAGATAAGCAAAATGAGAAGACAGAAAAACACACAGCAGATGAAGGAGCAAGATAAAAACCCACCAGACCTAACAAATAAAGAGGAAATAGGCAGTCTACCTGAAAAAGAAATCAGAAAAATGATAATAAAGATGATCCAAAATCCTGGAAATAGAATAGAGAAAATGCAAGAAACATTTAACAAGGACCTAGAAGAACTAAAGAGGAAACAAGCAACTATGAACAACACAAAAAATGAAATTAAGAATACTCTAGAAGGGATCAATAGCAGAATAACTGAGGCAGAAGAACGGATAAGTGACCTGGAAAATAAAATAGTGGAAATAACTACTGCAGAAGAGAATAAAGAAAAAAGAATGAAAAGAACTGAGGACTTTCTCAGACACCTCTGGGACAACATTATACTCACCAACATTCAAATTATAGGGGTTCCAGAAGAAGAAGAGAAAAAGAAAGGGACTGAGAAAATATTTCAAGAGATTATAGTTGAAAACTTCCCTAATATGGGAAAGGAAATAGTTAATCAAGTCCAGGAAGCACAGAGAGTCCCATACAGGATAAATCCAAGGAGAAACATGCCAAGACACATATTAATCAAACTACCAAAAATTAAATACAAAGAAAACATATTAAAAGCAGCAAGGGAAAAACAACAACTAACACACAAGGGAATCCCCATAAGGTTAACAGCTGATCTGTCAGCAGAAACTCTGCAAGCCAGAAGGGACTGGCAGGACATATTTAATTAAAGTGATGAAGGAGAAAAACCTACAACCAAGATTACTCTACCCAGCAAAGATCTCATTCAGATTTGATGGAGAACTTAAAACCTTTACAGACAAGCAAAAGCTGAGAGAATTAAGCACCACCAAACCAGCTTTAAACAAATGCTAAAGGAAATTCTCTAGACAAGAAACACAAGAGAAGGAAAAGACCTACAATAACAAGCCCAAAACAATTAAGAAAATGGGAATAGGAACATACATATCGATAATTACCTTAAATGTAAATGGATTAAATGCTCCCACCAAAAGACACAGACTGGCTGAATGGATACAAAAACAAGACCCATATATATGCTGTCTACAAGAGACCCACTTCAGACCTAGAGGAACATACAGACTGAAAGTGAGGGGATGGAAAAAGATATTCCATGCAAATGGAAACCAAAAGAAAGCTGGAGTAGCAATTCTCATATCAGACAAAATAGACTTTAAAATAAAGACTATTATAAGAGACAAAGAAGGACAGTACATAATGATCAAGGGATCCATCCAAGAAGAAGATATAAGAATTTTAAATATTTATGCACCCAACATAGGAGCACCTCATTACATAAGGCAAATACTAACAGCCATAAAAGGGGATACCGACAGTAACACATTCATAGTAGGGGACTTTAACACCCCAATTTCAGCAATGGACAGATCATCCAAAATGAAAATAAATAAGGAAACACAAGCTTTAAATGATACATTAAACAAGATGGACTTAATTGATATTTATAGGACATTCCATCCAAAAACAACAGAATACACATTTTTCTCAAGTGCTCATGGAACATTCTCCGTGATAGATCATATCTTGGGCCACAAATCAAGCCTTGGTAAATTTAAGAAAATTGAAATCGTATCAAGTATCTTTTCCGACCACAACGCTATGAAACTAGATATCAATTACAGGAAAAGATATGAAAAAATACAAACACATGGAGGCTAAACAACACACTACTTAATAACGAAGTGATCACTGATGAAAGCAAAGAGGAAATCAAAAAATACCTAGAAACAAATGACAGTGGAGACACGATGACCCAAAACCTATGGGATGCAGCAAAGGCAGTTCTAAGAGGGAAGTTTATAGCAATACAATCCTACCTTAGAAACAGGAAACATCTCGAATAAACAACCTTGCACCTAGCAATTACAGAAAGAAGAACAAAAAAACCCCAGGGCTTCCTTGGTGGCACAGTGGTTGAGAGTCCGCCTGCCGATGCAGGGGACACGGGTTCTTGCCCCGGTCTGGGAAGATCCCACATGCTGCAGAGCGGCTAGGCCCATGAACCATGGCCGCTGAGCCTGTGCTTCCAGAGCCTGTGCTCCGCAATGGGAAAGGCCACAACAGTGAGAGGCCTGCGTACTGCAAAAAAAAAAAAAAAAAAAAACTTGAAAAACCCCAAAGTTAGCAGAAGGAAAGAAATCATAAAGATCAGATCAGAAATAAATGAAAAATGAAAGGAAGGAAACGATAGCAAAGATCAATAAAACTAAAAGCTGGTTCTTTGAGAAGATAAACAAAATTGATAAACCATTAGCCAGACTCGTCAAGAAAAAAAGGGAGAAGACTTAAATCAATAGAATTAGAAATGAAAAAGGAGAAGTAACAAGTGACACTGCAGAAATACAAAAGATCATGAGAGATTACTAAAAGCAACTCTATGCCAATAAAATGGACGACCTGGAAGAAATGGACAAATTCTTAGAAATGCACAACCGTCCGAGACTGAACCAGGAAGAAATAGAAAATATGAACAGACCAATCACAAGCACTGAAATTGAAAATGTGATTAAAAATCTTCCAACAAACAAAAGCCCAGGACCAGATGGCTTCACAGGCGAATTCTATCAAACATTTAGAGAAGAACTAACACCTATCCTTCACAAACTCTTCCAAAATATAGCAGAGGGAGGAACACTCCCCAACTCATTCTACGAGGCCACCATCACCCTGATACCAAAACCAGACAAGGATGTCAAGAAGAAAGAAAACTACAGGCCAGTATCACTGATGAACATAGATGCAAAAATCCTCAACAAAATACTAGCAAACAGAATCAAAAGCACATTAAAAGGATCATACACCATGATCAAGTGGGGTTTATTCGAGGAATGCAAGGATTCTTCAATTTACACAAATCAATGAACGTGATACACCATATTAACAAATTGAAGGAGAAAAACCATATGATCATCTCAATAGAGCAGAGAAAGCTTTTGACAAAATTCAACACCCATTTATGATAAAAACCCTACAAAAGAAGGCATAGAGGGAACTTTCCTCAGCATAATAAAGGCCATATATGACAATCCCACAGCCAACATCGTCCTCAATAGTGAAAAACTGAAAGCATTTCCACTAAGAACAGGAAGAAGACAAGGTTGCCCACTCTCACCACTCTTATTCAACATAGTTTTGGGAGTTTTAGCCACAGCAATCAGAAAAGAAAAGGAAATAAAAGGAATCCAAATCGGAAAAGAAGAAGTAAATCTGTCACTGTTTGCAGATGACAGGATAGTATACATAGAGAATCCTAAAGATGCTACCAGAAAACTACTAGAGCTAATCAATGAATTTGGTAAAGTAGCAGGATACAAAATCAATGCACAGAAATTTCTGGCATTGTTATACACTAATGATGAAAAATCTGAAGGTGAAATTAAGAAAACACTCCCATTTACCATTTTAACAAAAAGAATAAAATATCTCGGAATAAACCTACCTAAGGAGACAAAAGACCTGTATGCAGAAAATTATAAGACACTGATGAAAGAAATTAAAGATGATACAAATAGATGGAGAGATATACCATGTTCTTGGATTGGAAGAATCAACATTGTGAAAATGACTCTACTACCCAAAGCAATCTACAGATTCAATGCAATCCCTATCAAACTACCACTGGCATTTTTCACAGAACTAGAACAAAAAATTTCACAATTTGTATGGAAACACAAAAGACTCCGAATGGCCAAAGCAATCTTGAGAACGAAAAATGGAGCTGGAGGAATCAGGCTCCGTGACTTCAGACTATACTACAAAGCTACAGTAATCAAGGCAGTATGGTACTGGCACAAAAGCAGAAATATAGATCAATAGAACAGGATACAAGGCCCAGAGTTAAACCCATGCACATATGGTCACCTTATCTTTGATAAAGGAGGCAAGAATATACAGTGGAGAAAAGACAGCCCCTTCAATAAGTGGTGCTGTGAAAACTGGAGAGGTACATGTAAAAGTATGAGATTAGAACACTCCCTAACACCATACACAAAAATAAACTCAAAATGGATTAAAGACCTAAATGTAAGGCTAGACACTATCAAACTCTTAGAGGAAAACATAGGCAGAACACTCTATGACATAAATCACAGCAAGATCCTTTTTGACCCACCTCCTAGAGTAATGCAAATAAAAATAAAAAATAAACAAATGGGACGTAATGAAACTTCAGAGCTTTTGCACAGCAAAGGAAACCATAAACAAGACCAAAAGACAACTCTCAGAATGGGAGAAAATATTTGCAAATGAAGCAACTGACAAAGGATTAATCTCCAACATTTATAAGCAGCTAACGCAGCTCAGTAACAAAAAACAAACAACCCAATCCAAAAATGCGCAGAAGACCTAAATAGACATTTCTCCAAAGAAGATATACAGATTGCCAACACACACATGACAGAAGCTCAACATCATTAATCGTTAGAGAAATGCAAGTCAAAACTACAATGAGATATCATCTTACACCAGTCAGAATGGCCATGATTTAAAAATCTAGAAACAATAAATGCTGGAGAGGGTGTGGAGAAAAGGGAACACTCTTGCACTGATGGTGGGAATGTGAACTGGTACAGACACTATGGAGAACAGTATGGCAGTTCCTTAAAAAACTACAAATAGAACTACCATATGATGCAGCAATCCCACTACTGGGCATATTTCTCGAGAAAACCATAATTCAAAAAGAGTCATGTACCAAAATGTTCATTGCAGCTCTATTTACAATAGCCCCAAGATGGAAACAACCTAAGTGTCCATCATCGGACGAATGGATAAAGACGATGTGGCACATATATACAATGGAATATTACTCAGCCATAAAAAGAAACGAAATTGAGTTATTTGTAGTGAGGTGGATGGGCCTAGAGTCTGTCATACAGAGTGAAGTAAGTCAGAAAGATAAAGACAAATACCATATGCTAACACATATGTATGGAATCTAAGAAAAAATAATGTCATGTAGAACCTAGGGGTAAGACGGGAATAAAGACACAGACCTACTAGAGAATGGTCTTGAGGATATTGGGAGGGGGAACGGTAAGCTGTGACAAAGTGAGAGAGTGGCATGGACATATACACACTACCAAACGTAAAATAGATAGCTAGTGGGAAGCAGCCGCATAGCACAGGTAGATCAGCTCGGTGGTTTTTGACCACCCAGAGGGGTGGGATAGGGAGGGTTGGAGGGAGGGAGACGCAAGAGGGAAGAGATATGGGAACATATGTATACGTATAAGTGATTCACTTTGTTATAAAGCGGAAACTAACACACCATTGTAAAGCAATTATACTCCAATAAATAAAGTTGTCAGAAGTAATAAATTATAGGATGCCCTATTATATTTGAATGTCAGATAAACAAATAAAATTTTAGTGTAGACAATCTCATTTCTACAAATGTAAATGAAGTGTAAAAATATAAGCACCACTCTGAAATAAAGTGAATCATTCTGTCTGGGTAGAAACAGTTGCCAAATGGTGTTGTCCTTCTCCTGAACATACATAAGATACATTTAAAAACATTTTAATTTTTATTGAAATAATTATTGTACATAGTTTGAGAAATCAAATAGCAGTACAATGCTCTGAGGGAGAAGAGCGGTTCCCTGCCATGTCATCCCCACTGTGGAATCCCACTTTCCAAAGGCAATCACTTTCAACACATTTTGGGTTTTTTCCTGGTGTTTATTTCCATATTTCTAAATTGTGTGCATAAACTGCTGTTACTACTTTAGATAATATCTATTGATTTCTGGCTATGAAATATTAGGATACAGCTCTCTTGCACAGCCCAACTCCCCTCACCCACCCGCCACACACACACACGCACACTAACACACACGCACACATTTTCTTTCTATGACCTCCCACCAATTATCGTAATATAATTACAATGCAGACTTTAGCTGAATAAAGAGTAACATTTACATCATTATCAAGATATTAATATGGTTTACAGTAGAATCACGTAGTGTGTATTGCATTTACTCTCTTGTACAACTTTTGTTTTCCCTGGAGTTAATAGCAAATTAA
The DNA here is from genome assembly GCF_059928025.1 of Delphinapterus leucas. Classification (NCBI taxonomy): domain Eukaryota; kingdom Metazoa; phylum Chordata; class Mammalia; order Artiodactyla; family Monodontidae; genus Delphinapterus; species Delphinapterus leucas. The sequence goes on from NC_143130.1 coordinate 89,010,598, forward strand.
TTTTTCAATGATTACTTTTCTATGCACTAACTCTAATTTATCCTCAAATTCTTTTAAGAGAATTCTAAAGTCCTTTTCAAATATGGCAAACACAACCAAAATAATTATAAGTTCCATATTATTTTTTCCTTAAGGTAGCCTTTCTGAAGCCCTCTGTCCTCTTGTTTTGAACTCGATTAGTAATGGTATAGTTCTGCTACCCAATACTGTCCCAGGATTTTTGTTCACTGTCATAATTGGACTTCCTCACGTCTACTGTACGGACATCATTATATCCTAGACCCTAAGTCTTCCTCTTTCTTGCTTTAATTTCTGTTGGTAGAGTACATTTTTTTAGGACGTTTTTAGGACTTTGGGAGGAAGAGCACATGGGTGGTACACAAAGACTCTTGACTACCACAGAGTTACATCATTCATTAAAAAAATCTCCATGGATCATAACACTTTTAGAGCAAGAAAAAATTTTTATACTTCATTTTACAAATGAGGAAACCAAGACTGAAATAGGTGAAGAAACTCTCATTTAAGTTACACTGCTAAGAAATCTATGAGAGTCTATTCTTAAAAAGAAATTTTAAAAATCTTCTTTGTTTAACTTTGAGAGGAAGCTTGTGATACTCTCAACTACCAGGTTAAATATGGACAGAGCTGAGAAAGAGGACAAATGTATCTATACTAAGGCAACTCTTACTAGCTCCTAATTGGTACAGGGTGCTGACTTATTAATAATGATCCTGAAATGAAATATATTTACTAATTACTGTTATAATTCACTGACCTCCATCGACTAATAACCAAAGAGAGAAAGAGTTTAAGATTGATGGTGGCTCCATTAATCTCTCTGAAATCAATTAGAAAAGATTAAAAAAAAAATACTATATTCTTTGGAGGATTCACATCCCAAAGTTTAAGGACCTCAGAACTGTTCTCCTTTAAGCAATAAAAGACACTTTTTAACCCGTAATGAGCCTGATTCAAGTAAAACTGTAGTATCCTAGGATTTCTCCCAATATCTGGAACCTTTTAGTAAAACTGGAGACCAGTCATCTCTGAGGATCCCTTTATCTTTAAAAAGCAAATTCCAGACATCCACAGCAACGAAAAGGATCTCTATCCCGTGTAGGGAGCATAGAATAAGAATATTGTTTCAGTTGAGTCTAAAGAAAATAATTTTGGACAGGACAGTGCCTTTGTAAGCCTTCAAATTACACTATGGACTGGGTTTGGGTTTGAAAGCAGAAGCTTTTTTTACCTTAAGGTAACAAAAGGCCTTTCATTGTTAAGCAATAACATCAAATTTAAATATCAAAGAATTCTCAAAGTTGTCTAGTAAAACAGTCACAACGGATCCAGAGGGCTGTGCTATGGTTTACACCTAATTAATTAAAATAGAACCTGTGTTAGCAATATTAATTTTGGCCTGCACTGTTATAAAATCTTTTCATCAGTTCTCGAAGTTTTCCTGCATCCAAGGAATTTTTCCAGCTTCTGAAATCATGTGTCAAATCGTTTGTAATCTGTTGAAAGATATTTGTGACCTTTCTCCAAGCTTAAAAAGAAATAACTTCATCTGTTGGCTGCATCACCAGAGAATTCTGGACAGGGAGAAAGCTAAAAAGTAAAGAGAGAAGAAAGGCAGCCTTTTCTCCTGACCTTTGAAATTGTAATGTTATGTTAATTGAATATGAATTTCTTGTTAGCAGCTATTTCATTGAACATTTCTGGGAACTGTATTAAGTCAAATGTTTACAGGAAAGCAGGTGTTTTCTCTCACATTTGTCTTCCTGTTTTCTACACAATATCCATTTTCCCTTTTTCTCTCTGAGTAATTCATTCTCACAATAAGCTCCTGACTTTTTACCCTGTAAATCTTCCTTAGTGAGCAGTTCCTGTTTCACAAATATTTGGTAAAGAAATGAGTGATTAATAGTTGAAAATCATTGTATTCCCCAAAGTGAACACTATTTGTAGCTTTGTCAGTAATCATTTGAGTCATAGGATAAATAATGAATTTTTGAGAGATCCCCATATAAATATGGTTTTTCATTTGCATCTTATTTTATTTTAAGATATATTAAGTCAGACATAATCTATGCCTATATTTTTAAAAACTAAGGAAAAGTGCCTTTTATAGTTAGCCTATTTTAACTATTTCTTGGGATCTTCAATTCTTTGCATAAATTGGAAGGAAGTAAGAAATGAGATAGAGAGAGAATGTCAGGTGGCCTGTACATTTCTATGATTTTTCAGCTGACCTTGACTGTTGATTGGTAAATATTTTAACTCCTCGGTAAGCTTTCAACTCCCCTGCCCTCTGTGAAGAAGCATTTACGATCACAGACCCAGTGAATAGCACACCACTTCTAGGCCTCTGGGAACGAGGTAGGGTGATGTTGGAGAAGAGAAGAGCAGTGCTGTGAAGGTTCTCAGAAAGACTGACCTTTGTCTGGGGTCCATCAGATAAGTCAGATGCACAAGAGCTGGCTGGAGGCCTTCAACAGCTTGTCTTAAGGACAGAGGTCCATTTGCAGCAGTTGAAACAACAGCATGTGGGCAAGAAGATAACACCAAAAAGAAAATTTGGTATGATTTGTTGAACAGCAAACAGTAAGTGGAATCGATCTTCAGGGTCACTGATGACTTGGTTGCCACAAGTAAATCCTGTGAATTATCCTGGGGGCAGTGCCGTAGGGCTCCGGAAATGAAGTGCTCCTCTGGAACATATTCACTCTGATCAACTGGGATACTACAGGATAATCCAAGTTCAAGTTTTCCTATAGGTTTTCCTTTAAATACTCAGCCTCTCCTGGAGACTCTCAGTCTTAAGAAGCTCAAGTAGAGTCTCTTTATTTCTTCAGGAACCAGCCCTTGAGAATTCACAGGCCTCAAATGCAAGGGGGCATAAAACTGAGCAGCCAGCAATGAAGGAAGTTTATTTCATCCCCACTGTCAATATTTCAGTGATCATCAAGGTCCATAATGACTCTCCCACTCACCTCCAGTTTTATTTCCACTACCTCCACCAAGAAATAAATAATAATTACATATACTTTGGGGGATTGTTGAGGCACTGTTTCTGGAATCTTCCTGTAAACTAAATTTTCTTAGGCTGTTGTGTCATCTTGTAAAATAAATAAGATGTGATTACAACCTGGCATTTTTACAAAGCCAAGGGCTGGACTTACTGCTGCTCCCTTTTGTCTGATTTTAGTCTGCGCCTCAAAATGTTAGAAAATCCTGTCACAGATCTAAAACATGCTCTCACTTACTGTATACTACTTTGTACTTCCATTCCAGCATTTCTGATAACACAGAACATATTTTCTGCTCTTTTGGATGGTGCCCAAGCATTCTGACTTGATGTAGATATGTCTAGATCAGGCCTCTTGCAGGAAATGTCTTTCAAATCAGGCATCTTGTTCTGGGCTGAGATCAAGGGAGTATGAAAGCTATTAGTAGAAAAAAAATTAGAAATAACAGGAAGAATCAAATATTCTCTTCCTTTTAAAAGAAAGCACTTGAGAAACTAAAGTTTAGTTCAAGTACAGATGATCAGTATCAGTCAAGCTAAAGGCTTTTTAACGTTATCAGAAGTCAAAGCACTAGAATTAAATACGCAGTTTCTCAAAGACTGACTCTTCATTTTCCTTCATGCTCAGCTGAATATAACAAGACAGGGTTTTGGTTTTCTGTTTGGTTTTGGTTTTCTGTCGGTCTGGCAGGGGCTAATTTGCACTTTTTCCCAGCTCCTTGGTCAATGGAGCAATTTTCCAATGCCCACTTCAATCCCAAAGCGAAGAATTATCCCAATTCTGTTTTATAGCCATAAACTTCTACTTAACAAACTGCCTAACTTCTGTCTTATAAATTCATGTTCCATGTCACAAAGTTAAACTCTTCCAGAGAGAGAGGAGATAATAATAAGAATAAAGCCATCCCAATTTAAAAAGTCAACTCTATGTGCCTTACTGATGCTTGGTTAGGGCCATATTCATTTCATTTTGGTAAACACAGATCACCTGCTGTGTGCTGAATGTTGTGCCCGGTTCCATGAGGGATACCATGTCCTGCCCTCAAGGAGCTCAAAATCATGTGACAGGGATGGGGAAAGCATAATGAAAAATAAACACAAATAGATATCATAGAAGACATGATGTGATAAATACCACAGAAATGACATATAAAGAAAGACATGTATAAAAGCAATAAAAGATTGAGCCATCTCATGTTCGTTTCCTCAATGTTTTGTAATATATGTCTATATACGTCTGTGTACATAGAAGAAGACATACCTGAGTAATATTATCTGAGCTTTAAACTTTCCGCTAACTTTTTACATGGTCTTTGACATACAAGGAAGTTAATTATCTTAGTTAGTAAAATAGTTTTCCCTTATACTCCATATCCATACAGAGAAACCTAGGATATAAACAACTTATACAAATTCATATAACTTTGTTTTCCCAACCACAGTTCACTCCCTCTTCTCTCTTGGTGACATATCCCCCTCATCCTCTGTCATCTCTGTCTTCATTCACAAGGTCCCCATTACAAAGAGATAGGTTATGTGCCAGATTGAATTATCATTCCAACCTTCTGCCAACAGAATTCCACCCACCTTGTTCCTAAGGGATGGATCCAACATGAAGCTACTTTGACACACAGCAGTTGGTACTTTGAGGATCTTACCAGAACTGGCTCTGTATGGTTCAGGAAATGTTCAAATGTCAGGTTGTCTGACAGTGATAACAGTGGAGAGTAAGAGCGCTGAATCTTCTCTACCCCACAACAAAAAGTAAGGACACTTCTAATGTGCGTTTTGGCTTCCCTGTAACATGCATTCCAGCGTGATAAGCACCTTACGCTCTCTACTGGATTATAGTGAGTATGTTTGGGGACGTGAATGCGTTTAATGATCAAATGTTGTATCGTTAGTCAAGTTCCTTAGAAGCAGAAGCTGAGAAGGGGATTCCTGATCAAGTGATTTATTGGAGGAATGCTCTCAGGAGATGGGAAGTGAGAGAAGCCATATAGTGCAAAGGAACTAAGTAAAGCAAGAATAGCTTCCTGGGTGAGATGGCTTTTGCTGGGCTGAGAGCAATTCTCTGGAAAAAGAAGTAGCAATGAGTTGAGTTACTAGCATCTAGAGGATAGCTGTCCTGGCTGGTGAAGGGCATCTGTGCAGGGCACCAGCAGCATCCCCTTCATGATACAATTTCTAAAAGACTGTCACTTTTGGGTAAGAGAAAATTCACTTTGGGAAGTATATGTCTGTAAAACCTGGTGAAATTTGCTAAGCTGTAATTCAAATATACAATGAATTGTCCTGGAAGGGTAATTTTTTAAAAAAATTTGCTTGAAAATTAATTACTTGGCCTTGTGCCTCCTCAGAAAATCTAGTATGGTCTATAGGCTCTACTCAGTTAACAGATACTCAACTTAGCAACATTTTATATAAAATTATATATAAAAATAGGATGTCTCATGCTTTACAGAGGAGAGCATAGAGACTTTCTGGAATTTACTCATATTGATACAGAAAATATACCTACCTGATCATTGAGAATCAGTTATGATAATGGTCTAAAATGCTTTGTAAACAGTATATTACTTTAAAATGTAATAGAGTTTTACGGTGATTAATAGATGGATAAATAGGTGATAGGTAGATGACATAGATAGATAATTGGTTACAGGAAGAGGAATGGAAAAAAAATGGTTCCCTATATTTATATATTTACATTTATTTGTGTGGTATATCATAACCACCTCATATCAAAAGATTTTGTTTTGTTTCGTTTATTTTGGGTTTTTGGCTAAACATAGTTAAGATAATCAGGGCCAGCTTTGTAAAAAAAAAAAAGGATTTTAGCTAAAGACTTCAACAATAGTTGGGGGCCAGTATCTTGAGCCAGAGAACCTGTCATCATCCTTGATGCCTTTCATTTTCTCACATCCAAAACCCAATTTGTCCGCAAATTCTTTGGTTCAATCTGTAAAATATATACATAATCCAACCACTTCTCTCCAAGTACATCTTTGTTGATATGCTGCTCCATGATGTTGTCATCTCTCACCTAGATTTTTGCAATAGCATCTTTCTCTGCTTCCACCCTTGCCCACAACAGTGTATTCTGAACAGGGTAACCAGAGTAATCCTTTTAAAACTTGTCATGTAATGTCATTTCTCTGCTGAAAACCTCCAATGGCATTTTATTACATCTGAATGCGAGACAAGTTCCTTACAATGATCAACATCTTGCCTGACTTCGCTGACTGCATCTCCCCGAGGCTTTCTCCACTTCATGCTCTTTCTACCCCAGATATGCCCAGCACTATGATTGCAACGGATGGCTGTGATAACTGTACAGGTTGTGCAGTACCCAATTGTACAGAGCACCATTCACATTCACTGTCATCACAAATGTGTATATTTACTACCACACGTTTCTGTCAAGTGGCAATGAAGTGTTTTGGGAAAGGAAGGCTATTTGGACTAGCAACAAAGCTGGTTCTATTTTAGGGTTTTGCAAAATTATTTCTTCAGTCTTGAAATTCACACCCAGTTATACATTTGGGGAACTCTCGTACCTCCTTTATGTCTCTATTCAAATGATACCTTCTCAAGGCCTATCCTGACCATCCTATTTAATATGCAACCTGCACTACCCTCTAACACACATATACAATTCCTGAAACCCCTAAGCCTGCTCTATTTTTCCCATAGCATTTGTCCCCTTCTAACATGCCATATTATTTATGACATTTACTGGTTTTTGTTTCTCTCCCCCCACTAGAATATATGCTCCCTGAGGACAAAGTTTTAGTTTATTTTATTTATTAATGTATCTGGAGTAACTAGAATAGTGTCTGCCATATAGTAATTTTTGTTTAATGAATGAATGTCTAATGACTAAGACATTACCTTACCTAAGTTCTCTTGGTTTCTGCTCATCTGTTACTGTTGAAGTGAGGATTCAGTGATACCATAATGCTAACATACGTGCTAAGCACACAAATGAAGCCCTTTTGATGTTATTTCTCAGTGTATATTCTGCTGGTGGTAAAAGCAAGTGATGACCTCCAGAAAAGAAAGTGTCCAGTGCTCAGAGTCACATTCAAGACCAAGAAAGCATATTTGTTTTGAGATCAAAGGTGGAACATTGTGAACTTCAGAACCGAAGCCACTCTCCTGGCAAGGTACTCATATGTGCATGTACTGTTCTCTTTTTCTCCCTCTGTCTTTATTTCTTCCTAAAAAGCCTCTTTGTTGACGTTATCCTCAGGCATCAAAGAGGGCCCCAGGATCTTCAGGCTTATTTAGTACCTTAGAAAAAGGTACTAAATAAGTCTGAATTTAGTTCCTTAGAAAAAGAGAGAGTCTATGTCTCTCAGGGTCCATTTGAGTCCCCCCAAAGAGGACTCTCTTGGTGCCTACCTGTGTCACATATGCAAGCCTGGATAAATCACTGTATCCAGGAGAATTGGCCAGTTTGGGACCTATTTACTCTTGATACGGAAAAGTCAGGGCTATGTGACGAAAGCTTAGCAATGGAAGAAGCATCAATTAAAAAAAAAAAAATGCTGAACAAGCAGAAAAATTAACAAATATCTCAGAACTTAGAATAGTGTCTGGATTATTGTGACACTCAATAAATGAACATGTGCATTATATTTTCATTATCTTGGTCATGTCTGTCAGTAGTTCATTGGTCTTTTCAGGGAACTATCTGTTTTATTTATCACCCACTTTTAAAACTTTTCCCTACTTCATTAATTGCTGATATTACCTTTATAAATTTCTTCCTTCTTTTTTCTTTTGGTTTTCTTTTGTTATTTTCTTTTTCAAAATTTTAATTGAATCTTAGTTCACTTAAATATTTTCCATCTTTTTTGTTTTTTAATAAATATATGTATTGGTAGCATCCCATATGTTTTGATGTATTATGTATTCATTGTTATATTTTAAAATAGATTTATAAACAATCTAGTTTCCTCTTTAGCTCAAGGAGATTATGTGTTTGTTATTGAAATCTAAACATTCTGAGCTACCTTTTTGTTGTAATTTCTAGTTTTATTATATTTTGGTCAGAGAATGTGGACCCTGAGATTTCTTCATTGGAGAATTTATTATGATTTAACTTATGACCTACTTGATCAAATTTTCTAAATGTTCCAAGAATATTTGAACAATCTAATCTCTGTTGTATATATCTATCATTGCTTATTTTTTCATTTACATCTTCAATAACTTCACTTTTTTCTGTCTACTTGATCCATCAGTTTCTGAAAAGAATATGTTCAAGGCTACTATTAAGTTTCTATAAATGTCTTTGTGTTTCCAAAGATTTTTGTAATACATATTGTATGGTTATAATTTTTGTACATAAACTTATGCTTTAGTGTATCTTCTTTGTTATAATTAATGATCTTTTAAAATTCTACTTTCTCTGATATTAATATTACTGTTTATGCTTTATTTGAGTTATCATTTGCTAAGTTCAACCTGGTCTACCCTTACTTTTCAAATTTTTGGAACTAAATTTGGAGTCAGTTACTAAGGCATAATAAGTTTGGCACAGGGCATAATTGGGGGTAGCAGACATCTCACTACAGATATCCAGAGTCTGACTGGAAGGAGATGCACTTCCCTTCACTCCTTTCCGCTTCTTCAGTCACTGACCAGCGACAGTTACACGCTATCATTTGTACTCTTTTGTTCTGGAGCTTTTAACTCATTTCTACAGTGAAATGGTGGGGAGTAGAAGAGGAAAGACAGTGAGTTTAGCCTGAGTAGGTAAAGTGAACAAAGATGTCTTGGTGGTGGGGGGTGGGTAGGGGTGGAGGAGAAGTTATTCAGCTGTTCAAGATAGTGGGCAGCACCTTGGAAGCACTGTGGTCTTGAGAAGTGATAGGAGCAAGAGCATCTCCTTCACAACAGCCTCTGAGCCCAATCCTGCACACGTATCAATCATCTGCTCAAATACTGTGGGCTCCGGTTCTGTGAAGAGACACCAGTAATGTGGCCCTGAGATAGGTGCAGACCCTGAACAACCCAGAAGGTCTACCTACCACACCTCCTACAAAAAATCCCCTCCTCCTTTTGGCCCCAGAGACAGACAGAGCATGTCTCTCAGTGCATTGGCAATTATGACATGTTTTACAACTATAAGAGCTGATACTTTAATGCCAAAATGGGGCACAGGGTGGAGGTGGGGAGAAGGGTCAGTTGCACCCCTCACCACTGCTTTCTGGTCTGGTGAGAGCCTCTAGGAAGGGCTCCAGAGGATTCTCAGGCACAAGGTGATAATAAAAAGCAGATGAACAACTTCAGTTGGCTTTATTATTTTTGAAAACTCTCTATAGAAGATGCATCCTTTATTGCCTGCACCTAGGGCAGACTGCTTCCACAGCTCCCCCACCCCCACCTCTTGGGAAGCCACTGCTGAGTTCTCACATAGATCTCAAAAACTCACAATGCAGGTATCCCATAAAGTTCCACCATCCTCTTTTATTAAAAATTCCTCTCATAGACATGCTAGTTTTGTCTGCTATTTGAGGAAAGCTGAGAAATCTCATGTCTTCCTGCCTACAGGAGATTCCAGAGAGGAATGGGTACTGTTTCCTAGAAGATTAGGTAAGATTAGTCACAGAAAAGAGTTTAACCAGGAAGGCTTTGATTAAGGTCAGCAGAGTCCAAATGAGGCTTTCCGTCAATAATCATGGTATTTTCTTCATTTGATATCAAAAAGAGGGAATTATCTCTATTATCCTGAACAAATTATTAAAAAGTATGTACCTAAGGCTCCTCTTTTTAAAAGATGAGTCAATAATATCTGCCCTGTATTTCCCCCAAAATTGTTCTGTAACAATAAGAAGATGACCCAACAAAATCTGGGCAATGTGGCAACAAGAGTTGGACAGAACCTTTCCTGCCTATTACTCGCCGAGAAACAGGCCTCTTCATCTGGACTTCTGGGCCTCCTATTCCAAAAGTAAAGAAATGACCTCTTACTAAAAGGTATCATCAACTGAAAAAGATACACAACATAAAAGCTGAGAATTATGTTTTATTCAGTAGACTTCCTAAGGACTTAAGCCCAGAAGATTGCTCTGAGGGACGGTTCTGAAGAGGGAAGGGAGGAGCCAGGATATGTAGGAGTTTTTGCAACAAAAACCAGGCTGTCGGAACATCAAAAGATGACTGTTAATTAAAGAAAACCAGGGGCTTCCCTGGTGGTGCAGTGGTTGAGAATCTGCCTGCCAATGCAGGGGATGCGGGTTCGAGCCCTGGTCTGGGAAGATCCCACATGCCGCAGAGCAACTAGGCCCGTGCGCCACAACTACTGAGCTTGTGCGTCTGGAACCTGTGCTCCGCAACAAGAGAGGTCATGATAGTGAGACGCCCGTGCACGATGAAGAGTGGCCCCCGCTTGCCACAACTAGAGAAAGCCCTCACACAGAAACGAAGACCCAACACAGCCAAAAATAAATAAATAAATAAATAAACAAATAAATAAATAATAAAAATTAAGGAATTCCTTAAAAAAAAACCAACCAAACAAACAAAGAAAACCAGACATCTCAAGTTAATGAGTTTAGCTCTTTTCTACATATGGGGAAATGCAAGAGTCTGGCTCACTGAAATCATTCCTTCGATATCCACCTTGGCTATCTAAGGCCAGTATCATGTTCTTTTCCATCCTGAATCCCCTCAGGGTGCACTGCTGGAGGTGGCTGCAGTGGCTGAGGGCTTGATGGCTGCAACATCCTTTGTTTACTGATATGGCAGGCGTCCACAGTATATTCCACATGCTCCTACTGAGTATATATATATACTCATTGTCTATTATTGTACAGACATGGATTTACTGGTCTTTATTTTCTTTGTGCTAAGTACATTTTGAACCAACACGAGCCTGATACCTTTATTATCATTATTACTATTTATTTTTTTGAAATAAGACATACCTACATAAAATTATATAAATCATAAGGGTATATAGGTCAATTATTTTTCACTAGTTAAGCATATCCTTGTAATCAGCACCCAAATAAGACATAGAGCATGAGCAGCACCCCAGAGGTCTTCCCCGTGTCTCCTTCCAGTTACTGCCAACCCTGCCTCCTAAGGGTAACCACTATCCTAACACAGCCATAAATTAGTTTTCCTGGCAGCTCTTTAACAGAAGACACGCCACTTCCATGTAGTTGCTGATAGCTCCCTCATTTTTGCTATGTAAGTGTTTTATGATTTAATAAAGGACAGAGAAAAGGTGGGTAGAGTACAAGACAGATACAGAAGATAGGACCGGACATTATCTTCTCCATAAAATATTGTCAGTTAGGACCAGTGTGTCATTTCTAGTAGGCGTGTGATCTTGTAATATTTTTGGTAAAGGAAAGCTTAATGAAGTTGGAACTATTGTGTTTCTTTCGTCTCAGATAAATTGCAAAATACCATTTATAGAAATTTTTAAAGAGAAGGAAAGCATTTCTCTGTGGCTTAACATGATACTTGTCCAAACTTGGAAGAATTAGAGATGTACCGTATAATATAACAGTGCCATCTTAGTTTTTTTAAAGCCCTTTTACTGCAATATCCCCCAAAGTACAAACAGAATCCAAATACCAGATCTTGCCCAGATCACCAATAAATTTCCTGGGTGAGGAGAAGAGAGTTGGGGGCAAGAGATGAGGGCAAGGGGAGGGACCAGGGACTTTGTGCCAACTGACTCAGGGCAGGAAACCTAGTTCCCTTTCCTTTCCCCCCATATCAAATTCTCAACTGCATTCCACTGTCTGACTGGGCTGACCACAGCTGTGGTTGTTTCCAAAATGAAGATGGAATCTAGCCACACTCGGATTTAGTATTCTCTAGAACTGCTGTTCTTCTGGGCATTATTTTTAGAAGTATCACATTGCATAGGTGCTTAATTTTTCTAACTGGCTTTTGGAAAATTTTGCAAATACTTTTCCCCCCTAAATATAAAAGACTGATGTAAGAGGCTTCTATTCATTATATTTTTCCTTTGGGATATCCTTACCCCAATGGAAAAAGACAATATGATTGCTTGACCCAGCTATCTGCCCAAAATAATGTTGTTGGGTTTTTTTTCCAGAGTGGATAAATTATAATAGCTCAACACAGCTGCATACTTGAGCATAAGTCTACAAAGTAAGAGACTGTATGGTGACTTCTTGTTACAGCTCTATCTGATTTAGATCAACCAACATTCTCTAAGAGCTTATGGTGTACCAGGCACAGTGACACAGATGACAAAATGACAAATAAGAATTTGTCCCTGCCCATAGGAGCTCACAGAGCAAGTAGCACAACAAACACAAAACCAATAATTACCATACAACAATTGCTTGTTAAAATGAAAGTACTATGTATAATATTTTGCAGAAGAAGAACTTATTAACTCTCAGAGAATGTATGGTCTGGGAGAAAGTCACAGAGGGGGTGTTACAGCAAAGACAAGGACCAGACATGCCAGAGAAAAGGAACAAAAAATGCAAAGGCCCAGAGGAATGGCATAGCCCACTGTTCTTCAGAAACTCAAAGGTGATGATTGTCTCAGTGTAAGCTGAAGGGTAGCAGTTGGTGAGAATGAAGCAGAGGGTTGGGGTCAGATCATGGAGGGACTTCATCTTCTAAAGAGTTTTAAGCAAAGGGCCAATATGGTTAGATGTGCAGTTTAAGGATTGACTCTGGCATAAAAGAAGCTCAATTAGAGGAGGATGAAAATGGAAGCAAGAAGCTCAGTTAAGAAATAGTGTTGATCTCAGGCCTTAAAATATGCCAAGGCTTTAGTTTCATGCACACTCTCATTCTCACCCTGGCCCGTTCTCTTGCTCACTCCCTCTAATTTTTATTACTGCCTTTCTTTCTCCATACCCCTATAACCCTTCCTCATGCTTTATATAACACTGTAGAAATCTTAGGAAAAATCCTTAAAAATATCCCACATCATCCCACAGCCAATATACCCAAGAACTAAAAAGAATTTAGAAAAAGAAGAGAGAGGTTAGTACGACCCATTGATATAATACATCCTATTAATTTTTCCCATTATTATAAGTATGTTAGGGAAGGTACCCATTAAAAAATAGACTTGTCTGGTAGTCTATCTGCAGGCTTTGTTTAAATGATGGCAGACTTGGTAGCAGAGCCAGATATGGTTTCACTACTATAACGAACACCAAAGGAGAAAGTTTATCATTACTAGTGACCTGCTGGTATGCCTACCCTGCCCCAGAGTATTTGCTTGGCCTTTAGCCCTTGACCAACCGTCTCTGACTTGTCACTGGTTGTCCTCATGGGCTGTGACACAGGTGATTCCTCTGCATACTTCTGTATGGACTGGTTGGCATCTTTGTGTCCCGCTGCTATCTGGAAGGCATGGGTTTACAGGGGTAAAGGGAGGAGACCGTCTATGGTAGTGGATCCTGCTCTATTTCTAGATATACAGATGGGCCACAGTTTGACCAGTTAGGGTGAACAAGACTTTGAAGAAAACTAGAAGACTGCCAAAGGATCCCCAGATGAACAGGTATAGATGAATCTAGCAGGGAGAAATGATTTGCACTTTCAATATAAGTAGTGTATATGAATCTCAGGAGAGGGAAACACGGGGAATTTTTTTTAATCTAAAGTTATTATTTAAAATTTTCTTTAAGTCAAAATGTTCATTCATTTAGAAAATGTAAATGTAGTAGAAGGAGAGTTTGGGATATTTGTATTTGTGAAAGGGGAACAGTTTTGTTGTTGTTTCTTTTCTTTTTCTTTTTTCTTTCTTTATTTTTTTTAATACTGAGAAACACTGCTCTAACCTGCCTGTCTAATTCACCATGAATGGAAGAAAACACAGTAGAGTGATCAGCCAGAAGAAAATAAAAGCTCAAATTCAACACCTGATTCAGTGGTTTAGTAGATATCTTTCCTTCACTATGCTTCAGTTTTCCCTATAAAGTTAAGAAGTAATTCTTTGACTCTAAAAGGAAATGAATCCAGCTATTATCCTTTGCAAGAGATAGTCAGAAGGGCATGCCTTTAAAATTTGCATAAATATATGCAAAGCCTGTTTGCAAGGAGCAATTTAATAAAATGTTTAAAGTGTATTCAAAGAACAAGGAAAACTTGTTCATTTCCTAAGTAGGTTTTGATATTTCCCTTTAAAGCAAAAATAAAATTTACTTGCTGCATAAAAATGAATTTATTAGGATCAAGAATTACATTGCATAATAAATAAGGGGTTTTTAGAGCTTTTAGAGATCCTGAATATTTCATTATGGCATAATGAAAAGAATACCAATTTATCAGTCAGAAAAATCTGGGTTCAAAATCCAACCTAAATTTCCACTGCTGGCCAAGATGGAGTAAGCCAACTACATCCTATCTCTCCTACTGATTACAGAACACTTGAGCAACACTATCAATCAACTTAACCTGCTTAACACTTAAAGGAAACTCCAACAACAGTAGAATATACATTTCTTTCAAGTGCACATGGAAATTCATGATGATAGATCAAATCCTGGGCCACTATGCAAATCATAACAAATTCAAAATAATTGAACAATAATAATTTGTTCTCTGATCAAAAGGAATTACATTGGAAATCAATTACTTTCTAGAAAATTTCCAAATGTTTGAAAATTAAATGGCACACTTTTAAATAATTCATGGGTCAAATAGGAAGTCTCAAAGAAGATCAGAAATTATTTTGAACTGACTGAAAATGAAAAAAAAACATATCAAAACTTATGGGATGCAGCTACAGCAGTGCTCAGAAGGAAATTTATAGCATTAAATGCTTATATTGGAAAAGAAGAAGGATCTGAAATCAATAATCTAAGTTTTAATGTGAAAATACCAGGAAAAAAAGCAAATTGAACTCAAAGTAAGCAAAAAAAAAAAAAAGAAATGATAAATATAAAAGCATAAGTCAATAAAATTGGTTAAAGAGTAGAGGAAATCAAGGTGAAAAAAGTTTATTCTTTAAAAGATCAATAAAATTGATAAACCACTATCTAGATTGATCAAGAAAAAATAGAAGACCATAAACCTTACAGACATTAAAAGGGTAATAAGAGAATCCTACAAGCAACTCACTGCCAGTAAATTATACAACTCAGATGATTTGGACCAATTTTTGAAAGAGATAAACTGTCAAAACTCATTCAAGAAAAAATAGTTAATTTTCCTATATCTATTCATTGAATTTCACTTATAAACTTTCCAAAAATGGAAAATTCAGGCCTGGATGGTTTCATTGGTCAATTCTACCAAACATTTAAGAAAGAAAGAATGAAAATCTATACAAGTTCTTTCATAAAACACAAGAGGAGGGAACACTTCCCAACTCATTTTAGGAAGCCAATATTACCTTGATATCTAAACTAGAGAAAGACAGAAAAGAAATAAAAATCATACTTACTGGGAAGGAAGAAACAAAACAGTCTCTATTCACAGATGATAGAGCTGTCTATGTAGAAGCCCAAGAAACCTAAAAAAAAAAAAGGTGAGTTTAGCAAATTCACAGAAGTCCAATACACAAAACAAAGCACATTTCTAAATACTAGCAATGAACATTTGGAAGTCAAAAATTTTAAAAACGGTCCCAAGCATAGTGGCATATAGAGGATGCTCAATAAATATTTGTTGAATAAGTGTTCAATTTAGCTTTCAAATGTATTCTATTTTTGTTTTTCAATAAATTTACATTTCAAAATATGTTCTTCTTGGTGTTATTAACATGGTCTGATATACTCCAAAGTATAACAGTTACTCATGGACAGTAGCAGCTGAGAATAAGCTAGGTAGCTAGAAGATAGCTAGAAGCAGGCTTAAAACATTATAATGAATAGTCTACCTTAAGCTTCTAGTAGAATTTTAGTTTCCTATAACTCATATGTAATATGCTCTGTACATTTGGGTCAATTAACGTATATCAGAAAAATTGAAAAATTACATTCTATTTGCATTGTCTTAGTGATCTTACGTACATTGAATTTATTCATCTTTCAACACAAAAAAGGAAGAAAAATTCTCAAGAATAACATTGCTAATAATAGCAGGAGATTAGGTCGTCAAATATTAGCATTATACATCCATTCCAACCCTCCATTTAGAATGAGAAACCACAGTATTTCTTGTTAGATAGGAATACATCTTTCATGAAGTAAACACATATTTATTGGTTATTTGTGATGAATTTTACTTTTGCATTATTATATTCATAAAACTGGAGTTCTTTCTAATAGCTATAGCACATATTCTATTTTAGTGGGTGAAACAGAGAAGGTTTAAGGTCTTTCTTTGAGGCACCAAGATGCAAACATCGTTCATCTTAAAGCATTCAGTAATAAAACTATTTGTATCCAACTGTTCAAGCAGACAAATGGTCTATAAATCTATAAATGAAAAAAATGAAATAAGAGCTTTAAAATGCTAAATATATAACCAGTTCATCTCTTGATATAGAGAAAACGGTTACTTTATATATAAAAATTGTACTTAAGATTTCTTTTTATTTCAGAAACGAAATTGAGTTATTTGTGGTGAGGCGGATGGACCTAGAGTCTGTCATACAGAGGGAAGTAAGTCAGAAAGAGAAAAAAAATACCATATGCTAACACACATATATGGAATCTAAAAAAAAAAAAAACTGGTTCTAATGAACCTAGGGGCAAGACAGGAATGAAGACACAGACCTGCTAAAGAATGGACTTGAGGACATGGGGAGGGGGAAGGGTAAGCTGGGACGAAGTGAGAGAGTAGCATTGACATATATACACTACCAAATGTAAAATAGATAGCTAGTGGGAAGCAGCTGCATGGCACAGGGAGATCAGCTCGGTGCTTTGTGACCACCTAGAGGAGTGGGATAAGGAGGGCGGGAGGGAGACGCAAGAGGGAGGGGATATGGGGATATACGTATGCATATAGCTGATTCACTTTGTTATATAGCAGAAACACACCACTGTAAAGCAATTATACTCCAATAAAGATGTTTAGAAAAAGATTTCTTTTTATTTCAACACAAACACTTATTTGGTTTGTGGTCTATAATCAGAAGATATTCATCATAAATCACTATTCTTGCACTGAATGGAAAATTTCAACTAGAAATAAGGAAGACAGTCAATGACTCACTTTGAAATCACCAACAGAAAAGCCTTAATTATTTTGAAATCTATGGTTTTTTATTTCCTTCCTTTATATGGTTGCTTTTGTTTGCATAATTTTAGAGTGATTTTAAGTTAACACTGTCATCGTTCCATAGAATAAAACTGCTGTTATAGTGATAAGTTGTTTGGAAGCATGTGAGCATTGGGGAGGTAAATTAATGTAGTCAATAAGCTTTAGCTTTTTTTAATCAGAAAGACTTAAGTTTAAATCCAAGTTCTCTCACTTATTTGCTATGTGACTTACACAGTAAATTATTTAACCTCTTTGAGCTTTGTTTGGCTGTTTTTTCTAACCTTAAAATGAGAATAATACATAACATTGAGTTGTATTAGAAGAGATGTATTGTTGAGAAAATTAAAAGAGATAGTATGTAAAATTCCAGGTGCATGATTTCTCATTAGATGGCACTTTTTATTATTATCTAGTCTGTCCTTACATAATTATATAAGCCCATGTATTTTAAAGAGTTCACATATTTTAGTTTTTACTCTTGGATCTCTTTTGTCTGGTGAGCCTCATTATATCTTGTAGGGGAGGATCACTGGATGCAGCTATTCCTTTTTAACCAATTTTCAGAAGACCAGTGGGGATTGTGTATAGCAGACACAGCTGGCTGTCTACTCAAGTGGCTTTCAAACTCTGATCTGTACTAAGAAATTCATTTTACATCATGACCGAATATACACACAGATAACTCATAAATTTCATAAACCACGTTAGTGCCAACTAAGTATGATGAGCTTATTATTTCTACTTATTTTATTCCATTTTATTTAATTTTTTAATGTCAATTACTCTCCATTAAATTGCTTTCACAATCCACTAATGGGTTGCGATCTAAAATTTGAAGAATATTATTTTACCCAATACCCGTCCCCTTCCTCCTTACTTCTTTGCTTAAAAACTTCATTCAGAAGTGACTTCAAATAATGTATCCCTTCAATGAAGTCAATCCAGTTTAAAGGCAAATACTGATTGGGCTGCCCTTGTCGATGATTAGTTCGGGGTGTGCATATAGTATAGTTCTGACCAATGTGAGGAGAGTAAGGAGAGATTACCTCTCTGGTTTCTTTTCTTGTAAGGGCACGGAGTCCCATGCATGAGGACTCCATTCTCATGACCTAATCACCTCCGAGAGGCCCGCATTCCTAACACCATCACACCGGGGATCAGGATTTCAACATATGAATTTGAGGGGAGCTGGGAGTGGGGACAGAAACATTCAATCCATTGCACCTGGGAAAAAAGATCTTAATATAGATAGGCAGAAAAAGGAGCAACTCTTTATCCAAATTCACTGCCCCTAAAAAACTAGTTGGTTATCATTTAATTATGGTCAGTTGTCCACCAACCCATAAGTAAAATCTTTTATATAGAATGATATACAAACTATGCCATGCTTTTTAGTGAACTGAAATTTGAAATAGCAAATATTTCTTGTTATTTCTAATATATGGTTATAAAAAGGTGATTGTCAGCAATTTACAAACGCACTTCAATAAGCAATATGCTACTCATTATTTTTAAAGTGCACATTAAACGTAAAGACCTAATGTTAGCAACCTTGGGGGTAAAAGCAATGATTAGTAAACCTCTGCTCTTCTTGCGTAGAGTAAAGGCTGTCAAATATGACTACTTTCATATACGACAGAATCACTGACTAGGCATTGAAAAAAATTCAGTGAGCTATCTGGTTGATTAATATAGAGGATATGTGGTATCCAGTTAAACTATTTTCTATAGCTGCTTCAAGTGATGTTAGGTGGGTTTGCTGTCGTGGCTGCATTCAGCTGGTGGCTAAGCTGAGCAAGAAAGTTCAAGAAGGTCTCTCTCATGTGTCTGGGGCTTTGGTGTTATTGACTGGGGCATTTCAGTTATTCCCTGTGTAGCATTTCTTTCCATGTAGTGCCTGCCTCCAAGGATCTGCCACATCTCTAGAAGGATAGCTTGGACTTCTCAAGATACCATGTTCCAGTTTTAAATATCTCTGTGCATTGATTTCATCTGAGAAGTAAAATTAATTTACTTTTGGAATAGCTCCTCATTTATTTTCATTTCCCATTGTGAAAATAAATTGAGGTGTCCAGACTTAAATTTGGAAAATATTTTTAACTTTACAAAAGTATTTTCCAAAAGTAACAAAGACTTCTGTTTTTTAAACACAAAAAACATGTTCTCAGGGAAATGTGTCTTGAAAGGAGAAAAAAGAATTTTTTCCCCTAAGATTATAAAACATTAGGCTACTTGGTTCAATGTATTGTCTCCCCTTCCTTCCTTCCTTCCTTTCTTCCTTCCTTTCTTCCTTCCTTCCCTTCCTTCCTTCCTAAGTGCTTTAAAATCAGAATTTATTGTGTGTTAAATTATTAAAAGTTTCTCTAGAGTTTCCTAAAGCGTTTGTGAAATGTTTGCTTGAGAAACTGGAGGAAAAAAAGGTTACAATAGCAAACATTTAATAACATATCACTGTGAAAAAAAATCCTCTATAGTAAGTGATAAAAAGATTAGATAATCTTCTCTGAGAATGGAAGAAATCTAGACTTTAAAAAATTCCATTATCTTTACAATCCATTATACTTAGACTTAAAAAATCCCTGAGGTTAACAAAGCAATTTTTCTCAGATTCAGGATAGTTATAAAATTCCAAATATGTAATCAATTAAAGAAAAAGGAGCCATCAATAATTAGAAAATTTGAGTCTATTTGCAGCATTGTCAAGGATATACATGTGTTAAAAGAAACCATTGCCCTTGATAATAAGATTGCAAACATTGTTATTGGTGTTCAAGAGGAAATAAGATAAATATTCTTTTATACATATTTGAGTTGTTTTTTGAACTCCCAGCAGAGAACCAGTTGGCATCAACACTTTCATACAGGATAATCAAACATAAATTATTTCTTAAGCTAATAAATAGTTAGCTTTCACTCTAAGAATTTAACCAGAACTTTCACTCATGTTCTTCTCTGCTTCAGAAATTAACAGTTGTTTGTTAAATGCTCATGGATGTTTGTTATGACTGTACTGTATTACAATAACATAAATATTCATAATACATTTAATAACAAAGTAGATATTACCTCTAAGTTTAACTTATATTCAAGCTTAAAAAAGTAGTATTAAATTTTCAAAGCTTTTTATGATGAGTCTAGAGAGGAAAGTAAAATATGTAGATGTCATCTCTTATAAACTCTTAGCACATCCAGAAGCCTATGAAGTATTCTCTACCATTTTTTATTCCCATCTTTATCAGCCAGAAAAATATTTTCAATGTCATAAATGATCTCGGGGCAAAGACAAAGGCCCAAAGTGCCAACAATAAAACACAGTATCAGGGTTATAATAAATTAGAGGCTGTAAGACCCTTTAAGATTTTAGAATGATGTCAAGCAATGCCTCATAGGCCCTGAAGGCTACAGAATAAATACTGTGGGCATTTTCTACAGCACTTGGATTCTCAGCCCAAGGTAGAAGGGGCCTGCCTAGAAGAGATTTATGGAAGTGGCTTTTGTCTAATGGGGTGGACTAATTTGCTAAATAAGGCTCACACAATTTTTAATAAGAAGATACCATCAGTCAACTAAAAGAGAAGCAGTTCAAAAGGAAAAGTCTAGTCCCCTCAATTCTCTACAAGTCTTTTCTTCTTAAGTCTTTTTCTCTTAAGCTCTCCTCTACAAACAAAAATATTGCTGTATCAATTATCTATTGCCACATAAAAAAAAATCCCAAAACTTACTGGCTTAAAACAATGATTTTAAAATTTCTCATGTTTCTGTGGATTGACTGGTCATTCTTCTGCTTCAAATGGCGTCAGCTGGAATCACTTACATGGCTGTATTCAGATAGTTGCTAAGCTGAGCTAGAAGGTTCAAGAAGGCCTCTCTCACATGTCTGAGGCCTTGAAAATGTGATTGATTGGGGCATCTCATTTCTTCCCTATATGGTCTTTCTCTCCATGTGGTGTCTCTAGGGATTCCCCATGTGATCCTTCTCTCCAGCAGGATAGCATGGAATTCTAGCATGATGGCTCAGGACTCCAGGAGCATGAAAATGGAAACTGTCAGGCCTTATTTTCACCACATTTTATTGGTCAAAGTAAGTTACAAGGCCGGCCTAGATTGAAGGGGAAGGAAAATGGACCCCACTCCTCGAAGAGAAGAGTGGTATGCTTGTACGGGGAGGGGAAGAATTATTTGGGGGCCAACTTTGACAACTATCATAGTCCACCATCTGGCCACAATTCTTGTCCCACCTACATGCAAAACTATACTCACCCCGTACCCTAAAAGTCTCATCCCATGGTGACATTAGTTTAAGTTCAATATCTTATCATCTAAATCAGGTCCAGATGTGGAAAAAAATGCCTCAGGTATTGTTCCTCAGGTGCAGCTACTTGGGAGTGGCTTCTCTCAGTCCAGATTTTCTAGGATAGAAAAACCACACAAACACTCCCAGTCAGAAAGGGGGTCAGGGAAACGGGAGACACAAAACTACAATTGTTGTTGAGGGCCTCTACACTAAAGGCAAGGGATAGTCTTTGATTGTGGTTCTGTTCATCCCTTTAGTGGTGATTTCCTAATCCATCCCTCACCTTGCTTCTTGGCTCCTCCCTCTGGGATTCTGGCTCTGCCCGCCAGCCATTCTTCCTTCTTCCTAAGAAAAGGAAAGCACTGGGTTGGAAATATTTCCTCTAAACTCTTCTTTTAAATTGAACAGTTCCTTCGTTAGCTCATTTCTCTCTTCTTGTACATTATCATCCATAGCTGTACAAAGTTAATTGGTACTTTCATCACTCTGCCTGGAAATCTCCTTAAGACATCTATAAACTCACCAAGTTCACTTTCTATGTTCTTTGTTATGGCAGGCAGAAGTATTGCCAAGCATTCTGTTACCATATAACTCAGGTCCTACATTTTCCAGCATTTGATAATTTCCTTACTGGCTTTTTCCACCCTCTACTAAGAGTCTGTTTACTATTCTTCAAGGCTAATAGCCTTCTAACCACCTGTATTATGTTTCTCCTGCTTGTGTAATATAACACCAAACTTAGCAGGCTTAACCAACACAAATTTATTATTATATAGTTCTGTAGGTTAGAAGCACAACACTGATCTCACAGGAATAAAATCAAGATGTTGGCTGAACAATATTCCTTTCTGGAGGCTCTTAGAGAAGAATATGTTCCCTTGACTCTTCCAGCTTCTAGAGGCTGCCCACATTCTTTGGCTTGTGGTTCCCCTCGCCCATCTGCAAAGCCAGCAACAGAGTCTTAATTTCGAATCACTCTGACCTCCTCTTATGTATCCCTCTTCCACTTTAAGGACCCTTGTGTTTATATTGGCCCATCTGGATAACCCAAGGTAACCTCTACATCTCAAGATCCTTAATCACATTTGCCAGGTCCCTTTTACCATGTAAGGTAACATATCCATAGTTTCTGGGGATTAGGATGTGGATATCTTGAGGTAGGGGAGCATTATTCTGTCTACCACAATGACCTTTCAGCCTCCACTAGCAGTCTTCTTGCCACTCTTCCAATCCCCAACCTGCTACCTAGTCTTAAAGCCAGTACCATATGTTTCTGCATTTTGTTAAGATTACATGCTACTCCAGATGCCAATTTCTCTATCTGTTGCTGAATAACAAATCACCCCCCAAAATGTAGTGTTTTAAAATAATAACAATCATTTATAAATTCTCTTAATTCACTGTTTGACTGTTTATATTTTTTGCTCCCCATGTGTGCTGGGGTCACTTCTGCAGCTGCATGCAGCTGATCTCACTCAGTCACCAAATGTAGGAAGGGCAGGACCTGAAGCAAAGTGGCTCCCTGCAGTTGAGCTAGACTGTGAAGAAACTGGAAGCTGGAGGTTGCTGACCTCATTCCTTGCGGTTGGGCAGCAAGTCCTTTCTTGAAGATGAATCTGGGCAGCATATCTCTTTGCTTACCACAATCCACCCTTGCTTCATATAGGTCTATTTCTCCATGTATGTTTAGGAAGCAGCTCCTACAAGAGTGAAGGGGCCTCTTTTCCTGAGGGGAACTTAGAAGATAGAGGTTAGTGGGACAAACTACAGTCCCTACTGCTGTAGTAAGGCTGTAGAATACAATCAATACTTGTCATCTCCCCCCTCCACTATCAATTCTAGATTTCCCTCATCCTCCACTACCACCTCTGCTGCTGTTGTTGTCTTACCTGGTGTTGTGACCTAGACCCTCATTCCCTGAGGGGTCTGAGTTTCTGCCATCATGCATTTATCAGGATGGAATTGCTATACCTTCTCTTTATATTCACAATTTGTTAAGTGGGCTCCATATTCACTCTTTCCTACCTTAATGGTGAGTGTAACAGGATCCCTATCTCCTTCTGATGATCAGAGTCAATTATCCCTGGCAAGAAGGTGTCCCCTTTTCTTGCCTGCTGGTCTCTGGGCACAAGGAGCCCAAAGTACCCAGGTAGCAGCTGCAGCTTATATTTCAATGGAATTTTTGCTCTATTTCTTAGAAGTGCATCCCTTTTAGGGACCAAGACCTCTCAATATGCAGAGTTCAGAGTTGTGAAGGTAGGAAACATAAATAGCACTTTAAGGGTCATTAGAAGTGATTGTAAGGGCTAGGGACACTTCTGCTTTCACCCCTTGGCTCCTAGACTCATATTTTTTGTACTGAGGCACAGTGCCATACAAATATCTTTGATCGAATGCATATAATACATCTTGGAGTATGGCACCTCACTCTTTCAGAGTATTGCCTCTGAACTGGTATTCAGCTGTACCTTCAGCAGGTTGCTCCGAGGCCCTATCAAACTGGCAGTTTCTGGGTGGTGAGATACGTGACATTATCAGTGGATCCCGTGGATAAGGGTCCACTCCTGCACTTCCTTTTTTTGCAAAACAGGGTCCCTGGTTTGATGTGACATTATGTGAGATCTCATGCTAGTGAATCTAATATTACATAACACTCAGATGGTGGTACTGGCTGAGGCTCTTTGGGTAGGAAAAGCAACCCCATATCTGGAATATGTGTCTATTCCCGTAACAAGAAATAGGTGGTCACTCCAGGATGGAAGGGGCCTAACGTAGCCAACTTGACACTTGGTCTCCAGGAATGGTGTCATATCGGGAGCTCAGTGTTGCTCTCTATTGCTGGCAGTTTGGGCATGCAGCAGCAGCAGAAGTTAAATTAGCCTCATCAGTTGAACCCACACTCTGTCTTCATCCCTTCTCCAGTGGACACTCCATTCATATGCCCAAGGGCCAGCACCAGTTGGCCAATGACTGAGGCAGATGATGTCAACTGGGCGATTTATTCAGTCTTCTTTATTGTTTAGTGCCTCTTCAGTAGTGGATGCTCTCTGGTGGGTGTTACATGTGACACAAAGACCTTCACTGTCATGCTCACGCTCAGTGCCAATATGTCCATCCATAGGCCTCTATTTCAGACTTCCTGTGGTTGATCTTCCAATATTTCTTCTCCTAGGACAATCGCCAGTTCAGCCACTCAGACTACTCAGTTCTGGACAAGCCTTGTGTGCAACCAAAGAGGCCCACTTTCTGTAGAGCATCAGTGGTACTTAGCCATCCAATTCTGGTATTCTTAACTCTATGAGTTCCTTCATGAGTCTCAAGTACCTGATATCCTGCACTCACCAGTTCATTCTCTTCCACAGGTGAACTCTCTCATTTTACCACTGGTGAAAGCTGCCACCTTGAGCCAGGGGCTCCTTATGTTCCATGTGCCACATGTGATGGGTTCCTCACAGGCACCTTAGACCACTGCTGGGACCAACTGTCACAGTTCGGTTCTTTGAACATCCTGAGGTGGAATTTGGCCTGCAAGATATTTATCACAGAACACTTGTCAAGGGAAGGGGAAGAAGCAGATCGTGAAGAGGAAGAAGTCAAGCTGCAAAGGAGGAAGCTCTGGAGTGAGTTTTGCCTGACATAATGTGATGCATTAGGCTGAAATGGCAAGGGTTTTACATCCCCATTGTGTTCGGTCCTCAGATCTAGGGAGGATGTGACCTCAGGTAAAGTGTTTCCTACAGCTGCTGCAGATGAAGTGCTGACAGCTGGAGAATTTCTGTCCTCCACACTTCCTGAGGTTCATCAAGTCTTTCCTGGAAGGGGGATCAAGGCAGCACATCTCCATATCTATCAGAGCACCTAATCCATTTGCAAATCATCTTTGGCTCTAACTTCAAATATATCCAGGATCTGACCATTCCTTACCACTCTTTTATTATCATGACTGCTCTTGTCCAAGCAAGTATCATCTTTCACATGGACTATTGAAATAGTATTCTAATTAATCTTCCTACTTAACTCCTTACCCTTTTACAGTCTATTTTTCACAAATGAGTCAGAATAATCCTTTAAAAATATAAGTCAAATCTTGTCACTCCTTTGCTTAAACCCTCCAATGGCTTCATATCTCACTCAGAGTAAAATCCAAACAACTACCATGGTCTCCAAAGCATTAAAGATGTGACCCCTTATCCCTACTCCACTATGATCCAGTCCTCAACCACTTTTTCCCCTCCCACAAGTTGGTCCAGCTAAACTGGCCTCCTGCCTATTTCCCAAACATGCCAAGTATATTGTTGCCTCAGGGCCTCTGCACATACTTGTTCCCTTTCCTCAGAATGCTATTCTTTGGGTTATCTGCACACTCACTTTCTCTCCCTTCATTCAGGTCTCTGCTCGATTCTACCTTATTGAGGCTCTCCAAGATGACCTTATTTAAAATAGCATCTTTCGTGCACCAGCCACTGTTTGTCTCTTACTCTGCTTTACTTTCCTTCTCAGCACTTATTACCTAATGTGCTTTATCCATTACCTAGAAAAGAATCTGGCATGTAGTAGGCAACCAAAAATTTCTGTTGAGTGGATGAATCCTGGCATTTCCCTTTGCTGCTTACTTGATGCCCTCTCCTCCCTTTTGGTTTCTCCCTTCTTTTCTTTCCCCATATCTCCTCCCTCTTGGGTCTCCCTCCCACCCTCCCTATGCCACCCCTCTAGGTGGTCACAAAGCACTGAGCTGATCTCCCTGTGCTATGCGGCTGCTTCCCACTAGCTATCTATTTTACATTTGGTAGTGTATATATGTCCATGCCACTCTCTCACTTCGTCCCAGCTTATGCTTCCCCCTCCCTATATCCTCAAGTCCATTCTCTACTTTTGTGACTTTATTCCTGTACTGCCCCTAGGTTCTTCAAAACCTTTATCTTTTTCTCTTTTTAGATTCCATACATATGTGCTAGCATACGGTATTTATTTTTCTCTTTCTGACTTACCTCACTCTGTATGACAGTCTCTAGGTCCATCCACCTCACTCCAAATAACTCAATTTCGTTTCTTTTTACGACTAATATTCCATTGTATATATGCGCCACCTCTTCTTCATCCATTCATCTGTCAATGGACACTTAGGTTGCTTCCATGTCCTGGCTATTGTAAATAGAGCTGCAATGAACAACGTAGTACATGACTTTTTTGAATTATGCTTTTCTCAGGGTATATGCCTTGTAGTGGGATTGCTGGGTCATATGGTAGTTCTATTTTTAGTTTTTTAAGGAACCTTCGTACTGTTCTCCATAGTGGCTGGGTAAGTTTACATTCCCACCAATAGTGCAAGAGGGTTCCCTTATCTCCACACTCTCTCCAGCATTTCTTCTTTGTAGATTTTTTGATGATGGACATTCTGAATGGTGTGAGGTGACACCTCATTGTAGTTTTGATTTGCATTACTCTAATGATTAGTGATGTTGAGCATCCTTTCATGTGTTTGTTGGTAATCTGTATACCTTCTCTAGAGAAATGTCTACTTAGGTCTTCTGCCCATTTTTGGATTGGGTTATTTGTTTTTTGATATTGAGCTGCATGAGCTGCTTGTAAATTTTGGAGATTAATCCTTTGTCAGTTGCTTTATTTGCAAATATTTTCTCCCATTCTGAGGTCTGTCTTTTCATCTTGTTTATGGTTTCCTTTGCTGTGCAAAAGTTTTAAGTTTCATTTGGTCCCATTTGTTTACTTTTTTTGTTTATTTCCAATTCTCTAGGAGGTGGGTCAAAATGGATCTTCCTGTGATTTATGTCATAGAGTGTTCTGCCTATGTTTTCCTCTAAGAGTTTTATAGTGTCTGGCCTTATATTTAAGTTTTTAATCCATTTTGAGTTTATTTTTCTCTACAGTGTTAGGGAGTGTTCCAATTTCATTCTTTTATATGTGGCTGTCCAGTTTTCCCAGCATCACTTACTGAAGAGGCTATCTTTTGTCCATTGTATATTCTTGCCCCCTTTATCAAAGATAAGGTGACCATATGTGCATGGGTTTATCTCTGGGCTTTCTATCCTGCTACATTGATCTATATTTCTGCTTTTGTGCCAGTACCATACTGTCTTGATAACTGTAGCTTTCTAGTATAGTCTGAAGTCAGGGAGCCTGATTCCTCCAGCTCTGTTTTTCTTTCTGAAGATTGCTTTGGCTATTCGGGTTTTTTTGTGTTTCCATAGAAATTGTGAAATTTTTCATTCTAGTTCTGTGAAAAATGCCAGTGGTAGTTTGATAGGGATTGCATTGAATCTGTAGATTGCTTTGGGTAGTATACTCATTTTCACAATGTTGATTCTTCCAATCCAAGAACATGGTATACCTCTCCATCTGTTTTATCACCTTTAATTTCTTTCATCAGTGTCTTATAGTTTTTTGCATACAGGTATTTTGTTTCCTTAGGTGGGTTTATTCCTAGGTATTTTATTGTTTTTGTTGTAACGGTAAATGGGAGTGTTTCCTTAATTTCTCTTTCAGATTTTTCATCATTAGTGTATAGGAATGCAAGAGATTTCTGTGCATTAATTTTGTAACTTGCTACTTTATCAAATTCATTGATTAGCTCTAGTAGTTTTCTGGTAGCATCTTTAGGATTCTCTATGTATAGTATCATGTCAACTGCAAACAGTGACAGCTTAACTTCTTTTTTTCCAATTTAGATTCCTTTTATTTCATTTTCTTCTGTGATTGCTGTGGCTAAAACTTCCAAAACTATGTTGAATAATAGTGGTGAGAGTGGACAACTTTGTCTTGTTCCTGATCTTAGAGGAAATGGTTTCGTTTTCTCACCATTGAGAACGATGTTGGTGTGGGTTTGTCATATGTGGCCTTTATTATGTTGAGGAAAGTTCCCTCTATGCCTATTTTCTGCAGGGTTTTTATCATAAATGGGTGTTGAAGTTTGTCAAAAGCTTCTTCTGCATCTATTGAGATGATATGGTTTTCTCCTTCAGTTTGTTAATATGGTCTATCACATTGATTGATTTTCATATATTAAAGAATCCTTGCATTCCTGGGATAAACCCCACTTGATCATGGTGTATAACTCTTTTAATGTGATTTTGGATTCTGTTTGCTGGTATTTTGTTGAGGATTTTTGGATCTATGTTCATCAGTGATATTGGCCTGTAGTTTTCTTTTTTGGTGACATCTTTCTCTGGTTTTGGTATCAGAGTGATGGTGGCCTTGTAGAATGAGTTTGGGAGTGTTCCTGCCTCTGCTATATTTTGGAATAGTTTGAGAAGGATAGGTATTAGCTCTTCTCTAAATGTTTGATAGAATTCACTTGTGAAGCCATCTGGTCCTGGGTTTTTGTTTGTTGGAAGATTTTTAATCACAGTCTCATTTTCAGTGCTTGTGATTGGTCTGTTTATATTTTCTATTTCTTCCTGGTTCAGTCTCAGAAGGTTGTGCTTTTGTAAGAATTTGTCCATTTCTTCCAGGTGGTCCATTTTATTGGCATAGAGTTGCTTGTAGTAATCTCTCATGATCTTTTGTATTTCTGCAGTGTCAGTTGTTACTTCTCCTTTTTCATTTCTAATCCTATTGATTTGAGTCTTCTCCATTTTTTTCTTGATGAGTCTGGCTAATGGTTTATCAATTTTTTTAATCTTCTCAAACAACTAGCTTTTAGTTTTATTTATCTTGCTATCATTTCATTTCTTTTTCATTTATTTCTGATGTGATCTTTATCATTTCTTTCCTTCTGCTAACTTTAGGGTTTTCTTGTTCTTTCTCTAACTGCTTTAGGTGTAAGATTAGGTTGTTTATTTGAGATGTTTCTTGTTTCTTGAGGTAGGATTGTATTGATATAAACTTCCCTTTTAGAACTGCTTTTGCTGCATCGCATAGGTTTTGGGTCGTCATGTTTTCATGGTCATTTGTTTCTAGGTATTTTTTGATTTCCTCTTTGATTTCTTCAGTGATCTCTTGGTTATTATGTACTGTATTGTTTAGCCTCCATGTGTTGTATTTTTTATAGACTTTTTTTCCTGTTATTGATATCTAGTATCATAGCATTGTGGTCAGAAAAGATACTTGATACAATTTCAATTTTTAAAAATTTACTAAGGCTTGATTTGTGACCCAAGGTATGATCTATCCTGGAGAATGTTCCATGAGCACTTGTGAAGAAAGTCTATTCTGTTGTGGGTTTTTTTTTTATTCTGTTGTTTTTGAATGGAATGTCCTATAAATATCAATTAAGTCCATCTTGTTCAATGTGTCATTTAAAGCTCGTGTTGCCGCTCCAGAGCCCGTGAGCCACAACTACTGAAGCCCACATGCCAAGAGCCCGTGCTCCACAACAAGAGAAGCCCACACACCTCAATGAAGAGTAGCCCCCACTCACCACAACCAGAGAAAAGCCCATGTGTAGCAACAAAGACCCAACGCAGCCAAAAATAAAATAAAATAAATTTAAATAATAATAAAATAAATAAAGCTTGTGTTGCCTTAGTTATTTTCATTTTGGATGATCTGTCCATTGGTGAAAGTGGCCTGTTAAAGTCCCCTACTATGATTGTGTTACTGTCAATTTCCCCTTTTATGGCTGTTAGCACTTGCCTTATGTTTGAGGTGCTCCTATGCTAGGTGCATATATATTTACAATTGTTGTATCTTCTTGGATTGATCCCTTGATCATTATGTAGTGGCCTTCTTTGTCTCTTGTGATAGTCTTTATTTTAAAGTCTATTTTGTCTGATATGAGAATTTCTACTCCAGCTTTCTTTTTATTTCCATTTGCATGGAATATCTTTTTCCATCCCTTCATTTTCAGTCTGTATGTGTCCCTAGGTCTGAAGTGGGTCTCTTGTAGACAGCAAATATAGAGGTCTTGTTTTTGTATCCATTCAGCCAGTTTATGTCTTTTGGTTGTAGCATTTAATCCATTTACATTTAAGGTAATTATCGATATATATGTTCCTATTACCATTTTCTTGTTTCAGGTTTGTTATTGTAAGTCTTTTCCTTCTCTTGTGTTTCCTGCCTAGAGAAGTTCCTTTAGCATTTGTTGTAAAGCTGGTTTGGTGGTGCTTAATTCTCTTAGCTTTTGCTGGTCTCTAAAAGTTTTAATTTCTCCGCCGAATCCGAATGAGATCCTTGCTGGGTAGAGTGATCTTGGTTGTAGGCTTTTCCCTTTCATCGCTTTAAAAATGCCCTGCCACAGAGCATTTCTGGCTTGCAGAGTTTCTGCTGAAAGATCAGCTGTTAACCTTATGGGGATTCCCTTGTATGTTATTTGTTGCTTTTTCCTTGCTGCTTTTAATATTTTTTCTTTGTATTTAATTTTTGACAGTTTGATTAATATGTGACTTGGCATGTTTCTCCTTGGATTTATCCTGTATGGGACTCTCTGTGCTTCCTGGAGTTGATTGACTATTTCCTTTCCCATATCAGGGAAGTTTTCAACTATAATCTCTTCAAATATTTTCCCAGTCCCTTTCTTTTTGTTTTCTTCATCTGCGACCCCTATAATTCAAATGTTGGTGCATTTAATGTTGTCCCAGAGGTCTCTAAGACTGTCCTGAATTCTTTAATTTTTTAAAATTTATTCTGCTCTGCAGTAGTTATTTCCACTATTTTATCTTCCAGGTCACTTATCTGTTCTTCTGCCTCAGTTATTCTGCTACTGATTCCTTCTAGAGAATTTTTAATTTCATTATTGTGTTGTTCATCATTGTTTGTTTGCTCTTTAGTTCTAGGTCCTTGTTAAACGTTTCTTGTACTTTCTCCATTGTATTTCCAAGATTTTGGATCATCTTTACTATCATTTTTCTGAAATCTTTTTCAGGCAGACTGCCTATTTCCTCTTCATTTGTTTGGTCTGGTGGGTTTTTACTTTGCTCCTTCATCTGCTGTGTGTTTGTCTTCTCATTTTGCTTAACTTACTGAGTTTGGGGTCTCCCTTTCGCAGGCTGCAGGTTCATAGTTCCCGTTGTTTTTGGTGTCTGCCCCTAGTGGCTAAGGTTGGTTCAGTGTGTTTTGTAGGCTTCCTGGTGGAGGGGACTAGTGCCTGTGTTCTGGTGGATGAAGCTGGATCTTGTCTTTCTGGTGGGCAGGACTGGTCCAGTGGTGTGTTTTGGGGTGTCTGTGGGCTTATTATGATTTTAGGCAGCCTCTCTGCTAATGGGTGGGGTTGTGTTCCTGTCTTACTAGTTGTTTGGCATAGGGTGTCCAGCACTGTGGCTTGCTGGTTGTTGAGTGGAGTTGGGTCTTAGTGTTGAGATGGAGATCTCAGGGAGAGCTTTCGCCATTTGGTATTACGTGGAGCCAGGAGGTCCCTGGTGGACCAATGTGCTGAACTCGGCTCTCCCACCTCAGAGGCACAGGCCTGACACCTGGTTGGAGCACCAAGACCCTTTTGGGAAGTCTGAGGTCTGGTGCCAGCATTCAGTAGGTGTTCTGTAGCAGTTGTTCCACATGTAGAGGTATTTCTGATGTATTTGTGGGGAGGAAGGTGATCTCCATCTCTTACTCCTCTGCCATCTTGAAGGTCTCCCCAGGATCTCTTTTTTGTCTAGTGCTTGTTCTTTTTCATACTATACCATTCTTGTTTTGTGAATACAATATAGTTTCTTTTTTTTGAAGATATTTAGCTTTTTTTTTCCTTTCGTTCTCTGCTTGTCTGTTTCCTTTGGATTTCCCCCACCTCTTTCTAATTTGGAGTCTTTCACCAAGTGTTATTGATGGGTGGTGGTCTTCATTGCAGGCTCATTGAGTGTTTAGCCAAACTTTTCACTAGGGTCTCTTTTTTTTTTCCTATACAACCTTTTATTCAGGTGACCAAGTAGTTAATCACAGTCATAAATAATGTACAAATTAAAAATTTCTCTTACTCATGAACTTTATGGGTGAGTAAACTTTTTCTCCTTTGGGGGCTGTTGTTTTCTCTGCCTGGATTCAAGAAGTTTACAACCCTTAACAGCCTGTGTGCATTTAAATGTTTGCAGCTTCAGTGTGCTGTTTCTATCACCCTAAAGAAAACACACACAGTTCTTTCCACTGAGGAGGTGGTAAGGGGACACATTTTTTGTGACCCAGAGCCCTGACTTTTGAACCTGATGCTGAAGATCCCGTGTTGTGTCTGCAGCGCTGATGACTCGGAACATTTCAGTGAAGCACTGTTCCTGGTTTATTTTACTGTTTTTTTTCTCTTTGTGGAGCTGGTTTCTATCATCCAGGTTACTGGACACAGGGGGTTGTGGCTGGGTGGCTGAGACTGGTTAAGGGGTCCCCAAACTAGGGTCTTTTAATTGTATTTGGAGGCAAAAGTGTGGTAAAATTATCATCTGCAGTAACATGGAAGACAGAAATGTACCTAATACCCTCATGGCATTGGTGAGAGTTTGAGGCAGAATTTTGAAAGAATAAGCTGGCTGCTATTCACTGCAATTTATAAGGTACTCTAAGACAAGCTCAAAAATAAGGAAGTGGTAATGTAAATATTATTGAGAGGGAATATAGAGCCTAGATTGGAAAATGAAATTGTTTTTCACCAAATCAAATGTTTGATCATTAAATATAACCTTAGGACAAAGAACAAATCCAGGGTATTGCCATTATGATGGCCTCAAGTAAAAGACCAAGCAAGGTCTAACTATACACTTATTTTGTACAACCTCTGAAGGAATTAAAGAGATGCCTTTCAGCTAAATCAAAGGGCTACTAGAAAGATTAAGGAAATTAGAAAAGCGGTATGTTCAATACATATACATTTCTACAAACTAAGCCATGAGTACTTTGAACATCTCGGGCCGAACTAGTTAGTGAATGTTTCTCTAATTCTCTTATGCTGGTCTTCCAGACCTTTATTTCCCCAGCAACTCCCAAATTTGGGTGAACCCCAATTCCTTTATTAAAGCTCTTCATTCATGTAATACTTTAATGAATCTGCTTTCCTCACCAAATACAGACTAAACCACCTGGCTTCTCTAGAAAAGAGAGGCTCAGGCAAAAATTAAATCTATTACTTTATTAGCAGGGGCAATCTAGGCTGGTGAGAGTAAGGGAGTAAGGCTAGCAGAGATTGGGAGCAAATGCAAACTGATAAATTACTGTATAGCATTTGGTTTCTGTTTCATGAAAAGCCATGAAGAGACACTGCTGATAATTTGGCAAGTACAGTTGTTTAGCTACATGGTACCTCTCTGGGCAGGAGGGTGAAAAACTATGCCTCAGGATAGTCCATGAGAAGGGAGAGGAATTTGTCCAATGGCTTCTTCTAGTCCATTGATCCAAGTTTTCCAGACAGTTAACTTCACTGCTCTTCCAGATTGCATCATCTAGCCCTTTTGACAATCACTGGGGAAACCCTGTGGCATGATGCTTCCTTGAGTCCAGAAGTGTTGGGATGGGCCAGAGATTCTGAGCACGTGGCTAGTTGACCTCAGGCAGAAGAATCACTCCAGCCTGCTAGTAGTGTGTCACTATGTAGGGTGGTAGCTATGGCAAAGTGGCTGGTGGCCTAGGAAACAGTGGGGCCAAGAATGTGAGAAGGCACTTGAGGAAGGTGTGTCTGATACCATATCCAAAGATGAGATATATATGGGCACAATAATGCTGTATAATAATAGCTATAAGGCTTCAGAAGCATAACAATGGACTTCCCTTGCTCACAAATCTGGAATCAGATAGGTGTCAGTTAGGTGGTTCTGCTGATCTTGGCTGAGATGGTTCACATACTTGGGGCTTGACTGGCTATCAGCCAATCGAAGACAGGATTCAGCTAGGGTGACCAGGGTAACCTGGCTCTGCTTCATGCATGTCTCACCCTCAAGGAGGTTAACCCAGACATGTATGTGTTTATGGTGACAGCAGTAGCACAAGAGTAAGTAGCAATACACCAGATGTTTGGAAATACATATGGCCCAGAAAGTACTTGAGAATGTACTTCAAAGGAGCATGAAAAAAAGAATACAGGGAGGAGTAAAAAACTAGTGTCATTTTTACAGTCTTTCATACCAAAGAAAAACAAGACAAGTACAGACAATTCATTGTTCAAACAGGTATTATTATTACTTGGGGGGAAAAACTTAAGATTTTTCTGGCCTTAGGTATAAATTAGGCTCTTATGGAGTATATGGGTTATCTTTCTTAAGACAGCTGTAAGATAGGGGCAAATGAGTTCTTTTTTCCCCCCTTCTCCCTTTTAACAATTATATTTTGTTGGTTTGGAGAGCCAGTTAAATGGCAATAGATTTTGGCTCAGGAAAGTTCAAATTTAGCCCAGAGGAATCCAACTTTGGCCCTGCTTAAATCAATTCAGGCCTTCTTCTGTTCCTAAGGTCAAGTTCTAAACATGAAGAAATCCATTTTAATTCCATTCTTGAAAAATAACTGCTAGCCAGTTATTGCCTATTAACTAATAGGCAAGTCAGCTAGTTTATCTGGCTAAGAGTATGGGACTAATAATATTCAAACCTTATATAATCCATATTCCTTTTAATGAAAAGCATAATATAATGGTGACCTCACTGAACCGAATCAGAAGTCCTAGATTCTAGATAAGGTTCTACCACTAATTAGTTGTGTGACCTTATAGGCAAGTTACTTAATCTCTTTAGGCCTCAACTGCCACATATATATTAATCAGGGACTGCTCTAAAGTACAATGTTTCAAATGTTCTATTTCCACAGTATATTAGCAGGTATTACTTATTCAAATAAGTTTAAGAAATACTAACTTAAATAAAGTTCAAAATGTTTATTTCAGGACTTTTCAGCACTTTCATTTTGTGCCTTTTGAATCTCTAACAGGGGAATATAAGGTGCAGCAAACAAATTTTACCAATTACTCATTTATTCATAAAAACACATGTCCCACTGAGTATACTTTGGGAAATGTACTGTTATTTCTAGCACCCACATGGGTGAAATTTAACAGTCAGTGTCCCAGAAAGAGGGCAACTTCAAATGGGAACATTTGAGAAAAATATAATAAAATTACTATTTACAAAGGTATAGGCAGGGTTTACGAAAACCAGCAAGGTATAATGACCTACTCTGGGGCTATTAATACCCTGGACTCATCACAATATAAGTGAAAAGGGGTAAACGGAGGGAGCATGGGCCTGAAGTTAACTGGAATAACTGCTGGGAAAGGGATGCCTGATAGGATGACCTTCAGTAGAAGGACACACCCAACCCATGGTGACCTGCCAGGAAAGGAGCAAGGGAAATAAATAATTTCATTTTCCTTTCAACCTTCAATCTCCTGCAGTGCTTCCATTTGCTGATCCCAAGCAAAAGCCAGTGGTCAAGGGGACCTACCTCACAGAGCAGAGAGCAGAATGGGAAAGGGTGGAGGGTGGATCCAGAGGGCAAACAGAAGCTATTCAGCACAGTAGGGTTCCATTCACAAGCAGCTAGATTAGATGATTAAATGATGTCCTCAGGACTCAGTCTTTTTATCTCTCCACTCTGCTTTCTTTTGCTGGCTTCATTCTAAGGCAAGCTCTTGCCACCTGCAGCAGAGATGTCACCAGTAGCTCTAGGATTATATACATCATGCTTATTTCACAATTTCATAAAATAATAAAAAGAGTAAACACATTTATAGCACTTAGTATATGTCAGCTGCTGTTGAAAGCCCCTTAGATACATTAATTCAGTTAAACCTCACCATAATCCTAAAATAGCTACTGTATTACCATCTCTTCAGAAATGAAGAAACTGACAAATGACTGGTAGGTGAAAAAAGAAAGCTGAGACTTAGATTTAGATAGTCTAGCTCTAGAGTCTGTGCTTTTAACCACTGCTTTTTGAAAAATAAACCCTATCTCCTAGAGCAACCATATCACTTATCAAGAAGGATGTTGGGACATGTGCTCATCCCTGGATCAATCACTAGGCACTTTGCTTGCTAAACCGGGTCATACGTCCATCCCTATGATAGGACATGATTGCTAGCAATTTCTCCCTAAAAAAGATGCCAGGCAGATGAAAAAAGCAACAAATGTCCACCACAGACAGGGTGGACTTAAGAAGAAATAGCCCTATGGGACTGGAGCTACAATTCTAGTTCTGCCCATGTTTGCCATTAACCTTAAACAAATTACTTGAGGAGACTCTGTGAGTATAGGTGGAAAGATATGAAGATATCTAAACAAATATCTAATTATATCTAATTACATATATATATAAATACAACACATTATATTAAAATATGGTAATAAAATTGAGATATGCCAAGTTGAATTTTTCAGCCAACACTATCTCTGATAACTCCCTTAGAAATAACTTCATTTAAAAAAATATGAAGTAAAATAAATAAAACCTTATTTTTTCAAGTGGTCTTACAGACATTATACAGAAATATTTCCTAGGAATAAACAAAGCACAGTTATAATTTTATTGATTTTAGCAAAATAAAATTACATTAAATGACTTCCTAAAAACTAATGGGTAAGTTTCCTTGTTTCCTTGTCTCCAGGGCATTTGGCATTCTTTACCAACTGGTGCATAAAAGAGTAGAAAAATAAAAGATTATCATATTGTCCTTTGTATTTCTCTTTTAAAATATCAGTATGATAATCTACCAGAAAGTAGTAAATGGCTTCAATTGTGGAAAGGAAGGTATCTGGCTTTCCTTTTTGATGGCGCCAAAAGCAAGTTTTTCTTGTTTTCAACTCAACTTGTAGCAACCCTGCCAAAAACAAATAAGAGAAGTATAAATATTTCCTGTTAACCACAGGGTGTGGTACAATAATAATTTCCCTTAATTACTTTAAGGATTTTCTTTAAATTCCTTCAATCCCAATTCCAAATAGGATATTTTCTCAAATGTATTAAGGTATATACGGCAGCAATAAAAAACACAGGATGAAATCTTATCCATGACAGTTATGTATAAGTCTTGGACCTGTAGCAAATTTGTTAAAAGTAGTTAACATTTAAGATGTTCATCTCTTTCTGTCTTCTACTTGCCAGTGTCTTTTTTGACTTTAATCTGTGACAGGACTAAATTCATCAATTTTCAGAAGAGTTTCATTTCCTTGATAAACTGACATTTAAAATATTGTTCTGAAATTCACTGAGACCAGGTAGGCAGGTTAGTGGTCCTTAATACTGTTAAAACTACTTCTGGATTATCACTTTTTGGCTATTATGTTCATGAACAGAGTACCTAGAGCTGTTTCATTAGCTGTCACATCTGTGTTTCAGAGACTCAATAACGCAGTCAGCTAATGCCTTGCTCCTGTATATTTAAAGAGGAAATGACTCATGAAATCATACAATAGTACTCTCATCTCTTACAACTCAGATGTCAACATACAAACCCAGAATGCTTTTAGTACCTTAGACCAATACTCAGACTCACATTATATTTAGTTTGCAAATACTTTCTAAAAATCGTATTTTATTTTAAAGTGAGAAATAAAAATGAAGAAGGTAATATCAAAATTGGCCCACTGACCCAGATTAGGAACCTCTGAGTCATCAATGATTTCCTACTATCACGTCTCACTTTAACTTAACAGCTACCTAAGAAATGTGGCAGAGAATGACAAGAAATAAATAATATAAAAACATATCAAGATATTAAGAGATATGAAGGATCAAATATATATCTAATAGGAGTTCTGTGGGAGACAGCAAAGAGAATGGATGAGAGATAGCATTTAAAGAGATAATGCCTATGACTGTTTCAGAAACTATTTTAAAAAATGCAAAGTCACAGATACATGACATAATGTATCTCAAGGAGGATAAATACAAAGAAATCAGTGCAGAGATCCTCCTTATAGTAGTGTAACTGCAAAAGAGCAAGACTAAAGAGAATATTTTAAAAGTAGCCATTGAGAACAGATAGATCATATACAAAAGAAAGGTAATCAAAATGACAGGAGACTTTTTATTAGGAACAATAAAATATTGAAGACTCTGGAATAAAATCTTCAAAGTGCCAAGAGGAAATAACTGGCAACCTAAAATTACCTACCCAGCAGAACTATATATCAAGAACAAGAGTGAAAAATATTAATAGACAAACAAAAATATGCCAATAAACATATGCCAACTGGAGATCCAATGGAATGAATTTCTAGATGTATTTCAGAAAAAACAATCTGAGTTATAAGAATGGTGAGCAAAGAAAATGGTAAACATCTATGCAAATCCAAAGAAATGATTCCAGTATTAAAGAAAAACAATAATAATATCTAATTTGTGGTCTGAAAATAAAAGACAGAACAAAAAATAATGAAGAAAATAACAATAACTAGGAGGGGGATGAATCAAGCTTAAGTGTATTAAGGCCTTACAGTGTTCAAAAGGAGAGGTAAAAATGTTTGGCTTTGAATTTTTTTAAGTTACATGTGCATAGTACAATTCCCTAAAAGAACCAAAATAGGAATATTAAAAAATGGAATATGAAAAAGAAAAGCCAGGAAAAGAAAAAAGTAGTAAAGAGCAAGATACATAAAAATAAAATTAAGATGATAGAAATAGGTCCAAATAAATCAATACTCACAGGAAATACAAACTGATTAAACCTGCCATTTAAAAGACAATGATTATCAGACTGAACTACAATAGGGATGACCTCCACAAGCCTTCCATTCAATACTGCACTGGAGGTCTTAGTTAACACAGCAATACAAAAATAATAAATTAATTAGATGCACAAGAACTGAAAAGGAAGAAACACATCTCACATACACAGAAAATATTTTTTTACATCTATGAACAAATTATTAGAAATATCTTGGGGTAGAGAGGATTTTTAAAAGGCACAAAAGTGGTAAACATGAAAGGTGGATAAATTCTGCACTAAGAATTTCAGTTCCTCAAAAGATAAAGAAATTTAAAAGAGGAGCCACAAACTGCAAGAAGATATTTCAAACATTATTATCTATATTCTAGAATATATAACGAATTTATACAAATAAATAAGAAAAACGAAACACTAGAAAGATGGACATAGATAGTTCATAGA
This sequence comes from Delphinapterus leucas, assembly GCF_059928025.1. Taxonomy (NCBI): domain Eukaryota; kingdom Metazoa; phylum Chordata; class Mammalia; order Artiodactyla; family Monodontidae; genus Delphinapterus; species Delphinapterus leucas. The sequence goes on from NC_143130.1 coordinate 89,050,066, forward strand.
ACAGAACGTGTGTATGGCTAAATAAGCAAACAAAATTATGCTCAGTCCAATTAGTAATTAGAGAAAGGCACATTATCAATACAATGAGATACCACTTTATACCCACTCTATTGGCAAAAAACAAACATTTGGCAAGACAATGGTAGGAGGGGTTATGATCGATGGGAACTCTTACACATTAATTATGGGAGTATAAATTTGTATACCCACAATTTGGAAAACAGGTGGCATTATCTCGGAAAACTGAACATTCTTATATGTAACAACAGAGCTATTCCGCTTCTAGGTTCGTTTCCTAGAGAAAGCTTGCACATGTGCAAGAATGTTCATAGTAGCACTGTGTGTAACAGCAAAAACTAGAAATAATTCAATTGTGTCACCAACAGGAGACAGAGTAAACTGTAGTATATTCACACAATCAGATATTACACAGCAGTGAAAACGAATAAGCTATAGCTACAAATTTAGAAACAAAATGGTAAGTTTACAATGTGAGTCCTGAAAACCACATACAGGTCAAAAAAAGCAAAACTAAATAATAATTTAATCTAAAAAGAGCAAATCTTTTTTAATTGAAGTATGCCGTATGATATTATATGTTACAACTTTCTAATACTGTGATTCACAATTTTTAAAGGTTATACTCCATTTATAGTTATTATAAAATATTGGCTATATTCCCTGTGTTTTACAATATATCCTTGTAGCTTATTTTATACTTAATAGTTTGTATCTCTTACTCCCCTACCCCTCTATTGCCCCTCCCCCCTTCCCTCTCCCCACTGGTAACCATCGGTTTGTTCTCTCTGTGAGTCTGCTTCTCTTCTGTTATATTCACTAGTTTGTTGTATTTTTTAGATTCTGCATATAAGTGATATCATACAGTATTTGTCTTTCCCTGTCTGCCTGATTTCCCTTAGCATAATGCCCTCCAAGTCCATCCATGTCACTGCAAATAGCAAAATTTCATTCTTTTTTATGGCTGAGTAGTATTCTATTCTGTGTGTATGTTTGTATGTGTTTATGTGTATATATATATATACACATACATGCCACGTATTCTTTATCCATTCATCTGTTGATGGACACTTGGGTTGCTTCCATAACTTGGCAATTGCAAATAATGCTGCTATGAACACTGGGGTGCATATGTCTTTCAATTAGTGTTTTTAGTTTTTTAAAAATATATATCCAGGAGTGGAATTGCTGGATCATATGGTAGTTCAATTTTTAGTTTTTTGAGAAACCTCCACTGTTTTCCATAGTGGCTGCACTAATTTACATTCCCACTAGCAGTGCACGAGGGTTCCCTTTTCTCCACATCCTCACCAACATTTGTTACTTGTGTTCTTTTTGATGATAGCCATTCTGACAGGTGTGAGGTGATATCTCATTGTGGTTTTGATTTGTATTTCCCTAATGATTAGCATCACTTCATGTGTCTGTTGGCCATCTGTATTCCCTCCTTGGAAAAATGTCTATTCAGTTCTTCTGTCCATTTTTTAATCAGATTATTTGCTTTTTGATGTGATGAGCTGTTTATATATGTTGGCTATCACTCCCTTATCAGTCATATCATTTGCAAATATCTTCTTCCATTCAATAGGTTGTCTTTTCATTTTGTTGATGGTTTCCTCTGTTGTACAAAACCTTATAAGTTTAATTAGGTCCCATTTATTTATTTTTGCTTTTATTTCCTTTGCTTTAGGAGATGGATCCAAAAAAATATTGCTCTGATTTATGTCAAAGAGTGTTCTGCCTATGTTTTCCTTTATTAAAGTATCTGGTCTTACATTTAAGTCTTTAATCCATTTTGAGTTTATTTTTGTATACGATGTTAGAGGATGTTCTAATTTCATTCTTTTACATGTAGCTCTCCAGTTTTCCCAGCACCACTTATGGAAGTGATGAATGCTAGTTTTAACAATTTTGACTCCTTCTCCAACAAAAAGAAACCATCCTTCCCCACTGCATTCCCCCAAGCCTTTCTGTGGTGGATCTTCAAGGATGTTATGCCATTTTTCACTTGAGGGCTTACATTTTATGATTAAATTAGGCACTCAAACTTCAAATGTTTTATTTTGACAGCAGTAAAACATCTACAGCTCTCTGTCTGTAAAGTCTGGCAAAACAGTATGTTACATTGTTAAGGGGATTCTTAATCTCAACATTCATAATAAGATAACAGAAACAAACGTTCCAATACACTACATTTGAGGGTTTAAACTGAGGTTTAGAGTTGGTTTGTTCAGTTTAATCCTATCAAATGATAAACTGTTTTAAAACCTAATGGCAATGATTTATAACAAAAAAGGGCTGTTTCTTGTGAAAGTAACTTGGCTTATCTGGAAACTGGTATTTCACATATGTAGAGATTATAAATATGCCAAGCCCTAAATATTTCCTGTGGTGCAATGAGGAGCCAGAAGAGGCAGGGGGTGAAATAGGGCACACAGAGAAGACTGACTCTAGAAATCCATTTACTTCATGATTTTGAAGGGTTTAAGAAATCCCTTTTAAAATTCTGATGTAGCACAGAATTGAAATATATGATACTTTCTATGTGATCTGAGAAATAGAAATTTTTTGTACAAATGTGATTTGAAGCCTTAAGCACAACGGCTGAAAACATATTTGAATTGTACCTCAACAGTTCCTTTTACAAATTTTTCAAGTGTTATCACTTATGTTCTTCACTTGACCTTTTCAATTACCATATAAAGTAATTTAAAGAAAAGGCTCAGGAAAATCTTCAAACTGAGGAGTAACTTGCTGCTGTAACCATCCAAGGTAACGTGGCAGGCAGTACTCCAAAGAGCGGGACTTTAGGGTTTCATCTATTAAACATTAGCAACAACGCTGCAAATCTTATGCTCCGTCATCTTTCTCTGTCTCTGTCTCTCTCTCATACACACACACACACACACACACACACACACACTTCTTTGTCTCTATCTCTCTGCCTATCTGTCACACACACATACACCCAAGCACACAGAATTAGAATGACAAAGCAATCTTTCTAACATGTATGCTGTTTTCAAGAGATATAAACGATATAAATTAAGTTAGGTAAATCTAGCATTGTCGCTCACTTTAGCTTGGGACTAATTATCACAGGATTCCAAAAAGTGTCATAAACTTTCTTTTCTAGAGGATGGATATTTTTAACAATTGCCTGGGAGAAGCTCTCCCGGTTTGAAACTGTTTTGGAAACTGCCTAATACCAACTGGGTAGCTCTTGTGCTTTCTAATCATACATGGTACACAAATAAAGCCATCCAAGAGCTAGAAATAAACCTAAAGTTTTTAGAGAAACTACTGAGAAAGACTGAAGAACTGAGTAAGGTGCAAGGGAACAAGACAAGTAACTTTCTTCATATTACTAGTTGTGTTATTGGGCAAGTAAAGCAACTTTTTTAAACCATTATTATTAGACACTAAGTTTTTCACTCTAAGAGAAAAACATACAAACATAAAACAAAAGAAAGTAATGTTAAATCTGAATTGGAACTATCCATGTGAACTCAAAATATATATGTATTTATTTCTTTTGGCTCTGTCCACTGAAGCAATGACATCCAAGCAGTAATAAATTTACCAGATCTTGGTTTCTAATACCATTCCCCACTAAAAGAACCACAGCTCCTTCAAGTAATTAATTCTAGGTCTGGGGCAGTAAAAAAAGTACAAGTGAACTTGGGACATCCTGTTGTAACAGAAAGACTAATTAGGCCATGCCACAAAGGACTTGAAGGGCTCCCAATAGCAAAATTTTAGACAATTTGGACATCAAAAAGAATACAATCATGATACATTATAAGACACTGAACTAAAAGGAAATCCATAAGACCACAGTGATCTCAAAAAGAGAAAAAAAGAAGAGAGGGAAAAAAGAAAAGCTCTTCTTTACATAAGAATGCCAGCTAACAAATGTAGAAGAAATAATAATATTAAAATTTCATCATTTTGTAATCCTTAGGCAACAGTCATCAATAAATACTAAAACCACTCAGTAAAAAGCAGTTGGGAATAGTTCACCGTCTTAAAGCATCACCCCACAGATTACTACTAATTTCAATGAAGAAAATAACCTTTATAATGGAGAAATTTGGCAATCACCACTTTAATCAAGGAATTAAAGTTATCAGCAGTAATGGAACAACTTACATTATATCCTCCTGATCTGATGTATACAACCTGAGCTATGAATAGGTTAACCATATAATTAATCAGCCAAACAGCTTCATTTCCGAGAGTGAAAGGGGATGCTATTAATAATTATATCAAAACAATAGATATAAACTGGAATTGTCATGGACAACCCTGTATTTATCCTTATCTGAAGTATCTTTGCAAAAATATTTAAACTGAATCTAATATTGAAACATTCAGACAATTGACTTATCCTCTTCACACAAGTCTAAGTCATGAAAAACAAAAACAGGGGACTGTTCTACATTAAAAGAGACTAAAGAGACATAATAACCAAATGCAATTTGAGTTTACATGCTGCATCAGAGGAAAAGAGCTACAACAGATACTTTGGGGTTAATTAGGGAAATATGAATATGGACTGCATATGAGATATCACAGAACTTTTCTTAATTTTCTTAGAGTGATAACGGTATAGTGATTATGCAATTATTCTTAAAAGTTGTACACTTAGGTATTTAAGGGTGATGTATTGCAAAGCCTGCAACTTACTTTCAAATGGTTCAACCAAAAACATATATGATATCTAAGTACACAAACATACATATAATAGAGGAGGAAAAATAAAGCAAATGTGGCAAAATGTATGTGTATTCAATGCAACTCTTCTTGCAATAAATCTGTAGGTTTGAAGTTCTTTGAAATGAAAGTTGGGGGACAGAACAATCAAAAACATGCAACATTTTTTTTCTTACCTTGCAGTCTCTCATCAGTGAATATTTTGTTTGTTTGGTTCCAGGTGCTATCTATGAATACAATTTTTTTCAGTGTTGTGTCTTTGCACTTGCTGTCATTCAAATCCTGTTCTTCAGTTTTCTTGCGTTTAATGAATGGCTTGTCAAGGTCATCATTTTTGCCTCCAACATTATTTTGAATCTTTTCTTGGAGATGAAAAGAAATTTCTTTTATTGAAACAGAGTTAGGTCCAGGAAAAACAAGTGCAACCTAAAGCAAAGAAGCTTAAGTTAGTAGTGTGCTATTATGATCTTCAAAATTAATAAATTCTGACTTAAAACTTTAAGAGGAAAAAATATGTTGAGTATCTGAGAAACAAGCATTAGGTTCTATTATATGTGCCTCTTTAATATATATGGTAAAGTTTTTGGCTCTTCCCTAGTAATTTATAATCATAATACACTACCTAGAATTATTTTTGTACTTCAAAATAAGTTATTCACCTATTGAGAGAAGCTCAGTTAATTGTACCTTAAATCACAAAACTAAAGTCTATAATATTTCATAAGATAAAAGGCAAAGTATGGGGTACTTTGTAAAAGAACCATTGAAAAGTCCTCAATAATTAAATACCATTTTCACCTATATAATAAGCAACGATAAAACAAATGATACAGCCAATGCTGGTGAGGAAATGGTGTAATAGGCCTTTACAGCCATTACTGACATCAGGTTTAAATAGTATAACTCTTTGTGAAAGCAATTTGGCAATTTAAGTCAAGAGTCTTGAAATGTTCATACCCTTTGGTCAAATAATTTCACATATGGGAATTTATCTTAATAAAATAATTCTAAACACACACATACAATACCCAGAATATTTGTTAAAGTATACTTATTACAGTGAAAAACTAAAACTAAAGAAATCTAACTTTCAAGGAATAATTCAGTAAATTATGGCACCTCCTTTCTTTCAGCATGTTTTTACTGAGACCTTATATACTGTACTGTATATCCAAAGTATAAAAACTCCTGCCACAAAGCAGGCACCCACTAAATATCTGTTAAATGAACAAATGTTGATAGAATTACAGATGTTATCCTCCATACGTTTCTCTATTTCCCAAGTTTTCTTGAATGAAAATGTATCATTTTTAATATGAAAAAATAAATATTAAAATAAACTTTAAAATCTTGAATTTATAAACTTCGACATTATAAAAGTTTTTCAGACATTCACGATGCATGCCTACATATCCCCCATACCCAATAAGCTAAGTCCAGGGCTTTTTAGTTTTCTTGGACTATAAGCATGTCACATCTTTTTATATTGACATAGATGATAACCTAGCTGACCAGAGAAGGAAATACAAATATATTCCTAGATCCGAAACTCATATATTTTTTACAAACACAACTTTCTATAAACTCAACCAAAAAATATAAATATATTGATGGGAAAGGAAAAACTTACCAAGTTCTTCCTTGAACAAATGAATGTATTTTTAATTTTGCTTCTAAATTAACCATACCAACAAATGTTCCCCCAAGAGACCTAAAAGGGTTTATGTGCTTCTTTCAGAAGTATTCAAGCCCTAGTTTTTTGAGATCTATTGCAACATCACTTTTCAACAAGACCAGCTGTCACTAACGTGACCATTTCAACTATGCGAAAACCAATTAAGAATCTAGAAATGAGTAAGGACGGCCTCTGAGTAGCCAAAAGAAATATTACAAAGGCCATGTACTAATGCTCTTAATTTAGAGAGAATTTCTAAAAATCCTTCTACCTTAGTCTGTCTCTTCTCCTTCTGGAGAAATTCCAACAACATTTGTAATCTGGTTTCTCAGTTTGTATCAAATTAGACTATCTATGTGTAGTATAGGCAGGAGAATGGAGACGGGAGAAAAGTAAAAGCAGGCCTAGTAGTACTGGCAAAGAGTAAAAACCTGAAGAAATAATGCAAACAATAAAAAGTAGAAGGACAGACTCAAAAAAGCTCAACATCTAGGATCTTTGAAGACAATGATGAAGTAAACTGTGCGTTGTTTAGTGCTATATAAGATTTAACCCTAGATCACTAAACAAAATATTAAATTATGTTCAAGTAAGTTCAGAAAGGCAATGGGGTTTAAAATTCATTTTTTGATTCAACGTGAAAAGTTGTAAAAAAAACATAAGCTGCCTACTTCATGGTCCTTTTCTTCATATTCTGGAATACAAGGATATGTATAAATATTCACAAATTCAGGTGCTAAGAGTTTTGCATGTATAGCAGTGCTTTTGCCGTCTGTTTCATTTGGATGTTTAATGATGTCAATCTTCAATGGAAGCTAAAATTTAAAGAAAAAAGACAAATGAACAAAACAAATATAAAAATTCTAATTTTTACATTAACAAAAATCGTCTTTAAAGCTTAAATAGCAAGTTCACACTAAGATCCTATAAATACACTTATGGACTGAAAAGTCATACTTTTCTAGAACAAATACTAAGAATGGTAACAGTCATAAAGGAAACACAAATTTATTCCTCAACATTGTTAATCATGTACTAGAACAACTATTTTCAACTCATTTAACATAGAATCTTCTCTTATAGCAATGTTCCAATGTCACTTTCATTTAAATCACATTGGCACTGAGTCATATTCTTTGCATTCCAATATCTGTGCCAAGGACATTTTTTATAATTCCTATAAACTTTTAAGTCTATTAATTTTACAATATATTAAAAGGAAACATAAGTTTGGGCAAAAGCTTCAGATCTAAAACTCAAGCTAAAATTTTGTTCCTTAAACATCAGGTCAAAGGTATTATCTTTTATTTTAACATCATGATTCTCAGCATAATTAACAGCACAAGTGAAATTAATTATTAACTGGAAAAAACAGTAACAGAATGGTTCTAGGAGGTACACTCTTTAAATAAGAAATAACTCTCTTCAAAATCATTTTGCCTATTTTCCTTAAGGTTTCATTATTTAATTACTATGAACTATGTCCTGTCTCTACGCAAAAATAATATTATCTGCAAATTTCTTGAGTTAGATTTTTCTATTATTTCACTGACTTGTTTGGTTTAGTTTTCTGTATAATGCTTGTACAAGTCCTGCATTCAGCCATGATTATGAAAATAAAAGACAAGTCATATCTCCCCCCATTATATATATGAAACTCTCTGAGATGGATTCTTCACTGTAGAGTTCAAATGACTTGTTACGATAAGCACTCTTCCAGCTCCCATCCCACACTAAAAGGCAAGAATCTAGGCATTTACCCTGGGGCACATAGCTATTTTACCCTGGTTACAAAATAGTTACAAAACTATTTTTCTTGTTTTTTAAAACAGCTTTATTAAAGAGATAAAATTGATACAATAAATAAAGTGTACAATCTAATCAGTTTTAACATGTTACACCTTTGCACTCATCACCACAATGAAGATAATGAACAAATCCATCACCCCCAAAAGTCTTCCTGTGCCTCCCTCCTTCCCCTTTTCCCCATCAACTACCACCCACAGTCCTTAGACAACCATTGATCTGCTACCACTATAGGTTGGTTTTTATTTTCTAGAATTTTGTATAAATGAAATCATAAAATATGTACTCTTTTCATCTGATTTCTTTCACTTAGAATAATTACTGTGAGATTCACCCATGCTGTATCATTAACTCCAGAACTGTTTTTTAAAGGGGCAGTTGCTGTATGCTACTAGATGATCCCAACCGTACATAGTTTATCTTTCAGGATGATTATATGGAAAGAGGACAGTATATACCCTAGAAGGGTCATAAATATCCCAAATAGTTTTCAATCTAGGGTTTCAAACCCCATGTCTCCTACCCTCCCACTCAGGCCTAGTGATCATTTATAAGTTGGAGCCAATTGCTTCAAATCATCAAACCAACTTCTAGTTATAGAACATTTGCCATTTAAGTAGGCAGTTCACAAACAATTTTACATTAGTCTACCTCTGGCTGAACTCTACATCAGACTTTCCTCATGACGCTCAGTCCCAGCTGATATTACATTCCCTTTCCCCAGGGTCTCTCAGTACCAGCTCAGCATTATCTTAGCCCAGGTAAGGTAGGAAAGAGGAAAGAAGAAAAAGAAAGCAGGTCATGACAAAGTATTCTAATACTAATGAAATTGGCTTTCTAATACGGCCGATGAGTAGAGCTGAAAATTCCAAAGGTAATCACCAACATTTCTGATCAGCTGGCTATCTCTGAAGGATATCATTTAAATCAAAAATGCAGGACTGGGGGATTCCCTGGTGGCGCAGTGGTTGAGAGTCCGCCTGCCGATGCAGGTGTCATGGGTTCGTGCCCTGGTCCGGGAGGATCCCACATGCCGCAGAGCGGCTGGGCCTGTGAGCCATGGCTGCTGAGCCTGCGTGTCCGGAGCCTGTGCTCCGCAACGGGAGAGGCCACAGCAGTGAGAGACCCAAGTACCGCAAAAAAAAAAACAGGACTGAATGTTATTAATGTATTTTACAAATCATGAACCTAGCTATTATGGACTAACATCTACAAGTATAAAACAATTATGCCAAATTTGTGCTCAAAAAGTATTCCTGGGTGCCAGTCCAGGTATATTTAGTTCCCCCTGAGTAAGCCTGAGAATTATACTATGAAACAAAAGCCCAGACACGGGTCAAATCATGAAAATAGGTAAATATATATTTGTGCTCTAGTTTGTACATTTTAAGGGAAGATACATCTTAAATAATGACAGGCTGCAGAGTAATACCACTAGAGTTGACCAGACTGAGTTCAGGTAGAAATGTTCTGTTTTCAAACATTTAAAGAAGATCAATCTGTTCTCTAACGTCTATGTTTTCTATAAGAGATTTACCACAAATCTTTCTGCCCAAATTTATCAAAATGCCATTAGCAGAAAAACCTAAGCCTTTTTCCATGTGATTATCAACTTTCCCAAAGAGAGTCTTTTCAATTCTAGGACTCTAATAGAGCTGAAACTTTCTTTTATCTTATGATTTTTTTTCTCCTTTTTTTAAAAAAAACCAAGAGCACCTTTTACCTTTGCTTATGCATTTGTCACGACATTTAAAAAATTATACTCTGCATTAAAAAGATACATATTTATGAATTTAATCCCTAGGCTAAAATTTATAGCTTGGGAGGTACTTACTCATTATGTAGTCATCTTCCCTTCCCAAGCAGGCTATCTAAAAGCAAATGCTAAACAATTTGTAAAAATAAAGTAGAAATTAGAAAGATAATTTTGTAGAGTCTTTATTACTACTAATAGTAACAGTATTTTAGTATTTATATTAACATATAAAATTTTATTTCTGGCAATTAAAATAAAACACTTCAGAAAATTCTGCACCATCCAGTAGGCCATTTAGAGTTGATCAAACTCTTGGCATAGTGTTTTGAGTCATTTTGATTAAATAGTGGACATTAGACCACTGATTTGAAAAATAATCCTCAATTATTAAATTCCTATGAAAACATTAGCTCTGCCAATATATTATTAACTTTTATTATTCTGATCTTCAATCCTTTTGAATATATCTTAAGATAAAACTTTTAATGGGATATTTTCTATATGTGGCTATGACATAAATAGATGAAATGATTCTGTGTATACCTCCAAAACTATACTTCAAAATGTAATATTCTTATAAGATAATGGCAACTTAAAAGAATTATTGTCCTCAGGCTCTCAGTTTTTCTGAGGTAACTGTGAAGCTGATTGGATTCCATTCTTACTTATTCTTGGCCAGTAAACTTTCCAATAGCCTATAAGAGTGATCTGAGACCCCTAAGCAGACCATGGACTTGCCAAGGTGACATGTAGGCTAAACTACAATTCAAGTAACAAAATATGAGTGTTAAAGTATTTTTCTTACTTGAAAACTTAAATGAACCTTAAAATCACCACATTAAATATCTTTAAATATAGTTACAACTTTCATGCTGGCAACTTTCTAACAGGCAGCAGTCAAATTTCATACACTATTTGATTTGCTCCTAAAGTTCGGGTCACTGTTAGGCAAGTTAACATACACATAATAAATTTTTTGATTTCGTAGACATGATGGTCTACAGACCTTTTATCTACTCAAAAATAGTCTTGGTAAGCAACAAGTATAAGGTAAGCAATCAACTCAAATCAATTTTTTAAATCTGGCTTTAAATCACAACAATTATAACACAGCCCAATGAGTAGGTCTTAGTCTTTCAATTTTAGTTTTGTTTAGTTTTGGTCACTGACATGTGCTCCATCTCCACATACAGGATGGGGCTGAACTCATGATTTTGCCTAAGCAAAAATAAACCCTAGTTCCTTCAGGATATGTTTTCTCAAAGGGCAGTCCAAGGCCCTTGAGGTAGTTTTTGAGGCTCCTTCATGTAGTCTGTAAACTTGTCTCTTGTAGTATTCAAGTTTATACCATGTTTTTTTCTATGTAGTAAATGAATTATAATCATTAATTTAAAAAAGTAACTGATTTCATTAAAAACAAGAGCATTCATCTCAGATGCAAGTGTTTTGGCAATGTGTGCCTCTTTTTCTAGAGACGAGGAAAAAAAATATAGGTTTACCAATCTACAGGATTAAACTTTCTATTAATACAATTCATTTTCATAATAATATCATTTATCAAGGTTATCAGTTATATTAGAGTAGGTATATATGAGACGTGTTTTTAAAATCTATTTTCCTACTTCCAAACAATTAAAGTTCTCACCAACCTTCACACGTGGTATCTGTTCAATAGGTACATTCTCAACTGGGACGTAACATGTATAGCAGTAGAACATTCTTGAACCACCACACTTGAGACATTTTGATCTTCCATTTTGCTGAGCTTTTTGAAGAACTTCTTGAGATGCTAAGCATAAGTTTTGAAGAGGATATTCTGCAGCTATGGATGTAGTTTGTGACTGTTGTATTTCCACAAATTTTGAATTATCTTCTTCCCTTTCTTTGAGAAATATAGGTGTATTGAGAGACATTTTTCATTCAGACCAAAGTTTAACTTTTATTTCTAAAACACATATCATAGATGCACTGAAAAAAAAAGTGGGAGACAAAATAAAAAACAGAAAACATTTTACTCACTTTCTACCAAAAAAATTACTCAATTTAATTCACAACTGTGTGCTGTTTTTAGTATTTATTAACAAACGTTAATAAGTTTTCTAAACCACTAAATTAGTATGCTTTAAAATACAAAATGAAAAAGCAATATATTCAAAACAATAAATTGCCCTTTTAAGCTATTCCCTCCATAAAAATAGGAAGGCTCTTGCCTAGAAAAACTATTTCAAATATAAAGTTTAGGTATGAACGATCTATTTTTCAGTGACTATTTTTGTCCCAGAAACAGTAATTTTGTTTAATATTAGGAATGTAATGTTTTAATGTTAGTATCAGCCAGGAGAGTATTCAACCCTGTAAGCTCTGACTTCCAATTAATATTATGTGATATCAGATCTCAGTCTGAACGCTAATGAAAATCCAAGGTTCCAGTGAAATCAGTAAAATTTAGTTAATGTTCTAAAAGATGTAGTCTTCTCCAACATAAATTAAAACACATAAAAATATAACTAAACATCCATTAAAATAAGAGTCATTCATTACCAATTATAACTTGTAAAATATCCCAAAAGGTGAAATACATGACTATATATAAAGATATATGCATATATATAAAGATTAAAGTGTAATCTTATAAATGTTAAAATTTTACAGAGTAACATCAATGTTCACCCACTCTAAGAATTCACACTGCTTTTCAAAAATATATACCATTCAGATTCTTCAGTTCTAGAGGTAAAATAGTAATTTTCCCACTTAAATATTTCCTTCAAAGAAGGATGATGGCTGCCAAAACTGTTATTCAAATCTTTTGTAAGCACAATATACTTCGAGGGAGAAAAGAGACTGGGGCCCATTTGATTTGATATGCATTCCAAAGCTGTAAAATGATTCTCATATTCTAAAGCCTTATGGCATTGTGGTGTTTAACTATGAGACTCCAGGCACTTTGAGTACAAACACTGACAGGAGAAACGCTGTGACTGCAACAGAAAACTTTCTGTGCTCTCCCAAACAGAAAGTGAACAGAGTCCAGTGGAACATAATATACAACATAATTTACTAACAAGGAGTTAGTGATACTAATTTAATTAGTCATCAGGAGCTTTTTATAGACTGTAAATCCCAGGGAGCTTGAGACCCAAATAAACAAGTACAAAGAAAAAAGATGCTAGCCATTGAAGGAAAAGTAAAATATACTTGCCAAACTTACCGAAGGGGAAAGCCAAAATACAATAAATATTTTTGACGTGTACTGATTAGGTACAGGTTTACATTTTGGGTTGCTCAGAGAAAGTGATATTTGAAAATGATGATCCAACCCCTTCTTCTTGCCTCACAAATGGAAAACATTATCTGACCTCCACTCCAAATCATCTACCTAAAAATGGCTTTTATCTTTGTCAATATGCCCTCAATGACTGAGAAAGTGCAGGACATTAAGCTGCCACCTTTTCTTGAGGCTCATATCCTTTTAACATTGCATGACAGTCTTCAACCTTATCTCTAGGAAAATGTACTTACAGACACAACATTTTGCACACAATTTCAGGTGGTTTGCAGATTTCTAGAGTCCATCTACAAATCTGGGTAAAGAAATCTTGCCTAAGATCAAAAATTCATTCTAAGGACGGGAGCAGACTTAAAAGACTGGGAAGAGATCCTATTAGTCTCCAGAAATCGGAGCTACAAATCCTTTGTTGGCCAAAAAAAGGTCAACTCTCACAAGCCAACAGAGGTCTCATCACTACACTTAAGAAGTTAATTGGTACCTAAATCCTCTTGGTTTGGGTTTGTTCTGGTGTTGCCTGAGGTTCTTAAAAACATTTTTAGGCTAAGTCTTGAGTTATCCAGGTCATGGGGCTCAACCTAAAAAAGAAATTGGAGTGGTCTAATTCAACCTGACTCCATTTCTCTGGGTATTCCAGTAGCTATGTAGGGGTTTGCATGTGCTGCCATACCAGGCCTACTGGGGAAGTATGCAGTCCCCAAGGGTGTCGTGAAAGTCAATGTGGTTGCCTGACATTCAATGAAATACTGCTGGTGAGTTTTTCTAGAGCCCCAAAGTGCACTCCTCCCAGATGCCTCAGAAATATCCCCCTGGGCTTCCCTGGTGGCGCAGTGGTTGAGAGTCTGCCTGCCGATGCAGGGGACACGGGTTCGTGCCCTGGTCCAGGAAGATCCCACATGCCGCGGAGCGGCTAGGCCCGTGAGCCATGGCCGCTGGGCCTGCGCGTCCGGAGCCTGTGCTCCGCAAAGGGAGAGGCCACAACAGTGAGAGGCCCGCGTACCGCAAAAAAAAAAAAAAAAAAAAAAGAAAGGAAATATCCCCCTATATTTCACTTGGACTTCCATCCATATAACTAAATGAATATCAGCAAAGCCTTATATAAAATGTCCTTCCTCTACAAAAATCAGACAACAGAAATACCTTCAGACAGTGAAAGGTAAATGCCGATGGCTCCCCGCCTTGCCCCGCCTTGCCCCGCCTACACACTCTCACCTAGGGCTGAGGTGGCTACACAGAAGAGGCGGGCAGTTCCAAGTTAGGGGTGGCTCCCTCCAAAGGTCTCTAAAACCATATGACCAGGATAGCTGTCCTGACCTAATCAACAGCCTGTCTCTAATATGTACAAATCATTTGTTGCAAACATGATGATTCAAAACATACTTGTTAACATCAAATATGTGTGGGAAATACAAGTGAAGTGGTGGGGGTTACTGAGAAAACATAAAAAAACTTTATTCCTAAGAAATTAACAAATATTTTTACCTTGATGGTTCACCCATCATTCTGCAACCTGGGTTGAAAACAAATTAATTTTTTTCTCCTTCTACCCTCTTTATCCCCCAACTTAATCAAGTTGTATCAATTCTACCTTGCACATAATCCTCTATTTTTAGTCTCAAAGTCAGGATTCTAGATGGCCCATGGCCATGTAGAATCTCTTACACCTCTTTACTTTCATGCACTTATTACTAGTTTCACATACTGTACTTTAATTTGGAGTTACCTTTTAGTGAAATTATCCCTCCTAGCAGTCAACTCTCCAACAGCAGAATTCTTTACGGATCTGTCCTGTTCCTATGTCTTAGGGCAGCATGAGGAATTCAACAAATACTTGTTAACTAAATCAAAACCATTCTGAAAAAGAAGTATCCACTATGCACCTGCTACTGAAGTATCTGACAAACATTTATGGGCCATCTGCAGCATGGCAGAATTAGCAGCCTGGCAGATTTTTTTTTTTTTTTCTAAAATAAAAATGGAAAAGGCTCCTCCTAGCTACAAGTTGACTCAGTTCCCAATGGAACATTATATAAAACTCCCCTATTCTGTACTTTGGACCAATTCAGTACTAGCTAAAACCTACTTCAATTTTTTTTCCCCTATTTTTAAGAACCTGGTCACATATGTACAGGTCCAACATCCATGTTAAAAAACCCAAGATACCAACTTTTTCATACAGGTTAACAGCACCCTCCATACACACCACCCAACATGTAGACAGACTGTCTTGCCTTAGTTTTTCATGGTACATTGGGGCTCCGACAGAAGTAATTCTTAAAATATTGTGGTTTTGAGTCAAGCAGCGATTTTATCATCCAACTTCGTGGAATTGGCAGCTTGCAGTGTTAATATACTTCCTGACTTATCCTACATTCCCTCCAAATAATTCAGACATAAGGAACAGCCTCTTTGCTTATTATGTAATCATAACCTTAATATTTTAAATACATTGCACGGCACACTATGTCTGTACTAAGTTTCTCCTTCCCTCATAACCAAGGCCCCAAAACCACTCCAAACACTAAAAAATAAAGAATAGGGTTCCTAGGGGACTAACTTTGCCTGGACAGACTTTTCTTGGGGTGGAATGCACTGAAAAAAAATTTTTTTAAGGGAAAATTTGGACACCCTTTTCCCAGAGGGCCCGCAAGATCTTAATGTAAGCGCCCGCGCAGAAACCAGGTCCCCGCTCACAAAGAGACACCCGGCACGACCTGCGGCAGGGCCCGGCCAAGGAGCTCCACTCTCGCAGCTGCCGGGCTCCGGCCAGACGGCTGGTCCCCACAGAGGCGCGGAGACCCAAACGAGGGATCTCGGTGGGACTCACACCTGCACAACCCACGGGTCCTCGCACGGCTCCACGCGTCTTCCGCTCCGCCCAGGACCGCTGCGCGCGCCCGTCCCTAGTCCCGCCAGGCGCGGCGGAGCGCTTTCCGGGCGACACCGGAGGGAGGAGCCCAGCCGTTGCTAAGGCCGTTGCTAGGGCCCGGCTCAGCGCGGGCCCCTCTGGCAAAGGTAACGGGCGGGGAGGGCCGCGGTAAGGGGTTAGACCGAAAGTCCCTCCTCAGCGTCTCCAGTGGTCGGTGGTGTTGCCCTTTTCCGGAGAGACGGGATGGAAGACCAGGACCCTGCTCTGTGAGACTGACCCGGACCACTAAAGTGGGACGCGGTTCTCGAAACAAACTGTCAAGGTGCAGTTGCAGTGAGTTGTGAAAAATGCGGTTCCTACAGAACACTTCCCCATTTACCAATTCCCAAAATATTTTAGTCGTGAGAACTTTGTTCTATAACGTTTTTTAAGGCTATGTCAGGAGAAGTATTTCGTGTGCTGCATAGTAATGAAAGCTGTTAGAAAAATTATATGTTGATAATTTGGTTTGCTTTAAAACTACACACTCGTGTAGAGATGGGACTGCTTTGTGCACTTTTCCAGTTTGAAATTAAGTGTAATTTGTGGGTGGATTATTAAACCTTTTTTCCTTGCCCCACCTCAAAGAAAATCCAAATAGAAGGAATGCATGTTGACAATTGTGAGATTTAGAAACACAGTGGCCGGATATTGAGCAATGGATTTATTGAATACTCTGAATTTAACAAGTGAGAGATAAAAGACAGAACCTTACCCTAGAGGACCTTACGTATCAAGTTAAGAGTGGGTAGTACAGAAAATACAATATGACTAATAAATTATAGGAATTTCAAAAGAGCTCAGAGTCGTCAATGAAGTTTTATTGGCTGAAGTTGAGTAAAGCCTTGAAGAATGATTATGGTTTAGGGCAGTGTTATTCAAAGGGATGGTGTGGTCCATCCATTGGTGGAGGTCCTATTTGTAAGCAAGGAAATCTATTTAGTCACAACTACACTTTTTAAAAAATGAAATGGTCTAGTGTGGAAATACCAGTGCATGGCACTTGGTAAAGTTACGTTTTGCTTTATGGAGTTTTAAATTATGTATGTATGCATGTATGTGTGCATTAGGTCACGTTTATAAAATGGATTTCTCACTGTGTGTTTCTCTTAAAAAGTTTGAAAGGCACTGCTTTAGGGGGAAAGAAGAGTAGCAATAGCAAAGTCTCCAAGCCAATAATAAATAATTCACACCTTTATCTTTTTAAACTAATTTAGTTCAAGCACACAGATTAAAAAGCAAATGATTCTGTTTATTAATCGGAGTGAGTATTGGGTTACTATTGCTATGTGATAAATTACTCCAAAATATGGTGGCTTAAAACAACCATTTTATTATGTTCAGGAATTTTGTGTTCAGTAGAACATAGAGGCACAGCTTTTCTTCTGATAACTCAGCTGTGAAGACTGAATGCTAGCAGAGCTCCTGTGTGTAGCCTCCCCATGTGGCCTGGGCTTCCCCACAGTATGGCAGTGGGGTAACCAAACTTCTTAGCCTAGGACCAGTGCTCCAAAGTCAAATGTTGCAATGAACAAGGCAGAAACTACATGTTCTTTTCTAACCTAGTCCCCAAAAGTAACACAGCATTACTTCTCTCACATTCGTTTTATTATAAATGAGTTTCAAGACATGTCTAGATTTTAGGTGAGGGGACGTAGATGCCACTTCTCAAAAGATTGTCAAGGAATTTGTGGCTGTTTTTTTAAAAACCAACACACTGAATTTACAGCTGTCACAGAAAACCCCAAAATTTCAGTGGTTTCATACAATAAATTGTTATTTCTCACAAGAAATCCATTGTGGCTATTACTAGTCAGATGAAATGTTAAACTTAAGAAAGTAGGTTTCTTTTTATTTTTAGTGGTTGTGCTGTCTCCTACAACTTGGAGCCACAGCTAACCTGTCAAGAAAGAAAGCATGGTGAATCACACAAAAATTTTAGAGGTCAGCCCTAAAAATGGTGTATGTCACTTTGCCCACATTTCATTGGCCAGAATTTAATCCAAGTTCCCCTCTAACTGCAAGGGAGCCGCAGAAATGTAGAGAAACATACAGGTATTGGTGAGCAGTAACAGTTTGCCACATTCTAAGTTTTTAACCAACACCCTGTAGTCCCCAACCCCTCCTCTTATCTCAATTCTTTTCTTCAAAGGAAAATTCTTTCAAGTATTTTAGATACTTCTGTTATTTACTCCATATGTCAAAATATACTGCAATTTCTTGATTTTTCACTTTCTGAGAGAAGGCAGTGATAAAGCTGTTTTATAACACCACGCCCAAGTGTGTGAACATTCCTTCTCTCCCTACCCCTACACACTCTTATCTCCTCATCTCTTAATACTGTAGTATCAAAGTTTTTGTTTAAATTAACATTTGTAAATATTATTCAAGCGTGAGCCACATATGATCACATTAACATTTTTTTGGCAGTCTTTTTTTTCCTTAACATATTTATTGGAGTATAATTGCTTTACAATGGTGTGTTAGTTTCTGCATTATAACACAGTGAATCAGCTATACATATACATATATCCCCATATCTCCTCCCCCTCACATCTCCTTCCCACCCTCCCAATTCCACCCCTCTAGGTGGTGACAAAGCACCGACTGATCTCCCTGTGCTATGTGCCTGCTTCCCACTAGCTATCTATTTTATATTTGGTAGCGTATATATGTCCATGCCACTCTCTCATTTCATCCCAGCTTACCCTTCCCCCTCCCCATGTCCTCAAGTCCATTCTCTACATCCGTGTCTTTATTTCTGTCCTGTCCCGAGGTCCTTCAGAACCATTTTTTTTTTTTTTTAGATTCCATATATATGTGTTAGCATACGGTATTTGTTTTTCTAACTTACTTCACTCTGTATGACAGACTCTAGGTCCATCCACCTCACTATGAATAACTCAATTTCATTTCTTTTTATGGCTGAGTAATATTCCATTGTATATATGTGCCACATCTACTTTACCTATTCACCTGTCAATGGACACTTAGGTGGCTTCCATGTCCTGGCTATTGTAAATAGAACTTCAATGAACAATGTGGTATGTGACTCTTTTTCAATTATGGTTTTCTGAGGGTATATGCCCAGTAGTGGGATTGCTGAGTCATATGGTAGCTCTATTTTTAGTTTTATAAGAACCTCCATACTGTTCTCCATAGTGGCTGTATCAATTTACATTCCCACCAACAGTGCAAGAAGGTTCCCTTTTCTCCACACCCTCTCCAGTATTTATTGTTTGTAGATTTATTGATGATGGCCATTCTGACTGGTGTGAGGTGATACCTCATTTTAGTTTTGATTTTCATTTCTCTAATGACTGGTGATGTTGAGCATCCTTTCATGTGTTTGTTGGGAATCTGTATATCTTCTTTGGAGAAATGTCTATTTAGGTCTTCTGCCCATTTTGGGATTAGGTTTTTTGGTTTTTTGGTATTGAGCTGCATGAGCTGCTTGTAAATTTTGGAGATTAATCCTTTGTCAGTTGCTTCATTTGCAAATATTTTCTCCCATTCTGAGGGTTGTCTTTTGGTCTTGTTTATGGTTTCCTTTGCTGTGCAAAAGCTCTTAAGTTTCATCAGGTACCATTTGTTTATTTTTGTTTTTATTTCCATTTCTCTAGGACGTGGGTCAAAAAGGATCTTGCTGTGATTTATGTCATAGAGTTTTCTGCCTGTGTTTTCCTCTAAGAGTTTTATAGTGTCTGGCCTTACATTTAGGTCTTTAATCCATTTTGAGTTTATTTTTGTGTATGGTGTTAGAGAGTGTTCTAATTTCATTCTTTTACATGCAGCTGTCCAGTTTTCCCAGCACCACTTATTGAAGAGGCTGTCTTTACTCCATTGTATATTCTTGCCTCCTTTATCAAAAATAAGGTGACTATATGTGTGTGGGTTTAACTCTGGGCTTTCTATCCTATTCCATTGGTCTATATTTCTGTTTTTGTGCCAGTACCATACTATCTTGATTACTGTAGCTTTGTAGTATAGTCTGAAGTCAGGGAACCTGATTCCTCCAGCTTCGTTTTTCTTTCTCAGGATTGCTTTGGCTATTTGGGGTCTTTTGTGTTTCCATACAAATTGTGAATTTTTTCGTTCTAGTTCTGTGAAAAATGCCATTGGTAGTTTGATAGGGATTGCATTGAATCTGCAGATTGCTTTGGGTAGTATACTCATTTTCACAATATTGATTCTTCCAATCCAAGAACATGGTATACCTCTCCATCTGTTTGTATCATCTTTAAATCCTTACATCAGTGTCTTATAGTTTTCTGCATACAAGTCTTTTGTCTCCTTAGGTCAGTTTATACCTAGGTATTTTATTCTTTTTGTTGCAATGGTAAATGACAGTGTTTCCTTAATTTCTCTTTCAGATTTTTCATCATTAGTGTATAGGAATTCCTGTGCATTAATTTTGTATCCTCCTACTTTACCAAATTCATTGACTAGCTCTACTAGTCTTATGGTAGCATCTTTAGGATTCTCTATGTATAGTATCATGTCATCTGCAAACAGTGACAGCTTTACTTCTTCTTTTCCGATTTGGATTCCTTTTATTTCCTTTTCTTCTCTGATTTCTGTAGCAAAACTTCCAAAACTATGTTGAATAATACTGGTGAGAGTGGACAGCCTTGTCTCGTTCCTGAACTTAGAGGAAATGGCTTAAGTTTTTCACCATTGAGAATAATGTTGGCTGTGGGTTTGTCATATATGGCCTTTATTATGTTGAGGTAAGCTCCCTCTGGGCCTGCTTTCTGTAGGGTTTTTATCATAAATGGTGTTGAATTTTATCAAAAGCTTTTTCTGTATCTATTGAGATGATCATATGGTTTTTCTTCTTCAGTTTGTTAATATGGAGTATCACATTGATTGATCTGCATATATTGAAGAATCCTTGCATTCCAGGGAAAAACCCCACTTGATCATGGTGTATGATCCTTTTAATGTGCTATTGGATTCTGTTTGCTAGTATTTTGTTGAGAATATTTGCATCTATGCTCCTCAGTGATATTGGCCTGTAGTTTTCTTTTTTGGGGACATCTTTGTCTGGTTTTGGATTTGGGGTGATGGTGGCCTCGTTGAATGACTTTGGGAATGTTCCTCCCTCTGCTATATTTTGGAAGAGTTTGAGGAGGATATGTTTTAGCTCTTCTCTAAATGATAGAATTCACCTGTGAAGCCATCTGATCCTGGGCTTTTGTTTATTGGAAGATTTTTAATCACAGTTTCAATTTCAGTTATTGTGATTGGTCTGTTTATATTTTCTGTTTCTTCCTGGTCAGTCTCAGAAGGTTGTGCTTTTCTAAGAATTTGTCCACTTCTTCCAGGTTGTCCATTTTATTGGCATATAGTTGCTTATAGTAATCTGTCATGATCCTTTGTATATCTGCAGTGTCAGTTGTTACTTCTTCTTTTTCATTTCTAATTCATTGATTTGAACTTCTCTCCTTTTTCTTGATGAGTCTGGCTAATGGTTTATTAATTTTGTTTATCTTCTCAAAGAATCAGCTTTTAGTTTTATTGATCTTTGCTATTGTTTCCTTCATTTCTTTTTGATTTATTTCTGATCTGATCTTCATGATTTCTTTCCTTCTGCTAACTTTAGGCTTTTTTTGTTCTTCTATCTCTAATTGCTTTAGGTGTAAGGTTAGGTTGTTTATTTGAGATGTTTCTTGTTTCTTTAGATAGAATTGTATTGCTGTAAACTTCCCTCTTAGAACTGCTTTTACTGCATCCCATAGGTTTTTGGTCATCGTGTTTTCACTGTCATTTGTTTCTAGGTATATTTTGATTTCCTCTTTGATTTCTTCAGTGATCTCTTGGTTATTTAGGAGCATGTTGTTCAGCCTCCATGTGTTTGTATTTTTTACAGATTTTTTCCTGTAGTTGATACCTAGTCTCATAGCGTTGTGGTCGGAAAAGATACTTGATATGATTTCAATTTTCTTAAATTTACCAAGGCTTGAGTTGTGACTCAAGATATAATCTATCCTGGAGAATGTTCCATGAGCACTTGAGAAGAAAGTGTATTCTGTTGTTTTTGGATGGAATGTCCTATAAATAGCAATTAAGTTCCATCTTGTCTAATGTGTCATTTAAAGCTTCTGTTTCCTTATTTACTTTCATTTTGGATGATTTGTCCACTGGTGATAGTGGGGTGTTAAAGTCCCTTACTATGATTGTGTTACTGTTGATTTCCTCTTATATGGCTGTTAGCAGTTGCCTTATGTATTGAGGTGCTCCTATGTTGGGTGCATAAATATTTACAATTGTTATATCTTCTTCTTGGATTGATCCCTTGATCATTATGTAGTGTCCTTCTTTGTCTCTTGTAATAGTCGTTATTTTAAAGTCTATTTTTTCTGATATGAGAATTTCTAATCCAGCTTTCTTTTGATTTCATTTGCATGGGAATATCTTTTTCTATCCCCTCATTTTCAGTCTGTATGTGTCCCTAGGTCTGAAGTTTATCTCTTATAAACAGCATATATATGGGTCTTGTTTTTGTATCCATTCAGCCAGTCTATGTCTTTTGGTTGTAGCATTTAATCCATTTACATTTAAGGTAGTTTTCGATATGTATGTTTCTATTACCATTTTCTTAATTGTTTTGGGTTTATTATGTAGGTCTTTTCTTTCTGTTGTGTTTTCTGCCTAGAGAAGTTCCTTTAGCATTTGTTGTAAAGCTGGTTTGGTGGTGCTGAGTTCTCTTAGTTTTTACTTGTCTATAAAGGTTTTAATTTCTCCATTGAATCTGAATGAGATCCTTGCTGGGTAGAGTAATCTTGGTTGTAGGTTTTTCCCTTTCATCACTTTAAATATGTCCTGCCACTCCCTTATTGCTTGCAGAGTTTCTGCCGAAAGATCATCTGTTAACCTTATGGGGATTCCCTTGTATGTTATTTGTTCTGCTCCCTTGCTGCTTTTAATATTTTTTCTTCGTATTTAATTTTTGATTGTTTGACTAATATGTTTCTTGGCATGTTTCTCCTTGGATTTATCCTGTGTGCAACTCTCTGTGCTTCCTGGACTTGATTGACTATTTCCTTTCTCATGTTATGGAAGTTTTCCACTATAATCTCTTGAAATATTTTCTCAGTCCCTTTCTTTTTCTCTTTTTCTTCTGGGACCCCTATAATTGGAATGTTGGTGTGTTTAATGTTGTCCCAGAGGTCTCTGAGACTGTCCCCATTTCTTTTCATTCTTTTTTCTTTATTCTGCTCTGCCGTAGTTATTTCCACTATTTTATCTCCAGGTCACTTATCTGTTCTTCTGCCTCAGTTATTCTGCTATTGATTCCTTCTAGAGAATTTTTAATTTCATTTATTGTGTTGTTCATCATTGTTTATTTGCTCTTTAGTTCTTCTAGGTCCTTGTTAACTGTTTCTTGCATTTTGTCTATTCTATTTCCAAGATTTTGGAACATCTTTACTATCATTATTCTGAATTCTTTTTCAGGTAGACTGCCTATTTCCTCTTCATTTGTTTGGTCTGTTGCGTTTTTACTTTGCTCCTTCATCTGCTCTGTGTTTCTCTATCTTCTCATTTTGCTTAGCTTACTGTGTTTGGGATCTCCTTTCTGCAGGCTGCAGGTTCGTAGTTTCCGTTGTTTTTGGTGACTGCCCCCAGTGGCTAAGGTTGGTTCAGTGGGTTGTGTAGGCTTCCTGGTGGATGGGACTGGTGCCTGTGTTCTGGTGGATGAGGCTGGACCTTGTGTTTCTGGTGGGAAGGACCGTGTCCAGGGGTGTGTTTTGTGGTGCCTCTGACCTTATTATGAATTTAGGCAGCCTCTCTGGTTGTGTTCCTGTTTTGCTAGTTGTTTGTCAGAGGGTGTCCAGCACTGTGGCTTGCTGGTCATTGAGTGGAGCTGGGTCTTAGTGTTGAGTTGCAGATCTCTGGGAGAGCTTTTGCCCTTTGATATTACATGGAGCTGGAGGTCTCTTGTGAACCAATGTTCTGAACTTGGCTCTCTCACCTCAGAGGCATAGGCTTGACACTCGGCCAGAGCACCAAGACCCTGTCAGCCACATGGCTCAGAATCAAGGGAGAAAAAAATAAAATAAAGTTGTTAAAATAAAAAATTTAAAAATTATTTAAAATTAAAAAAAATAAAAAGTAATAAAAGAAACAAATAAAGAAGAGAACAAGTTAACCAAAAAACAAATCCGCCAATGATAACAAGTGCTAAAAACTATACAAAAAAAAAGGACAGATAGAACCCTAGGACAAATGGTAAAAGCAAAGCTAAGCAGACAAAATCACACAAGGAAGCATACACATACACACGCACAGAAAGAGAAAAAGGAAAAAAGAATATATCTATATATATAAAAAAAAGGAAGACAGCCACCAAATCAATGAACAAATCTACCATTGATAATAAACTCTAAATACTAAACTAAGATAAACATAAAACCAGAAACAAATTAGATTTGCAGAAAGCAAACCTCAAGTCTACAGTTGCTCCCAAAATCTACCACCTCAATTTTGGTATGATTCGTTGTCTATTCAGGTATTCCAGGGATGCAGGTACATCAAGTTGATTGTGGAGATTTATTCCGCTGCTCCTAAGGCTGGGAAAAATTTCCCTTTCTCTTCTTTGTTCACACAGCTCCTGGGGTTCAGCTGTGGATTTGGCCCCACCTCTGAGTGTAGGTTGACTGAGGGCATCTGTTCCCACCCAGACAGGATGGGGTTAAAGTAACAGCTGATTAGGGGGCTCTGGCTCACTCAGGCCTGGGGGAGAGAGGGGTACAGAATGCAGGGTGAGCCTGCAGCCGCAGAGGCCATGTGACGTTGCAACAGCCTGAGGCAAGCCATGTGTTTTCCTGGGGAACTTTTCCCTGGTTCCCGGCACCCTGGCAGTGGCAGGATGCACAAGCTCCTGGGAGGAGAGGTGTGGATAGTGACCTGTGCTTGTACATAGCCTTCCTGGTGGCTGCAGCAGCAGCCTTAGCATCTCATGCCCATCTCTGGTGTCCGCGCTGATAGTCGCGGCTCACGCGCATCTCTAGAGCTCGTTTAGGTGGTGCTCTGAATCCCCTCTCCTGGCGCACCCCGAAACAATGGTCTCTTGCCTGTTAGGCAGTTCCAAACTTTTTCCCGGACTCCCTCCTAGCTAGCTGTGGCACACTAGCCCCCTTCAGGCTCTGTTCACACAGCCAACCTCAGTCCTCTCCCTGGGATCTGAACTCCAAAGCCCGAGCCTCAGCTCCCAGCCCCCACCCTTCCCGACTAGTGGGTGAGCAGACAAGCCTCTCAGGCTGTTGATTGCTGGTCAGCAGCGATGCTCTGTGTGGAAATCTCTCCACTTTTCCCTCTGAACCCCTATTGCTGCGCTCTCCTCCGTGGCTCTGATGCTTCCCCCCTGCCACCCCCCATCTCTGCTAGTGAAGGGGCTTCCTAGTATGTGGAAACTTTTCCTCCTTCACAGCTCTCTCCCAGAGGTGCATGTCCCATCCCTATTCTTTCGTCTCTGTTTTTCCTTTTTTCTTTTGCCTTACCCAGGTACGTGGGGAGTTTCTTGCCTTTTGGGAAGTCTGAGGTCTTCTGCCAGTGTTCAGTAGGTGTTCTGTAGGAGTTGTTCCACATGTAGATGTATTTCTGATGTATTTGTTGGGAGGAAGGTAATCTCCACGTCTTACTCCTCCGCCATCTTGAACGTCTCCCTCCACATTAACTTTTAATACAGGCTTTTATCTTCCTTTGTCTTAATTGTCATATTTTTATTGTACTTATTAATAATCTGTCCTCAGAAACTCTGCCAAAGTGATAAAACATTACATTCAAACACATCAATTAATCTAGAAGATTCTTTTTTCCTTCCAGATATTCCCTCTAGAGCATTTCAACCTCTAGTTCATTCAGTATTGGTTTCTTTTACCAATCCGATAGTGCTCTCCTGTGTTGGATTCCTTGATTCCTTTTTCTTTATGGAATCCTTTGTTTTTATGAAACATATCCTCTAGTAGATTCCTGAGAAAAGGTAAATGTTGTAGACAGATAATAACCGCCCCCCATCCCTGCCAAAGATGTCCACACCCTAATCTCCAGATCCTATGAATATGTTTTCTTATATGGCAGAAGGGACTTTGTGTATGTGATTAAGTTAAGGATCCTGTAATGAGGAAATTGCTGGATTATCTAGGTGGGTCCAACATAATCACAAGCATCCCTATAAGAGAGAGATAAGAGGTCAGAAAGGGAAGAAGATGCTACACTACTGGCTTTGAGTTTTGAAGAAGGAGCTAAGGAGCAAAGCAATGTAGGGGATTCCTAGAAGCTGGAACAAGCAAGGAAGCAAATTCTCCCCTAGAGCTTCCAGAAGGAGTACTGTAGCTCTGCAGATCCATTTCAGGCTTCGAAAATGCAGGGCTGTGAGATAAGTAAGCCTGTGTTGATTTAAGCAACTAAGTTTTTGGTAATTTGTTACAGCAGCGATGTGAAACTAATACAGGGAGAAATGGTGATTTTTTTTTTTATTAAACTGGCTTGCAGATCTGAAGTATGCCATGTACTTAATTGATGGGCTGTCTATATTTAAATTTCTAGGTTGAAAGTCACTTTCCAGAAATAATCATCTAAGTTCTTACCTTTTTTCCTCTGACTCTTTTCTTTAACATTTTTTATTCTAGTTTCCAGAAGATTTCTTCAGCTATTTTCCCCTACAGACTTTGTTGAATAATTAATTTATAGCATTATATTTGTACCTTCATTTTCTTTTTTTTTTCTCATTTTAACATCTTTATTGGAGTATAATTGCTTTACAATTGTATGTTAGTTTCAGCTTCACAACAAAATGAATCAGTTATATATATACATATGTTCCCATATCTCTTCCCGCTTGCGTCTCCCTCCCTCCCACCCTCCCTATCTCACCCCTCCAGGCAGTCACAAAGCACCGAGCTGATCTCCCTGTGCTATGCGGCTGCTTCCCACTAGCTATCTACCTTACGTTTGGTAGTGTATATATGTCCATGCCTATCTCTCGCTTTGTCACATTTTACCCTTCCCCCTCCCCATAGCCTCAAGTCCATTCTCTAGTAAGTCTGTGTCTTTATTCCTGTTTCACCCCTAGGTTTTTCATCACATTTTTTTTCTTAAATTCCATATATATGTGTTAGCATACGGTATTTGTCTCTCTCTTTCTGATTTACTTCACTCTGTATGACAGACTCTAGGTCTATCCACCTCATTACAAATAGCTCAATTTCGTTTCTTTTTATGGCTGAGTAATATTCCATTGTATATATGTGCCACATCTTCTTTATCCATTCATCCGATGATGGACATTTAGGTTGTTTCCATCTCTGGGCTATTGTAAATAGAGCTGCAATGAACATTGTGGTACATGACTCTTTTTGAATTATGGTTTTCTCAGGGTATATGCCCAGTAGTGGGATTGCTGGGTCATATGATAGTTCTATTTGTAGTTTTTTAAGGAACCTCCATACTGTTCTCCACAGTGGCTGTATCAATTTACATTCCCACCAACAGTGAAAGAGGGTTCCCTTTTCTCCACACCCTCTCCAGCATTTATTGTTCGGAGATTTTTTTGATGATGGCCATTCTGACTGGTGTGAGATGATATCTCATTGTAGTTTTGATTTGCATTTCTCTAATGATTAGTGATGTTGAGCATTCTTTCATGTGTTTGTTGGCAGTCTGTATATCTTCTTTGGAGAAATGTCTATTTAGGTCTTCTGCCCATTTTTGGATTGGGCTGTTTGTTTTTTTGTTATTAAGCTGCATGAGCTGCTTATAAATTTTGGAGATTAATCCTTTGTCAGTTACTTCATTTGCAAATATTTTCCCCCACTCTAAGGGTTGTCTTTTGGTCTTGTTTATGGTTTCCTTTGCTGTGCAAAAGCTTTTAAGTTTCATCAGGTACCATTTGTTTATTTTTGTTTTTATTTCCGTTTCTCTAGGAGGTGGGTCAAAAAGGACCTCGCTGTGATTTATGTCATAGAGTGTCCTGCCTATGTTTTCCTCTAAGAGTTTTATAGTGTCTGGCCTTACATTTAGGTCTTTAATCCATTTTGAGTTTATTTTTGTGTATGGTGTTATTGAGCTTATTTTTGTGTATGATCTAATCTCATACTTTTACATGTACCGGTCCAGTTTTCCCAGCACCACTTATTGAAGAGGCTGTCCTTTCTCCACTGTACATTCCTGCCTCCTTTATCAAAGATAAGGTGACCATATGTGCGTGCGTTTATCTCTGGGCTTTCTATCCCATTCCATTTATCTATCTTTCTGTTTTTGTGCCAGTACCATACTGTCTTGATTACTGTAGCTTTGTAGTATAGTCTGAAGTCAGGAAGCCTGATTCCTCCAGCTCTGTTTTTCGTTCTCAAGATTGCTTTAGCTATTCGGGGTCTTTTGTGTTTCAATACAAATTGTGAAATTTTTCATTCTAGTTCTGTGAAAAATGCCAGTGGTAGTTTGCTAGGGATTGCATTGAATCTGTAGATTGCTTTGGGTAGTAGAGTCATTTTCACAATGTTGATTCTTCCAATCCAAGAACATGGTATATCTCTCCATCTGTTTGTATCATCTTTAATTTCTTTCATCAGTGTCTTATAATTTTCTGCATACAGGTCTTTTGTCTCCTTAGGTAGGTTTATTCCTAGATATTTTATTCTTTTTGTTGCAATGGTAAATGGGAGTGTTTTCTTGATTTCACTTTCAGATTTTTCATCCTTAGTGTATAGGAATGCCAGAGATTTCTGTGTATTAATTTTGTATCCTGCTACTTTACCAAATTCATTGATTAGCTCTAGTAGTTTTCTGGTAGCATCTTTAGGATTCTCTATGTATAGTATCATGCCATCTGCAAACAGTGACAGCTTTACTTCTTCTTTTCCGATTTGGATTCCTTTTATTTCCTTTTCTTCTCTGATTGCTGTGGCTAAAACTTCCAAAACTATGTTGAATAAGAGTGGTGAGAGTGGGCAACCTTGTCTTGTTCCTGATCTTAGTGGAAATACTTTCAGTCTTTCACCATTGAGGACGACGTTGGCTGTGGGTTTGTCATATATGGCCTTTATTATGTTGAGGAAAGTTCCCTCTATGCCTACTTTCTGCAGGGTTTTTATCATAAATGAGTGTTGAATTTTGTCAAAAGCTTTCTCTGCATCTATTGAGATGATCATATGGCTTTTCTCCTTCAATTTGTTAATATGGTGTATCACGTTGATTGATTTGCATATATTGAAGAATCCTTGCATTCCTGGAATAAACCCCACTTGATCATGGTGTATGAGCCATTTAATGTGCTGTTGGATTCTGTTTGCTAGTATTTTGTTGAGGATTTTTGCATCTATGTTCATCAGTGATATTGGCCTGTAGTTTTCTTTCTTTGTGACGTCTTTGTCTGGTTTTGGTATCAGGGTGATGGTGGCCTCGTAGAATGAGTTGGGGAGTGTTCCTCCCTCTGCTATATTTTGGAAGAGTTTGAGAAGGATAGGTGATAGCTCTTCTCTAAATGTTTGATAGAATTCGCCTGTGAAGCCATCTGGTCCTGGGCTTTTGCTTGTTGGAAGATTTTTAATCACAGTTTCAATTTCAGTGCTTGTGATTGGTCTGTTCATATTTTCTATTTCTTCCTGATTCAGTCTTGGCAGGTTGTGCCTTTCTGAGAATTTGTCCATTTCTTCCAGGTTGTCCATTTTATTGGCATAGAGTTGCTTGTAGTAATCTCTCATGATCTTTTGTATTTCTGCAGTGTCAGTTGTTACTTCTCCTTTTTCATTTCTAATTCTATTGATTTCAGTCTTCTCCCTTTTTTTCTTGATGAGTCTGGCTAATGGTTTTTCAATTTTATTTATCTTTTCAAAGAACCAGCTTTTAGTTTTATTGATCTTTGCTATCGTTTCCTTCATTTCATTTTCATTTATTTCTGATCTGATCTTTATGATTTCTTTCCTTTGCTAGCTTTGGGGTTTTTTTGTTCTTCTTTCTCTAATTGCTTTAGGTGCAAGGTTAGGTTGTTTATTCGAGATGTTTCCTGTTTCTTAAGGTAGGATTGTATTGCTATAAACTTCCCTCTTAGAACTGCTTTTGCTGCATCCCATAGATTTTGAGTCATCGTGTCTCCATTGTCATTTGTTTCTAGGTATTTTTTGATTTCCTCTTTGATTTCTTCAGTGATCACTTCGTTATTAAGTAGTGTATTGTTTAGCCTCCATGTGTTTGTAATTTTTACAGATCTTTTCCTGTAATTGATATCTAGTCTCATAGCGTTGTGGTCAGAAAAGATACTTGATACAATTTTCTTAAATTTACGAAGGCTTGATTTGTGACCCAAGATATGATCTATCCTGGAGAATGTTCCATGAGCACTTGAGAAAAATGTGTATACTGTTGTTTTTGGATGGAATGTCCTATAAATATCAATTAAGTCCATCTTGTTTAATGTATCATTTAAAGCTTGTGTTTCCTTATTTATTTTCATTTTGGATGATCTGTCCATTGGTGAAAGTGGGGTGTTAAAGTCCCCTACTATGACTGTGTTACTGTCGATTTCCCCTTTTATGGCTGTTAGTATTTGCCTTATGTATTGAGGTGCTCCTATGTTGGGTGCATAAATATTTACAATTGTTATATCTTCTTCTTGGATCGATCCCTTGATCATTATGTACTGTCCTTCTTTGTCTCTTGTAATAGTCTTTGTTTTAAAGTCTATTTTGTCTGATATGAGAATTGCTACTCCAGCTTTCTTTTGGTTTCCATTTGCATGAAATACCTTTTTCCATCCCCTTACTTTTAGTCTGTATGTGTCTCTAGGTCTGAAGTGGGTCTCTTGTAGACAGCAAATATATGGGTCTTGTTTTTGTATCCATTCAGCCAATCTGTGTCTTTTGGTGGGAGCATTTAATCCATTTACATTTAAGGTAATTATCGATATGTATTTTCCCATTCCCATTTTCTTAATTGTTTTGGGTTCGTTATTGTAGGTCTTTTCCTTCTTTTGTGTTTCTTTCCTAGAGAAGTTCCTTTAGCAGTTTTTGTAGAGCTGGTTTGGTGGTGCTGAACTCTCTCAGCTTTTGCTTGTCTGTAAAGGTTTTAATTTCTCCATCAAATCTGAATGAGATCCTTGCTGGCTAGAGTAATCTTGGTTGCAGGTTTTTCTCCTTCAACACTTTTAATATGTCCTGCCACTCCCTTCTGGCTTGCAGAGTTTCTGCTGAAAGATCATCTGTTAACCTTATGGGGATTCCCTTGTGTGTTATTTGTTGTTTTTCCCTTGCTGCTTTTAATATGCTTTCTTTGTATTTAATTTTTGACAGTTTGATTAATATGTGTCTTGGCGTATTTCTCCTTGGATTTATCCTATATGGGACTCTCTGTGCTTCCTGGACTTGATTAACTATTTCCTTTCCCATATTAGGGAAGTTTTCAACTATAATCTCTTGAAATATTTTCTCAGTCCCTTTCTTTTTCTCTTCTTCTTCTGGAACCCCTATAATTTGAATTTTGGTGCGTTTAATGTTGTCCCAGAGGTCTCTGAGACTGTCCTCAGTTCTTTTCATTCTTTTTCCTTTATTCTGCTCTGCAGTAGTTATTTCCACTATTTTATTTTCCAGGTCACTTATCCGTTCTTCTGCCTCAGTTATTCTGCTATTGATCCCATCTAGAGTATTTTTCATTTCATTTATTGTGTTGTTCATCAGTTTGTTTCATCTTTAGTTCTTCTAGGTCCTTGTTAACTGTTTCTTGCATTTTGTCTATTCTATTTCCAAGATTTTGGAACATCTTTACTATCATTATTCTGAATTCTTTTTCAGGTAGACTGCCTATTTCCTCTTCATTTGTTAGGTCTGGTGGGTTTTTATCTTGCTCCTTCATCTGCTGTGTGTTTTTCTGTCTTTTCATTTTGCTTATCTTACTGTGTTTGGGGTCTCCTTTTTGCAGACTGAAGGTTCGTAGTTCCTGTTGTTTTTAGTGTCTGTCCCCAGTGGCTTAGGTTGGTTCAGTGGGTTGTGTAGGCTTCGTGGTGGAGGGTACTAGTGCCTGTGTTCTGGTGGATGAGGCTGGATCTTGTCTTTCTGGTGGGCAGGTCCATGTCTGGTGGTGTGTTTTGGGGTGTCTGTAGACTTATTATGATTTTGGGCAGCCTCTCTGCTAATGGGTGGGGTTGTGTTCCTGTCTTGCTAGTTGTTTGGCACAGGGTGTCCAGCACTGTAGCTTGCTGGTCGTTGAGTGAAGCTGGGTGCTGGCGTTGAGATGGAGATCTCTGGGAGATTTTCGCCATTTGATATTATGTGCAGCTGGGAGGCCTCTTGTGGACCAGTGTCCTGAAGTTGGCTCTCCCACCTCAGAGGCACAGCACTAACTCCTGGCTGCAGCAGCAAGAGCCTTTCATCCACACGGCTCCTTAATTTGGGATGATTCATTGTCTATTCATGTATTCCACAGATGCAGGGTACATCAAGTTGATTGTGGAGCTTTAATCTGCTGCTTTTGAGGCTGCTGGGAGAGATTTCCCTTTCTCTTCTTTGTTCTCACAGCTCCCAGGGGCTCAGCTTTGGATTTGGCCCCACCTGTGCGTGTAGGTCG
The DNA here is from genome assembly GCF_059928025.1 of Delphinapterus leucas. Lineage (NCBI taxonomy): Eukaryota > Metazoa > Chordata > Mammalia > Artiodactyla > Monodontidae > Delphinapterus > Delphinapterus leucas. Next base: position 89,082,794 of record NC_143130.1, read on the forward strand.
CCGGAGGGCGTCTGTTCTTTGCTCAGAAAGGACGGGGTTAAAGGAGCCGCTGATTCGGAGGCTCTGGCTCACTCAGGCCGGGGAGGGGGTGGGTAGAGAGGGTCACCGAGTGTGGGGCGGGCCTGCGGCGGCAGAGGCCAGCGTGACGTTGCAGCAGCCTGAGGCGTGCTGTGCGTTCTCCCTGGGGAGTTGTCCCTGGATCCCGGGACCCTGGCAGTGGCGGGCTGCACAGCCTCCCCGGAAGGGGGGTGTGGATAGTGACCTGTGTTCGCACACAGGCTTCTTGGTGGCGGCAGCAGCGGTCTTAGCGTCTCATGTCTGTCTCTGGGGTCCGCACTTTTAGCCGCAGCTCATGCCCGTCTCTGGGGCTCCTTTAAGCAGCGTTCTTAATCCCCTCTCCTCGTGCACCAGGAAACAAAGAGGGAAGAAAAAGTCTCTTGCCTCTTCGGCAGGTCCAGACTTTTCCCCGGACTCCCTCCCGGCTAGCCGCGGTGCACTAATGCCCTGCAGGCTGTGTTGAAGCCGCCAACCCCAGTCCTCTCCTGGCGCTCCAACTGAAGCCAGAGCTTCAGCTCCCAGCCCCGCCCGCCCCGGCGGGTGAGCAGACAAGCCTCTCGGCTGGTGAGTGCCGGTCGGCCCTGATCCTCTGCGCTGGAATCTCTCCGCTTTGTCCTCCGTACCCCTGTTGCTTTGCTCTCCTCCGCGGCCCCGAAGCTCCCCCACTCCGCCACTCGCAGTCTCCGCCCGCCAAGGGGCTTCCTAGTGTGTGGATACTTTTCCTCCTTCACAGCTCCCTCCCACTGGTGCAGGAACCGCCCCTATCCTTTTGTCTCTGTTTATTTTTTTCTTTTGCCCTAACCAGGTACGTGGGGGGTTTCTTGCCTTTTGGGAGGTCTGAGGTCTTCTGCCAGCGTTCAGTAGATGCTCTGTAGGAGTTGTTCCACGTGTAGATGTATTTCTGGTGTATCTGTGGCGAGGAAGGTGATCTCCGCGTCTTACTCTTCCGCCATCTTCCCTGTACCTTCATTTTCTTTTCTCTCATCTCATGAAATGCTGTTTTGGTTTCAGAGATGCATTATCTTATCATATTTCTCTAAGAATCTTAAAGATGTTTTAAAAGTTTCCTTCTGTTCCCTGCATTGTCTGTATCCTCTCAGATTTTATTTTGTTATCTGTATGGATTTCTATTTTTTTATTTTTATCTTTTTTGAAATTTTACATCTATTCCTTAAATATCTAGTAAGCCTAGGATTTCTGTTCATATTGAAGAATAAAGTTTAAAACAGTGATATAAAGCTCAAGCTCACTGTCTTCAAAAGAGGATCAGATTTTTCCATTGGGAAATTCTCAGACATCTGTAGAATAAAGGCACTAATGAAGATAAGATCAGAAATCAATGAAACTGAAAACAAATGTGCAGTATAGAAAAGCAACAAGGCCAAAATTAGTTCTTTGAAAGGATTAATAAAATTGAAAAGCCTTAGACTGACTGAGTAAAAAGAGAAAACTCAAATAGCAGGAGTGAAAGTGGAAACGTCCTACAGATGGTAAAAATAATAAGAGGATATTAAGAACAAATACTTATGTCAAAGTATTTGACATTTTTTGTTTTTCTTGAAAAACACAATTTACCAAACTGATGAAAGAGGAGATAGACTATCTGAATGATTCTATAACAATTTTGAAAAATTGCATCTATGTTAGTCTGCTCTAGCTGCCATAATAGAATACCACAGACTTGGTAACTTAAACAACAAAAATTTGTTTTCTCACAGTTGTGGAGGCCTGAAGTCCAAGACTAAGGTGCTATTCATGTTGGTTTCTGGTGAGACTTCTCTTTCTGGCTTGTAGATGGCTGCCTTCTCACTGTGTCCTCACATAGCCTTTGTGCATGCATGGAGAGAAAGATCCTTCTGGTGTCTCTTCCTCTTCTTATAAGGACAACACTCTTATTGGACTAGGGTCCCATCCTTATGACCTCATTTAAAGTTAATTTCCTCCCCAAAGGCCCCATCTCCAAACACAGTCACATTGGGGCTTAGGGCTTCAACATAGCACCCAGGAAAAAAATAGAGTCTGAAATGAAGACTTCACTGGATGCACTTAACAACATTAATTATCCAAACTGAAGCACAGAGAAAAAAACGTTGGAAAAAAAACCCAGCAGGGGACTTCCTGGTGTTCCAGTGGTTAAGACTGTGCCCTTCCAATGCAGGGGGCGTGGGTTTGATGCCTGGTCAGGGAATTAAAATCCTGCATGCCTCACTGAATGGCCTAAGAAGAAAAACCCAACAGACTCAGTGACCTGTAGAACAATCTCAAGCTATCTAACATAGATGCAGTTGGAGTCCCAGAAGGAAAGATGGGCAGAAGAAAAAAACATTTGAATAAATAATGATGGATAATTATCCAAATTGGATGAAAACTATAAATGAACACATTCAGAAATTCAGCAAACCCAAACAGAATTAAGAAAGGAAGGACCAGGGGAAGGGAGGAACAGGGAGGGAGGGAGGAAAGCAACCCCACTGACTGCTGAAAACCAGTGATAAATATAATATTTTAAAAACAGCCAGAGGAAAAAGACATATTACATATAGGAGAACAAATATAAAATGATTAGAACATGTTCCCTTCTCCTTTATTTTCTGCAAGATTATGTGTAAGATTTGTGTGATTGCTTCCTTAAATCTTTGATATAATATACTTGTGAAGCCATTTGAGTCTGGAGTTTTTCTTTGTGAGATTTTTCATTACGAATTCAATTTATTTGTCATAAGGTATTTACCTTTGGTAGCCACCTAAGTGGAATTAAAATGTATCCACAGACTTGTATGCAATTTCATAGCAGCTTTTTCCCATAATAGCTCAAATCTTTAAACAAGGCAATACACACACAAACACACACACAAAAATGGAATACTACTCAGCAATAATATGTAGTGATCTTGGATATTTCACAGAAAACTTATGTTGAGCAAAAAAAGCCAGATGCAAAAGAGTACATAATGTTATGATTTCATTCTTATGAAATTCTAGACCAGGCAAAGCTAATTTATAACTAACTAGTCTGTAGTTACAGAAAGCAGATCAGTGTTGCCTAATGCCAGTGGTGGGATATTTTTGTGTGGAGTTGTAGGGATCAACAATAAAGTAGCACAAGGAAACATTTTGAGAGTGATCTAAATATTACACATTTTAATTGTAATGGAGGTTACATGGATGTATGCATTTTTCAAAATTCTCTGAACTGTGACTTAAAATGGTAATTTTTTACATAGTAATTATGTAGTAAATTATACCTCAATATAGCTGATTTAAATAGAAAAATCATTTATATTTCTATTTACTAGGAAGAAACAATAGAAAAGGACATGTTAAAAATACATTTGCAGTTTAAACATTTAAAACAGACTGTACAATAGGAACAAAAATCATCAAGTATCCTGGGATAAATCTAATGAAAGAGTGTCCAAGTTCTGTAACAAACAGTAACAAAGGAAAATTTTAAAAATCTAAATTAATGGAGAAATACACTATTTTCATGTGTTCAAAGATATAACATTGTAAAGATGTTAGTTACTCAAATTGATCAATATATGTCATCTAATCCTAATCAAAGTTCCAGTAGGTTTTTGCAGAATTTGACAATCTGATTCCTAAAACTTAAAGGGAAATGTAAAAGGATAAAAATAGTGATGAGCAACTCAAAGAGGAAAACAAAACTGGAGTATGTAAACTATAACATATTAAGATTTAAAATAAAGGTACAGTTATTGAAACTGTATGGTATTGTCAAAAGAACAGAAAATTACACCAAAGGAACAGAACTGAGTGTCCAGAAACACACCTACATCCTGACATATATAGTCACTTGAATATATGGCTAGGTGGTACTGAAATGTAGCAGGAAACACAGTCTTTTAAAGTAATTAGTTCTGGATCAACTGGAAATTCATGTGGAAAAAAAAAAAACCCTCAATTTATTACCTCACCTAAAACACAAAAGTCAATTCAAGGTAGATCATAGACTTAAATGTGAAAGTAAAGAAGTATGACATTTAGAAGGTAAAATAAAAGACCATCTTTTTACTTTGGGGTAGGTTAAAAATTTCTTAGATAAGATAAAAATGCATAAGTAATTGACTTTACTAAAATTAAAGCATCATAATAAAAAGCATTAAAATGGCGAACACTATTTTGTCTTATCTGACAAAAGCTCTACATCATAACAATAAAAAATTAATAAAAATGCCGTCAAATCAATATCAATAAAATCAGTTAAGAATACCAACTCCCAAATAAAAATTGAGCAGAAGACTTGAACATTTGCTTCACAAAAGAATATATCCAGATTGCCAACAAGCAGTTGATCGGCATCATTTTTCATCAAGGAAATGCAAATTAAAATCACAGGATACAACTACATGCCCACCAGAATTGCTACATTTAAAAGTATTGACAATACTAAATACACAGTAGTACTAAAGAATACTACATTCTTTAGTAAGAATGTGGAATTACTGGAACATTCATACACTTCTGTTCAGAGTGAAAATAGGGACAACCACTTTGGAAAACTACTTGACAATATCTACTAAAGCCAACCCAGCAATCTCACTCCAAGTTCTATATCAAGTATACCAAAAGACATTAAAAAAGATTTCTTATTATCTTGATATAATAATATACAACATAATTTACACAAACAGAAAAGGACTCAAATGTCCATCAAAAGTAGAATGGTTAAATTTTGGTATATGTTATACAATAGAATATTACACAGCAAAGAAAAAATATTACTACTATATGTTGAAACAACATGGATGAATCTTATAGACACAGTGTCAAGTGAAGGAAGGTAGAAAGTGTGCATATTGATTATTCCATTCAAATGAAGTTCAAAAATAGGCAAAACATCTAGAGAGGTAGAAGTAGAATACTGTTTATATTGGGGAGGCAAATGGCTGGAAAGGAGTAAGACGTTATTCTGGGTTACTAGCAATGTTCTGTATCTTGATTTGTACATTGGTTATAGGGGTGTACAGATTTGTAAAAAAAAGAATTATGAATCCATACACTTAAGAGCTGTGCAGTTTACTGTATGTGTTTTTTACTTTAACAAAAAGATTAAGAAACACAAATTAGTTGCACATATGACTTGGAAAAAACAAGCCATAATTATAACTATTATATTAATATTGGAACTGTAAATGAAGGCATAATTAAAGGTATTTTTAAAGGAATTGTGATAAAATGGATATAGGAAATAAGGAAGGAGAAGGAAGAGTCTAAGATAATTCAGACTTCAAACCTGGATGATTGTGAAACCTTTATAATTAAAAATAAGAACAAGATTTACTGAGTAAGGACTTGTGTTTCAAGCAATGATCATGAATTGTGTTTTGAAAATACTAGGTTTGAATTTAAAATACCTAAATGTAAAATATTTATGCTCAAGTCTTCTATGAATCTTTAGAATAATGTGTCTTAAAAGTCATTATTATGAATAAAAATAAGTTTCAAACCATCAATTACATAGAATTTTAAAATTCAGACATTAAAGATGACCAAAAATCTCATAGTTTTGAATCCCACTCAACACTGATGATACATTAAAGACAATGTAAAATTTTATAACTGATTTTGGAATTCCTGGGGTAAACTACACGTGAGCGTGATATATCCTTTTCATATCTGACTGGCCTCAAGTTGGTAGTAATTTGTTAACGATTTTTGTATCTATGTTCTTGAGGGACATTTGGTCTATAATTTTTTTTGTAATCTTTAAGATTCTATTATCAAAGTTATTCTGGCTTTATAAAATGATTTAGGAAGTATTCCCTCTATTTTTGAAAGTTACTATATCATCTTCTTTCAATTGTGGTAATTTTTTCTTTTAAGGATTTGTCCATTTCATTTAGGTTGTCAAATTCATTGACATAAGTTTTAAATTATGTGCCGTTTAGTCATTTAATGTGTGAACATTCCCTAATGACATCCCCTTTATCATTCCTGGTATTGATCATTTATATTTTTTCATTTTTTTAACTTCAATGTATTAAGGTATCATTTTTTTTTATCTCTTAAAAGACCAGATTTCGGTTTATTGAGTTCTCTATTGGTTTTATATTTTTATTTCATTGACTTCCGCTCATATCTTTTTTATTCCTTTTTCTACTTATTTTTTAAATTCTTCTCAGTTTTTTTAGCTTCCTAAGCACTATGTTTTCTTCTAAGCATAGATTTAGGTGCATCCCACAAATTTTAATACATTGTGTTTTCATTATCTTTCATTATCATTCAGTTAGAAAACTTTCTAATTTTTCTTATTGTTTCCTCTTTGAGCTAGAAATGGATTATTTAATATTCAAGGATTTCCTAAATGTCTTTTTGTTACTATTTTCTATTGTGGTCAAAGAACACACTCGGAATGATTTCAGTTATTTGAAATCTTTGAGACTTGTCTTATGGTACAGCATAGGTCCATCTTGGTGAAGGTTCCATGTTCCATTACTTTAAAAGATTGTGGGAATTCCCTGGTGGTGCAGTGGTTAAGAATTCACCTGCCACAAGAATATACAGTGGAGAAAAGACAGCCTCTTCAATAAGTGGTGCTGGGATAACTGGACAGCTACATGTAAAAGAATGAAATTAGAGCACTCCCTAACACCATACACAAAAATAAACTCAAAATGGATTAAAGACCTAAATGTAAGGCCCGACACTGCAAAACTCTTAGAGGAAAACATGGGCAGAACACTCTATGACATATATCACAGCAAGATCCTTTTTGACCCACCTCCTAGAGAAATGGAAACAAAAACAAAAATAAACAAATGGGACCTAATGAAACTTCAAAGCTTTTGCACAGCAAAGGAAACCATAAACAAGACCAAAAGACAACCCTCAGAATGGGAGAAAATATTTACAAATGAAGCAACTGACAAAGGATTAATCTCCAAAATTTACAAGCAGCTCATGCAGCTCAATATCAAAAAAACAAACAGCCCAATCCAAAAATAGGCAGAAGACCTAAATAGACATTTCTCCAAAGAAGATATACAGATTGCCAACAAACACATGGAAGGATGCTCAACATCACTAATATTAGAGGAACGCAAATCAAAACTACAATGAGATATCATCTCACACCGGTCAGAATGGCCATAATTAAAAAATCTACAAACAATAAATGCTGGAGAGGGAATGGAGAAAAGGGAATGCTCTTGCACTGTTGGTGGGAATGTAAATTGATACAGCCACTATGGAGAACAGTATGGAGGTTCCTTATAAAACTAAAAATAGAACTACCATATGACCCAGCAATCCCACTACTGGGCATAAACCCTGAGAAAACCATAACTCAAAAAGAGTCATGTACCACAATGTTCATTGCAGCTCTGTTTACAATAGCCAGGACATGGAAGCAACCTAAGTGTCCATCGACAGATGAATGGATAAAGAAGATGTGGCACATATATACAATGGAATATTACTCAGCCATAAAAAGAAATGAAATTGAGTTATTCATAGTGAGGTGGATGGACCTAGAGTCTGTCATACAGAGTGAAGTAAGGTAGAAAGAGAAAAACAAATACCGTATGCTAACACATATGTATGGAATCTAAAAAAAAAAAGTCATGAAGAACCTAGGGGCAAGACGGGAATAAAGACGCAGACCTACTAAAGAATGGACTTGAGGATACGGGGAGGGGGAAGAGTAAGCTGGGACAAAGTGAGAGAGCGGCATGGACAAATATACACTACCAAATGTAAAATAGATAGCTAGTGGGAAGCAGCCGCATAGCACAGGGAGATCAGCTCAGTGCTTTGTGACCACCTAGAGGGGTGGGATAGGGCGGGTGGGAGGGAGGGAGATGCAAGAGGGAAGAGACATGGGGATATATGTATACGTATAACAGATTCACTTTGTTATAAAGCAGAAACTAACACACCATTGTAAAGCCATTATACTCCAATAAAGATGTTTAAAAAAAAGAATCCACCTGCCAATGCAGGGGACCCGGGTTCGAGCCCTGGTCCGGGAAGATCCCACATGCCTCGGAGCAAGTAAGCCCATGTGCCACAACTACTGAGCCCGCGTGCTGCAGCTACTGAAGCCCATGTGCCCTAGAGCCCATGCTCTGCAACAAGAGAAGCCACCACAGTGAGAAGACCGAGCACCGCAAGGAAGAGTAGCCCCTGCTCACTGCAACTAGGGAAAGCCCACACGCAGCAACAAAGTTCCAACGCAGCCAAAAATAAATAAATTTAAAAAAAAAAGATTGTGGGGCTTCCCTGGTGGTGCAGTGGTTGAGAGTCCATCTGCCGATGCAGGGGACACGGGTTCGTGACCCGGTCCGGGAAGATCCCACATCCTGCGGAGCGGCTGGGCCCGTGAACCATGGCTGCTGAGCCTGCGCATCCGGAGCCTGTGCTCCGCAACGGGAGAGGCCACAAGAGTGAGAGGCCCGCGTACTGCAAAAAAAAAAAAAAAAAAAGATTGTGTATATTCTACAGTTGTCAGGTATCGTTCTATAAATGTCAATTAGGTTAAGTTCCTTGATAATGTTGTTCAGATCTTTTATCTCCTTACTGATTTGTGTGTGTGTGTACTTGATTCATTAGTTACTCAAAGAGATTTTAAAATCTATTGCCTATTATATGATCAAGCCCCACAAGATGGCTGCTCTCTTCCTCTTTATATATCCCCTGCTCTACCAGCCCCTTCCCCAGCCAGGTATTATTCTAATCCTTAGACCAAAACAGCTCCACCTGCTAGTTTATCAAAGAGAAACATCTGCCCTCATTAACCGGAGGGGCTGTGAAGGACCCTCCTCTGCCGGTTTCCCCGGTAACTGATGAGCCAACCTGATGTTAATTGCCCCTATAAATAGTAGCCTCCTTTTCCTGTAGTAGCAAAGATGTCTGCTGTGTCTTGTGTGCCATCGGGGGTGAGGTGTGGCTCCAGGCCTTTGGAGTTGTAATTTCCTATCTGTTAAACTATTGATGTCTCTGTCGCTGTTTTCAGGTTCTTTCTTCAGTCTTGCGACTGAGCAATTACAAGGCTTTCAGGCCTGTGAGGTGCAGCCCAACACCTATATTTCCCTTTAGTTTTATCAACGTTTGCTCTTTCTTTTGAAGCTCTCTTATTAGATGCAAATGAATTTGGCATTGGTATGACTTCTTAATGAAGTGACCTTTTATCAGTGGGAAATAACCTTATTTATATCTGGTAATACTCCTTGTCTTAAAGTCTACTTTGATATTAATATAGACACAGTTTTCTTATGTTTCATATTTACATGGTTCTAGAAATCCCATTCGCTTCTTTTTTAGAATTTCTATTTCTCTTTAAATACTCCATGTCTTCATGCACTGTAATCCAACCTATATTTTAAAATCTTTAATGTATTTATAATAGCTGTTTTTAAGTCCTTGATGCTAATTACAATCACTGGATTCTCAGTGACTTGGTTTGTATTGACTGCATTTTCTTTTGATTATGGATCCCATTTTCCTTCTTTGTATGTCTTGAAATTATATTGTGTATTAGACATTATGTGGAAAAAATTGTGGAGGCTGAAGTTTTAGTTTTAGTTTTGAGAGTGCAAGCCTTTTTTCTCTCCTTAGTACTTCAAGTGAGAGGCTGATTTTGTTTTTTTTTTTTTAAATACTCCTAGATTTGAGTTGGGCTTTAGGGTTGGCTGCAGCTTTAATTAGATTGAGTTAACTTGTGACTAACCCAAATTCCAACCTCCCTCTTCACAGCCACCTGTTATATCTTGTCAACGTTGAGTTGGTACACGTGTGGAATGAAGTTTTAGCTATTATTGGTTCACCTTTGTACTCAATTCTGTCTGGGCTTCTGGAACCCAAGTACTATAAGAATGTGTTGGCTTACATAAGTTCTGCATCTTTCCAGCCCCTCCTCTTCTGCTTTCTAACAAAACTCAGAAGTAAGACTTGGGGGCCGGAGAAGGGATTGTTTGGTTGAGTCATTTATTCTTTCATTTGGGTATCTTTCAGACTCTGGTTAATTCCCCAGCTCATGGTGACTCTTGAGGCCCAGCTGATTTCTCTTGATCTCTTTGAAGTTACTGCGCCATGGAAGGCCAACTCTTCCCTCAGTGTATGCACAGAGCTCACTGTTGGGTAAGGAAGCTGCCACAGCTTTATGCTCACTTAAGGAGATGTTCCTCTCTGGATTTCAGGTCATCAAGGCTTACAGGGAGAGCGGCTTCATGGGCTTGCAAGCTGTGCAGTTGCATAGGACCTACTGATTAGAAGAACCCTATACTAGGTTTAATAGCCTGATGTTACCATCTTAAAATTCTTATTTTTTGAACAAGGGACTCTGAATTGTCACAAATTATGTAGTCCTGCTTACTGGCATCCACCACTTTTCACTAACCCCATAGAAAAGTAAGATTTTTATTTGGTCTGGGATTTTCATATTGTTACCATGGAAGCATCGGTGTTTTTGCATCCTTCTACGTCCTACCGAGGTCATAAGTCTGTTTAATTTATGCCTCACCTCCTTTTAACTTCCCCACTATAGAACTCTGGGATTGTATATTGAAATTATCTGAAATTTTCCCATGCAAGTTTCACTTCTTCAATTCCTTTTTCTAATTCCCTTTAGTTGAAATGTGGGTATTTTTAGGGCTTTGTACTAGAAGTGGTTTGACAGCCATTACAAAGGGGAAAAAAAGGTAACATTTAAATTGTTTTAAATTGGCTCCTTTGTATTCTGTGCATTTCAAAATATACTGATAGCTTTCTTCTAGTGAAATTGCTATACTCACTATCCCTGAAGATTATACTGTGAACATTTTTTTTGTCTCTAAGCATTCTGTGCACACCATCTCTTATTTCTTATTCTTCTCAATTTGGCTAGGCCCAGAGCCTGTGTTTTCCATAAAATTTCTTGACAGCTCTGTGCATCTTTGCTTCTGTACACTTGTTTTTTATAATGACTGTCACATATGTCCTTTATTTTATTATTGTATTATCTGATATATTTACTTATGTTCATCACATATTTTAAACAGTATTAAGACAGTGAAATATTGTATTCAACCTCAAATGTGTAGTTATTTTTGCAAAACATGGTCTTGTGATTTGTAATCTTGATCATTTTATCTATTGACGTGACATATGTTCTAGTAAATTAAACTATAATACAATCTTTTCAGACATGTCATCATCAGAACATTAGGGTATTATATTAGGATATTCTGAATTCTTGTTATTTTTGCCTTCTTCTCACCGGTTTTTCATTCCCTAGAAATGGTTTTATTATTTTTTAAAATACCTACACATTTCTTTGACATTCGTCTACTCATTTATTCATTAATTTATACACATCACAGTACTTAATTATGCACTGACCATTGGGCAGTCACTACATGAAATTTTGACACTTCAGCAGTGATTACACTACAGTTTTTGTCCTCACAGAGATACAAATCTGCTGTTGTTGCCGTAAAGAATCTTTTGGGGGGCCAAGGAGGGCTTCCTAGAGAAAGCAACTTTTAATTTGATATTTGAAATAAGAGTTAAATAGGCCAAGAATGAATTGGAGGGAGAGGGTTTGGGGCAGGGGAGCCTTCCAAGCAGAAGGACGAATGTGCACACAGTCTCTAAGGCAAGGAATAGCAAGATGTCTTGATTAAAATGAATTTGTCTAATGAAAGAATACATTTTCAACTTACAAAGAAACTACTAGCAAAAATGGGATTATTACTTACTACACTGAAACAGTCAAAGATTTAAATTATTTTCACCAGGTCACTACTGTGCCTTTTAAAATATTCCATCAGTAAGAGGAGAATGTTATTATATTACTGGCTCTGAATTTATTGTAGACACCATCCAAGATAGCCCAAAATATCTTGGAACTCTTGTTGGAATTGGAAATGAGGATATTCATCAGGATTCATATGGAGCTTTTCTCCAGGAGCAGTGTATGAGAGGGAAGCGTTTTACAGAATTTGGTTTGGAGGCTCAGAATTTAAACATTGATCTCTGTCCCTTTTCAAAGTGCAAGGACTTAACAAAAGTGAATATTTAACAGTATCTTACAGCTCTGAAAATTATAACTTAAGTCCAGTATCATAATGTACTGAAATAAATTAGGTGTAAGCATCATATAAACAATCTGAATTTATGTTAATGAACAATATTGATTTTACTTCATTAGAAAATGCAAGAACCTCCAAAGAACATTGAAGAATTCTTAAAGCTTCAAAACTTGGTGAGTAGAATATACTGTTTTATGGGACTTTGATATATGACTGGTGCACATATCAGTCTTCTTCCTTTAGGAAAAAATAACAATTCTTTTTGATTGCTTATAGAATTACTTTGTCAGTTTAAAAAGAAATTGTTGAGAGTTTGATTAGAATTACAGTAGGCTTTTGAAATTACTTTTAGAAACTTAGTCCTTTTAAAAACTACATTCTAAAATTATATAATGTTAAAGCTATAAAGACTTTATGTGCCACCCTCATCTATCTACCTCCTTAAATGTAATTTTTTACGTTTCAAAATTACCAATGTTTTTTTTCTAATTATGACTATGATAGTCATTTTAGAAAATTAAGAGATAAGCACTGAAAAGGATAAGCATCCTAATTCTATCATTTATAGATTAATCACATATATCTCACTTTTTAAAGTAGGGAAATCATAATCTAATCAGGCTGGTAGAATTTCAAGATACTTTATTCACCTCATACTGTAATTCAGTATCTTGGACAAGAATTGTGATATCTCAAGTCTGGCATAAAGGCTACCTTTTCATAAACCTTTGTGCATATTGTAAAATCTGTTCAAATTCATTTCCATTTTAGCCTCTCCCCACTTTCCCAATGTCCCTAACAATAGCAAGTGATGACTCATACGTAAGGACTATGTTTTCAAATCTGGCTGTCATTCTAATTTGACAATGTTTGTCTCCAGGGAGTATATCTTGTGATCATATCTTATTTTTCTGAGATCTTTGTATTTTTGACACATCCAGATTTTAATGCTGGAAAACTTCCCCAGGGGGTTATGTGTTTTGTTTAAGATGTGTGTTTATAGGATTTGGGAGAGGGCACTTATGTATCTAAGTAATATTCTCTTTTTCCAAAATGGCAGGGGCACCTAGATCCTGCTGGGAAACTTCTCCAGCATTAAAAGCTGGGTATTATTCAGGTACCTGTTATCATTAGAGAATACAGTGGGTTTAGGAAGCTTTTAAAGGAAGAAAAATGGAAGTAGAATAGACCAACGCAGCTTTAAAATTTCTGATCTGCAGACTTCAGATTTATTCCCATTTAAGCTAAATTCTCAGAATATCTTACCCAAATTCCTCTTAAAGAGTTTCATCCTGTGAAAGTTCCTACTATTCCGGAAAGCATTTTCTTATTCACAAACCTTTAATTGTGTCAGCTGTATTTCTTTGTTTTGGCATTAAACAACTTTATTAAAAGATAAACTTAGATTTGCAAATATTAATGTTGTGATTCCTCTTTCCTTCCCTTCATTTCCCTTTTTTTTCTTCCCTTTCCTTGTTCTCCTTCCCTTCCTGAACAATGTACTCCTAAGGCCATTTGGCGGCCAAAACAAGGCAGCATCCACATTGGCGGGGGAGGGGAATGTTCTGTGGTCACCCAGAGCAGCCTTTCTGAACTCAGCCACCATGGGGGAAGGTATCCATGTGCTACCACAGGTGCTGGGGTCCAAGGGGGTGAGGATGGTATTCACATGTGGCCTTGGGTGGGGAGGTAGTTCAGGAAATGTGGAGGTAGGCTATGGCCTGGTATGAGAAGTCAGAGCCTAAGCAGGATGAGAGGGGCATCCACATAGTGAAGAGTCTGGCAATGGATAGGAGAGATTGGCTACCTGAAAAGATGGATCAAATAAGTACATATATTTAAGATAATGGCAGCTAGGGTTTTCACTGTTGGAGATGTTAATTATAATATGGAAAGAGAAAACTAGAATGTTTGAAACTGGAATTAGAGTTATCAGTATGAACTTGTGGTTTTAATTACATAGACTGAGGAACTGTTGTAGACTGAAGGGACTAAAGACATATGATGCTTAAACACAATGTGTGATACTGAACTAGAGCCTTTTGCTATAAAGAGCATTATTGATTTAGTTGATGAAACTTGAGTAAACTCAGAGAATTAGATAGGAACAATGTAACAATGCCAATTTCCTTATTCTGATGGTTTGTTTTTAGAAAATAAATGCTAAAGTATTCAAGGATGATGGGGTCATCAGTCAAGTAAGCAACTTACTTTCAAATGATAAAAAAGGGTTTTATAAAGCATCTGAAACTTCTAAAGTTTATGTTTTTTCCCACAAATTAAAAAAATGCATTTAATAAAAAATGATGCTATAGAATAAAGCCTGAATTTCAGCTCATTGATTTTTGAACTCTTCTATTTAAATTCATTTTAAAAAATGATTTAAGTTGTATTGTCTCACATTTTTTGCAGGATCACTGGCCAAAGGAAATCCATTTTGGGGATAATGATAAATTGTTATGTACTCTGAAGAAAATAAAAGAAGATAGTTCATTTACTTCAATTTATACACATCTATGGGGAAATGTCCCGCAAGTACATGATGCGGCCATGGCCATGGAGTCAAGATTAGCAGAGTGTTCAATTCTTCTGAAAAACCATGTCTCTGGAATATTTGAGTGGAACAGAATAACTTCCAGGACAAGTAAACCTTATTTTTTATATGCGTAAAGTAATTGTCACTTGTGTGTGTGTCTATCACTGTGTGTGTGTATTCTCATAAAGAATGAAATCCTAAGATATAAAATATCAAAACATAAATTTATTCTATTTTGAAACCTCTTCCTTTCAAAATGGTCCAATTTGGATTTTTAGTTGAAAATGAACATTTGGATTCAAAGAAAGTGTTGCTAGGATAAAGCCTAAAACAGTTCTGACCTTTGAGCTGGAGCAGAAGTAACCAAATATCAGGAAAACAGGGTTGCATCAACGAATATTGTTACCAGAGACAAGCAAGTCAGCAAGAGTCAGGAGATTAAAAACAGTTAGACCTACAACCCAAAGTAAAAGGAGTGAGACTTAAACTATATGAGCTAAGTTAATCTGTGGGAAGTACCTAGCATTCACTATTGGATAACTGCAGACTGAGTGAAAAGCGTATCTGTAAGTAATGATAATTTTTACTACTTTTCAGTATTTATATAACCTTTACCTAGTTGTGTTTTTTAACACTTTCACAATAGTTTTAGATACTAATGGTGATTCTTATCTTTTGGTTATTTAACGGGCAAACTTGTAATATATGTCTTTTTTTTTTTAATCTTTATTGGGGTATTATTGCTTAACAACGTTGTGTTGGTTTCTGCTGTAAAACAAAGTGAATCAGCTATGTGCATATGTATATCCTCATATACCCTCCCTCGGGCACCTCCCTCCCACCCCTCTAGGTGGTCCCAAAGCACCGAGCTGATCTCCCTGTACCATGCAGCTGCTTCCCACTAGCTATCTGTTTTACATTTGGCAGTGTATATAAGTCCATGCAACACTCTCACCTCGTCCCAGCTTACTCTTCCCCCTCCCTGTATCCTCAACTCCAGCCTCTACATCTGCTTCTTTATTCCTGTCCTGCCCATAGGTTCATCAGAGCCATTTTTTTTCTTTTTTTTTAGAGTCCATATATATGTGTCAGCATACTGTATTTGCTTTTCCCTTTCTGACTTACTTCACTCTGTATGACAGCCTCTAGGTCCATCTGCCTCACTACAAATAACTCAATTTTGTTTCTTTTTATGGCTGAGTAATATTCCATTGTATATATGTGCCACATCTTCTTTATCCATTCATCTGTCGATGGATACTTAGGTTGCTTCCATGTCCTGGCTATTGTAAATAGAGCTGCAGTGAACATTGTGGTACATGTCTCTTTTCGAATTATGGTTTTCTCAGGGTATATGCATAGTAGTGAGATTGCTGGGTCATATGGTAGTTCTGTTTTTAGTTTTTTAAGGAAGCTCCATACTGTTGTCCATAGTGACTGTATCAATTTACATTCCCACCAACAGTGCAAGAGGGTTCCCATTTCTCCATACCCTCTCCAGCATTTATTGTTTGTAGATTTTTTGATGATGGCCATTCTGACCAGTGTGAGGTAATCATTTCTCTAATGATTAGTGATGTTGAGCATTCTTTCATGTGTTTGTTGGCAATCTGTATATCTTCTCTGGAGAAATGTCTGTTTAGGTCTTCTGCCCATTTTTGGATTGGGTTGCTTGTTTTTCTGTTATTGAGCTGCATGAGCTGTTTGTATATTTTGGAGATTAATCCTTTGTCAGTTGCTTCGTTTGCAAATATTTTCTCCCATTCTGAGGGTTGTCTTTTGGTCTTGTTTATGGTTTCCTTTGCTGTGCAAAATCTTTTAAGTTTCATTAGGTCCCATTTGTTTATTTTTGTTTTTATTTCCATTTCTCTAGGAGGTGGGTCAAGAAGGATCTTGCTGTGATATATGTCATCGAGTGTTGTGCCTATGTTTTCCTCTAAGAGTTTTGTAGTGTCTGGCCTTACATTTAGGTCTTTAATCCATTTTGAGTTTATTTTTGTATGTGGTGTTAGGAAGTGTTCTAATTTCATTCTTTTACATGTAGCTGTCCCATTTTCAAAGCACCACTTAATGAAGAGGCTGTCTTTTGTCCATTGTATATTCTTGCCTCCTTTATCAAAGATAAACCCACGTACATATGGTCACCTTATCGCTAGGCTTTCTATCCTGTTCCATTGATCTATATTTCTGCTTTTGTGCCACTACCATACTGTCTTGATTACTATAGCTTTGTAGTATAGTCTGAAGCCAGGGAGCCCGATTCCTCCAGCTCCATTTTTCATTCTCAAGGTTGCTTTGGCTATTTTGGGTCTTTTGTGTTTCCATACAAATTGTGAAATTTTTTGCTCTAGTTCTGTGAAAAATGCCAGTGGTAGCTTGATAGGGATTGCATTGAATCTGTAGATTGCTTTGGGTAGTAGAGTCATTCTCACAATGTTGATTCTTCCAATCCAAGAACATGGTATATCTCTCCATCTGTTTGTATCATCTTTAGTTTCTCTCATCAGTGTCTTATAGTTTCCTGCATACAGATCTTTTGTCTCCATAGGTAGGTTTATTCCTAGGTATTATATTCTTTTTGTTGCAGTGGTAAATGGAAGTGTTTCCTTAATTTCTCTTTCAGATTTTTCATCATTAGTGTATAGGAATGCAAGAGATTTCTGTGCATTAATTCTGTATCCTGCTACTTTACCAAATTCGTTGATTAGCTCTAGTAGTTTTCTGGTAGCCTCTTTAGGATTCTCTATGTATAGTATCATGTCATCTGCAAACAGTGACAGTTTTACTTCTTCTTTTACGATTTGGATTCCTTTTATTTCTTTTTCTTCTCTGATTGGCTAAAACTTCCAAAACTATGTTGAATAATAGCAGTGGGAGTGGTCAGCCTTGTCTTGTTCCTGATCTTAATGGAAATGGTTTTGGTTTTTCACCATTGAAAATGATGTTGGCTGTGGGTTTGTTGTATATGGCCTTTATTATGTTGAGGTAGGTTCCCTCTATGACTACTTTGTTCAGGGTTTGTTTTTTTTAATCATAAATGGGTGCTGAATTTTTTTAAAAGCATTTTCTGCATCTATTCTGATGATCATATGGTTTTTATCCTTCGTTTTGTTAATCTGGTGTATCACATTGATTGATTTGAGTATATTGAAGAATCCTTGCATTCCTGGGGTAAAGCCCACTTGATCGTGGTGTATGATCCTTTTAATGTGCTGTTGGATTCTGTTGGCTAGTATTTTGTTGAGGATTTTTGCATCTATATTCATCAGTGATATCGGCCTGTAGTTTTCTTTTTTTGTGATATCTTTCTCTGGTTTTGGACTCGTGTGATATCGTTCTCTGGTTTTGGACTCGATATCTTTCTCTGGTTTTGGACTCGTGGTGATGGCCACCAGATAGAATGAGTTTGGGAATGTTCCTCCCTCTGCTATATTTTAGAAGAGTTTGAGAAGGATAGGTGTTAGCTTTTCTCTAAATGTTTGATAGAATTCGCCTGTGATGAGAGGGTGCTCTTGGCTCCTGTGGCATCTCTGAGGTGCACAGTGGGGTTGGTTCTTTGAGTTGGAAAGACTGAAAACTGGATTAAGCTGGCCACTGCAGGAAGCACTTGTGCTGCCTAGATGAAGAAGCTTTGCTCCTCATATATGTCTTAAGAATGATATTGGTTGTACTTATAAAGTATTTTCTGTGTATTAAATAAATATAATAGTTATATTATTTAGCTATTTAATATCCTTTTTTGGACCTTGAGTTTTCAAAATCTGAGAATGTGTTTAAATACAATACTGTTAAATTCACTACTGTTACAATTTTCTTATTGAATTTTTTTTTTTTTGACTGCGTTGGGTCTTCGTTGCTGTGTGTGAGCTTTCTCTAGTTGTGGCGAGCGGGGGCTACTCTTTGTTGCATCGCAGTGGCTTCTCTTGTTGCGGAACATGGGCTCTAGGTGTGCAGGCTTCAGTAATTGTGGCCTGCAGGCTCAGTAGTTGTGGCTTTTAGGCTCCAGAGTGCAAGCTCAGAAGTTGTGCCACATGGGCTTAGCTGCTCTGCAGCATGTGGGATCCTCCTGGACCAGGGCTCCAAACTATGTCCCCTGCATTGGCAGGCAGATTCTCAAGCACTGTGCCACGAGGGAAGTCCCTTATTGAATTTTTAATTATTTTAATTTTAAAAAATATTTTTGAAATTATACAAGCTACATATATGTAGTTGTGTGTGACTGTATAAACATATAGGGAGAGAGAGAGCACATGTGTATGCTTTTAAAAAATAATTTTCTGTATATTCATTGTCCTCTATGTGTAAATATCAGAGCTTGGACTCTGATATTTAAGCCTAGGTTATCTGACTTCAAAGCCCCCCATAGTCTTTCACCGGGCCATAGTCCAAAGTACTGTACTGTATTGAATATAAGGTGACAGTGAAACAACCAAATGTAAGTGGCTGAGCTGTTTGAAAAACATGGGCTTGTTCAGTAGCAAGGGATTAAGGTAAAACTTTGGATATAGGAATAAGTACTAAAGATATATTAGTTGGAGCATGACATTTCTAAATAGCAAAAGGAAACAGGAGATATAATTATTCAACTAAGACTGATTCAACTAAGACTGTGTGTGTCTATTATGCTTGTCAAAATAGCTAGATGATCTCATTGAATGGTTTTATATATAATCTACTTAAAGTATTTACATTTTTCTCAATTTTAAAGGCTATTTATATATTTATATGTTGTGAATTCTCATTTTTTTAAAGGTTCTCATGGAAAATTGGAACAATATAAGGCATTTCTAAGGAATTACCATAAGGAAAAGAAGATAATGGTATTGTATTTGTTTTCACCTTCCTTAAAAAATTATATTTTCACAGAAAATATCACTATAATTTCATAGATAAGTACTAGTAACATTAAAAAATTTCCTTTTAGCCTTTTATCATCTATCCCTGTTTTTAAAATATTTGGACTCATATTTTTCTTTGCACATACAATATGAGTGTTGGCATTTTCACATCACTACAAGTTATTTGAAGACTTATATTTCATCCTCTGGTTATTTAAAAATTTATAACATCTTAGGGATACAGGTCCTATATCAGTCATTTTCCTTTAGGAAAAAAATAACAGTTATTTTTACTGCCTGTAGAATTACTTTGTTAATTTTTTTTAAAATCTCTTTGAGAGTTTGATTAGAATTATATTTTGAATTACTTTGAGAAACTTAGTCCTTTTCAAAAATACATTCTAAAATTAAAGCTGTAAAGACTTTAAGTGCTACCACTCATCCATCCACCTCCTTAAATGTTTTTTGAATTTCAAAATTACTTTTTATGTTTTTTTCCTGATTATGACTAAGGTAGTCATTTTAGAAAATTAAAAGAGATAAGCACTAAAAAGGCAAGCATCTTAATTTTATCATTTATAAATAAATTACATATATCTCACTATTGTCATTTTCATTGTTCTTTAAAAATTTTTTAGAAAATTCAAATTAAACTATTTCTAATTCATTAAATGTTTTATGGAATTTTCATCATTAAATATCATTCTACATCATTTCAAAAATAAACTAATGCAATAGCCCTTTTGTTGGACGTTTAGGTTAGTTTTCATTATTCATTATTATTTACTAAGGTTCTGTGAACAGAGCTAAAAATTGTGCTTATGCATGAGTATTTTCTTAATATAAATTTCAGAAGTGGAACCACATGGGAAAAATGTGAAAAGCTAAGTGTTTTGATACATACTGCCAAAATGTTTTCTAGAAAGGTGGCACCAGTTTGTATTTGTAACAACAGAGTTTGTGATTGATCCCTTACCCATCCCCTTGTCAATATTTAATATTGTATTTTTTAATGTTTGCAAATTGATAGGCATAAATGTTATCAGTTGCATACATTTCACTAATGAAGTTGATTTTTTAGTTTTTTATTAGCTTTTGTGTTTCTATTATTATGAATTGCCTATTTATGAACTTCGGGCATTTTTTAGCTGTTCTTCTATTTCTAAGAGCTGTTTATGCTTTAAAACTATTAACCCTTCTCAGTAACATATGTTATACATACTTATATTACTTTCTTAGTTGCCTTTTAACCCAAAAGTATTTTTTCCCTGTATAGAATTTTATATTTTCATGAATCTGTAATTTTTTATTGAAATCTTATGCCTTTAGTGCCATAATATTAAGAAAGCTTTCTTCATTACAAGATCATACATATATTCACCTGTGTTCTCTTATATTGTTCTCACAGATTTATTTTTTTGTGTTTAACTCCAGTGTTTATTTTTGTGTAAGGAAGTAAAGCATAAGGATGTTATTTTAGGTCTATCAGTAGATTTGTGTGCTTTTTTTTAAATTTATTTTTTTATTGAGGTAACATTGGTTTATAGCATTATGTAAGTTTCATGTGTACAACATTATATTTCTACTTCTGTATACCCTACAGCATGCTCACCACCAAAATACAGATTCTGCCTGTCACCACATGTTTGATCTCCTTTACTCATTTAGCCCTCCCCACTACCCCTTCCCCTCTGGTAACCACTACTCTATTCTCTTTATATGTGTTAGTTTTTCGTTTGGTTTGGTTTGTTCATTTTTTTGGTTTGTTTTTGCTTTTGTTTTTTGTTTTTATATTCCACATATAGTCACGTAAAAAAGTGTGATTTTCTTCATATAAGTTCTACACATTCCCTGTTAAATGTATTCCTAGGTATCTTAAATTTTTATTACTAATGTCCATGAGATTAGTTTTCCATTATGTAATTAAATGGGTTATTGTTGGTATATAGGAAATTATTATTGGTATAGGTATATTACTCAACAATGTTACCAGTTTCTCATCTTGTCTAACTGACTCAGAAAGAATGCTAGTACTTTGCTATTAGGTACAACTTTAAATGTTTAGATAACTTTTTTCAGATTAAAGAAATTTACTCCAAGTTTATGTGGGTATAGATGTAGATTAAATATTAGATTTGAATATAGATATCGCTGTGCACAAAAACTAAAAACATCTTCATGGTTTGAAATGGAGAGGAAAATAATCCACTGTGATGATAGCAAAAGGTATTTTAAGCCTTTCATGTGTGAATGTGGCAGATTACATTAACAACTTTTCAGAAGTTGAACCATCCTTATATTAGGATATATTTTTAATGTGTTACTGGATTTGGTTTGCTTTTTGGATTTTACATCTATGTTTGATAAGTTATTATCTTTTTTGGTTTTGGTATAAAAATTATACAAACTTCAGAAAATTAGTTACTTAGCTTCATCTCTTTAGTCTATAGATACTTTGTTGAATATAGGGATATCATTTGTTCTTGATGTTTGGCAAAGTTGCTTGTGAACTTTTATTGATTTTATTTATATTTTGCAGAGGGAATAGGTACGTTGGTAGAAAAGCTGTCTGGAAGTTAACAGGTCCATAAATACCAACTTGTGTAGATTGTCAAAACATGACATTCAGTGAAAAAAAGCAAGTTACCAAGTAATATGTACAGTTAATATCATTCCTTTAAATTTTAAAAACATACCAAAAGTCTGTATATTCTTTCTATATATATACACATATATGTAAAAGTATTTTAATGGAATTGAAGGGGTGCAAACCAAACAAATGATAGTGACTATCTCAAGGAAGGGGAACACATGGTTTGAACTAGAGATCATGGTAAAAAGGGATCTAATTTTATATTTTATTATATGTAAACTTCA
This sequence comes from Delphinapterus leucas, assembly GCF_059928025.1. Classification (NCBI taxonomy): domain Eukaryota; kingdom Metazoa; phylum Chordata; class Mammalia; order Artiodactyla; family Monodontidae; genus Delphinapterus; species Delphinapterus leucas. Next base: position 89,105,134 of record NC_143130.1, read on the forward strand.
TATTTTATCTTAAATAGTCTTAAGCAAATACTAAAATAACAGTAATCCATTCTAGGTTGTGGGAACATGGGAACACTGGTAGTTACATTATTCATTGTGATTTCTGTATTAATTTTCAAAAGAATTTCAAAAATTCTAATGAATTTTATCAAATAACTTTCCAGGATCTATTGAAATGACCTTTAGATGAATTACACTAACAAAATTTTAATAATAATTTTTATTAAATATGTTTTTTGGCTGCATTGGGTCTTCGTTGCTGCACATGGGCTTTTCTCTTGTTGCGGCGAGTAGGGGCTACTCTTCATTGCAATGCACAGGCTTCTCATTGCGGTGGCTTCTCTTGTTGTGGAGTGTGGGCTCTAGGCATGCAGGCTTCAGTAGTTGTGGCTTGCGGGCTCTAGAGTGCAGGCTCAGTAGTTGTGGCGCACGGGCTTAGTTGCTCCGTGGCATGTGGAATCTTCCCAGACCAGGGCTTGAACCTGTGTCACCTGCATTGGCAGGCAGATTCTTAACCACTGTGCCACCAGGGAAATCCAGGATTTTAATATGAATTATTTATATTTTTGCGGTATCTTTTCCAGGTTGTATGACCAAGAACTAGTTCTGTGTTACTATTACTCTGTTCCTTGAAAAGTGTTTCTTTGCTTCCTACAAAATAAAGCCAGGACTTTGAGATTAACATTAACATCTTTCTAAATCTGACACCGTCTTTAATGACCAATTATATCTGTACCTGTCAAGCACATAGCCTTCTTTCTCATAATTGATCTCACTTTCCTTCTCTTTTTTATTCCTTTGCACATTTTTAAAAAATGCCAATAATGTGATCCTCTTTCATTTAGCAATCTGTAATCATCCTTTCAAATTGGTTTCCTATGTCTTCTCTTAAATAATATATGTTATGTGTGTATGTGTATAAAATTTGCCTGTAAGCTTATGTATTTGGGGAGGAAATGGGTATATGGAAAATAATAAACAATATATTAACATGTCTAGATGATCAAAAACTAATTTATACAGAAGGCTTCTTATTCTCTGTGTAAAGTAGTGTGGTGGACACAAAGATGTGCCTCCCAGATTCCCCTTCATGGAAGGACCCATTGCCCCGACTGCTAAGAGTGCTGTTAGGGGACACCCTTCAGCTGCAGCCCCTTCAGGGATTGCCTCTCCCAAGTAAACGACCATCCAGGAGCCACTCACATACAATGACTAATCAAGTCGGAAACAGAAAGGCCTGGCAGTTTCAACCCAGTGCAGAACAACTACTATGGGTCCTTTCACAAGGACCTGGGAACTTTCACAGAGTTCACAAGCTCTGCTTAGGGTCAGGGCTGTTAGACTTGCATCATAGCTGACTTCTCAATCTTCCCTCTCCTCTTGCCTTCCATAGATATTAATCCCAAAGGCACTCTCAATAAACATTCTGAACACTAAGTTCCACCTCACAGTCTGTTTCCCAGTGGACCCAAACTGCAATAAGTAGTTTGTTTATATTTCTATCATAGCCCTTATCTCTTTGTGTTTTGTATACGTATCTGATTCCTCTCTTGCCCTCTTGACTAACTTGAGGGCAAGGAATATCTTTGCATTCCCAGCATCTAATACAGCAACAGCATTCTAGGCCTCACTAAGAGATGCATACACATACACACGTTAACTGAACAAAGTTACAAAGTATAAAAATTCTTAAATTTAGAATTTTAAAGATTTTATTTGAAATGTTTTCCAGCTTTCAGATGACATGGAGACAAAGAAGGATATAGAGGTATTTACAATTTCTGTTTTATGAGATTATATATCAAAAGTATTATGTGGATCTAAAAGAATGTTTACAATAAGATAGATAAAGCTATAAATTTAGATAGGGGCCCCAGGAGAGAAAGTTGGAAACAAATACAGAAGCGTTCTTTTTCTGCCTAGTCCATTTCTTTATATGTAGTGTAGCTAAAATTCTTGGTAATTTGAGCTATGTCAAAATTAGTTCTGAAGTAATTGTTTTTACTTTTAGATTTGGCATATGAATATGTCAGTGCTCTTAATTTCATAGAAACAGATAATATGAAGATTTTTCTTAGGTGGGATAAATATATTTTACTTAATTTTAGTAAAAGTATGTAAAATAATTATGTTAATGAATGATAGTTAAATATCTGTCTTCTGTAGACATATGAGACTACTATACTGAAAAGAATGAAGTAATTCCTGTTCTGTGGTATTTCCCTCTTTCTAGGGTTGCAACTTCCCAGGATTCAGAACAAATGAGCTTACTCAACTACCCAGACATTTGAATGCTGAACGAATTTATCTTTTTATTTTAAAAGCCCATAACTTTGATGTATGTAAACATTATTTTATTATTATTGTGTGATATATTTTGAGAATATGATTTAATGAATTAGACCTTAATTTAAAGCTATGACAGATTAGGTGTTAAGCAAGATTTAATTCTTTGGGGCATTAAGTCTGGCAGGAAAGACCAGTGACTTTTTTTTTTTTTTTTTTTTTTTGCGGTACGCGGGTCTCTCACTGTTGTGGCCTCTCCCATTGCGGAGCACAGGCTCCGGACGCGCAGGCTCAGCGGCCATGGCTCACGAGCCCGTGCCGCTCCGCGGCATGTGGGATCCTCCCGGACTGGGGCACGAACTCGTGTCCCCTGCATCGGCAGGCGGACTCTCAACCACTGCGCCACCAGGGAAGCCCCAACCAGTGTCATTTTTAACATCCTAATCTCCAGAAGAGAATGTATTAGATTCTGTGTTACTGCCTCAGGAGTCTGAGGTTGCCAGTGTGCATTGGCTTGACATGTGACTGTAACAGGTGTTTCACTCCCCCTCTTCCTGCTCTATAGCTCAGGATATGTTAGCCTGCTCATTTTGATCCCAAAATAATTTATGAGAGCCCTTCCCCACACCCTACCTTTTGAACCTCCAAGTGTCTGGGGAATTTTTAAGAAATATCCCTACAGAGTAGCCAATTGATGAAAAACTGCAGGCATAGGAAGGTAACTAGATCATTGGACACCGATTGCCAGGGATAGGACGAGGGCTGAGTGGTTACTGGTATTGATTTCCCACCCACTTAAATATTAAGCGGTCACCTGAAAAGGTTTCTGTTTCCTGGGGACTTGAACAGTGCTCCTTGTACTTCCAGGCAGATTCCTCTCAAGACAATTCTCTAAGATGGACTTGGCCCCTAGTAGGCCCTCTTCCCATCCCTCACCCCCAGCCTCCTTGTGGCTCTTTCTTTCTCAACACAAAATCCCTGTTTTCTCTCCTGCTATAGTATTCTATAGTCCTTCAGAAGGAGTATAATCAACCATTAAATTTGGATGAATCAACTCCAGCCATTATTTTCTGCCCATTTTTTCCTCTCTTCAAGGTGAAACTCGAGAGTGTATCACTTTAGTGTTCCATCTTCAAGACACAGTATTCCAAGAAATAATCTGATTAACCTGACTTGGGTCTCCTGTTTGCCCCTCAGTTAGGGAACCACAGAGCATCTCAGTTGAAAACTCCACCTAAAATGATTCAGTAATGACACTCTCTTATTTTCCATGCTAATACAGATGCTTTTCAATTCTCTTTTATGTTTTATGGGATTCGGGTGAGAGGGAAGGCTTAGTTTGCCGTCTTGATCACCTGATACAATTTTTTTTTTGAGAAAAACAATAGATGGTAATTGTTATGCCTGGATCATGAGCTTATTTGTGACTTTCTCTGACTATATTTTCCAAAGTTTCCTCAGGGAAAAGGTTTTATTGTAAAAAGAAATTAATACAAATTATTGTTAAAATCATCTTATAAATGTTCTAGACAATATAATCTTTTAAACTCACATTCTGTGTTCTAAAATGGGACTGTATTTTAACTATGGATGCATGTACATCACAGTCACATAAACAAGGCACAGAAGTACAGCTATGATAAACATTTCATATGGTTAACTTGGAGGACGCTGGCATTTTTGAAAGAAGTAGGAAAGTGAGGAGTGTAAGTAGGTATGGGTTTGGGGGAAGGGGTGCACAGGATATGACAAGCAGCTGGGTGTAGGATATTTTGAGTTTGTGTACTAGTGGTATATCTAGGTATAGATAACCAGTGTTTTATTTGTTAATACCCCTCCCTGATTTCAGTAAAGAATTTAAATTGGCTTGCTAGATCATGCACAATGCAATGGCATTGAGATAGATGATGACATTAAAGTGAAGAGAAAATAAGCATAGGAAAATAATATCAGAGGGAAGGTTATTTCATAGAAATGCTTATTATAACATCTGAAACTTGGAAAAAGAAGGTTAAAGGGTTACTGTTACATGCTTGAAGGTGAGGGAATCCATGGAATTGACTGGATTCATGTAACCCCATCCAAATACATTCCTGAACATGCAGTCATAGATTAAGTTTCTTGATAAAGTATAAATTATCCCCTTTACCACCCAGAACGGACCCTTGGCTACAGATGATGCTCAGTAAAAATTTTATTGAATTGAGTGAAAAGCGGCCTATATTTTGAGAAAGCTGAGCCACAAAGATACAGATATACACAAACAGAAATCAAGAGATCATTAGAAGTAGTTTTATCCAACCTAGAATCTATATTAGGAGAATAAATTCCAAGTCAGATAATGTATAGGTTTTAAGGTATGTTTACATTTATTTGAATCAAAAAAGTATCACAAGAGGGTAGAGGGTGATGGAGGAAAGTACCATTTAACTTTTTAAGTCGGGTTTGGGGTTTTTTGGATGATTTCTGTTTTTGGTTGTTTTGACTAAATATTGATATATTTTAAAGAATCTGGAATTTTCCTGAAAAAGAAAGTTAGTGATACTAAACATAACCAAAGCTTAGAATAGAAGCAATCATGCAGTTAGTTTACACTAAAAAGCATGTTTGCTTGAAATTTGCAAATAATTTCAACAAAAAATATTCAGATTTTCTCCTGTATTTTAATTTTCTGCTTTTTTCTTTATGTACTTCTCATATGTTTTTGTAATTAAGAAGGGGGAAGGGTAAGCTGTGACAAAGTGAGAGAGTGGCATGGGCATATATACACTACCAAATGTAAAATAGATAGCTAGTGGGAAGCAGCCGCATAGCACAGGGAGATCAGCTCGGTGGTTTGTGACCACCTAGAGGGGTGGGATAGGGAGGGTGGGAGGGAGGGAGACGCAAGAGGGAAGAGATATGGGAACATATGTATATGTATAACTGATTCACTTTGTTATAAAGCAGAAATTAGCACACCATTCTAAAGCAATTATACCCCAATAAAGATGTTAAAAAAAAGACGTGCTAAATAAGTTGAAGCTGTTACCAATGTATATACTATACTTAGTGGCCTATGAAGGAGAAGTGCTCCCACAGTATGCATGATAAATAACCTCCTTGGTATAAACGTTTGCACGGTATCCTTTTTGTAGACTTGTACTTGAGGAACAGAAATTCATACCTATGGATTTCATTAAAAGAATTCTTGAACTCTACTGAGTCTGGCATTACAAACTTTTAGTGAATAAAATAAAATGACTATTGAAGGTACCTATTTAAACCAAGACTTATAGTCTCTAGTAGTCATGGTGAATTAACTTTATGTGCCAATTTTGATGAATTGCTTAGAGTGAACGCTATCTTTAGGGTCTAGACTTATGATGGGGCCCATTGGGTTACAATCCCATGATTGCTGATACCTGTCTTCAGCATAAAAGGGAAATTGTTAACATGTGTCTTGGAGTTTTGCTATTCCTGTTCTAGCCTACACTGTCATTTCAGTGACTACTAATCAAACGTGATTATTGAGAATATGAAACATGCCTGGTGTGACTCAGCTGAATTTTTTTTTTAATTGAAGTATGGTTGTTTTACAGTGTTGTGTTAGTTTCTGATGTATAGCAAAGTGATTCAGTTATACATACATATGTATATATGTTCTTTTTAAGGTTCTTTTCCATTATAGGTTATTACAGCATATTGAATATAGTTCCCTATGCTATACAGTAGGACCTTGTTGTTTATCTATTCTACATATAGTAGAGTGTATCTGTTAATCCCAAACTCGTAATTTATCCCTCTCCCCTACTTTCCCCTTTGGTAACCATAGTTTGTTTTCTATGTCTGTGATCAGCTGAATTTTTAAATTTTATTTATTTTAATTATATATAAATTTTAAAATTAATACTTGATTCAGTTATTGAACAACTTTCAATTATGGTTGAAACAAAATTACAACCATATAGTTTACAAAATCTAATTACGATCTAGTATTTATGATGAAAATTTATGTTCAAATTGAGATGTGCTATAAGTATAAAATATACACTATGTTTCAAAGACCCAGTACCCAAAAGAATGTAAAATATTTCATTAATCATTTAATAACAATTATGTATCAAAATATATTTTAAATACATTTGGTTAAACAAAATGTCACTAAAATTTCACCTTTTACTTTTACTTTTTTAAAGTGTCTATTAGAAAATATATATATGGCTCACATTAAATTTCTATTAAGCAGTGGTAGTTTATAACTATTAAATACACACTCTTTATAAAGCCTATTTACAGTAACATGTCTTATAATATTATTAATTTGATCTCCATGTGTCTTTTTTCCATAGGGAAAAATTTTTAAAATCTGGAAGACTCATTTCCTCTCAGAAGCCTCTGTTGCTCTTTTGCATGATTCCTTTTGGTGGTGGTTTCTCCATAAATTTAAGGTATAGTGATATTTTTTAAACTTCTTTTTTTTAAAGTTGATTTGCAGCATAATTAATTTTTCAGTAGAGGTAGCACTGGTACAAAAAATGTTTTCCGATCCTGTCACAGAGCTTGTTTTTTTAGTATTCTGCACATGTTAGAAATCCTGTTTGAAATCTAGAGTTCTTTCAGAGAAGTTAAAACCTTAATATGGATTTCAAAGATCCAGAGTCTTTATTAATCAGAAAAAGATTAGTGAAATCAAACACTGTAGTGAGTAATAAAGTTGTAGCTTTACTCAATACTGTAATGTGCTGATGAACGCGAAACAGAATATCCACTGCAAATCAGTGACATTGAGGGAGGTTTCACTTAGAAAACACTCTACAATATCAGATGGGGTGAGGGTCCTCACTTGATTCAGAAGGATAAAATCTCTGCTTAGGATTAAAAAGGGAAAGACGTGGGTATCTGGGAAGCAATAAGAGAATGGAAATAAGCAGTACCCGAGTCTTACATTAGAGAATACGTGAACCTGGAAAAAGTGGTGAATACCAATGACTGCCATGTGGCCTCTGGATCTAGAAGGATGGAAAGTAGGGTAACGCAGGGGATCACAGTCTAAGCGTTAAGGTGTGCTACCCCATCAGGGGAGCCTGATAACAGGCTCAGTTCTTCACCTCCCCACCTCAAATTACCCAAAGAAAACTGCTAATGGATTCTTTCATACCATGAAGGAATGGGTGTTACTAAGTTTACATACAAGCCATTTACATAGAGCTTCATGTTAGAATAATTAATGTAATTCTAGGTAAGATTATCTGTACTATGTTTCTATTATTGTTAGGAGTTGAATGAGGGATAGGAAGTGGTGTATACATTCTACAAAGGTAATTACATAGGGAAATTTTTGCAATCAGAGTTTTATTACCTTAAATTTCTTTCTCTAGATCTGAATCCCAAGTTTATGTTTTTCCATGATAGAACATGAGAAGAAACATTACTTTCCCACTTAAATCTGTTAGGATTATGTATAGCAAGTTTTTGAAGGAAACATAATCTAGCAATGTTTCTAGTAACTTTGTCAAGCCATATAATATTATTTTGAAGAAACAGATTTGACCCGAAGATATTAATGACCCACTACATATATAGGATTATCCTTAGAATAAACAAGGATTAGAAATCTTTTTATCTTTAAGCAAGCTATTCTCTAGAAACTACTGGCTTCCTAAAATTAAAATGCAGTTATTAAGTAATAATGTTTTTGACATCTTTATTGGAGTATAATTACTTTGCAATGTTGTGTTAGTTACTGCAGTATAACAAAGTGAATCAGATATATGCATACATATATCCCTATATCCCCTCCCTCTTGCGTCTCCCTACCACCCTCCATATTCCACACCTCTAGGTCGTCACAGAGCCCTGAGCTGATCTCCCTGTGCTATGCAGCTGCTTCCCACTAGCTATTTTACAGTTGGTAGTGTATATGTGTCAATGGTACTCTCTCACTTTGTCCCAGCTTACTCTTCCCCCTCTCCACGTCCTCAAGTCCATTCTCTACGTCTGTGTCTTTATTCCTTTCCTACCCCTAGGTTCATCAGAACCATTTTTTTTTTAGATTCCGTATATATGTGTTAGCATATGGTATTTGGTTTTCTGACTTACTTCACTCTGTATGACAGACTCTAGGTCCATCCACCTCACTACAAATAACTCAATTTCGTTTCTTTTTATGGCTGACTAATATTCCATTGTATATATGTGCCACATCTTCTTTATCCATTCATCTGTCGACAGACACTTAGGTTGCTTCCACGTCCAGGTTATAGTAAATAGTGCTGCAATGAACATTGTGGTACATGACTCTTTTTGAATTACAGTTTTCTCAGGGTATATGCCCAGTAGTAGGATTGCTGGGTCGTATGGTAGTTCTAGTTTTAGTCTTTTAAGGAAGCTCCATACTGTTCTCCATAGTGGCTGTATCAATCTACATTCCCACCAACAGTGCAAGAAGGTTCCCTTTTCTCCACACCCTCTGCAACATTTATTGTTTGTAGATTTTTTGAAGAAGGCCATTCTGACCAGTGTGAGGTGATACCTCATTTTAGTTTTGATTTTCATTTTACTAATGATTAGTGATGGTGAGCATCCTTTCATGTGTTTGTTGGCAATCTGTATATCTTCTTTGGAGAAATGTCTATTTAGGTCTTCTGCCCATTTTTGGATTGGGTTGTTTGGTTTTTTTGATATTGAGTTGTATGAGCTGCTTGTATATTTTGGAGATTAATCCTTTGTCAGTTGCTTCATTTGCAAATATCTTTTTCCATTCTGAGGGTTGTCTTTTGGTCTTGTTTATGGTTTCCTTTGCTGTGCAAAAGCTTTGAAGTTTCATTAGGTCCCATTTGTTTATTTTTGTTTTTGTTTCCATTTCTCTAGGAGGTGGGTCAAAAGGATCTTGCTGTGATTGATGTCATAGAGTGTTCTGCCTATGTTTTCCTCTAAGAGTTTTATAGTGTCTGACCTTACATTTAGGTCTTTAATCCATTTTGAGCTCATTTTTGTGTATGGTGTTAGGGAGTGTTCTAATTTCATTCTTTAACATGTAGCTGTCCAGTTTTCCCAGCACCACTTATTGAAGAGGCTGTCTTTTCTCCATTGTATCATCCTGCCTCCTTTATCAAAGATAAGGTATGTGCAAGGGTTTATTTCTGGATTTTTATTTCTGGTTTATTCCTGGATTTTCTATCCTGTTCCATTGATCTATATTTCTGTTTTTGTGCCAGTACCATACTATCTTGATTTGTGCCAGTAGCTTTGTAGTATAGTCTGAAGTCAGGGGGCCTGATTCCTCCACTTCTGTTTTTCTTTGTCAAGATTGCTTTGGCTATTTGGGGTATTTTGTTTTTCCATACAAATTGTGAAATTTTTTTTTCTAGTTCTGTGACAAATGCCACAGGTAGTTTGAAAGGGATTGCATTGAATCTGTAGAATGCTTTGGGTAGTATCATTATTTTCACAATGTTGATTCTTCCAATCCAAGAACATGGTATATATCTCCATCTGTTTGTATCATCTTTAATTTCTTTTGTCAGTGTCTTATAGTTTTCTGGATACAGGTCTTTTGTCTCCTTTGCTAGGTTTATTCCTAGGTATTTTATTCTTTTTGTTGCAGTGGTAAATGGGAGTGTTTCCTTAATTTCTCTTTCAGTGTAGGAATGCAAGAGATTTCTGTGCATTAATTTTGTATCCAGCTACTCTACCAAATTCATTGATTAGCTCTAGTAGTTTCCTGGTAGCATCTTTAGGATACTCTATTTATAGTATCATGTCATCTGCAAACAGTGACAGTTTTACTTCTTCTTTTACGATTTGGATTCCTTTTATTTCTTTTTCTTCTCTGATTGGCTAAAACTTCCAAAACTATGTTGAATAATAGCAGTGAGAATGGGAAACCTTGTCTTGTTCCTGATATTAGAGGACATGGTTTCAGTTTTTCACTGTTGAGAACGATGTTGGCTGTGGGTTTGTCATATATGGCCTTTATTATGTTGAGGTAGGTTCCCTCTGTGCCTACTTTGTGGGTGTTTTTTTTTTTTTGTATTAGAAATGGGTGTTGAATTTTGTTGAAAGCTCTTTCTTCATCTATTGAGATGATCATATGGTTTTTAATCCTTCAATTTGTTAATATGGTGTATCACATTCATTGTTTTGCCTATATTGAAGAATCCTTGCATTCCTGGGATAAACCCTGCTTGATCATGGTGTATGATCCTTTTAATGTGCTTTTGGATTCGGTTTCCTAGTATTTTGTTGAGGATTTTTGCATCAGTGTTCATCAGTGATATTGGCCTGTAGTCTTCTTTTTTTGTGATATCTTTGTCTGGTTTTGGTATCAGGGTGATGGTGGCCTCATAGAATGAGTTTGGGAGTGTTCCTCCCTCTGCTATATTTTGGAAGAGTTTGAGAAGGGATAGGTGTTAGCTCTTCTCTAAACGTTTGCTAGAATTACCCTGTGAAACCATCTGGTCCTTGTCTTTTTGTTGGAAGATTTTTAATCACAGTTTCAATTTCAGTGCTTGTGATTGGTCCGTTTATGTATTCTGTTTCTTCCTGGTTCAGTCTCAGAAGGTTGTACTTTTCTAAGAATTTGTCCATTTCTTCCAGGTTGTCCATTTTACTGGCATAGAGTTGCTTGTAGTAATCTCTCATGATCCTTTGTATTTCCGCAGTGTCAGTTGTTACTTCTCCTTTTTCATTTCTAATTCTGTTGATTTGAGTCTTCTCCCTTTTTTCTTGATGAGTCTGGCTAATGGTTTATCAATTTTGTTTATCTTCTCAAAGAACCAGCTTTTAGTTTTATTGATCTTTGCTGTTGTTTCCTTCATTTCTTTTTCATTTATTTCTGATCTGATCTTTATGATTTCTTTCCTTCTACTAACTTTGCAGGGTTTTTTGTTCTTTCTCTATTGTTTTAGGTGTAAGGTTAGGTTGTTTATTAGAGATGTTTCTTGTTTCTTGAGGTAGGATTGTATTTCTATAAACTTCCCTCTTAGAACTGCTTTTGCTGCAACCAGTAGGTTTTGGATTGTCGTGTTTTCATTGTCATTTGTTTCTAGGTACTTTTTGGTTTCGTCTTTGATTTCTTCAGTGATCTCTTGGTTATTTAGTAGCACATTGTTTAGCCTCCATGTGTTTGTATTTTTTACAGATTTTTTACTGTAATTGATATCTAGTATCATGGCGTTGTGGTCGGAAAAGATACTTGATACGATTTCAATTTTCTTGAATTTACCAAGGCTTGATTTGTGACCCAAGATATGATCTATCCTGGAAAATGTTCTATGAGCACTTGAGAATAAAGTGTATTCTGTTGTTTTTGGATGGAATGTCATATAAATATCAATTAAGTCCGTCTTGTCTAACATGTCATTTAAAGCTTGTGTTTCCTTATTTATTTTCATTTTGGATGATCTGTCCATTGGTGAAAGTGGGCTGTTTAAGTCCCCTACTATGATTGTGTTACTGTCTATTTCCCCTTTTATGGCTGTTAGCATTTGCCTTATGTATTGAGGTGCTCCTATGTTGGGTGCATAAATGTTTACAATTGTTATGTCTTCTTTGTGGATCGATCCCTTGATCATTATGTAGTGTGTTTCTTTGTCTCTTGTAATAGTCTTTATTTTAAAGTCTATTTTGTCTGATATGAGAATTTCTACTCCAGCTTTCTTTTGATTTCCATTTGCATGGAATATCTTTTTCCATCCCTTCATTTTCAGTCTGTATGTGTCCCTAGGTCTGAAGTGGGTCTCTTGTAGACAGCAAATATAGAGGTCTTGTTTTTGTATCCATTCAGCCAGTCTATGTCTTTTGGTTAGAGCATTTAAACCATCTACATTTAAGGTAGTTATTGATATGTATGTTCCTATTACCAATTGTTTTGGGTTTGTTATTGTAGGTCTTTTCCTTCTCTTGTGTTTCCTGCCTACAGAAGTTCCTTTAGCATTTCTTGTAAAGCTGGTTTGGTGGTGCTGAATTCTCTTAACTTTTACTTGTCTGTAAAGGTTTTAATTTCTCTGTCAAATCTGATTGAGATCTTTACTGGGTAGAGTAATCTTGGTTGTAGGTTTTTTCCTTTCATCCCTTTAAATATGTCCTGCCACTCCCTTCTGGCTTGCAGAATTTCTGATGAAAGATCAGCTGTTAACCTTATGCAGATTCCCTTTTATGTTATTAGTTGTTTTTCCCTTGCTGCTTTTAATAATTTTTCTTTGTATTTGATTTTTGATAGTTTGATTAACATGTCCTGGCATGTTTCTCCTTGGATTTATCCTGTATGGGACTCTCTGTGCCTCCTGTACTTGATTGAGTATTTCCTTTCCCATGTTAGGGAAGTTTTCAAATATAATCTCTTGAAATATTTTCTCAGACCCTTTCTTTTCTCTGCTTCTTCTGGAACCCCTATAATTTGAATGTTGCTGCATTTAATGCTGTCCCAGGAGTCTCTGAGACTGTCCTCAGTTCTTTTCATTCTTTTTTCTCTATTCTGCTCCCTGGCAGTTATTTCCACCATTTTATCTTCCAGCTCACTTATCTGTTCTTCTGCCTCAGTTATTCTGCTATTGATTCCTTCTAGAGTGTGTTTCTTTTCAATTATTATGTTGTTCATCACTGTTTGTTTGTTCTTTAGTTCTCCTAGTTCCTGTTAAATGTTTCTTGTATTTTCTCCATTCTGTTTCTGACATTTTGGATCATCTTTATCATTACTCTGAATTCTTTTTCAGATAGGTTGCCTATTTCTCTTCATTTATTTGGTCTTGTAAGTTTTTACCTTGCTCCTTTGTCTGTAAGATAATTTTTTGTCATTTCCTTTTTTTTTCTTCTGTTGGGTGGGGCTGTATTCTTGTCTTACTGGTTGTTTGGCCTGTGGCGTCCAGCACTGGAGTTTGCAAGCAGTTGGATAGAGCCAGGTCTTGGTGCTGAGATGAGCACCTCCAGGAGGCCTCACTACAATTAATATTCCCTAGGATCTGAGGTTCTCTGTTATTCCAGCTTTTTGGACTCAGAGCTCCCATCACAGGAGGTCGGTCCTGACCTCCGGGCTGGGAACCAAAATCCTTCAAGCTGCATGGCATGGCAAAAAAAAACCAAAAGGAGCAGTACATATCAAAGAATAAACAAAATATATTAGGAAAAATAAAAATATATTTGAAACAACTGCAACATGGTAAAATAAAACCACAACAGAAAAAAAAAAGTGGGGGAACAAGCCAAAAGGAGAGAACAATAACAGAGTATAAAGAATAAAATAAAATTAGAAAAATAAAAGATTTATTAGGAAAAATAAAAATATAAGTGAATCAACAAGGTAAAACAGAACCCCAATCTAAAAGAGGAAAAAAAAAAAAACCTTGGCTATTGGGGCAGTGTTTAGGTGGGGGTGGAACTTAAGCAGGGGTGGGATTTTGTGTGTGGCAGGACTTAGGTGGGTGGGGGGTGACCTTTGAGTGTGTGGCAGGGCCTCTGCTTAGTACCTACACAGAAGGGGAGAGGCAGTACATGGAAAGGAGGACCTCTGGAGTGTGGAGTTCTGGAGTTTGGAGTTAGGGCCCTGAGTGAGGGTGTGTGGGTGGGGTTTAGGCCCAGCATTGGAGGGAGTCTCCAAGTGTAGTGGTAGGGCCTTGGGTGGGGGTGTAGGGGCGGGGCCTGGGCTCTGCACTGCAGGAGGGAGACTCCGAGGGCAGAGGATTAGGCCCAGGAGCCCATCAGGCTCCCTGGTGCCTAAGTAGACAGGGAAAGTGCTGGCCACATTCCCTTCCATTCCTCTGCACGCCACCACCACTGTCTCCCCCAGGGTCTCCCCTGTCCCCGCTGGACCCCTAACCGTGGGTGAGTTCTGCTGGGTGTATGAACTCCTCCTCCCCCAGCCACCCCTCAGGGGTGCTGGTGCTGGAGGTCCGGCATTTACTTTTGCTCCCCCTTCCCTCCCTCCCACTCCCTCAGGACCCATGCACGGCTGGAGGGGGCCTCCGTGTGCAGAGGATCAGGGCTGGGATCTCAGCAGGCTCCCAGGGGCCCTAGTGGGCAGGGGAATCCTGGCCATGCTCCCTTTTGATCCCCTACCCTCCCAATGGTCCCCCAATTTACCCCTTCAGGCGTGAGATCCCTTCCCCTTCCCCAGCTGCCCTGCAGGGGCGCCAGTCCCATCCTGCCTCCACTTCTCCTCCCCCTTCACTCCCCCCACGCCCCACGTCCTACCTGGTCGCTGGGGGTTCCTCCTGTCCCCTTAGGTGTCCGTGGTCCCCCACCGGTGCCTGGTAGGTGCCCTAGTTGTGTGGAGATGCGAATTCCGCATCCTCCTAGTCTGCCACCTTGACTCCAACCCCAGTAATAATTTTAAAATATTATAATTTAATAACATTTCCAGTATCAGTTAAGATTTCTGATGTGTTTTGAGGAACAATATATGATTCAGCTGGATGAGTGTTCTGCTAGTGTTCTAGGGAACTGAAGGGGTATCCAAGCCATATTGAAGCAACATTTCCATGATTTAACCAGAACAGCTCCTCTTTCATCTGTTCTGTTCATTACATATCACCTATGGTTTTATTTCTAAGAGGATTCGTTGTTAAATATAAATGTATTGAAGCCAGTGAACTAGATAAATAGCATGACCTCTTAGTTTCCTAAATCCACCAAATAAGTGTGGTGCATGCCCATACATTTTTACCAGCATTGTGTGGGAATATCTGTTTTGGTAGGTTAGCTCCTATTTCAAGCTGTACTACGTTTTTAGGTGAGTACAAAACACATAAATTCTATCTATTTTTGGATCTACTTTATGAATAATAAACAATAATGACTTTATAACTGGAATAGAACCCTGAGCCACTTGTACAATTTAATTACCAACAGCATAATATGAAAAAATATATATATAATCATACTCTAGAATATAGCATGGTTCAGTATGCTGACTCTAAAACTTATTTCAGTAGTTGTTAGGTGACTAATATAAAAGCAGATTTCCTTTATTGCCTATGATGTAGTGGTAGCTTGAACTAGTAGAAAAAGTGCTGCACTGGAATCCAGGAAATTAAATTTTTAAATCTGGCTTCCCCAGTAGTTAGTGTGAGACTTTGGGCTGGTCAGAAAATCACTCTGAGCTTCAGTTATGTCATCTCTCTAAAACAAAATAAAACACAACAAACAAAAAACAGGTAAAAATAACATATACTTTCTTTTTTCCTAGAGTTGTTGTGTGTTCTAAAAGTGACATGAATAAGATCCCTAGTAAACTGTGGAAATACTATATAAATGTAATATGAGATTCAATATAATAGAATTAAGATCTGGCCTTCAAAAACAAATTTATCCACTTAGAAAATGATGTCACTTTGAATAGTTACTTACCTCTCTAAGTCTTTCATAAAATTTTAAAAATTACCTACTTTATCTGTTTATTGGGAGTTATATTAGAAAATGCATGTAAAGTTGTTTACATGGAAGTAGGTATATGGTAAGTGTTCAATGGTTACATCTATCATTATTATTTATTATTATATTATTAGTGAGAATGCAGTGTTCCAAAAATTGCTGGCCAACGTGTAGGCTAATGATAAAAATTTTCTTGATGGTGTTTAACTAGAAGAATTCCAGTAATGATATACCCTTAATGTTATCAAAATTGTCCTTGGAACATTGGCTCCCAAAAAAGATTCAGGAGGCTGGAAAGTACATCAATTCCACTCATAAAATAACAAAGACAAGCCATATATAACCCACAAAAATCACAACTTTTTTGAATTCATTATACAGGGTAGCCTTCAAAGCAAAGAATATTACCGGGGAAAAAGAAAGTAATTGTATAATTATAAAGTAGTCAATATATCAATATGACATAACAATCATAAATATTTTTGTACCTAATTAAAATGCTTTGAAACACATTTAATGAAAAATTTTAATACTTAAAGAAGCAATAGACAAATCTATAAGTATAGTTAGGTATTTCAACACCTTATATTCAATAATTGGTCGTATGTGCAGAAAACCAGTTAATGATATAGAATGATGTAGATGACTTGAGCAATACTGTTAACCAACTTTATGGATCTAATTGATATTTATTAAACATTCCTCATAACAACAGCAGAATACACATTTTTCTCATGTACCCATTAAACCTTTACCAACTATATTCTGGGATAGGAAAACATCCTAATGAAATGAAAAGAATTCAAGTCATACAAGGTATGTTTTTAGACCAAAATGAAATTATATTATAAATGAATAACAGAAAGCTACCTGGAAAATCTTCAAATATTTGATAACTAAATAACACACTTCTCAGGAACTGTGGGTCGAACCAGAAATCAGTAGGGAAATTGAAAAGTATTTTGAACTTGATGAAAATGAAAATACAGATTAAAATTTGTGGGATGGACCTCAAGCAGTATTTGGAAATTTAAAGCCTTAAGATGTCTAAATTTGAAATAAGGAAAGTTCTCAAAAACCATGACCTCAACTTCTACTGTAGGAAACTAGACAAAGAAAAAGAAATGAAAACCAAAGTATGCAGAAGAAAGGAAATAATAAAGATCAGAGAGGAAACCAATAAAAGGAAAAACTGAAAAACAGAAGGAATTAGAGAAAATGAATTCAAAAGGTGGGTCTTCAAGAATTCTAAAAACAAGGCAATGCAGGAGGAATTTGAAGCCTCTGTTTCACTGAGAGTAACCATAGCAAAACCAAAACCCAAATGGAGCTTAACATTTTACTTAATTGACTCAGACCCTAAAGGCTAACAAGAGAAGAGACATACCTATTCCCAAGCATAACTACTTTATACCTCAGGTTTTACTGTCCTATTGAAGATGTCCATCTCTCAAACAAAAATTGCAAGACACATAGAGAAGGAATGGAATTGCTGCATTGTTGGGTATGAAGATGTTCAACTTCACAAGGTAGTGCCAAGTTGTTTCCAAACTGGATGTACAAATTATTCTCACATTGTTGATGTATAAGAGTTCTTAAACAACCAATGATTCAAAGAATAAATCACAGGGGAAATTAGAAAATAACTTGAAACAAATGAAAGCAAAAAACACAGTGTACCAAAACTCATAGGATAAAGCAAAACCATTGCTAAAAGACAAATTTAAAGTTTTAAACAAATCAAAAAGCAATATATCAACAACCTAACTTTACATATTAAGGAACTAGAAGAAGAACAACAAAGAAGGAAGGAATTAATAAAGATTAGAGTGGAGATAAATAAAATAGAGAATTGGTAAACAGTAGAGAAAATCAGTAAAACCAAAAGTTAGTTCTTTGAGATCAACAAAATTGACAAACCAGTAGCTAGATTAAGAAAAAAAGTGAGGACTTCCCTGGCAGTCCAGTGGTTAAGACTCCGTGCTTCCACTGCAGGGGGCATGGGTTTGATCCCTCGTTGGGGAACTAAGATCTCATATAAGAGCTCATATGCCTTTCAGCGTAGCCAAAAAAAAAAAAAAAAAAAAAGCACTCAAATTACTGAAGTCAGAAATGAAAGTGGAAACATTACTATTGGCAAAGAAATAACAAGGATTATTAGAGTACTGTGAACAAACATATAACAACAAATTGGATAGCCTGTATAAAATGGACAAATTCCTAGAAACATACAATTTTCCAAGACTGAATAATGAAGAAATAGACAATCTGAATAGACCTATAACTAGTAAGGAGATTCAATCAGGTTTCCGTAATCAGAAACCTCCCAACAAAGAAAAGTCCTGGACTAGATGACTTCACTGATGAATTCTGCCAACATTTAAAGAAGAATTAACACCAGTCCTTCTCTAACTCTCCCAAAAAATTGAAGAGAGGGGAATACTTTCTAGCTCATTTTATGAGACCAGCATTACCCTGATACCAAAGCCAAAGATATTACAGCAAAAAGTGTCTACAGACCAATATCCTCTTTGATGGATATTGATGCAAAAATCTTCAACAAAATACTAGCAAACTGAATTCAGCAGTATATTAAAAGAGTTATACAATCTGACCAATGAAATTTATTCCTGGAATGTAAGTATGATTTAACATATGTTAAATAGCTAGATCTAATGAACGTATCAGTAACGTGAATATCCAAAAGCTGTAGGATACGTTTTCTTTTCAAGCATACCAAAACATGTATAAAAATTCACTGTACCATTTTGCTACTCAGTTTCCTGTGGAGGTATATATAGTGTGGACATTAGGTTGAATTGTATTAGTCAAAGACATGTTCTACAACTTTCTGTTTGGGTATTTCATCACACATGTTAAGTGTAGATCATGTAACTGAAACATGCCAACTTTCTCTACTAGTAAATTATATATTATCTCATTTAATTCTCACACAGCCCTAAGTCTTAGAACCACTGCCCATTATATAAATGATCAAGAATTGTTAACATTATCATTATTATTTCTGCTACTATCTCCTTCCATAAACTTATTACACAAGCATAAAAGCTGTTTTGGGAGTTAGGAGACCTAGATTCTAGTCTGGCTTTCAGTTACTTAACTGTGTATAACCTTAAATAATTCTCTTAATCTTTCTGAGCATCAGTGCAGTCACTAAAATAGAGGGGCTTAACCTAGGTGATATCTAACTTCCATTTTCGGTCTAAGATCCTATGCATTTATGAATCCCAGCTCATATGGCATGCTAATTTCTTAGAAAACTACCACTAAATTTGATCATTTTTTATGTTTATTACCAAAATCTATTAATGCCAGCTTATGCTTCTACTGTTGACATCATAAATGAATTTGGACTCTAATTCATCTTTATTGCTTTATTTAATTCATGGATTTGCACTTTAATTTATCTCTTCATTGCTTAATAGAGCAAGAATTCAAGGTGCTACTTTAGGACTTTAATATTGACATTATTATTATCTACAGATTTCTTCCTTCTTATGACATTCTACTTACTTTGTTTTTAGTATAGTTCTCATGTCACAATTTTACTAGTTCTGGCTATGGCTGTCTCATTCCAGTAATTGCTTTGATTTTATACTGAGTTACTGATTATGAAAAATTTGGAATGGTTATAGAATAATAGCAGGCAACTATGTCATTGATTGCTTTGTGCATGCCAAGTACTATTCAAGAACCTTCATTAATTCATCAAATGTTGGTGTGCTTTCAGTGTGCCAGGCACCATGCTGAGGGCTTGAAATACAAAGTCAAACAAAATATCCTTGTCCCTATTTAATTTTAAGACAATACTTTAAGGTATGTGTATATTATCTATATTTGGCAGATAAGGAAACTAGGACTTAATTAACTTGCCTGGGATAGTGCTGCTAATGAATAATGGAGCCAGCATTCAAATTCAGGTCTGCATGATGCCAAAAACCCATGCTCATTCCACTATAGCAACTGATCTGCCCTTTAAGAAGATAGAGTTACTGACATTATGTAAACAGATTCTAATTTTAAATTGTAACATTAATGTTTTTAATTCCATGTGTGTTTTATTTTTTAAGCCTGACAGAGAAAGTCAAGATTCCTTGTTTGATAGAATTTCAGAAAGTTATGTGTCACTTTTCATGAGCATACCTCTAAGTCGAAAGGATGCATTCTTTCAGGTAAATATAGAAATTAATTATGCTAATTATTTTTATAGCAAGTGAAATATAAAAATAGTTATTTAAACACATATGAGAACATATTTTGTTACTTTGCAAGCAAAACTGCCTAAAATAGAGTAAATAATGATAATATTTTAAAAGTCATGCCCCTCCACCCCAGAATATTATATTCTACTGACTAAAAGCCTTACAGAATCTCCTCAGTGTGGTATATGTATTTGTTTGCATATTAATAATTTGAAAACTATTGACTTGTTCTATGTATAGTCTTGGTATTTTACTTACAAAATTATCATTTTACTTTATAAAGTATCTTGATCTAAGAAGACTTAACTTCTTGTGTTATGCCTAAGTACTAAGCACCTGTTACAGTAAAGAACAATGGACAAATTTATGAATCAAATGTTTTACTATGTCTGTTATAGTAAAATAATTTGGTTAAAATAATTTATGTTCTTGAGTAGTGTGAAATGAAGACATGTAGGAATTTCACGGAGAGTGTTTTAAAATGTAAACATCTAGCGTTTCAAAGCAGAAGCCACATTCAAATACTTTGTTGTACGGACATCTGTAATTCAGAAATACAGAAGTATTTTTGAGTCAGTCAGTGTTTTCATGGGTAAAACCTAAAATAAAAATAAATGTCCTTCATGATGAAAACATAAACTTAAATTGCCAAATATTTATGCTCAATCTTGATCTATCTCACAAACATATACATACAGTGTCGTAGAAGGAAATCAGTAGTGGACTGGGCATAAGGGACGTGGCTTCACATCTGGAATCTGCTCGTAATTACCCAGGTGATCTTCACAAGACATTCAGTCTCTCAGTTCCACAGCTGGTTGTCCGTCAGATGAAGAGATTGATCCATGATTCATAAATTGTTTATAGAACACTAATGTTCTGAAACATAGACTAAGATTTTCTCTGCTAATATTAAATTTATTTTTCTTATTTGCAGGAAAATAATAGGTAATGATTAGGATTTTTGGTCATTAAAATTGTCTAGAGATGACAAAACCAGCTGATTCTCCTATCCATACGCTTTCACCTAGTCTATCCCTTTGTGGTGTTTCTAGCCTATACACATGGCTTGATGAAATCAAGCATGCTTTAACACAGGGCTCTTAAGAAAAGAATAAAAGACCTATTTAGTGTGAACAAAGGAGGTAGTGGCACCATTGCATATCCCTTATTCTGTAATTTCTAGTCTTACATTTATGGTCCAAATGTTCTCCCTTGGGATGGATGTGCCTTTTGATAGATATTGTATTTATAATCTTTCTCAAATCATGACTTGATTTTTTTTCTAAGTCCCTATTTTCAGTGGCTTTTTCCAAGGAGAAATTAGTTGTTTAACCAAGATTCAAAGCCTCACTTGAGAACAAATAACATGTACACCTTAATGATTTGACCCCTTGACCTTTGTTCAGTCATTTTATAATGTTCCCTCTCCCTGTCTCAATGCTTGAGAACCACGCCACCTCCCTACAGGTCTATTACCTCCACAGCTCTATAAGTAGAAATGGAGCCTCAACTCTCATTGACCAATTTCTATTATTTTTAGCTCATTCAGATAAGAAGGTGTTTTGTTACTATTGGCTCATCTGATTTATCTTACCACAGAAAGATAAAACTATTAATATTTAAGAATCAAAAAATTAGCTTCAGGTCTCACTATTCAGTACAAATTAACTGAATCTAAACATGTTTAGTACAGCTTTTGCTTCAGTTTCTTCCAATGTCATACAATGATATTCCTTCAGAAATTTTCCCAACACCATTTGACACTTGATCTCTTTTTCCCCTAATCTCCTGAAGGTGAGATATTCACAGAAAACTTTTAAAAGTTCCTCTTACTTACCTTGTTCAACTTTTAAATTTTGATTATTAGTGTGATTTTATATACCACAATTATAATATGTGATTTTTCTGGTAGTAAAAATGTTCATGGTTTATTCAGTAAAATTAAATATATCAGTATATTAAAGCATTCTTCCCTCTCCTCTTCTCCCCTACCCAAAAAAAACTTATGGAGTTCTTCAAAGAATACCATCCATACCAGCAGATTTTAGCACTACTGGATTAGGTGACTATATTAGTTTCCTATTGCTGGTGTAAAAATTATCACAAAGTTAGTGGCTTAAAACAGCAGAAATTCATTGTCTTACAGTTATATAGGTCAGAAGTCCAAAATGAGTCTTATAGGACTAAAATTAAGGTATCAACAGGGCTAGTTTCTTTAAGAGGCCCTAGGGGAGAAGCCATTCCTTGCCTCTTCTAGTTTCTGGTGTCTGCCAGCCTTCCAAAATAGTAGATAAAATATTTTAAATCTTTACTATAAAAATCTGGTATCTTCCTGTGTTTAGTCAGTCCCCAAGAGAAGCTTAGTAGTCAAGCGACTTTAAGTCTAATATAATACTGATAGTACCATCTATTTGTATGATACAAACATAAAATCGGATCATGATTTTACAATTGTGGTTATAATATATTAACTCACCTAAACAGGCTTCAGTTATTTAAAAACATGCTCTTTATTTTCACCACACACTCAAAGTGATAATTGTGTGACGTGATACAGGTGTTAGCTAATGCCATGGTGGTAATCATATTACAGTAAACAAATGTATCAACATGTTGTACACCTTAAACTCACATAGTATTACATGTCAAATATATTTCAATTAATATATATAATATGCTTTTTATTATAATGACCTGAAAGACAGTGTTCTTTTTCTGAAAGAGGGTATCAATAGCAAGGTTAAATGAAATAAATGTAGAATCATTAGAGTATCTTATCTTAATTGTAACTTCATCCTTTATCCAAATTAAATTTTTTTTCCCCAAAATGCTAACAAATAGCCAAATTGACTGACTTTATTTTCACCTCTTCTTTGTTCATATTCCTCAGTTAGAAATACAAAGAAGTACTAAATGGCCAAAAGCAAGCTATAAGAAAAAAGGGACACGTATATTTCACAAATTTAGTAATTTCTTTGATAGTTGAGATATGTTATATGAAATATGGAATTATTTTAATATGACTCTGTTTTTGGTAGGTGTATCCTGATTGTTTGGCACAAGCTATCTGTGCAACATTCCAGGAAGCATTTCCAAAATCCACTGATTTCTTTAATGATGAATTTAAAGAAGATCTAGGGAATAACATTTTTCTCTGGTTGTCAGGTACGAATGTCATTAAGTATTGATCATTATTGTGGAACCTAAAACTTTTGAATTGCAGTGTTTTGTTTACTCCACTCAAAAAAATTTGTAGTTCTTTGCCTTACAAAACATAGCATATTGATGTCTGTGTTTCAAAATAATAATGATTATTTATTTTATTCTGAAAATTCTGTTATACTAAAATTAATCAGTTGTTTACTTTAGAAAGCCAAATAATTTTACAGGCAGTGGAATTATTGTAGAAACCCAAATTGCCACAGAAAGAAAACCATACCATAGATATTTTATATTTGTAAGAGAAATATTTTAAGCTGCTTTTGGAACACTGCTGGCATTTTTATAGCAAATAATATTGGGTAAATTCTAGAGCTAATTGAGTTCCTTGTAGAACATAAAATCATTAAGGAAAACTTATTTTTTGAATCATGGTGTGTGTGTGTGTGTGTGTGTGTGTGTGTGTGTGTGTGTGTGTGTGTAGGTAGGAGTGGTAGGACTCAAAGGCGAAGGGAAGTAAGATTCCATCCTAGAGTACTTAGCTAGAGATTTAGGCACTTGGGTTTAAAAGTAGGTATTGTTTCATATTCCTGGAAATACCTCCCCAATATTGTTTCCTAAGACTACTATACCATTATGGACTACCAGAAGCTATTGACTGTTTTCAAGTCCTTCTTATAAATCTGTCCAAATTTTGACTAATTTTTTAAAACTGTTTTGTGTCTATTCTTAGTAACCAAACCATTTCTTTAAGAAAATGTTTCATATTTTAAGGAGGGAGTCCTTGGGAGGTACATGCTAGAAAACAACCCTGAGAACCACCCACCTCCATCAATACACATAGGACAGGAGTCTCCTAATTATAGAGAAAAATCCAACTAATTCAAATATAAGAAGCAAAAAGAAAATGAGCACAGCATTCATACAAAAATACTATAAGAAAAAAAATGTGAAGAACAGAACAACTTTCCTACAGACCTGTTGTAGAATGAATTGTGTCCCCCGAAAATTCATATAGACTTCTGTATGAAATTTTATAAGTCACTGTCCTAGTTAATGCTTTTATTCAAGTTAGTTTTGTCATTGATTGTCTCGGGTTTTCTATGCATATCATCTGCAAATATAGTTTTCATATTTCTTTTGTAATTCTTATGCTTTTAACTAGTTTCTATTATGTACTTAAAGAAGAATGTATATAACATATTTAGATGAGCGATAGCAATGAGCTAGGAGATGTATAAGGAAAGGTTTTAAAGTCTTCTGGTAAATCCAGTGGGGGGTGTCTACTTTACGCTCTTCCTATGGGTCTTCAAAGCATTCCACATGCAAACTGCCTGAAGTAAAGGCAAGAACACTAATATAAATACCTTATCCTATTTAAATATCAGAATGGATAGTTTTAACTGAAGTAAACAAAAATGTTCTTGTTCAGGAAGTTTTATAGGCTATGACTGGTAGAATTAATCTGAAGGTTGAAAATTCAGCAATTTCTATTATTCTATTTTCCAGTTTACTAATTCTTTCTTCTGTCCCCTCCATTCTGCTGTTAAGCTCATTCTTGATTTTTTTAAAAATTTGGTTATTGTACATTTCAGTTATAAAAGTTACATTTGGTTCTTTTTTATATCTTCTGTTTCTTCACTGAGACTTTGTTCTTTCATTTGTTTCAAGTGTGTTCATTATTGTTTAAGCATTTTTATTATAACTGCTTGAAAAATCCTTGTGATTCTAAAATCTGTGTCATCTAGATGCTGGCAATTGTCTTTTCTCATTCAAGTTGAATTTCCTAGTTTTTTATATGACAATTAAAACCTGGACATTTTGGGTGTTGTAAGACTGAATCTTATCTAAATTTTGTGTTTCAACAGGCCTCCTCTGACACTGCTCTAGTTGGGGGAGAAGGGCATTGTCAGGTGGGGAATGAAAGCCCAGGTTACCCACTTGGTCTCTTTTGACATAGTGGTGCGAGGAGGGTTTGTTACAGCTCCCAGCAGACCTCTACTGATACCACCCTGGCTTTTAGGGGCAGGGATGCCTTGTTACTGCTCCCCAAGTGGCTTCCACTGACACTATAAGGGGGAGGGTAGCCTTGTTATATCTGGGCAGTGGTCACAGTCTCCACTAGGCCTCCTCTGACACCACTTTCCATAGGGAGAGGAAAGTGCACCTCATTCCAGTCCTGTGGGAATAAAAGTCTTCTGTCTCTGCTCTGCCTCCCCTGATACTACCCTAGTGAGAGTGGAAGCTGAGGCTCTCCAACCACCCTTTTCTGGCGGTGGGTTTGGAGCAGCAGATTTTCCTGTTGTGTTTGGCTGGAGTAAGCAGTTATTGTCTAAAAGTTTTCTGTCCTACTAGGCAGCCCTTTTCCTGGTCCTTTGGCTAGAGAGAGGAGGGTTTTCTTGAGACTTCTTTTATCTTTGCCTGTTACCATTTCTGGATTCTGGTTTCTCTAGCACCCAGAAATATGAGTCAAAAAGAAAACCCAAGGACTTCACTGTTGTGTTGTACCTTGGGTCCTGAGGTTCCTAGTTAGTCTGCCTTCTTGTCTCCACCTTCTAGAGTCTTCTAATGTGTGTTTATAAACACATCCACTGAAACTGGTGTTATTTCATATTGGGTTACCTGAGAATACCTTATGAGAAGGTAATATTCATCAGAGACTCAAAAGAAGTGAGAGAATGAACTATGTCGATATCTGGAATGGAAACTTTTTAGGTAGAAGGAACAGCATATGAAAAGGCCATGATGCAGGTAGAAGATTAGCATATTTGCAATACAGCAAGGAAGCCAATGTAGCTGAGGTAGAATGAGAAAGGAATTGAAAAGTAGAAAGATGAGGTCAGAGATATGTCTGTAGTTTAGGGCATCTCATAATTTATAGGCAGTTATAAGGACTCTTTCATTATGAGTGAAATGGAAAAGCACTAGATGATTTTGAGCAAATAGTACTTGTAACCTAAAATATGTTTATAAGGGATCACTGTAGCTTTTGGGAGAACAAGAGACCATAGAGGGGACAAGGGAGGAATCAGGAATGCAGTTGGAGATATTGCAGTAATAGAAATGAGACATGGTGATTGGTTAGAACAGGTTGGTTAAAGGATGAGGAGCTGGCAAGTTATATTAGATAAGTCTGCTGAGTCCATTGGACTTATTGATATATAGACGTTGAAAGTGGAACAAATAAAAGAGTCAGGGATGATGCCAAGAATTTTAGCCTGAGCAACTAGACAGCTACTGAAATGGTGAAGACTGTAAGAGAAGGTTGTGGTGGTAGGGTTTTATGGAATCGGGATTTAAGTTTGAGATGTAATATTTGTCAACATTTGCATTTTTTTATAACAAAATCTCAAATTTTTAGTGATTATTTTAAAATGTGACAAGGAGATGACTGTGCCCTAAATGGTGTCTACACTATAGGAGAATTACAAGAAAGAAATAGTAAACACTAAAAGCATTTGAAAGCAAAGGAAGAAAAAGTACGGTGATAATTAAGGTAATGTTCATAGCCTGACTCAAGAATATAAGTAGACATTGAAGGAACAGCAGAACTATGCTAGATGAATGGATGCTGGACTCAAACATGGGCAAGAATTTAGACATGACAAGTGGTCTCCATTTGTACCTATAGAAAGAGGGTTAAATCCACAGCAAAGTCAACAGCAAGCTGAGCAAGAGAAATCCACATTTTACATAAAAAATCCCACTTAAGCCTCAAAAATCCTTATTATAGCAATATGCTATTATTCGTTTACAAAAGGGAAAACCAAGGTTAAGAGAATTTGTCCACAGTTACTACTAAGTAACGAACCAGTATTTCAACTTAAGCCTGTCAGACTCCAGTGTCTGAACTCCTATGAGTAATGGAATATTGCCCCCTGAGGTGAATAAAATAAAAACACCGGTATTTAATTTATGAAAAACTGTTGCAGAGAAGGAAAAGGGAAATTTTTCTGAAGACTTAGAGGAAGCAAGCCCTCCCTAATCCTCCCAGTGTTTCCCAGCAACTACTTGGGCTTTATTATTCATATGCTAAAACACGTACTTGATTAACACCCTAGGATTCACAGAAGGTGGAATGATCTCAGTTTTATTATAAAACCATCTACACAGGCACAAAATTGATCTATCTTTAGTAAACTTCATTGCTCACTTCTAGTCTGAATACGGCTGTTTATGAATGCATATCCTTCCAACATAGGCTAGTCATCCCTGTTGAACACTTGTTTCAATACTTCTCTGTGGGCTACTTCACCTTAGTAGAAAACATTTCTGTAGCAAAAGGATCATCTATTGTTTCCTCGCCTATTAACTTCACATCAGGCAGAAAAAATGGTTTAAAGTGGAGGGTAGGTGTGGCTAAAATGGGAAACTCGAGGAATCCTTGTGATGGAACCGTTCCATATCCTGACTATATCATTGTCTATATCCTGGTTGTGATACCATATTATAGTTTTACAAGGTAAAACTATAAGTTTACAAGTTACCTTTGTGGGAAACTAAATAGAGGGTATGGGGATCTCTCTGTATTATTTCTTGCAAGTGCATGTAAATGTACACTTATCTCAAACAGAGTTAAAAAAATTCAAACCTGCATTTTCTTAAGATAAAAGGCAGCCATGCTGGTGGGAGTGTACAATCAATATCTAATAAAGCTGAACATATGCGAGTTTGGACCAGCATATCTATGACTCCCAGGTACATAACCTACAGAAATGTACATATTTCTGTACACCAAAAGCACAAAATGTTCTTAGCAGCACTATTTATATAATAATCAAAACAAACTGTCCAAATGCCCATCAATAATATGAAATTTAGATAAACTGTGGAATATTCATATAATGAAATACTACCAGCAATGAGAATGAACACACTATAATTATATACAATAGTATGAACAAATCACAGAAACAAGGTTGAGGGGGGAAAAATGCCCAGACACAAAAGAGTAGATCCTGTATGAGTCCACTGATACAAAGTTCAGAATCTGGCAAAACTAAGCTATAATTTTAGAAGTAAAGATAATGTTTATTCTTGGGAATTGGTCCTGGCTAGAAAGGAGGGCACCTGGAATGCTGAATATTTTGTTTCTGGGGGCTGGTAACATGGACACCATATATTAAATTTGTGAAGATTCATTGAACTGTACATGATTGTTCATTTTAATTTTTATTCATTGATAAAAATTTAAGTTGAAAACAAAGGCGGTAGTGGTAGCTGCACTAGAGCCTCTATGGTTTATTTAATCATGAATATGTACAGATTTCTCTTGCAATGCATTTCTCACGTTGCATACCTATCAAGAGTCACATGTTTTCTGAGTCTATGCTCATAAACGACCTTTTCAACTTTTAGTAAGATTTTATCTCTCAGTTGTGATTATTTTGTATTGGCTAGAGCACTTGTTGAAAGAATTTTATAAGACATGTTTTTCTTATTTCTTTGTTGAGGAGATGTTTATAGCATAGATCTAAAATACTTGATTCAATTTCTCCTCCTTAATAAAAAAAATTCCTTTTTATTAGGATGAAGTAATCACTTTATTAGGTTATTTACATTATATTCAGTTTGATTTCTTACATTGTCATTTGGCTTTCATTTTTGGTTCGTTTTTCACAAACAAAATTTTTGTTACCAGAGCTCCTTATACACAATTCTTAGAGCACCAGAGACTGTATTAGTTTCCTATTGCTACTATAGCAAATTACTACTGAGTTTAAAACAACATAAATGTGTTATAGTTCTGGAAACCAGAAGTCCAAAATGAGTTTCACTAGGCTAAAATGAAGACGTTTGGCAGGGCTGTGTTCTTCTAGAGGTTCTAGGGGAGAATCTGTTTCTTTGCAACTTTTCTGAAGCTGTTTCCATTCTTTGCCTCATGGCCCTCTTTCATTATCAAAGCCAGCAATGGATAGTCAGTCTTTCTCATATTGCATCACTCTGATACTGACTCCTCTACCTTCCTTTTCCATATTTAAGGACCCTTCTGATTACATTGGGCTCACCTGGACAAGCCCACATACCCTATTTTAAGGTTAGCCAATTTACAAACTTAATTCCATCTGCTCCCTTCATTCCCCTTTGCCATGTAACATAATTTAGGATATGGAAGACTTTGGAGGCTACTTCTCTACAGACACATTAAGATTTTGTATGATTGGCTAGATTTTGGCACAAGCCTTATGACTGAATCCCACATGGAAGCCTTACAATGAGCAAGATTAAAATTTGTGCCATGACTCCTGGCTTCTGCTTAGGATGTAGAAAACTAAAATGATATTACTTCTACCCTTCCACCAAAAAACACTGGACTGTCTGGAAATTCAAAACTTTCCTTGAACCCATCAGAGAGCAGTCAACCCCAAATCTAAAGAAAGGGGCCTCCAAGGAGAGACCAGATGCAAGCACTTGCTCTTTGGGGGCAGATGCAGCCAGATACCATAAAAGCCAGTAAGAAGAATTCAACCAAAAAAAAATTTTTTTTTTGTCTGTGCCACGTGGTTTGCAGGATCTCAGTTCCCCGACCAGGGATTGAACCCCAGCCCCCTGAAGTGGAAGCATGGAGTCCCAACCGCTGGACCACCAGGGAATTCCCTTTGCCAAAATTTTTAATGAATTGCTTAAAGCTGAGTATGGTCTAGTGTGAGAATATAGAACCCTTAGTAGCTACCTAAAACAAGGGAGAAGTTGCCCTCTCTTGCAAGCTTCTCTCCACACATCTTACAAGAAATACTGAGGGTGGAATAACAGTCTTGAGAAAGCCTGGGGGAATGTAATAGAAGCACTGAAAAAAAGGCATAAAGCCTTGCCGGGATCCTTCTATCTCCTCTATGTTAACAACAACAAGCTTTAAGCCACAGCAGGAGGAGGGGGAAAGGTTGTGGGGAGGAAGAGCAGCAAATGTAGTTGCCCTTAGGGAAGAAGTGGAGACACAGCTCACCTGGGAAACAGAAAACTACCTCTACCCCAGAGGCCAGGAATACATACTGGGCCAAGAACAAGTTTGCTACAGCTGGGGCAAGGCTGGATTACTGAGAAGACCCTATCCCAAGACCCAGGAACAAAACCCAACGCTGATGCTGATTCAGAACAGAGAATACCTACCACTACCAGGCTAACAAACATCAACTGACAGGTAACAGCAGTCTACTGCTGGGAGAGGGGCACAAGTGTGGAAAAGACCATTTCTGAGAAGACACAAAAGATCTAAAACTGAGAGTGGAGCAGATGCTGATGTGGAAGTAAACTAACAGAAAACAAAAACCTCTGGCAAGGCAGTTTACATCGTAAGAGGAATTTGAAGCATGTAGAGCACTAAAGGTAATCATAGTAACAACAAAACCCAAACACAGCCCAACTCTCAGTTCCCTTCCAGATTGACTTAATTACCCATGCTTAAGACCAAACAAAAAGCCCATTTCAAGGCCTGAAAACTATTTACCTCATCTTTCCTGCATTACACAATATGTCTGACTTTCAACAAAAATTATGAAGTCTACAAAAAAGCAATGGAAAAAATAAACACACTATCAAGAGACAAATCATCAGAACCAGTTTTAGATATGACACAGATATTAGAATATCAGACAGGAAATTTTAAGTAACTATGATTAATATAGTAAATGCTCTAGTGGAAAAGATGGATAGATAACATGTATGATCATATATGTAATTTGAGCAAGACATGGAAACTATAGGAAAGAAGACAACATAGGCCAATGGAACAAAATTGAGAGCCCAGAAATACACCCTCACAAACACAGTCAAGTAATATTTGACAAGGGAGCCAAGAATACTCAATGGGAAAAGGATAGTCTCTTCAATAAATGGTGTTGGGAAAACTGGATCACACAGGTAGAATAATGAAATTGGACTCCTATCTTATGCCACTCACAAAAATTAACTTGAAATGGAGTAAAGAACTGAAACCATAAAACTCTTAAGAAGAAAACATAGTGGAAAACCTCCTTGACATATGTATTCACAACAATTTTTTGGATATGGTATCAAAAGCACAAGCAACAAAAGCAAAAATTAGTAAGTGGGACTACATCTAACTAAAGAGCTTCTGCATAGTAGAAAACAACAAAATGAAAAGACAACTTATGGAATATATTTGCAAATCATATCTGATAAGAGGTTAATATCCAAAAGATAAAAGGAACTCAGTTCAACAGCAAAAAGGAAACAATCTGATTTTAAAAATGGGCAGAGGAACCGAACAGACATTTTTCCAAAGAAGACATACAGATGTCCAACAGGTACATGAAAGGATGTTCAACATCACTAATCACCAGGGAAATGCTAGTAAAAACCGCAATGATATATCACCTCACACCTGTTAGAATGGCCATTATCAAAGCGACTACAAATAACAAGTGTTGGCAAGGATGTAGAGAAAAGAGAAGCCTTGTGCACTGTTGGTGGGAATGTAAATTGGTGCAGCTACTATGGAAAACAGTATGGAAGCCCCTCAAAAAATTGAAAATCGAACTCCCGTGTGATTCAGCAATCCCACTTCTAGCAGGTAGACTGAATCTTTCCCCCGATCTCCTGCCAGGCTGTAGTGTGGAGTGAGGGGCACTGGGCACTTGCCCCTTCAAATTGGGAAGTGTGACGAGGTGGCAGCCATCAGTGCATGTCTCTCTCTGCTCTGATTGTTGGCAAGCCAGCACACGCGCACTCCTTACAATTAGAGTCTAGGCTTCTCCAGCTCTTCTGTCTCAGTGGATTTCCCAACAGGCATGGGGGCTCCCCAGGGCAAGGGTCCACCTGTGTGGACCTTTCTCTTCCTTACAGACCCCTCCAGGGGTGCTGGTCCCAACCCGATGCCTTTTCCCCCGCAAGTCTACCCAGTTACATGGAGATCTTCCTTGCAGTTTTGGTTTTATAGGAGATATTCTGCCGGTTTCCAAATAGTTTTCTTTGAGTAATCTGCCACATGTAGATGGGTTTTTTTGTTTGTTTGTTTTGTTTTTTGTTTTTTTGCGGTACGCGGGCCTCTCACTGCTGTGGCCTCTCCCGCTGCGGAGCACAGGCTCCAGACGCGCAGGCTCAGTGGCCATGGCCCACGGGCCCAGCCTCTCCGCGGCATGAACCCGTGTCCCCTGCATCGGCAGGCAGACTCTCAACCACTGCGCCACCAGGGAAGCCCCTAGATGTATTTTTGATGTGTTTGTGAGAGCAAGTGAGCTCCATGTCTTCCTACTCTGACATCGATCCCCCCTCAATAAAAAAAAAACTGTCTTTTAATCTCCTGATCTGTTAGCCTTACTATACCCCAGATTTTCCACAAATACACTACATATTTTAAAACATAGACAGTCTATTGAGGAACATTCAAACGAATCACACTTCAGGCTTCTGAATACTTTACCTAGTGGCAACTAATGTGAAATAGGCGATAACCAAATCTAAAAACACTTAGAAAATTCCAATTTGATACCAAAATATAGCAAATAATCCTCATTGAATACTCACTGCTGAGAAAATACTGGCTATGTTTATGAGTATATCAATGTATATTAATAATGATAATATTAGCTCATATTTCCCATTTACCGAACACATTAACATATACTGTCTCAACCATCAGAATAAACATATGGAGTATGCAAAGGAATTTATATTGTTCTCATTTTTATTGCTGAGGATATAAATGTTTAGTGTGGTTAAATCAATTATTCAACCCTATACAGTTTTTGGAACAAAAATGGAACTTTTTAAATGGAATTTATTTTTATTTCTTTTAGGGTACTATAATTGATTCATAAACATTATTTTAAAAATAATAGGAAATACAGATAGGGAAACTTTTAAAACAATAATCACCTATGCTGAGAGGAAATCATGTTAATGTTTAAGCTATAGTCACACATATGTATACGGTAAAATTGTCCTTCACATAAAAACATGTTATGATTGCCTTTATATGTTAACAAATACTTACAAGGTAACTTTTAATGGATACTTCATGATCCACTGTATGGATGTACTGTTGTTGGATATTTAGGTCCTTTCCAAGTTTTCACAATATTAATCTCCCCTTATGTCCATTTATGAACTTAGCTTATGTCTATGAGTCAGAAAAGTATATATCAAGCTTATCTCTTTTCTAATTCTCAGTCTTATATGATAAGACATTAACATTTCTATGTAGAGATTTCCTCTTTTGAAACTTGAAACTGACAATCCTCACAGGACTGTTGTGAGAATGAAATGTATAATGCTCCTAAAAAGGCTTTGACAAAAGATATTTTTAAACTCCTAATTTCTTTGGCTAAATATACATATTTGTATCAACAGGTTTAAAACCTAAAAAAGACTTTTGGACCCACTGGAAGCTGAACGAACTCTCCACAAAGACCATTCATGGTAGCAAGAAAACACCTTCAGAATCTATAAAGGACAGGATTGCAAGAAGTCAAGAACGCATATCAACTTGTAAGTAAATTTATTATATACTGCTGATTGAAATAGCCAAAATCAAGTGTATCATTATTTTTTTGTCAAAATTTTCTAATGATTTATTTTCTGGTGAGGGTCTTAAAATAACATTTGATTTATAGATGGGTATTATAGTAATTTGAATATTGCTTTATATTTTAGTTTTTCATTATAAAAATAGCATGTGCTTAAGTCCTTTTCTCATTTGCATGTTATTATGTTTTTATATTGATCTGCGGGAACTTCCCAGGTTTGTAAGAACACTACAAATATTCTTAATTTTTAGCTGTATTGCTCTCTGGTTAATAATGTGTTTTACCAATAGATGAGTTTAAAGTTTTTATTCAGTAAATTTAAATAATGTCTTTTGTAGTTTCAGTTTTGTGGCATGTTTGTCAGGACTTACTTACCTAATATTATGAAAAAAAGAATCTACCTGTTCTTTTTTTCTAGTACTTTTTTATTTCCATGTTTTATTCAACTCCTTAATCCACTTGGGGTTTATTTTGTTATAAAGGAAGGTAGTTGTAGTCCAGTATTTTGTTTTTTCCAAATGCTTACTTATTAAATGGTCCACTTACTACTTGAAATAGCAATTCACATGGATATATTTTTGTATTCTCTTCTACCTCCCAAATTCCTGTACCAGGACCAAACTTCTCAGTAACTCTACATTAATTAGCACTTTAAGGCAAGTTTATTTTTCTCTAATTTATACTATATTTCAATACTAAACATAGGTCTGGTGCTCAGGCCTCATTTCTGATCAATTAAATAAGAATCTGAGGCTCAGTATTTTTTAAAGCTACCCAGATGATTTCAATGTGCAGGCAGGCAAAGTTAAGAACCACTAGTGTAGAGGGAAATACCTTTTCATCGTACTTCTTGATATAGGCCAGGGCAAGGAGGGACTAACCTACTCAACCTACTCTTCTGAAAGCAGCTCGTCAGTTAATTTCTGATTCCAAAATTGTTTAATTAGTTAATTACTGCTCTTCTGATTAGTACTTTGATTCTTCTCCACTCTTATCCCCATAGATGTCATCCTGTCTGATTTCTATCTTTTAGTAGTTATGTGAAATTTCTTATTTGCTAATGTCACCCTGGTTTTTACAGAGCTTCATGCATATTTGTAATTTTGGATGGAAAGAGAGATAATCCACTGTCTTGACCCAATCTTATCTCTTTTTGTTTCTCAGTCTCACATGTGAATAACAACTTGGCTGAATATAAAATTAAGGAGGTTGGGGGAGCTTTCTTTTTTTTTCATTTTAAGTTACAGAAAAGTTTTGAGAATAGTATAAGGAACTCCCATATATCCTTTATCCACCAAATGTTTGAATTTATCCTATTTGTTTTATTGTTTTCTCTATCCCTTTTTTATATAAACATTTAAAGCTATAAATTTCTCTAATTCCTATTTCAGCTACATTCTGCAAATTTTGATATATTTTCGTTATCATTTAATTCAAAGTATTTTCTAATATCCAGTATAATTTCTGTTTTGACCTATGGGTTATTTAGAGATGTATTATTTAATTTTTAAATACTTAGGGCTTTTCTAGATACCTTAAAATTACTGATTTCTAGGGCTTCCCTGGTGGCGTAGTGGTTGAGAGTCCGCCTGCCGTTGCAGGGGACACGGGTTCGTGCCCCGGTCTGGGAGGATCCCACATGCCGCGGAGCGGCTGGGCCCGTGAGCCATGGCCGCTGGGCCTGCCTGCGCGTCCGGAGCCTGTGCTCCGCAACGGGAGAGCCCGCGGCAGTGAGAGGCCTGTGTACAGCAAAAAAAAAAAAAAATTACTGATTTCCAATTTTAAATATACTGTGGTCTGAGAATATACTCTACAGCCTTTTGAAGTGTATTGAGACTTGTTTTATGGTACAGTACATGGTCTATCTTGGTGAACATTCAATGTGCACGTGAGAAGAATGTGTATTCTGCAATTATTTTGTAAATCTCAATTAGATCAAGGTGGTTGATAGTGATATTCAGATCTTCAATATCAAGATTCAACAAACTACAGCCTGTGGACCAAATCTGGCCTGCAGCCTATTTTTTATACATCCTATGAGCTAAGAATGATTTTTACATTTTTAAGGGTTGTAAAAAAAAAAAAAAACAATAAAGAATATACCACAGAGGGACTTTCCTGGTGGCACAGTTGTTAAGAACCTGCCTGCCAATGCAGGGGACACGGGTTCAAGCCCTGGTCCTGGAAGATACCACATGCTGCGGAGCAACTAAGCCCAGGCGCCACAACTACTGAGCCTGCGCTCTAGAACCCGTGCTCCACAACAAAAGAAGCCACTGCAGTGAGAAGCCTGCTCACCGCAACAAAGAGTAGCCCCCGCTTGCCACAACCAGAGAAAGCCGGCTCACAGTAACAAAGACCCACCGCAGCCCAAAATAAATAAACTTAAAAATATATATATACCACAGAGATCACATGTGGCCCACAAAGCCTAAAATATTGGACTATCTGACCCTTAATAGAAAAAGCGTGCTAACTCTCGTTCTGTATCTTTATGATATTTAATTATTCTATTAATTACTGAGAAGGGGGTGTTAAAATCTCCCACTGCAATTGTGGAATTATCTATTTCTCCCCTTAATTCTGCTGATTTTTGCTTTATGCATTTTTAAGTTACTGGGCACATACACAATTATTATGTTTTCCCTTTAATCATTATGAAATATTTCTTCATATCTATGATAATTCTCCTAGGGGAATTATCTAATTATCTATGAGTTCTATTTTGTCAGATATTAATATAGCCACTTGAGCTTTCTTATGCTTGTGGTTTGCATAGTGTATCTTTTCCCATCATTTTACTTACAACCTCTTTGTTTTTTCATGTTTAAAGGTTGTCTTGCAAGCAACCTATAGTTGAATATTGGCTTTTTATTTAGTCTTACAATTTCTTCCTTTTGATTGGAGTGATTACTTCATTTACATTCAACGTAACTATTGACATGATTAGGATTGTTTTTACCATGTTCCTGTTTGTTTTCAGTTTTATCTCACCTGTTTTTGGTTCTTCAATTCCTCTTCCCTATCTTCATTTGGTTAAGCAAATATTTTTAGTATCCCATTTTAATTCTTCTACTGGCTGTGTGCCTGTACCTTCTTGAATTTTTTGCAATTGCCTTAGTGATTTCAAAATGCATCCTTAAATTATTAAAATACTACTTAAAGTTAATGTTGTCCTACTTTACTAAAAATGTAGGAACTTGGAGACGGATAGCTACACATACTCCCCTTTGTCCTTTGTGCTGTTGTTGTCATATATATTAGAAGATCTACATGAATAATGGCCTCACATTATACAGTGTTAGGATTTTTGCTTCAAATAACTACATGGTTTATTTCAGCTTTATTGAGGTCTAATTGATGTACAATAAACCACACACATTTAGAATATAAAATTTCACAATTGGACATATGTATAAGCTCATAAAACTGTCACAGCCCTCAAGATAGGAAACATATCCACCATTCCAGAAAGTTCCTCAGACTTTTTTGTAGTTCCTCCCTCTTTCTCAATCACCAGGCAATTACTCATGTGATTTTTGTCACTACAGGTTAGTTTGCATTTTCTAGACGTTTATGTAAATGGAATCATAGAGTATGTGCTATCTTTTGTCTGGCATTTTCTACTCTGCATAAGTATCTTGAGATTCATTCATCTTGATGTACGTATGAATAGTTTGTTCCCCTGTATTGCTGAGTAATAGTCCATGGTAAGGATATACAACAATTTGTTTATCCATTCACATGTTGGTAGACATTTGCATTGTTTCCAGTATTTAGCTATTATAAATAAAGCTGCTATGAATATTCATGTACAAGTCTCTGTGTAAACATAGGATTTCATTTATCTTTGGTAAGCATCTAGTAGTGGAAGGCTGAATAGTATGGTAAGTGTATTATAACATTTTAAGAAATTGCCAAATTTATCCAAAATTTTACATTCCTATCAGTATACAAGTTATAGTTACTCTACTTCCTCGCTAAGACTTTGTACAGTCTTTTTAATTTTAGCCATTCTTGTGGGTTATGTACTGGTATTTAGTTAGGTTTTATTTTAATTTCTCTAATGACTAATTATGATGAGCTCTTTTCATGTGCTTATTTGCCATCTGTATATCTTCTTTGCTGAAGTGTCTGTTTCAATCTTTTTGCTATTTTTATTGGGGTTGTTTGTCTTATTTAAATTGTTATAACAGTTCTTTATATATTCTAGACACAAATCCTTTAACAGGTATATATTTTACAAATATTCTTTTCTAGTCTGTAGTTGCCTTTTCATTTTATAATAGTGTCTTTTGAAAGGCAAAAGTTTATAATATGGTAAAATCAAATTTATCATTTTTTCCAATAGGGTATGTGCTTTTTTGTGTCACATTCAAGAATTTTTTTTGTGAACCCAATTTCACCAAGATTTTCTCCCATGTTTTCTTCTAGAAATTTTATAGTATATAATTTTATAGCTTAGAATTGTAGCTCCCATTATACACTTAGGTCTCTAATGCATTTTGAGTAATTTTTGAAAATTATGTGAAGTAAGCAGTGAGGATCATTTCTTTGCATATTATTCTAGCACCATATGTTGAAAAGATTATCCTTTGCCCATTGAATTATCTTGGAACCTTTGTCAAAAAAACATTTGATCATATGTGTATTGCTCTATGCATGTACTCTGAATTCTGTTTCACTAATGCCAATACCAAACTACCTTGATAATCGTAATTTTATAACATGTCTTGGAGTCAGGTACTATAAGTCCTCCAACTTTGTTCTTCTTTTAAAAAATTATTTTGGCTATCTAGATTCTTTTCATTTCTATATAATTTTTTAACTGCTTATCAGTATTTAAAGTATATACTCTGGAATTTTCATTGGAATTAGGTTGAATCTATCAACTTAAGAAGTATTGGCATCTTAACAATATTGATATTCCAATCCATGAACATAGAATATTTCCACATTTATTTAGGACTGCTTTCTATCTCAGCAATATTTTCTAGTTTTTTCTTTATAGATGCTGCACATATCTCTCAAATAATATTGCATATGGTGTTTTTAATTTCAATTCCTGATTGTTCACTGGTAATATATAAAAAATACTATAGAAAAATACTTTTGTGTTGATCTTAATATCCTACAATCTTACTAAACTTGCTTATTAGTTCTAGTAGCCTTTTTAGATTTCTTAGTATTTTTTCTTCATGGATACTCATGTCATCTGAGAATAAAGAGCATTTTACTTTATTTTCAGTCTATATGCCTTTTATTTATTTTACTTGCCTATGGCTAGGATCTTTAAGAAGATGTTGACTAAAAGTGGTGAGAGTAGACATGCGTGCCTCATTCCTGATCTTAGAGGGAAAATGTTAGGTTACTTACCTTTAAATAGATTTTGGCTGAAGGCTTTTATAGATATCTTTTATCAGGTTGAGGTAGTTTCATTCCCTTCCTAGTTTGCTGAGAGGTTTTTGTTGTTGTTTGTTTTTTAACAAATAGATGTAGGATTTTAGCATTTGTTGAGATGAACATATTGTTTTTCTATTTTAGTCTTTTAATACAGTGAATTACATTGATTGATTTTTCAAGTGTTACCTAACCTTGCATTCCTGGGAAAAATCCCATTTGGCAATTGTGTATTAAACTTTTCATGTATACTACTGAATTCAGTTTGCTAGAATTTTGTTTTCTTTTCCTGTACTGTCCTGTCACATTTTAGTAATAAGTGTAATGTTCACCCCTCTTCTCTTTTCTAAGGGTTAGTGTAAGCTTGGTATTTGTTCTTCTTTACGTATTTGGTAGAATTCACCAATGAAGCCATCTGGGCCTAGAAATTCCTCTGTGGTAAGGTTTTTGACTAAAAATTCATTTCTCTAATAGATATAGTGCTATTCAAATGATCAGTTCCTTCTTGAGTAAACTGTAGTTTTCTGTAAATTTTTATTTTATTCCATTAAATATTTTTGAGTTTTATCTGAGATGTTATCTAGTTATTCAGAAATATTTTGGTCTACTTGGGGCTTTATTTTAAACTTCATTAGGTGGAGCCAGAGAACTCTTTTGTTTAGGCCTTAACATGCTTCCCCTACTGAGGCAGTACCCTTCTTAGTATTCTACCCCATGCTCTGTGTGTAACATATTTCCCATCTGGCTGTCTGGAACATGAGCTTTCTGTGAGCCCCAAGCATTGTTCTGCCCGCTCCTTCCTGTGTTTTTTTTTTTTTTTTTAAACCAACCTCAGGCAAAAGTTCAAGGATAACCTTCTGAAGAGCTCCAAAATGCTCTCTGTGTGCATCTGTCTCCTCTATATTATGCTGACCTGTGAATTTTAGCTTGCCTTGACCTTCCTGAATGCTAAATTTTATTTTTCAACT
The DNA here is from genome assembly GCF_059928025.1 of Delphinapterus leucas. Lineage (NCBI taxonomy): Eukaryota > Metazoa > Chordata > Mammalia > Artiodactyla > Monodontidae > Delphinapterus > Delphinapterus leucas. The sequence continues at coordinate 89,145,007 of NC_143130.1, forward strand.
CAGTTATGCTTGGATTCCCACCACTACACTGTGGCCTCAAAATTTCTTTTTTAGAGACAATAAGATGAGACAACTGAAGGGTTCCCCTCATTAGGTTTTTTTCTTTTGGCTGGATCGGGGGTGATTACTGTCCTGTGCTGCCTGTTGTCCAACACATGAAAACCGTTGTTTCATATATTTTCTCCAATTTTTTACTTGTTTAAGAAAGAAGAGCAATCCAGTTCCTGTTACTCCATCATAGCAAGAAGTAGAAGTGATTATATGTATTTTAAAAGATTAAGAGAAGACTTAAAAGTAGTCTTCTAGGGCTTCCCTGGTGGCGCAGTGGTTGAGAGTCCGCCTGCCGATGCAGGGGACACGGGTTCGTGCCCCAGTCCAGGAAGATCCCACATGCCGTGGAGCGGCTGCGCCCGTGAGCCATAGCCACTGGGCCTGCACGTCTGGAGCCTGTGCTCCGCAACGGGAGAGGCCACAACAGTGAGAGGCCCACATACCGCAAAAAAAAAAAAAAAAAAAAAGGGAAAAAAAGTAGTCTTCTATATTTATTCACATATTTGCCATTCCTGGATCTTCATTCCCTCCTATAAATTTGAGTTTCCATCTGGTGTCATTTCCCTTCAGCTTGGAAAAAAACTACCTTTTGGCAGTTCTTATAGTTCAGTTCTGCCAGTAATAAAGTTTCTCAAGTTTATTTATCTAAAAATAATGTTCATTTTGCCTTCATTTTTGAAGGATATTTTTGCTGGATTTAGAATTCTAGGTTCACTTTTCTTTTGCCTTTCAGCAAGATATTTTTCCATTGGGTTCTGGTTTGGTATTGTTTCTTTTTTTTTTTTAATCCACTCTTATTTATATTCTTTTTCCATATAGGACATTACAGAGTATTGAGTAGAGTTCCCTGTGCTATACAACAGGTTATTATTAGTTATCTATTCTATATATAGTAATGTGTACATGTCAATTCCAATCTCCCAATTTATCCCTCTCCTACCTTTCCCCCTTGGTAAACATAAGTTTCTTTTCTACATCTGTGACTCTACTTCTGTTTTGTAAACAGGTTCATTTGTACCATATTTTTTAGATTCCACATATAAGCAACATCATATGATATTTGTTTTTCTCTGTCTGACTTACCTCACTCGTTATGACAATCTCTAGGTCCATCCATATCACTGCAAATGACATTATTTCGTTCTTTTTTATGGCTGTGTAATATTTCATTGTATACATGTACCACATCTTCTTTATCCATTCTTTGGTTGATGGACTTTTAGGTTGCATCCATGTCCTGGCTATTGTAAATAGTGCTGCAATGACCTTGGGGTGCAGGTATCATTTCGAATTATGATTTTCTCTGTATATGTGCCCAGGAGTGGGATTGCTAGATCATATGGTAGCCTTATTTTTAGTTTTTTTAAGGAACCTCCATACCGTTCTCCATAGTGGCTGTACCAATTTACCTTCCCACCAACAGTGTATGAGGGTTCCCTTTTCTCCACACCCTCTCCAGCATTTATGGTTTGTAGATTTTTTGATGATGGCCCTTCTGACCAGTGAGGTGATACCTTATTGTCGTTTTGATTTGAATTTCTCTAATTTAGTGATGTTGAGCATCTTTTCATGTGCTTCTTGGCCGTCTATATATCTACTTTGGAGAAATGTCTATTTAGATATTCTGCCCATTTTTTGATTGGGTTTTTTTTTGTTTTTGGTATTGAGCTGCATGAGCTGTTTGTATAGTTTGGAGATAAATCCCTTATCAGTTGCTACATTTGCAAATATGTTCTCATTCTGTAGGTCGTCTTTTTGTTTTGTTTATGGTTCCCTTTGCTGTGCCAAAGCTTTTAAGTTTAATTAGGTTCCATTTATTTTTGCTTTTATTTTCTTTACTCTAGGAGGTAGATTGAAAAAGATCAAGCTGAGATTCATGTCAGAGAGTGTCCTGCCTATGTTTTCCTCTAAGAAGTTTATAGTATCTGGTCTTACATTTAGGTCTTTAATCCATTTTGAGTTTACTTTTGTATATAGTGTTAGAGAATGTTCTAATTTCATTCTTTTAATGTAGCTGTCCAGTATTCCCAGCACGACTTATTGAAGAGACTGTCCTTTCTCAATTGTGTATTCTTGCCTCCTTTATCATATATTAGGTGACCATAGGTGCATGGGTTTATCTCTGGACTTTCTATCCTGTTCCAATGATCTATATTTCTGTTTTTGTGCCAGTACCATACCATTTTGATGACTGTAGCTTTGTAGTATAGTCTGAAGTCAGGGAGCCTGATTCCTCTAGCTCTGTTTTTCTTTCTCAAGATTGCCTTGGCTATTCAGGGTGTTTTGTGTTTCCATACAAATTGTAAAATTTTTTGTTCTAATTCTGTGAAAAATGCTATTGGTAATTTGATAGGGATTGCATTGAACCTGTAGATTACTTTGGGTAGTATAGTCATTTTCACAATATTGATTCTTCCAATCCAAGAACATAGTATATCTTTTCATCTGTTTGTGTCATCTTTTATTTCTTTCATCAATATCTTATAGTTTTTTTGTTTTTTTTGCGGCACACAAGCCTCTCACTGTTGTGGCCTCTCCCATTGCGGAGCACAGGCTCCAGATGTGCAGGCTCAGTGGCCGTGGCTCACGGGCCTAGCCACTCCGCAGCATGTGGGATCCTCCCGGACCAGGGCATGAACCCGTGTCCCCTGCATTGGCAGGAGGACTCTCAACCACTGCGCCACCAGGGAAGCCCTCATCAATATCTTATAGTTTTTGGAGTACAAATCTTTTGCCTCCTTAGGTAGGTTTATTCCTAGGTATTTTATTCTTTTTGATGCAATGGTAAATGGGACAGTTTTCTTAATTTCTCTTTCTTATCTTTCACTGTTAATGTATAGGAATGCAAGAGATTTCTGTGTATTAATTTTGTATCCTGCAACTTTACCAAATTCATTGATGAGCTCTAGTTTTCTGGTAGCATCTTTAGGATTTTCTATGTGTAGTATCATATCATCTGTAAACAGTGCTAGTTTTACTTCTTCTTTTCCAATTTGGATTCCTTTTATTTCTTTTTCTTCTCTGATTGCTGTGGGTAGGACTTCCAAAGCTATGTTGAATAAAAGTAGCAAGGGTGGACACCCTTGTCTTGTTCCTGATCTTAGAGGAAATGCTTTTAGTTTTTCACCATTGAGAATGATGTTTACTGTGGATTTGCCATATATGGCCTTTATTATGTTGAAGTATGTTCTCTCTATGTCCACTTTCTGGAGAGTTTTTATCATAAATGGGTGTTGAATTTTGTCAAATGCTTTTTCTGCATCTATTGAGATGATCATATGGTTTTTATTCTTCAGTTTGTTAGTGTAGTGTATCACATTGATTGATTTACATATGTTGAAGAATCTTTGCATCCCTGGGATAAATCCCCCTGATCATGGTATATGATTCTTTTAATATGTTGTTGGATTGGATTTGCTAGTATTTTGTTGAAGATTTTTCCTTCTATATTCATCAGTAATACTGGCCTGTAATGCTTTTGTGTGTGATATCTTTGTCTGGTTTTGGTATCAAGGTGATCGTGATCTTATAGAATGAGCTTTGGAGTGTTCCTTCCTCAGCAATTTTTTTGAATAGTTTGAGAAGGATAGATGTTAACTCTTCTCTAAATGTTTGATAGAATTTGCCTGTGAATCCATCTGGTTCCAGACAGCTGTTTGTTGGAAGTTTTTAAATCACAGTTTCAATTTCAGTACTTGTGATTGATCTGTTCATATTTTCTATTTCTTCCTGGTACAGTCTTGGAAGATTGTACCTTTCTAAGAATTTGTCCATTTCTTCTACGTTGTCCATTTTATTGCCATATAGTTGCTTGTATTAGTCTCTTATGATCCTTTGTATGGTGTCAGTTGTAACTTCTTTTTCATTTCTAATTTTATTGATTTGAGTCCTCTTCCTTTTTTTCTTGATGAGAACCCTACAGGTTCCATTTTAGAAGGCTCAACTCCCCTCCAGTTTCTACCTGCTTTTAGTCATTCCCTGGTATCTTCAAGTGGTTAATGTCCTTTTTTTAAACACTTTCAAGAATTCATAACTTTTATCTATGGGAGAGTCAGACTGATGTAAATTAAATATTTAAATATTGAGTTTATTTTCCAATTTAAATATCAAATTGTCAAATCACATGTTCTTATAAAACTAGATACTACTTCATTATCTTCTGTTATTTAGTCTAGTAGAGAAGTCTAAGCCAGCCTATGTTTTCTTCCTTTACAGTTAATTTATAAAATTTAGTTTTTACTTTTACTTATTTAGATGTTTTCAAGATTTTTAAATTTGTCTTTAAATTTGGAAAATGTCACTAGAACATGTCTTGATGATTTTCATAAGTTTTCACAATGCCAAAATTTATTTAAAATTCTTGGATTTCCCTAAGCTCTGTGGTAGACCTAGTAAAGATCTTAGCCAAAGATTTCAAGTGAGACATAGAAACTTATATGGCCAGACTGAAGAGGAAGGGAAAGTGACACTGTTGCAGATATTTAAGGAAAAAGTTTCATTTCACCATTGGAGAGTATCCCCTGACATTGCGCAAATAAAATCTCCAGAGAAAGCCTTCATATCCTGTTTTCACGTGGTATGCTATGACATACTAAATGTTGTCTTGTTACCTCATAAAAAATGAAAATATATAGGGACCAATTTTTTAAAAATAGGATAAAGCCCACTACAAGCTACTCATTTGGCAAATATGTAAACTAAGAACAGTCTTTTATTAGGGAATGACAACTGAAAGGTCTTTGGAGGTGAGGCTGAAAGCAAAAAATCAAGTCCCTCGAAAGACCACGATTTTCAACATCATGTTTTAGCCAGTCATGGGCTTACCATTCTACCCAGTGCCCCTGGACTGTAGGACCTTGAGTAAGGGACTTCTCTTTGGATTCCCAAATAAACATCTCATTTCAGTGGAGCTTTTGCTTTTCTGAGTAAGTTTCTGCCAGTGTGGATGAGGATCTGTCAAGACCTCCTCATATAACTAAACTCCTCAAACTAAACTCCTCAAACTAAACTCCTATAGTTTAGTGGTAAACTATATTTATTATGAAAAACACTTTAAAATTTGGTCCCATTTCATGGACTTCAGATATAATACCAGTTTTTGTATTTTCTTTCTGGTGCTGATGCAGATTTTCCTATTTGTAAGTTTTGTAGTTGTTTTACTTAGAGTTGAGAGATAGATCAAAGTTGTTATGTTTATCCCAATTCTTTACATGGGGTTTCCTTTTGGATTTGTTTTTATTATTATATTTTATTTAAACATGCAGGAAAGTATAGAAAATATTTCCCACACATAACAAATATTTGCATTTTGCCATATTTGCTTTTCAAGCCTTTTATTTACATATCTTTTGTACCATTCCTAAATCTGTCCCTTCCTCCCCAGAGGTAATGATTATATGGGTATTTGTAGGCATTCTTCCTTTCTATAATATATAACATTGTTTCTTATGTTCTTTACATAAATAATATATATGAAACTGTTTCAATATTTCAATATTTAACCATAATCAACATTCAAAAATTAAAAATAATCAACAGATATTGACCAATATTTTTGGCCACCAAGAGAATACAGTTATGTTAGTCCATAGTTTATATAGAGGCAATCAAAAATGTTTTTCTCTTATTAGAGGAAGTACTGCTTATGAGCTTTTAATTACTTTTGTTCCAAATATTATTTATATGTTGCTTCATGATAGTCCTGGTTTTTTCAGAAGTTATTATTTTTGCAGTATCCATTTTATGCAATCTAAAATAAAGTATTACTCTGGGTGGTGAATTACCATGCTTTAAAGAGGTTTTATACTGTATTTCTAATGAAATGATCATTTTAATTTGGAAAAACATAAAAATTATATTTGTTTCAAACACACTTGATTTTCATATTAATGGAAAGTCTTTATAAAATGCATCATATATTTTATTTACCCATAAATATTTGAAAAGTACTTTTTATATTACATTCTAAAACATCACTAGATTTTTCTGTTTCTGGATAAGATCATCTAAGTCTGGGGTATTATGGTAGGTTAGAGGTTTAATTAGGATTTCTTTTCATATACTGCTCAAAATTAAATTTTAATAATTTATGTTCAACTTGGGGAAATCTTCAGTTTGAACTATGTATTTGATAAAGTGTGTTAACGTATTAGGGTTTTATTAGTAATATTCTTATGTAGTAGGTTGCTTTTATTATCAGTTATAAAATGAGGACACTGAAACATAAGGGAATTAAATAACTTGCTCAAGGTCACATCACTCATAAATGGTGGAATATGAATTCAAATTCAGGAAATTCTGGCCTTAGAATCTGAACTCTTTAACGACTTCACATACTGCCTCTCAGACATTTAATTTTACAGGCTTGTAAGTATGTTAAGGCTTAAAATTGTCATCATAGGATAAGAGTTTTAACTTAGGAGAATTACCATAGCCTTATTCCCTCATTCATGACTAATGTGAATGAGTGTTTAGATCCTTTTCTGGGATCAAGTTTTAATATGTGAGAAGGAAGGAGGAAAGCTGTTAGAAGAGCCAAAGTAGGATGCAGAAGACTGGGGGAAAATCTCACTTGTTTCCCAATTTTGTATACAGATGCCTCTAGAAATAGCAAGCAATCGTTTGGAGAATGGAAAACCCACACTGTGGGGCCAAAGTGGTCCAGAGGTACAGTGACAGCAAAGAGTTGGAATTTCTAATCCTCTGAAAGAAGCTGAGCCTCCACTGGGGAAGCACGGGTCTAGTCTACTAGACACTGTTGTTGTTTTTTTTTGTAGGGAAACTAAAAGGGCAGATGTTCCACTTCAAAAAGGCAAGGATTGCATAAAGAAGTAGTCTTATTTTTCTGTAAAGTAATTTTTTCTGTAGACTTCTGCTTAGTCTGTGACTACTAGGAAATCTGTTCAAGGTAGAAGTTTGTTCAAATCTTTGTTTTTATTTGAACTTTGAGCCTCTTACATTTCTATAGAACCTTAACCTACATTTAAAGCTGTCTTATGAGAATTCATATTAGTTAGTGATCAGTGAGTGCCTGTCCTCCACATAGTGATTCAGAGATCCAGGCTGCTCCCACCTTCTGGGGTCACCATCCTATAGATCTTCACAGTCAGTAGAATTAATCTGTATCAGGAGAATAAAAGAGGAATAGACACACACTCATAAAAGTCTTGGTTCAGAAGTTTCCCATATCACTTCCAATCACATAGCATTAGTGAGAACAAACCATGGCTACACCTAGGTGTAAGGAGGGCTGACAAATAAAAACTCTGGTTGGGAAAGTGCTACCTAGTAATAGCTACGTACTATGGAAGGGGGAGCATATAGTTTGCAGGACAGGAAGTGTCTCATTTACAGGAATTAAAGAATAGTGCAGTAATCCTTATGTATGGAGTGCTTTTGCTATGGCCAATGATAAAATTTGAGCTTTCCAGTACTGATGAACCTAGTGGCAGGGCAGGAATAAAGACGCAGACATGGAGAACATACTTGAGGACACAGTGGGGGAAGGGGAAGCTGGGACGAAGTGAGAGAGTAACATTGACATATATACACTACCAAATGTAAAATAGCTAGCTAGTGGGAAGCTGCTGCATAGCACAGAGAGATCAGCTCAATGCTTTGTGATGACCTAGAGGGGTGGGATAGGGAGGGTGGGGGGGAGACACAAGAGGGAGGAGATGTGGGGATATATGTATTGTATACATATAGCTGATTCACTTTGTTGTCCAACAGAAACTAACACACTATTGTAAAGCAATTATACTCCAATAAAGATATAAACAAAAAAGAAATTAAAAAATGAAAATAATAAAAGTTTTGAGCTTTCAAACAAAAATTTTGAAGAACTTGCATCCACTACCATAATCTTTGACAGTTTTCCAATACTTAAAGACCTCTGGTAATTCAGTGGTGATTTTAATGAATGTGATTTTTTTTTTTACTATAAAGAAATGTGTCAACATTTAGAATATCTGCATAACTCACTGAACCAATATTTTACAAATGACTAATGCATTATATTTTTTAAAATTATACATAGATTTTTAAAAGTGTGACAGACCAATGGATTTTAACGCAACAGAGTACGCAAAGCACAGTTATGTGTTTTCAGATTCCACGTTGCAACCCACCATTAAGAAACTAGAACTTGTCACATTTGGGTATAGTATTCAAAGAGTATTCACAGCTATTAAAATACTCCTCCTTTTTTTGACTAATCTATGTGACACTGGATTTTCTTAATATGCTTCAATATATAAATATATACTTCAAAAAATATATCACAGAAGAAATGCAGAAGTAAATATTAGAATCCAGCTGTCTTCTACTAAACCAGTTGTTAGAGATCTTTTAAATGTGAAACAGTGTTACTCTTCTCAAATATTTTTCTTGAATATAGTTATCTTTTTCGAAAAAGATGCCATTTATGTTAATATGAAATGGGTTTATTACTGTTATTTTTAATGAAATAATAAATACATGTTTAAGATTTCTCAGTTTTAATTTCTAATATAGGAAATACTAATAGATACAAAAACACATATAAACAAAAGTTCTTGTTGTCTTCAGTTATTCTTAAGAGTATAAAGTGGTCCTGAGACTAAAATTTTGAGGACCACTCTCCTACAGGAAATCATTGCAAAGGGGTTTGGTCCATGGCATCTGAGAGCTACCATATTGTGCTTATAGTTTTACATTCTGCTTACAGTTTTATAGTTTCTGTGTTGCTTATCCCCAAGCTGGACTCAGTCGTAACTGTGGAGAATCCTCTAAACATAAGACTCAGATCATTTATTTACTAAGGACATAAGCATGTTTTGATTTGGAGACTTCTCTACAGTTTCTAATGTTTCCTCAGCTCTGATGCATTTAACTTGCACATAAAAGACTTGAATGTCCTTGAGTATGTCATATAATCCCTCTCAGCCTTATTTTTCCACCTGAAAAAAATGAGGTGATTAGAATAGATTATTTCTATAGTTCCCTTTTCTAACATTTCTTTACTCTATGCCTTCTATCCATAGGTACTGAATAAACTCCTAAAGTGCTTGTTGAATGTTGAGGTGAAATTAGCAGTAGAGACTGATGACTTAGATTTATTATTTTGGAACTCTTTCCCCTCAACAGTTCTATCTCTGTGTGTGTGTGTATGTCTTTGTGTGTATTACTTCCTTAATTTGTGTGCTGGAGGAATGCTGAGGCAGGTCAAGAGCTGAACTGGGGTAAAACATGAGTATATACATATGTATGTGTGTGTATATATGACTGTCAAGGAATGCAATAATCTGGGCTCCATGTATGCTGCTGTCTCAGAATTGCTTCTAATCTAAAACATTTTTAAGACATAATTTCTTCTTCTTGACATTTTAGATGCTTATTGTCATATGGGGTTAACTTTTCTCCAGAATTTTAAACTAAAAGCACTTTCTCTTTTTGTTTTTAATGAGTTAAACAGGCAACAGGTAGTTAAAATTTGCCTTCCAAAAAAAATGGCATATCTCCCTTTTTAGGACTGGAATGTAAGAAGTTACAGAATTTCAGTATCTGGAAGGGCTCAGGATTTACAAGCCAGCTCCCCTTAACCAGTATATTGTTAGATTATTTACAAGACTAAAGTTTTAATGGTCATTTATCTTATTGTGGTACCACACCATATAACCTTTTAAACTCAGATGAAGATCGTTTTTGAAAAACAATCTTTACACCCCCTCTAATTTTTAAGCCCAATTTTTCCTCTTTATCTGAACTTTAAGGTTAAAGCATTAACATACTTTATGGTTTTTTATAGACTATTGTTTAAACCACAAGTGATAAAAAATATTTCTTCTATTCAGTTAACATGTAACTTTTAAGTACCTATGTGCACATCACTGTACTTAGTGATGTGAGGAGGTGAAAAATTTTTTAACAAGTTACTCATACACAAGCACTAGTTGATATTTAGCAAATGACATGTTCCAAAAATGCTTCAAGTAATAGCCAGATGGATTAGCTACTTGAACTTTAATTTGCACCTTTGTCATTTTGCTACATCTTCACTCTAAGCAATGCTTAGGGACAATAAAGACAGAACCCTTCAAACTTGAAAATGAGATAGCCCTCTGAGAATTAAGCCAGTAAAATCTCAACATTGCGCTTTTCAATATACATCATTAAAGAAAAACAAGAAATTTGCATGGCTAAAGAGTGAGGAAACCCCCAAAACAGTAACAGGATGGGCAGAGATATAAACTCCCAAAGTGGCAATAATTTCAATAAGTTGTATTATTGTACTATCATTGGTTAAATTTTTAAAATTTTTATTGGGGTATAATTGATTTACAATGTTGTATTAGTTTCAGGTATATAGCAAAGTGAATTGCTATACAAATACATATATCTACTCTTTTTTAGATCCTTTTCCCGTATAGGACAGAGTATTGAGTAGAGTTCCCTGTGCTATACAGTAGGTCTTCATTAGTTATCTGTTTTATATATAGTAGTATGTATATGTCAATCCCAATCTTCCAATTTATCCCTCCCCTCCCTTACCCCCTGGTAACCATAAATTTATTTTCTACGTCTGTAACTCTATTTCAAAGATAGAAGTTTTCGTAGATAATTTCATTTGTAGCCTTTTTCTTAGATTCCACATATAAGCAATATCATATGATATTTGTCTTTCTCTGTCTGACTTACTTCACTCACTATGAGAATCTCTGGATCCATCCATGTTGCTGCAAATGGCGTTATTTTGTTCTTTTATATGGCTGAGTAATATTCCATTGTATGTATGTACCACATCTTCTGTATCCATTCCTCTGGAGATGGACATTTAGGTTGCTTCCATGTCCTGGCTATTGTGAATTGTGCTACAATGAACATTGGGGTACATGTAGCTTTTTGACTTATGGTCTTCTCCATATGTACACCCAGGAGTGGGATTGCTGGATCATATGGTAGCTCTATTTTCAGTTTTTTAAGTAACTTCCATACTGTTCTCCATAGTGGCTGTTCCAGTTTGCATTCCCATCACCCTCTTCAGCATTTTTGTTTATAGACTTTCTGATGACAGCCATTGTGATGGGTGTGAGGTGATACCTCATTCTAGTTTTGATTTGCATTTCTCTAATAATTAGTGATTTTGAGCATCTTTTCACATGCTTTTTAATCTTCTGTATGTCTTCTTTGGAGAAATGTCTGTTTAGATTTTCTGCCCATTTTTTGATTGGGTTGTTTGTTTTTTTTGGCTTTTGTACTATGTGAAGAAAGACTATGTGAACAGAAGTGGGGTGAACAATATGTAGCATAGAATAGTTATAGCCCAAAGAACCAGAAACTAGTAGTGTTTTTACAGAACTATCCAAATTTGATTGTTGTGAATTAGATTTCAGAATAACTTGGATAATATATCTTTTAAAATCATTTATCCTCCCTTTGCTGGGATGCAACTTCTTAATTACTAATTTAGCTTCCAAGATAATTTTCCATGGTCTGCCACAGGGTGACTTGCAATGCCCGCCCCCCACAGGTACGTTGGTCTGTAGATTGGTAGCAGTGGTCAGAGGTGCTGGATAGTGTAAAAAGCAGCAGGTTCTTATCGTATTATTAAATGCATTAACATACTCCAGTGAGTGATGTGGAAATATCATGCTAAGGAGAAGTGAATAACAAGAATTTGAATACTTCTTTTTTTAATATTTATTTGTTTATTTGGCTGTGCCGGGTCTTAGTTACAACACACAGGATCTTCGTCACCACGTGTGGGATCTTCGTTGTGGCAAGTGAGATCTAGCTCCCTGACAAGGGATCGAACCTGGGCCCCCTGCATTGGGAGTGCAGAGTCTTAACCACTGGACCACCAGGGAAGTCCCAAGAATTTGAATACTTCTAAGAGATTAAGTCACTAGGTTGAACAAAACAAGGTGGTATGTTTCTTTTTTATTGAAGTATAGTTGATTTACAATGTTATATTAGTTTCAGGTGTACAAAATATTGTTTCAACATTTTTATAGGTTATACTCCATTTAAATTTATTATAAAATATTGGCTATATTCCCTGTGCATTGCATCCTTGTGTCTTATTTATTTTCTACCTAGTAGTTTGTACCTCTTAATCCCATTCACCTATCTTGTCTCTCCCCCCACCCATCGTCCCACTTGTAACCACTAGTTTGTTCTCTGTGAGTCTGTTTTTGTTTTGTTATGTTCACTCATTTGTTTTATTTTTTAGATGCTACATATAGGCAAAAATGTGTGTATTTGTCTTTCTCTGTCTGACTTATTTCACTAAGCATAATACCCTCCAGGCCCATCCATGTTACTGCAAATGGCAATTTTTCATTCTTTTTTATGGCTGAGTAACATTCCATTGTGTATATGTATGTATGTATATGTGTGTGTGTGAAGATATGTACACATCTTTTTTTTATACACATCTTCTTTATCCATTCATCTGTTCATAGACACTTAGGTCGATTTCATATTATGGCTATTGTAAATAATGCTGCTATGAACATTGGAGAGCATTAATCCTTTCAAATTAGTGTTTTTGTTTTCTTTGGATATATAACCAGGAGTGGAATTTCTTGATCATATGGTGGATCTAATTTTATTTTTTTGAGGAACCTCCATACTCTTTTCCATAATGGCTATACTAATGTACATTCTCACCAACAGTGCACAAGAGTTCCTTTACTCCGCATCCTTGCCAAAATTTATTTTTTTTTGTCTATTTGATGATAGTCATTCTGACAGGTTGGAGGTGGTATCTCATTGTGGTTTTGACTTGCATTTCTCTGATGGTTAGTGATGTTGAGCATCTTTTCATGTGCCTGTTGGTCCTCTTTGAAAAAAATTCTATTCAGGTCTTCTGCCCAGTTTTTAATCAAGTTGTTTGTTTTTTTGACAATGAGTTGTATGAGCTCTTTATATATTTTGGATATTTACTCTTGGCAGACATACCATTTGCAAATATCTTTCTTCATTGAGTATGTTGTCTTTTTGTTTTGTTGATGGTTTCCTTTGCTGTGCAAAAGCTTTTAGTTTAATTAGGTTCATTTGTAATTTTTGCTTTTGTTTCTCTTGCCCGAGGAGAAAGATGCAAAAAAATGTTGTTAAGATTTACATCAAAAGTATATGCCTACGTTTTCTTCTAGAGTTATGGTTTTTAGTCTTAAATTTAGGTTTTTAATCTATTTTGAGTTTGTTTTTATATATGGTGTGAGAAAATGTTCTAATCTCATTCTTTTACATGTAGCTTTCCAGTTTTCCCAACAGCGCTTATTGAAAAGACTGTCTTTCCTCATTATGTACTTCTACCTCCTTTATCCTAGATTAATTGACCATATGTTTGTGGGTTTATTTCTGGGCTCTCTATTCTGTGCCATTGGTCTATGTGTCTGTTGTTTTGCCAGTACCATGCTGTTTTGATTACTATAGCTGTGTAGTGTAGTCTGGAGTCAGGGAGCGTGACATCTCCAGCTTTGTTCTTTTTTCTCAAGATTGCTTTGAGTATTCAGGGTCTTTTGTGGTTTCATAAAAATTTTAGGATTATTTGTTCTAGTTCTATGAAAAAGTCATGGGTATTTTGATAGGGCTTGCATTAAATCTGTAGATTGCTTTGGGTAGTATGGAAATTTTAATAATGTTCTTCTAATCCATGACCATGGGATACATTTCAATTTCTTTGTATCATCTTCACTTGCCTTCATTAATGTCTTACAGTTTTCAGAGTATAGTTAAGTTTATTCACAGGTATTTTATCCTTTTTGATACAAGTGTAAAATGGAATTGTTTTCTTGTTTTCTCTTTCCAATAGTTCATTATTAGTGTACAGAAAAGCAACCCATTTCTGTATATTGATCTTGTATCTCACAACTTTACTGAATTCATTTATTAGTTCTAATCGTTTTTTGGTGGAGACTTTAGGGTTTTCTAGATATAGTCATGTCATCTGCAAATAGTGATAGTTTTACTTCTTCCTTTCCAATTTGGATGCCTTTTATTTCTTTTTCTTGTCTGATTGCTGTGGCTAGGACTTCCAATACTATGTTAGATAGAAACAGTGAGAGTGGGCATCCTTGCCTTGTTCATGATTTTAGAGGAAAACCTTTCAGTTTTTCACCATTGAGTACAATGTTAGCTGTGGATTTGTCATAAATGGCCTTTATATTGAGATATTTTCCTTCTAAACTAGCTGCTCCGTGGCATGTGGGATCTACCCAGACCAGGGCTCAAACCCATGTCCCCTGCATTGGTGGGCAGATTCTTAACCACTGTGCCACCAGGGAAGTCATAAACTAACTTTTTTGAGAGTTTTTATCATGAATGTGTGTTGAATTTTGTCAAATGCTTGTTCTACATCTATTGAGATGATCATGTAATTTTTATTTTTCATTTTGTTAATTTGGTATATCACATTGATTTGTGGATATTGAACTATCCTTACATCCCTGGAATAAATCCCACTTGATCATGGTGTATGATCCATTTGATATGTTGCTGAATTTGGTTTGCTAATATTTTATTGAGGATTTTTGCATCTATATTCATCAGAAATATTTGCCTGTGATTTTCTTTTTTGTAATGTCTTTGCCTGGTTTGGGTATCATGGTGGCTTTAAAGAATGAATTTGGATGTGTTTCCTTCTCTTCGATTTTTTTGGAATAGTTTGAGAAGGATAGGAGGATAGGGGAGTTTTCTGATTACTGATTTAATTTTAATACTAGTAGTCAGTCTGTTCAGATTATCTATTTCTTCCTGCTTCAGTCTTGGAAGATTGTACGTTTCTAGGAATTTATCCATTTCTTCTAGTCTGTCCAGTTTGTTGGCATATATCTGCTCATAGTACTCTCTCATGATTGTATTTTTGTGATATCAGTTATAGCTTCTCCTCTTTCATTTCTTATTTTATTTGTGTCCTCTCTCTTTTTTTCTTAATGAGCCTGGATAAAGGCTTACCAATTTTATTTATCTTTTCAAAAACCAGCTCTTGGTTTTATTGATTTTTTTCTATTATTTTTTGGGGGGTCTCTTTTATTTATTTCTACTCTGATCTTTATTATTTCCTTCCTTCTGCTGACTTTGGACTTTGTTCTTCTTCTAATTCCTCTAGATGGTTGGTTAGGTTTTTTATTAGAGATTTTTCTTATTTCCTGAGGTATGCCTATATTGCTATAAACTTCCCTCTTAGAACTGCTTTAGCTGCATCCCATAGATTTTGGAAAGTTGTGTTTTTATTTTCATTTTCATTTGTCTCAAGGTATTTTCTGATTTCCTTTGATTTCTTTGTTGACCTATTGGTTTTTTAGTAGCATGTTGTTTAGTCTCCATGTGTTTGTGTTTTTCCCATTTTTCTTCTGGTAATTAACTTCTAGTTTCATACCATTGTGGTTGGAAAAGATACCTTAACTGTTTATTGTAGTTATAGTTGATTTTATAATTTTTGTCTTTTAATCTTCATACTAGCTTATTTAAGTGGTTAATTCACAGCCTTTACTATATATTTGCCTTTACCAATGGGATTTTTCCCTTCCTTTAAGTTCTTATTTCTTGTTATAGCCTTTTCTTTTTCACATAAAGAAGACCCTTTAACACTTCTTGTACAGTCAGTTTAGTAATATGAACTCTTAATTTTTGCTCATCTGAGAATCTCTATATCTCTCCTTCAGTGCTGAAATGACAACCTTGAGGGGTAGAGTATCCTAAGTTGTAGACATTTTCCTTTCAGCACATTAAATGTATCATGCCGCTCCCTTATGGCCTGCAGAGTTTCTGCTGAAAAATCAGCTTATATCCTTATGGGGGTTCCCTTGTATGTAACTTTTTTTTTCTCTTGCTGCCTTTAGAATTCTCTCTACATTTTGCCATTTTAACTATGATATGTCTTGGTGTGGGTCTCTTTGTTTTCACTTTCTTTGGGACTCTCTGTGATTCCTGTATCTAGATATCTCTCTCCTTCATGTTTGGGAAGTTTTCAGCCATTATTTCATCAAATACATCTCTACCCCTTTTTCTCTTCTCCTTCTGGGACCCCTGTAATGTGAACGTTAGTACACTTGATATTGTCCAGAGGTTCCCTTAAACTGCTCTCATTTTTAAAATTTGTTTTTCTTTTTGCTATTCTGATTGTGTAATTTCTATTATTCTATCTTCCAGATAGCTCATGCATTCTTCTGTTATCACCTAACCTGCTGTTAATTCCTATAATGTATTTTTCAATTCAGTTATTGAATTCTTCAGCTCTGACTGGTTCTTTTTTCTATTTTCTAGTTCTTTCTTAAAATTCTCATGATGTTCATCTATTTTTTCCCCCAAGTTCAGGTAGCCTTATTACTATTGCTTCAAGCTCTTTATCAGGTAAATTGTTTATATCTGTTTCATTGGAGTTTTTTCAGGGGTGGTTTCTTGTTCTTTTGTTTGAAACATATTCTTCTGTCTTCTCATTTTGTTTAAATTTCTCTGTCTCTATGAAATTAGGTGAAACAGTTACCTATTCTGATATTGAGGGTGTGTCCTTGTGTGGGAGTGTCCCTATGCAGTTTTCTTGTGCCCAGAGGCTTTGTTAGGTGGCTATACCTGAAGTGAACAAGGGCCAGGTCTTTCCCTGATGTGTGCTGGCAGCCACCACCTTGGTGGGAAGTAGGGCTGGAGCCAGAGCCAGGTGCAAGCTGGGACTTCTCCTTTGCTCAGTGTCCATCACTGCTCTATCAGGGGTGGGGTCTGGGTCCAAGAGGTTGGAACAGGAGCCCTGAGGGACTTGGGTTTTTCCAGGGTTTCTCCACCTTGGTTTAGGGGTGGCTGGGGCCTAAGGGCTTGGGGCTGCACTTCTGTGCTGGTTTCACTTTTCCCCAGTGTGCTTACCTCGGTTAGACGTTGGGTCAGGCCAGAAGGGTTGGTGCTACACTAGTGAGCTGGCTCGCTCAGTGTGGGAAGGGACACATGCTCGAGTGTGATAATTGTCTCTGCCCTGGAGCTAGTCTCACTCCCCCCTGATTGTGAGCAAGGATGCACTCTGTCAGTGGTAGTCTTTGCCCTGGAGCTAGTCTCACTCCCTCCCAAGTCTGTGCACCAAGCTGCATCCTGGTATGCTGACAGTGGCTGCCAATACCCTGATCAAAGTGAAACTGCACCCCTTCAGATGCGACTTGAACCCAGCCACACTTCAGATGGGACTTGAACCCCCAGCCTCTGACTTAGGAGAGGACTCAAACCCATTTGCACCTCAGCTGGGACTCGAACCCACAATCTTCTAACTGAAACCACACAACCCATCTCAGGACTTAATGAAGTTCAGGTTCTTTATGCCTCCGTGCAGAAGGAATTCAGTGAGAGACAAAGTGATAGGCAAGAAGTAGATTTATTAATATCCTTTGTAAAGAATTTGCAGGAAAACGGGACATGAGAGGATGGTCATGTCCCAGGTCTTGGGTGAGTCCCTGGGATGGGCCCGCCAAGTGAGGGTCTTTGGCGCCACACGGAAGGAATTCAAGAGCGAGCCGTAGTAAAGTGAAGGCAGAGATACACATTCCATAGACAGAATGCTGGCCATCTCAGAAGGCGAGAGCAGCCCTAGGAGAAACACACTCCAAAGACAGAGTGTGGGCCATCTCAGAAGGTGAGAGAGGCCCCGAAATACAGGGTAGCTAATTTTCATGGGCTGGGTGATTTCATAGGCTTATGAGTGGGAGGGTTATTCCAACTATTTTGAGGAAGGGGTGGGGATTTCGAGGAATTGGGCCGCTGCTCACTTTTTGCCCTTTTATGATTGGCCTCGGGACTGTCATGGCACCTGTGGGTGTGTCATTTAGCACGCTAATGTATTACAGTGGGCGTATAATAAGTCTCAAGGTCTACTGGAAGTCAAATTTTCCACCACCTTGGGCCTAATTGGTTCTAACCAGTTTATGTAGTATCCTCAACAGCTATGTCATTCTTTTAAAGGTTGTGCCCTGACCCCTTCCATTCTGTCTCAAAACCCCTCACTCCCCAGGAAGGATCCCTGAGCCTGTGAAATAGCCCCCTCCTCTTCTGTGTCCTCTGCTAGGGTTGCAGGTCCTGACCAGATCACTTCTCCCTTCCTACCAGATTGTGTGTGAATCTTTCCTCACAGCTTTGGTTGTAGAGGAGCCTTCCTGCTAGTTCCCAGTGAGAGTCATTCTATATGTAGTTGTAGCTTTGATGTTTTTGTGAGGGGAGGTGAGTCCAGCATCCTCCTATTCCGTCACCTTGAATCCACCCCAAGATGGTACATTTCTATTCATTTGCAACAACTACATTTATATATTGCTTAAATATTGGAATAATGCTTTGTAATGAGGTGTGCTCATTATTCTGTCACTGAATTGGAATTGGTTTATCCATTCATTGAATGAATATTTGCTGACAGCTTACTCTGTGCCAGACACTGTTAAAGGTGCTTGGGATATGTAAGTGAACAAAATAGATAGGATACATTTTTTTTAATTAAGGACTAGTGAGGAGAAAAAGACAATGGGATAAACACAGTGGACTAAGGAAACTCTAAGGTTTATGGTGGGCAGTGAGAAGATTGGACAGATAAAGTAGAGCCAGTTGTTTGACAGCTTTGGATGCTATTTTAAAGAATTTAAATTCAATAGTCAGTAAGCAGCTAACATGGATTCTTTAACTGACAACTGACATCATCAAAGTAGTATTTCAGGAAGATTAAGGAAATAGGTAGTATCTGAGATGGGCAGGAACTTGAGACAGAAGAATGATTAGGGAACAATTGCTAAACTCTAGACATGAGGTAATGAGGTTGTAAAGGACCAAGAAAGACATACAACTGAGATGTTGAAAAAGAAGAGGCTAGCTAGGTTTTGGTGATAATGGATAGTCAAAGAGAAGTAGAGGTAAGAATAAAGCTGACTAAATTTTGAGCATAAATTTTAGGGAAAGTGTTTATCCATTCCCATGTACAGAGGGTTGGAATATATATTGGGGAAAAGATTCCTGAAAATCAAATTTGCAATTTACATTTTTAAAGGCTTTAAAACTTATGGGTCTAATAATTCTGTTTCTTATAATTATCTTAATAATATAATCATAAATATAAAGGAGTATGTACAAAAAAATCATTTATGTTAGTGAAAAATCTGAAACAACCAAAATAACCAACAATAGAAGATCAGTTAAGTCTCACCCAGCCTAGCTGGATCCATTAACTGGTTGATTAATAGAAAAATTTTAAAGTGGAGACTCATTAAATTGATATGTACATATACCTTAAGTATTTTCTTTACTTCAAACATAACTGTGTACATTCGTCAATTTTTTATATGGGGCTATTGTCTTTTCCATATCAATGGGCATATCATGTCCATTAAAATATTGTTTACAGTGTACAGTTAGAGTTTCTTTAAAATGACATGAGAATTCAATGATATCTGCCAAATAATCTGAGTGCATAGTTCTAGACTTTTATTACTTTTTTTCCTGTTTTTTTTTCCCATACCTAATTTAAGTTTTTAATCACTTACATTTTTCCATTGCCCCTCCATAGGCCACTCTAAGGACTTTGGCTTTTATTCTAATATGGAAAACAGCTGCAGTTTTGAATAGAGAAATTGCATTATCTGAGATATGATATAACAGAATCACTCTGGCTACTCTGAGAATGGACTATGGTGTGTGTGTGGCAGGTGTTGGGAGTAGGGGGAGGGTGTCCTTTGTGCAATTTATACTCCATAATTGTTTCATTGCAAAAACAACTGTGGCTCTCTTTCCAGTGTTTGCATTTCCTTTTAGCCCCAATGTGAATAACAAAATATGGAGACAGTAGGAAAACCAGGGATCCAAGAAGCACGGCCGACTTTAGAACCATCTTAGAAAATATGGAATTAGGTGGGAAGCAACATAAGGCTTTTCAGGATGTTTAAGGAAGAAACAAAGATAAAGAATCAGGTATAATTCCTAGAAAGTCCTCTCCACCCCTGCTGCCATCATTTAGCTAATTGGTTCTCAAATGCATGGGCCCATTAGAATCTCCTGGAGAGCTTTAAAAATACCAGTGCCTGGGCCCCATCCCAGATACACTGATGCATTTGGTCTGGAGTGGGACCTAGGTCTCATTATATATATATATAAAAAAAAAAAATCCCAGGTGATTCCAATGTGCATCTTGCATTAAAATAAATTGTTTTTCAAGTCTGTTTAGGTCTTATCCTCATACGATATTGGGTAACTTGTGACTGATTACCTCCACCGTCTAGGACAAAACACCATCAAAACAAAACACCATCTAGGACAAGCCATCTATGGCTTGAGGAATTTCAGCTGGCATTTATGATCTTATTCTCTTGAGGTAGGGTGGTGGAGGGGGAGGTTATCTTCATGTTGGGTCTGAAGGCAGGGTCATTTCCTTCATGTAGAGGCAAAGTGATGTTAGTTTTCCACCTACATTAGGAGATCTAAGAAGGCACAACTCAAGCTAATAGGCAGTACACACTGTGGTTCAAACCTTTTCTCAATTATCCTATGTGGCATTGTACCATAAAGTATCCCTCAGGGAAGGATCAAACATGTTGCCACAGAGGATATACCTACTTCGTCTTTCTCTGCTGAATGGCTCACCACTGAAAGCCATGAATTACTCGTTATTAGGCCCTAAAGAATCCTGTCTTTGTGGCAGTGGCCTTAAAAACATTGTTTCTGACTTGTGTTAGCCTTTAAGATGGCCTCCAGTGATTCCTGCTTTCTAGTTTGTATGCCTTTGTTAATTCCCTCTCCTTGAGTACAGGCAGAAGTGATGAGACACTTCTGAAGATTAGGCTATGAAATACTGTAACTTCCGTTGTGGGCACTCTTTTTCATTCTCTCTGATTCCTTGCTCTGTGGGAAACAAACTGCCATGCTGTAAGTGGAGCTATGGAGAAGCTCACGTGGCAAGGAAGTGGTATTTCAAACCCACAACCAGTGAGGATCTAAGGTCGATCCCTCTCTGAGTTGAGCATTGAGATAACAGATAACTGCAGTTCTGGCCAACACCTTGATTGCAGCGTTATAGAAGATTCTAGATAGAGACACCTAGCTAAACCATACACAGGTCCCTAACCACATTAACTATGAGATAATGAAAGCTTGCTGTTTAAGCCATTAAGTTTTAGGATAATTTGTTACACAACGATAGATAACTAATACGTGTCTGGCTGGACTTATCAAGAGAAAGGCCTTCCATCTTCAAGCTAAATGTTATTATTCATTTCACATTTCAATTATTAGACTATAAGTTCTATTCATATGAAAAGAAAATAAATTTTTATCATCTCATAAATTCAATTTGACGATTTGGAAACTCCTGAAATTGAAGAGACTAGGACTTTCTCTGTTGCTTTCTGGCAAATCTTCGCAACTCAGGAGAAAGTAAGGAGGACCTTCAAAATGGCGGAGGAGTAAGGCATGGAGATCACCTGCCTCCCCACAAATACATCAAAAATACAACTACATGTAGAACAACTCCTACAGAACACCTCCTAAATGCTGGCATAAGACCTCAGACTTCCCAAAAGGCAAGAAACTCACCACGTACCTGGATAGGGCAAAAGAAAAAAAAAAAAAAAGAGACAAAAGAATAGGGATGGGACCTGCACCTCTGGGAGGGAGCTGTGAAGGAGGAAAAATTACCACACACTAGGAAGCCCCGTCTCTGGTGGAAATGGGGGGTGCGTGGGGGGGAAGCTTCAGAGCCACAGAGGAGAGTGTAGGAACAGGGGTGCAGAGAGCAAAGCGAAGAGATTCCCACACAGGATCAGTGCTGACCAGCACTCACCCGCCGGAGCGGGTGGGGGCTGAGAGCTGAGGCTCGGGCTTCGGAGTTCAGATCCCAGGGAGACGACTGGGGTTGGCTGCGTGAACACAGCCTGAAGGGGGCTAGTGAGCCACAGCTAAGCTGGGGGGAGTCCGGGAAAAACCTGAAACTGCCTAAGACTCAAGAGACCATTGTTCGGGGTGCGCGAGGAGATTCAGAACACCGCCTAAACGAGCTTCACAGATGGTGCGAGCCACGGCTATCAGCGCAGACACCAGAGTCGGGCATGAAATCCTAAGGCTGCTGCTGCAGAAACCAAGAAGGCTGTGTCTAATTGGTAATTACCATTCCTAGTAATTGATATTTATTGGACATTCCATCCAAAACAACAGAATACACTTTCTTCTGAAGTGCTCATGAAACATTCTCCAGGATAGATCATATCTTGGGTCACAAATCAAGCCTCGGTGAGTTTAAGAAAATTGAAATCATATCAAGCACCTTTTCTGACCACAACGCTATGAGACTAGATATCGATTACAGGAAAAAACTGTAAAAATACAAAAACATGGAGGCTAAATAATACACTACTAAATAACCAAGAGATCACTGAAGAAATCAAGAGGAAACCATAAAATACCTAGAAACAAATGACAATGAAAACATGATGACCCAAAACCTACGGGATGCAGCAAAAGACGTTCTAAAAGGGAAGTTTATAGCAATACAATCCTACCTCAAGAAAGAAGAAACGTCTCACATAAACAACCTAACTTTAAACCTAAAGCAATTAGAGAAAGTACAAAAAAAAGAAAACCCAAAGTTAGCAGAAGGAAAGAATTCATAAAGATCAGATCAGAAATAAATGAAAAAGAAATGAAGGAAACAATAGCAAAGATCAATAAAACTAAAAGCTGTTTCTTTGAGAAGATAAACGAAATTGATAAACCTTTAGCCAGACTCATCAAGAAAAAAAGGGAAAAGACTCAAATCAATAGAATTAGAAATGAAAACAGAGAAGTAACAACTGACACTGCGGAAATACAAAGGATCATGAGAGATTACTACAAACAACTATATGCCAACAACATGGACAACCTGTAAGAAATGGACAAATTCTTCGAAAAGCACAACTGTCTGAGCCTGGACAAGGAAGAAATAGAAAATATAAACAGAACAGTCACAAGCACTGAAATTGAAACTGTGATTAAAAATCTTCCAACAAACAAAAGCCCAGGACCAGATGGCTTCACAGGCGAATTCTATCAAATGTTTAGAGAAGAGCTAACACCTATCCTTCTCAGACTCTTCCAAAATAGAGGGAGGAGCATTCCCAAACTCATTCTACGAGGCCACCATCACCCCGATACCAAAACCAGACAAAGATGTCACAAAAAAAGGAAACTACAGGCTAATATCATTGATACACATAGATGCAAAAATCCTCAACAAAATACTAGGAAACTGAATCCAAAAGCACATTAAAAGGATCATACACCATGATCAAGTGGGGTTTATCCCAGGAATGCAAGGATTCTTCAATATATACAAGTCAATCAATGTGATACTCCATATTAACAAACTGAAGAATAAAAACCATATGATCATCTCAATAAATGTGGAAAAAGCTTTCAACAAAATTCAACACCCATTTATGATGAAAACCCTCCAGAAAGTAGGCATAGAGGGAACTTTCCTCAACGTAATAAAGGCCATATATGACAAACCCACAGCCAACATCGTTCTCAATGGTGAAAAGCTGAAACCATTTCGTCTAAGATCAGGAGCAAGACAAGGTTGTCCACTCTCACCAGTATTATTCAACATAGCTTTGGTAGTTTTAGCCCCAAAAATCAGAGAAGAAAAAGTAATAAGAGGAATCCAAATAGAAAAAGAAGAAGTAAAGCTGTCACTGTTTGCAGTTGACATGATACTATACGTAGAAATCCTAAAGATGCTACCAAAAAACTACTAAAGCTAATCAATGAATTTGGTAAAGTAGCAGGATACAAAATTAATGCACAGAAATCTCTTGCATTCTTACACACTAATGATGAAAAATCTGAAAGAGAAATTAAGGAAACAATCCCATTTACCATTGCAACAAAAAGAATAAAATATCTTGGAAAAAACCTACCTAAGGAGACAAAGACCTGTGCTGAAAACTATAAGACACTGATGAAAGAAATTAAAGACGATACAAACAGATGGAGAGATGATATACCATGTTCTTAGATTGGAAGAATCAACACTGTGAAAATGACTGTCCTAACCAAAGCAATCTACAGATTCAGTGCAATCCCTATTAAATTACCAATGGCATTTTTCACAAAACTAGAACAAAAAATTTCACAGTTTGTATGGTAACACAAAAGACCATGAATAGCCAAAGCAATCTTGAGAAAGAAAAAATGGAGCTGGAGGAATCAGGCTCCCAACTTCAGACTATACTACAAAGCTACAGTAACCAAGACAATATGGTACTGGCACAAATCAGAAATATAGATCAATGGAACAGGATAGAAAGCCCAGAGATAAACCCACGCACATATGGTCACCTTATTTTTGACGAAGGTGGCAAGAATATACAATGGAGAAAAGACAGCCTCTTCAATAAGTGGTGCTGGGAAAACTGGACAGCTACATGTAAAAGAATGAAATTAGAACACTCCCTCTTACCATACATGAAAATAAACTGAAAATGGATTACAGACCTAAATGTAAGGCCACACACTATCAAACTGTTTGAGGAAAACATAGGCAGAACACTCTATGACATAAATCACAGCAAGATCCTTATTGACCCACCTCCTAGAGAAATGGAAATAAAAACAAAAATAAACAAATGGGACCTAATGGAACTTAAAACTTTTGTACAGCAAACGAAACCATAAACAAGACAAAAAGACAACTCTCAAAATAGAAGAAAATATTTGCAAATGAAGCAACTGACAAAGGGTTAATCTCCAAAATTTACAAGCAGCTCATGCCGTTCAATATCCAAAAAGCAAACAACCCAATCCAAAAATGGGCAGAAGACATAAATAGATATTTCTCTAAAGAAGATATACAGATAGCCAACAAACATGTGAAAGGATGCTCAACATCACTAGTCATTAGAGAAATGCAAATCAAAACTAAAACGAGGTATCACCTCACACCAGTCAGAATGGCCATCATCAAAAAATCTACAAACAATAAATGCTGGAGAGGGTGTGGAGATAAGGGAACCCTCTTGCACTATTGATTGGAATGTAAACTTATCCAGCCACTATGGAGAATAGTATGGAGGTTCCTTAAAAAACTAAAAATAGAACTACCATACGACCCAGCAATCCCACTACTGGGCATATACCCTGAGAAAACCATAATTCAAAAAGAGTCATGTACCACAATATTCATTGCAGCACTATTTACAATAGCCAGGACATGGACACAACCTAAGTGTCCATCAACAGATGGATGGATAAAGAAGATGTGGCACATATATACAATGGAATATTACTCAGCCATAAAAAGAAATGAAATTGAGTTATTTGTAGTGAGGTGGATGGACCTAGAGTCTGTCATTGACACTGAAGTAAGTCAGAAAGAGAAAAACAAATACCATATGGTAACACATATATATGGAATCTAAAAAGAAAAATAAATGGTTCTGAAGAACCTTGGGGCAGGACAGGAATAAAGATGCAGATATAGAAAATGGACTTGGGGACACGGGAAGGGGAAAGGGTAAACTGGGACAAAGTGAGAGAGTAGCATTGACATATATACACTACCAAATGTCAAATAGCTAGTGGGAAGCAGCTGCATAGCACAGAGAGATCAGCTTGGTGCTTTGTGACCACCTAGAGGGGTGGGATAGGGAGGATGGGAGGGAGACGCAAGAGGGAGGGGATATGGGGATATATGTATACGTATTGCTGATTCACTTCGTTATACAGCAGAAACTAACCATTGTAAGGCAATTATACTCCATTAAAGATGTTAAGAAAAAAACAAGTACGTTTTCTTGGCAAACCATTCTAAGTTAGAGGATGAGTGGAAACACATATGTGGGCCTGAAGGTACATCACCTTCATTGAAAGCAGCCGCTCTGCTGGATGCATATAGAAGTGGAATAAAGAGTAGCCTGGGTGTGGGCAATACAGGGGTAGGAAATTGAGATTCAAACTATTATGTATAAAATAAGCTACAAGGATATATTGTACAACACAGGGAATATAGCCAATATAATAACTATAAATGGAATATAACCTTCAAAAAGTGTGAATCACTATATTGGACACCTATAACTTACATAATATTGTATATCAGCTATATATCAATTAAAAATAGTAAAGTTTAAAATAAAGAGTAGCCTGGCAACAGTGTTGAAATAGGCATGAAGGTTTAATGAACTATGGCATATTAAGATATGCATTAAGAACTCATATCAGAGAGACCAGTTAATAGATATTCTCTAAAAACTGTTTTAAGGTGATCATAGAAATGGTCAAGGCTGATAATCATCTGATACCCACAGGTTAGTCACAGTGGCCTGAATCTATTCTAATAGAGCAGTGGTATATTCTGATTGACCAGTAACCACTCATACTTGTCATTAAATATTTTTAATGTCACTCTGGTTCATAGTAAACTTTTACATAAACTTTTGGTTTTCTTTAGCCATGTGTCACCTGCGTGTAAAGTTGAACTATGAGAGGTACAGGATCTCTTGTGTCTTATTCATGCCGAAGTATATGGCAGTTGGATAGTAGTGTAAATGAAGCCACATGATAAAGCTTACACATTTTTCTGATGCATCACTTTTTCCCACTGGTATGAATTTTATATTAAAGCAAACATAAATATATTGTGGAATAAAATGCAAAAATCACATGTGTTTTAAGAGAATGATTTTCAAGAAAATTTGTGTCTTTGGTGGGCTACCTTTGCGTTATTCCTTAGACTCTCATTCTCTACCTCTACTAGTATTGGTATTTAAGTAGAAAATTGTGAGAGGCACTGATTTAGGATATTTGTGGATACAGAATTGCTTTTACTATAGCTGGTCCCATAGTCCACCTCTATGTTATTTGTCACTTTAGAGAATCAGAAGGGCAAACTCTGCGAGATGGAAACTAAGAATTTATCTCCAGCATCCCTTCTCTTCTGTCATTAAGTTGAATTTTAGCCAACTCAAAGGCTGATAATTTATATTATAGCATTTTTATGTAAAAATGTTTTAGTTCACTAATTGCATTGAAAGTATCTTTTTTATTACTTCTTTTG
Source organism: Delphinapterus leucas (assembly GCF_059928025.1). Lineage (NCBI taxonomy): Eukaryota > Metazoa > Chordata > Mammalia > Artiodactyla > Monodontidae > Delphinapterus > Delphinapterus leucas. Next base: position 89,172,080 of record NC_143130.1, read on the forward strand.
TTAACATTTCATATTCTTCTGTTTAATTTTTTCCTTCCTAATTCTTGGAAACCAATGTATTTAACCAATTTTCTCTTTCAAAGAGCATTTAGAAAAGGTTACTCTGTTTATCTGGCTATTTTGCACAGTGCTTTCCATTTGTAAGTAAAGAGGTGCATTTAAAAGTTGAATAGGGGGCTTCCCTGGTGGCGCAGTGGTTGAGAGTCCGCCTGCCGATGCAGGGGACACGGGTTCATGCCCCGGTCCAGGAAGATCCCACATGCCGCGGAGCGGCTGGGCCCGTGAGCCATGGCCGCTGAGCCTGCACGTCCGGAGCCTGTGCTCCGCAACGGGAGAGGCCACAACAGTGAGAGGCCCACGTAAAGCAAAAAAATAAAATAATAAAATAAAAAAGACCACTAACTAATAATCCTAATCATCCAAGAGTAGGAAATACATGCTGAATGACCTAGACTCTTGTGGCAGCTCTGAACCTAACCAGCTATGTGATTTGGGATCTGTTACAATCTCAATTTCCTGGTCTACACATGAATAGTAAGGACTAAGGCCGCTTGCAGTGTTTAGATTCTTGAATTCTAAGTGTATGTAACTAGCGCAGATTTTATTTTCTAAAATTTTCACATTAAGTGTAAAACAAAAGGAGGAGGGAGGATAAAGAATTATAAGTAAGTGTTTCTAGAAACACTACCGGATTGGACTTACTGCTAAATGTTGGTTAATTCAGCGTTGCTTTGTAATTTGTTCATAACTATAACTCTATAGTCAGAGTATTTGGTCCTAATATAGCTCATAACTTATATACATACACACTGTTTCTGTTTAAATTTCCATATAATCATGTTTCACCCTTTTTAAAATAAAGTACGGTTAGTCTCATTATGAATTTTCTTTGATACTCAAACATTGAGTGAATTCATATAAAAAATTGATTATGTACAGACACTCTGCTAGACACTAAGGAAACAAATATGAAAAACATAGATCCTCAAAAAAAAAAAACCATGTAGGTCCTCTTCTGCTCTCAGTATGTTCACAAGACAGCAGTAACAGAAGCCTGATCTAGGAACCTAGGCTAGCAAGGCCCTTGAATCATACAACAGTTAAGAATATCATTCATGGCATTTCCCCAGAGTATATCTGAGGAAGGGCAATTTTTTCTAGCTTCCTGCAGCCTCATCATGTAGGTTGAGTCACAAGGAAATCAAATGAACCTATTATTTCTGTTAACTTAGCCTTTTCATGTAACTCTCTCTTATAAATGTATTATCAGTTAATATTTGTATAAAATAAAGGGACTTAAAAGACAAATATTTTGAAATTAAAACCACCCTTATTAGCATACCACCAATTTAATTTCGATAAATGTTGGCCTTCTACTGATGAACATTAAAGTGCTAACAAGATCTGCCAGTGCCAGAATTATGAAGTAGAAATTTATCTTTTCAATAAGGCCTGACCTCAAGCCTTCGTTGCTATTCAGGGCCTCAAATCCCTAAGTATAGACTCTACTTTGGGCATTGTGCTCTTGCCATTGAACAGGAAAACAACTTTCAATGCTGCCATATTTTGAATGGCAGAGATTTCTAGAGATTAGAAAAACTACTAACTTTAAATATGCATATTTTTTAAATGTTGTACTATTCTACTCATGAACTCAAATATAGTTTAACTTTAAAATCCTGTAAGTTCTTTTATCTACAGTGATTTTACTTATAAGATCCAATTTAGTTGACAAGAGTATGTGGCAAAACATATTTCACATTTTTGTATTGTTCCCTGTGAGACATCTATTGTAAGAATTGCTGCAAGCTGTCATTTTTGTCTGCTGTCCAGGATTTGCTGGCCTGAGTGCTGTGTACTAGACTTGGTGTTGCTCATGAGGGGGAGGGGGAACTTGCAATTGAGCCAGACGGTTTTGTTATTGCTTTAGAATTAAAAGCATATGAAACAGATACAGCTTATTAAGGTTTTTTTTATAAATAACATAAACTTAAATAACAAAACAGTAAAGTTCAAATACAACTTAAAATAGAGTTTAATGCGGTAACCACAGGATAAAAGCATGATTATTTGTGGGAAGAACATTATTAAAAGCCATATTCCCGAATATGAATTATACAAAAGATAGATTATGTTACTTGAAAAAAACATAAAAGATTTTTGAATTTTACTTTTAGGGATTATAAAATGTTATTTTGTCGTGAGTGAGATGAAGTACAGTATTATCATCATTATTGCTATTTTATATACAAGATTTTTGAAAACATCCTTTAAGCAATACCCTTTCAATTGGGAGCAGCATTAGGAATTTTGTTCTTGTTAACAGGTACAAGCATGTTCTAATCTTGTACTCTTGTAAAACTACCTCTTTGATTCATTTCCATAATAGAATTTTTGAGAATATTCCTTCTTTTCTGATTAGAATTTAAGTGGCTCATGATTTTTCACTAGAAAGCATTCAGATACTGCTCATCTTCCATAGTTAGTGTTGGCTTGATTATCTGACAAATCATTCCAGCAGCTTTTAGGTCTGACACATCTTATATAACATCATCTGCATTATTATTATTATAGCAGCCATTTTCTAAGCAGATAGGAATATTTAAATAATCATTATCAGATAATCAAATCTAACAGTCTTAAGGGTAAATTAATTTAAGAAAAAAACATTACTATTACTGACATCATGATTGTACAACCAGTTTTACAATTTTTTACAACTTTTAGTTACTAAATCTGATTTTTGTGTATATTTTTTCAAATCTTTCTTTAATGCAGTCTCTTAAAATAAACATAAATGCGCAAGTCCAGCTTGATCAGTTTTTCAGTAGTTTTCCAGCCTTTCTTGGTTACTTAAAAAAAAAAAAAAAAAGAAAAGAAAAAAGGAAGAAAACAGTCCACTTAAAGAAATCTCCCTGCTGGAACTGGTTTCTTATATGCCATATATGATTAGGTTATTGCCATAGGAAGAAAGTGGGCTGTTTTTTGTTCTTTCTTCGTTTTTTTCCCTCTTACAGGAACCCCCTTTTGATTTAAGGCAACAAACATTTCTCCTCCACTGTGTGTCCATTTAGCTGATGCATATGTGTTGTAGTGGTTTTCCAGAATTAATTCTTTGAAGTTACAATCTTCATTGCATTCTTTCTGCAAAGAACAACAAACAAACAACATTATCCAAATTATTTTTGGAGGGACTCAATTAGACAAAGAATAAGCAGTAATATTTAGTAGGATTAAAACATACATGACTTTTTTTGAGCGGGCATAATGCAGTTTGTTATATATACTTAGCATATTTGAAAAAAGGTTAAATTTTTTAAAAGATAAAATGATACACATTTAGTTATGCAACATAGTTTCAAACATGTAGCTTTTTGGCAGTCAGTTGCTACTATTCTTAAGTATTAAGAGCTATTTCCCCCTAATTAGCAGCTCTCATATTACTATGCCCAAGTCACTCTTTCCCTAACACTGACATTTTGATACAATTAGCAGAGCCTCTGCCTCCCTCAGCTGAAGGACATATTTCACAACTTTTCTTCATTTACTATTACACTGCCTGTGATAGTGATGGAAAATAAAAAGTTAATTTGTTCATCCAACTATTCATTCATTCACTGAAACCTGTATTTTTACGTAGTCTGTGCCAGGAATACAAAGGAAAGTCAATTATACTTTGTTATAGTGGGATGAACAGTTGCATATTTCATGTTATAATAAAGTGGGAACAATGGGAGTGCTTACAGTTCAAAGCCCATGATTGTGAGATTGATGTTGATAAACAAACGTCTGGATTTTTTTTCCCCAAGAATTTTCATGTCAGCAAAGTGCAAATTGGGTGAACTTTAACAAAAAGAGCTTTAATACTGACAGATGGACATTTTAGATTTTAAGAATCTAAAATACAAATGGAATTTTAGAGCTGGAAGGATCCTTAGAGGTCAGTTAATCTGACTTGTTTTACAGATGAAGAAACCAGAGTCCAGAGAACTTAAGCAAATTGTCCAAGATCACACAGAAAATTTAATTATTAAGTATAAAATGTTTTAATGAAATCATTGAATTATGTAGTTTGAGAGGAGTTAATTTCATTTTTACTTTTCAGAAAGGGAAGATATTTTTGACAAAAATAAATTTGAGAAATTAAGTCTAAGGTATCAATTATCAATACCTTTGCATAGAGTTTTCCTTCCTTGTTCATCGCAAGATAATATTCACTTTCCACTCCTTTGATTGCTACAATTCCAACGGCCACTGTCCTGATTTCCATGATGTCTGCAAGGAATCACAGAAAGATATGTCAGTTATTCACCCAGCTTTGCAGATTATCCAAGAATGACCATTTGTCCTTATTTCTGTTTCACTTGGAAGTTAAGATTATTAACATGATTATTTACTCAGCCTGAGACCCCCATCCACCCATAACATGTATACACAAACACCAGCTTAGTCCTTATTAAATGTGGGAAGTGCAAAACTATTGATTTTTTATTTTGTAGAAAAAGATATTTGGATTCAAAAAGAAGAGTTACATATTTGAATTTCGCTTTTTCTTCTCTAGAATTACATTTCTAATTTACTGTAATAGTAATAATAACATCAATAATACCTAAAGTTTATTCAATTCATACCACATGCAAAGTATTGTTTTAGCACTCATGTATTAATACATGTACTTATCACCAAGACTATAAGGCAAGTACTCATATTATCCCCAGTTTACAGATCAAGAAGCTCAGGTACAAAGAAGTAATTTGCCCAGATTCTCAGCTGGTAAGTGGCAGAAGTGGAATTTGAACCCAAAAGGTCTGGCTCTTAATCATTATATAATGCTATGAAAGTAAATAATTAGCTAACATCTTTAATTTTATACTTAAGCTTTATATTAATAATTATTGCTGACAAAATATTTCTTGAATATACTGAAAATGAATAAAATTCCGATTAAAGGCATTGTAAATGATGGTAAACAGAACCAACTACCTTTAAAAAATTAAATATTTTATTTTCATTTATTTTTTAAAAATTTTATTAGAGTATGGTTGATTTACAATGTTGTATTAGTTTCAGGTGTACAACAAAGTGAATCAGTTATACATATACATATAGCCACTCTTTTTTAGATTCTTTTCCCATATAGGCCATTACAGAGTATTGAGTAGAGTTCTCTGTTCTATACGGTAGGTCCTTATTAGTTATCTATTTTATATATAGTAGTGTGTATATGTCAATCCAGTCTACCAATTTATCCCTCCCCTCCCTTACCCCCTGGTAACTATAAGTTTGTTTTCTACATCTGTAATTCTGTTGCTCTTTTGTACATAAGTTCATTTGTACCCCCCAAAATAGTAAATATTTTAAACTGATAGTGAGCTTTTTGATAATGAAAACAGCATCTAAAACCAAATTATGAGTCCTGATCACAGAATATTTTATAACTTTATACCATTTAATTAATTTTTTAACCATTATTGAAATTGCCACAAGAAAACCTACTGTTTCATTATATATCATTTCCTAAAGTGCTGTATTTTAATACTCTAACTACAGTAAAAAAAAAACTCTCAATCAATTTTTTAAAATGGCATAGAAATTAAAAGTTTAGTGAACCATTTTATGTAACTACTGGTAATTATACTTTCAACTTGAGACATTCTCTTTCTTCCGCTTAACATAATGCAAAGAAAATTCCAAGTGAAAATTATCTGCATAAATCAAGTTTCCAGAAGCTGTGTTCTAAAATAGTCACTTAAGTGGAGGAAATTCTAATTTTTTATTCCATGCCTTCACTTCATCCTCTTATTTATTCTTCTGGCTTCATTTTTCCTATCTGGAGAATAAAATTTTTACCCATTTCATCAGGATCAATGTAGCCTAATTAATATGTGTTATCTGTTCCCAATATATGCTGCATATAGAAGTCATTTTCCCACTATACTATGGTTAGCACTAGTCAGAGCCCATCCAATTGAGAGTTCTACAGCTGCTCATCTAGAAATTGAGGTCTATGAAGAAAATGCAAAGGAATGGATATTTATCTTTTAAAGTATTTATGAAGCATTGTCAGAATGCATAGAACTGTGTGGTAATTTTAGGATACAAATTAAGAAAAACAGCACTGGTTTCTGAACTCCAGAAGTTAAAATCTAGTATAAACAGCAAAACACATATGTAAACACACACGTAGATACACCTTAATTAAAAGAAAAGAAAACTTCTGGAGACACAGCCCTGAAGGAGAGGCTAAGGGAAATGTTAACAGTTGCTTACAAGCATGTGAAGGATGTGATGCTGATGCATTCATGCAAAATTCAACAAATCTTCAGTGAGAGCCAATTCTGTGCTAGGCTCAATTCAGTGACAAACCCTGCCCTTTTGGAGCACTTTATCTGGCAGCTAACTCTTCTTGTTCAGCAAAGGAAGATCAAAGGGAAATAATTTATTACGTAGCAGAATCCAAATAGGTGAAGTTTATATCAATAAACTCAATGAAGAATACTAAAGAAATTCACTGATTCAACCTATTTGCAATACCTTCAAAATTGAGTAAATATATCTATTTAAAAACATACGGAATAGTTGATTTCTAAAGATCTTACCACTGTAAAATGTGAAGTCAGTTTTCTCCTCCTAGTCCCTTTCTCCTGCTATTTCCCTCTTTATTCAATATTTTCTCTTAGAAAGGAGAGTACTGATGCATAGGCTTAGAGTATCTTTCATGCTCAGTTTTAATTAGGGAATGAAATCTGTCACGTTTGCTGGCTTTTTCGTTTATAGACCAACTGTCTACAAAATATAACTATAGAATGATAGAGGTATTGTTGATTATGCTATGTGGACACTTTCCCTTCAGGTTCAGTCATGACAATATATTCATATTGTCCCGTCTCTAAACCCTTTTCATCTATCCCCTGCCTGCCCATTGCCCACCATATTTTTGTTACACTCTGACACTTAATAAGTGATAAACATTGTTAATCTTATCCCTCCGCACATTGGGGTTAAGGACATCAAAAAATCTTTAGATTTTTAACAACCCAATTAAAAAATGGGCAAAATGTCTGAACAGATACCAAAGTAGATACACAGTTGGCAAATAAGCATATGAACAGATGTTCAATCTTTAAAGATTCTACTTTTAACCAGGATGAGGACAGACTTGAAAATGGCAAGGTTCCTGACACAGTAATATTGTATATTGTTTGATGTATTTAAAAAATCATTTTACTAGGAAATCAACAGACCTAAAAATATATTTCTTGGAAGAACATTAAGTAGTGCTGGCAGAATTAATACGCTATCAATCCTGACTTTCTGGTCTGTTTTGCCCCGTGTGCTGTGCCCTTTTTTATTCAAGAAAACCCAAGAATGAAGAAACTAAAGTTATCATTCTTTCATTTAAGTGCAGAGTAGGAAGTAGTGTTCCTACAGATTTTAAAGTGTTTTAACTTTCCTGTTTTCAAAAAAAGTTTTTATTAAGAATTTATTTTTTAGAGAAGTTTTAGGTTCACAGCAAAATTGAGGGGAAGGTACAGAGATTTCCCAACTACCCCCTGCTCCCACACATGCATAGCCTCCCCAGTTATCACATCCCCCACCAGAGTGGTACAGTTGTTATAATTAATGAACCTACATTGACCATCATTATCAACCACAGCCCATAGTTTACTTTATGGTTTACTCTTGGTGTTTGGACATGTATCATCATTTTTGCATCATACAGAGTATTTTTACTGCCCTAAGAGTCCTCTGTTCTCGACCTGTTCATTTCTCTCCCTTGCCCGCAACTCTTGGAGACCAGTGATCTTTTCACTGTCTCCATGGTTTTGCTTTTTCCAGAATGTTATATAGTTGGAATCATAGAGTATGTAGCCTTTTCAGGTTGGCTTCTTTCACTTAGTAATACGCATTTAAGGTTCCTCCATGTCTTTTCATGAGTTAGCAGAAAAAAAATTCTTAGTGTTTGATCATGTAAAAATCCACCAATCCCAGCTCCTTCAATATTTCTTTTCCCTGAATGTTTTAAGATTTATATTTAAAAGTTTTGAGGGGCCATATATTAATATAGATGTTCTAGCATGATAACTAAGAGTTATTTTAAAGTTGAAAATAAGTGGAAACAGTGGCTTAATGGTTATTAGGTCACTCAGAACATTTAATTTTGTCCTCGACCAAATATACTTTCTTGGGCACATTAAAACTAAGAATTGGTACCAAAAAAGAAAAACATTTTAATGTTAAATGACTTTTATGATTTTCTGTCAAGCTGGGATTGTTAGATGGAAAATTTTCACCATTATATATTTATATTACATTCAAGGCTATAGATTCCATTCATTTTTATATCATAGAAGTACATCCAAATACATACATACATGTACACAAAAAATACATCTCATATTTCCAAAATAAAGAACTCTTAAAACTCAACAATAAACAAATAAGCAACCCAGTTAAAAAGCGGGCAAAAGGTCTGAACAGATATCTCATCAAAGAAAATACACCGATGGCAAATAAGCATATGAAAATATGCTCAACATTATATGTCATTAGGGACTTACAGAATAAAACAACGAGATACCACTACACAACTATTAGAATGATTGAAATTTTTTAAGATACCACTTGCAGACAAGGATGCAGAGCAACTGGAACTGCCATTCATTGCTAGTGGGGATGTAAAGTGGTACAGCCACTTTGGAAAACAGTTTGGTTTCTTACTGAATGCTAAATATACTCTCATCATACAATCCATCAATCCTGCCATAAGTGTTTATCCAATTGAGCTTAAAATTTAAGTCCACACCAAAACCTGAACATGAATATTTATAACAGAGTTTTATTCTAAACCATCAAAACTGGAAGCAACCAAAATGCCCTTTAGCATATGAATGGATAAGCTATGGTACATATGTACTTTGGAATATTTTTCAGCGATAAAAGGAAATAAGCTATCAAGACACAAAAAGATACGGAGGAACCTTCAATGCATATTGCTAAGTGAAAGAGGTCAGTCTGAGAGACTCCATACTGTATGATTCCAGTTGTATGACACTCTGGAAAAGGCTAAACTATAGAGACAGTAAAATGATTAGTTGTTGCCAGGGGCTTAGGAAGAGGGGAGTAGGATGAAAATGTGAAGCTTGGGATTGTTAAGGCAGTGAACCTGTTTTATATGATACTGTAATAGTGGATACATGATATTATACATTTGTCAAAACACATAGAACTATACAAGGCAAAGAGTGAACTTTAGTGTAGACTATGGAGTTTAGTTAACAATATGTAATTACTGATTCATTAATTGTAACAGATATACCACATTAATGCAAAAATGTTAATAGTAGAGGGACTGTGTGGGGAAGTGGTAGTGGTATGTAGGAACTCTACTATGTACTCATTTTTTCCTGTAAATCTAAAACTGTTCTAAAGAAAAGTCTATTAATTTAAAAAGTACAGTCTACATTTTAATTAATAACATTATATGATTGAGTGTATAAGAAACTATAGAGTTGACGCTTGAACATAGCAGGAATTGGGGCACCGACCCTGGCAGAGTAGAAAATCCATGTATCAGAGTCAGCCCTCTGTATCTGTAGGTTCCGCATCCTCAGGTTCAAGCAACCACAGATCATGTGCTACCTTAGTACATATTTATTGAAAAACAAAATCATAAGTAGACTAACACAGTTCAAACCCATTTTGTTCAAGAGTCAACTGTAGTGGAACTTTTTATGATTTATTCTTAACCCAAATATGTAGTAATTCTGGGGTTTGTTATTAATTACTACTATTAATGTCTTTGGTGATGGATTAAGATCGCTTACCAAGTTAATGACTACTCTTTGTGAAATATGGACAGTTATGAGGAGTAAGTTTACAATGCAAACACACTTTGGGAAGTGTAGGAAATACAAATACTCTATATACAGACCACTACTACACTCGTGTGTGATATCTCTCAGGTGTATTGGGATAGAAAAATAACTGAGGTCCAGGAATATTTTAGAAACCTGACCTGGTGACTTTAATTGTGATGTCATCAAAATATATGGATATTAATAAAATACATATCAAAATTCAGTTAGTATTTCCTCCTACAGAAAACAAAAATGAATGATACCAAGCAGTATATACCAAATGCTACAAAGAACAGGATGGAAAATCAATTCAACCGTTATTCAGAAGAAAGAGGTGTTACATATCCTAGGTGGTCAAGGGAGGATTTGAGGAACAGATAGAACTTGAATTACATCTTGAAGGATAGATAAGGTTTACATAGGTAGAATGGAAACGTCATGCTAATTGAGAAATAAAAGTATATGTAAGATAGTAGAGTCAACGATTCATAAGTCATTTTCAGAAGATTGAAATTAGAGCTATCTGTCTGGAGTAGGAAACATATCAAGAGATAGAAAAAGGTGGAAAAGGAGTTAGGATGAGATTGTTGAGGGCCTTGATTGCCAATTTAATGAATTTTAACTTTTATTTGTAGACAATGAGGGGTCATTGAAGGTTTGAAATTTGAAAAATGTCAGGATATAAATTGTGTTCTAGAAAAATTAATTGGATGTGCAGAGTAGTTAGAGAAAATTACTAGACTTGTATAAGCCTGATTTTCTTCCTCTGCTAATAGTATGAGTTGACCCATAATGGGCTATTGTTGTGACTTTTAAGTAAGTTAATAAATAAATATTTTCAAAATGTCTCAGTTTAACTTCGAATACAGGAAGTATCAGTAGTTATAACCCATATGAACAAAAGCTCTTTGGTGTCCTCAATAATTTTTATGAGTGTAAGTTGCCTCAAGTCTAAAAAGTTTGAAAACACCTTTTCTAGATTAATTTTATTTCCCCTGGTCTGTTTAGTTGCAGTTTGTACTTTGTATATTGTACCCTTATTATTGTAGGTTAAATAGTTTTGGCCACTTTATATAACTTTCTACATACATAGGTTTGTAAATAAAATCTCCATGGCACATGCATACAGAAATGCTCAATATATTCCAAAATGTCTGGAGAATTTCTTAATGATATTTTAAAACATCAAGTTGCAAATTATAATTAAATTATGTAAGTAAATAGTAAAGCATGTAAACCATTTGTTTGATCAACTTGGTTACTAGTTTAATGTTAGTATGGTTTTAATTAAAGAGTAAGGCTAAGAAATGTATTTACACTGCTCTGATTTTTGTACGCTGTTACAATTACAAGAACAGGAAAGAATTTTTCTAAATATGTGTTGTGTATTTAAATCCTGTATCTTAGTGTTATATTTTTTACATATTGTGCATGTGATTGCTCCAATTATTATTAAACCTGTGTGTGTGCATGCACACACAATATTGTAAATTCAAAAGAATTGACTTCAAAGAACAGTAGACTCTTGATTTTGTATACTTGTGTCTCTCTTGGACATCTTCAGTCCCTCCCTTCATTGTCTTTTGATTACAAAAATCCACTTTCCAAATTTTTCTCTCAATAAGGCTGTTTTAAGATATTCATAGACCCTAAGTACTACTATTTCCCAAGACCACCCTATACCAATCTGACATTAAAATACATCCATATTTCTCATTAGATACAATATTTTATAACTATTTTAAAGTTTTATATAAATTTTCTTTTGAAATTACTTGGCCTAAAGTAACTCATTTTATTTATCATTTGCTATCAACTTTCTGCAAATATTGTACATTCTAGGGAGTTCTTGCAAAGTGAAAAAAAATTATCAAATTGTTTTCAAATGTTATGAAAAATATTGATAAATTTAATAAATAATGAAGTTGGCTTGATATATTTTATAAGTTAAATATTTGCTAATCTCTTTTTATTTTCTGGTCAAATTTTACTGTCAATATCTAAATTTCAAAGGTTTAAATATATTTGTAAGCTTGATGTTTTCACAGGCACTAGGCTCTGTGCCTAAGGGCCAAATGAATAAAATGTCCCTGCCCTTAACTCTGAAATCTTTTCAAAAGACTATCCCACTTCCTTTTCACTAGCACCAAATTTCTTGAACTATAGGCTAAATCTGCTCACTTTTCCTCAATTTAACACTTGCATTCTAACTTTTAATCTGTTTAATGGCTTTATCTCTTCAAGGCCATTAATGACCTCCTCAGCGCCAAGTTCAAGAGTTTTTCAATAGTCATAAATTTCTTCTCTGCATCTTTTGGCACTCTCAACATCCCTAGTTCTATTCCTAATTCTCACTGTTTCTCTAATCTTGCACTACCTTGATCTATTAATTTTTTTAAAATGGTTAATTTTTGTGTAGCCATATCTATGTATCTTTTTTGATAATTTATTGTATTTTTTTATGCTTAAAAGTATTTTTTACATTCCACTATCTGAAATACATTTTATTCTAGCTTTTGTAATGTAAGTTTTAAATATATCTCTTAAATTCATCTGGAATTAATTTTGGGATATGATGTGAGATGAAACTCTAAACTGATATTTTATGCCAAGACTGAATCAGGAAGAAATAGAAAATATGAACAGACCAATCACAAGCACTGAAATTGAAACTGTGATTAAAAATCTTCCAACAAATAATTTTTTCAATATTAGTTATTAAATACGTCATTACATTTTTTACTGATGCAATGCCTCTCTTTTACCTTACATTGGCTATCTTGTTTTGTCCCATTGATGAATCTATCTGTCTGCTATATACCCACACTAATTTATTGTAGGTTGCCAATTCTGAAGTGACTCATTACATTTATAGGTAGCTCTGATCCTAGGTGTTACTAAATACTCTCAGATATATCCTCTGAAGCTATGCAGAATAAATCAAAACCTTTTCCACATAACACCCCTTCAAAGAGATGAAGACATTGGTCATGCCCCTCCATCAGGCAAAGCATCCGTCTGTAGTTTCTTCAGCCACACCCAGACTCTTCACCAGTTATATTATATTACTTACTTAAAACCAGCTTCTCAGCAAGAACTAGATCTATATAGATAGCCCAAGACAGAATACTGTTCATTATTTCCCTTAATATAGACCATAAACTACAGTAATATAATCTCACCATCTTCCTTAAGCGTATTTTTAATCATTTCATTATTTTGGAGTACTGATATAATAAAAAGTGTGCATATCAAAAAAATTTTATTTCAGATTAGTATATTTTGAAGGTTATTTTATAAAGTTTAAGTATAATCATAATTCATATTTTATATATAAAGACAAATATCAGATATCCCTTTTAACATGATTTATTTCTTTATTTTTAAAGCATGCTTTGAGGACAAAAAATTTCAAAATGATCTTATGTGGTATGTGCAGAATTGAAATGTATTAAATTAAATGTAAATTAAAATATGAATGTCAGAGTGTTAAAGGTGACAAAATACACTTTGCTACTCTGATATGATTAATAGACTATTTCTATGCTTTTAAAAAATTAGGTCATTTATTTTTACAATTTCATCTAGTTTTTAAATGGTGAGGTAGGAGAAATAGTGTAATTCTGCTCTTTGTAAGTAGTGCTCCACGAATAGAGTACTGCAGATATAGAGAGTCATTATACCCCCCAAAAAGTGAAGCCAACTCCAGTATGATTATCACAGTATTTTCTGCAACATATGAAATTATAGCAAATATTCATTGAGTGTTTACTATTGCCAGACCCCATTCTAGGCACTGGGATTTTACCAATCTGGAGAAGAGTGTCTAAAAGTGAATTGTGGAGTTATCTTTATGCTTCTTATTAGCTTATATTTAACTCAGTATCCTTTATGCTTCCTATTGTTAACTGACAGCCTGTTAAGGTTATAAATTTAACACCATATGACAATGAGTGAACATATTTATATAATAGTGAAAACCATCATGATTTGATTATGTAGTGAAAGGATTAGTTAACTAAGTCATGAGCAAATTTGTCTCATCTCTCTAATTGCCAGGCATCTGTATTTGATATGTCTGTGTAGGCACTCAAACCATTCTTTTCTAAAGAATGATTTTTTACAAAAATATATAGAAGTTGTGAGAAGATTATGCCTTTAGTTAACTTAATTTGCCAAACACCTTGGAAACCCCTGGGTGATATACATAAAATCACTGGAGAAATGATTAGTTGAATTTTTTAATTCAGCCTAAGATTATGTTAACTATTTTAGAAGCAGTGACACATTGATGGCTTATATTGAGGTTGTAAAGTACACAAGACTTTATGCATGTAAGTAAATCACATCGCCATTTTGTCATCATGTGATTTTTTTTTTTACTAAAGTTCAGGTCTTTATATTTCTGTCTAATATTCAATATCCCTGTCTGTCAGAATGTTTAAAGTTTTAATTCAGCCACCTTAAATCCTATTTGTAAATTGATACGGAATAATTATAAGTAAATGATACATGAGTATATTAGAAAATTATGGTACCCGACATATTAGCTATTCCTTTCGTTTATTTGTCATCAGCAAATTTGAGAGATGTCTTCATCTCTAATGTGCAATGTTATGTAGCTTTTTTCCATCTTCTATTAATCATTGCCCTTTGCACTTTTTTACACCCATTAGAAGTTATAAGTTTTGATCCTAGCTCTTTTCTCTTGAGGCATACTGGGCTTCCTATTCTCTCCTTGTCATATCTGCAGTCCTTAAATCTTCATGCTATGACAGCATGGTGTCATTCATTCAATCATATGCAGGCATTTTTCTCCCCCACTTTCTGAGCAAAGACTATTTATTTTTCCCCTATTTCCATTCTCCTCTTTTTCCACAGCTGTAGAATTTTTAGCTGGCTGCACATAATGAACATGACATTTCCCAGTCTGCCTTGCAGTTCAGTTTGGCCATGTGACCAAGTTCTAGCTGATGCGATGTAAGTGGGGTGAAATATCCCATGGCAATTCCCAGAAATCTTCCATAAGAGATAGCCAGCAGGAACCCCTTATACCCACTTTTTCTTCCTTTGTTCCATTCTCCTGCTGGAATATGGATTCTACCCTAGATTATGAGAACAAAGTGATTGTGGAACTGTGAACTGACTGGAGCCTGTTAACTCTCAGATGATTTTATGGAGCAGAGTTGTCACTTCTCTAGATGTTCACTGGCTGGAGAAATAAATGATTTTGTTTAAGCCAAACCAAATCTTTAACTAATACACATCAATTTCATTTTCCCATCAGGCACATTCTTCACAAAATGCACATAAAAATACAGGAGCCCATTTTTTCAGTTATTATAAGCCACCAGCCAGAAAGGCAAATTCTGTATTCAAAGGGAAGTCCTATTAAGTATTGTTAATAGTCAGGTACTTACTTTCATAGTTTTTTTTTTTTTCCACTGCTAAAGTCAGGAATTTAAACTAGACGAAGAAATGAAAACAGGACCTGTGCTCTCATGCCCTTCATTTTCCTATTCAGAACTTCAGTATCGCTAGAGATTCCAAGTTTCTTCTGGTGCTGTCATTCATTCCTACATGTGTCAGCATTCAGTTAGCTTGGTGAATCTTCACCAGTCCTCCATTACATTGATACACCCATCAGGAATACCCTGCCCCCACTCCACAGTGAGTTATGTCAAGCACGTGTTCATTTGCTTCCTAGGTAGCGAATGACCTAATTTCAGCTAGCTTTTCTTTTTTTTTTTCATAAATGTATTTATTTTTGACTGTGTTGGGTCTTTGTTGCTGTGCGTGGGCTCTCTCTAGTTACAGTGAGCAGTGGCTTTTCTTGTTGCGGAGCATGGGCTCTAGGCACACGGGCTTCAGTGGTTGTGGCTTGCGGACTCTAGAGCGCAGGCTCAGTAGCTATGGCACACAGGCTTAGTTGCCCTGTGGCATGTGGGATCTTCCCAGACCACGGATCGAACCTGTGTCCCCTGCATTGGCAGGCGGATCCTTAACCACTGTGCCACCAGGGAAGCTTTTCTGACTGTTTTTCTTTTTTTTTTTTTTTTTTTTTGCAGTACGCGGGCCTCTCACCATTGTGGTCTCTCCCGTTGCGGAGCACAGGCTCCGGACGCGCAGGCTCAGCGGCCATGGCTCACAGGCCCAGCCGCTCCGCGGCATGTGGGATCTTCCCGGACCGGGGCACAAAACCCGTGTCCCCTGCATCGGCAGGTGGACTCTCAACCACTGCACCACCAGGGAAGCCCTGACTGTTTCTTATTGTGACATAAAGCATGAGATGCTGTTGCCAATCTTTCAGAAAGACCTGATTCACCATTCTTGGTTAGAACAGCGTAACTGTTCATTTGTGAAAAAAACAATTTATTGGGTACTTAACTATGTTCAGTATTCTGCATATATGTTCTCTTTCTCATCTATAATTACTTCATTTGCCATATTCTTAATGATAGGTTAGATTCCCTAGCCTCTTTAGTTTTTTTCTTCTTGGCTTCCTTCCTGAATTAGTTATTTTTTTAAACCCACTATAAAAATTCTTCTCTAATAAGCTGTAGCATAGAAAAGAGTATCTCAAGCCTTTTCACTTTCACATCTAGCCAAGAAAAACAGCTTATATTTCTGTTACACATGGTGGCCATCTCAGACACAAGGACAAACACAACAGTTACGTCCCAAGTCCCTCCCAATAGTTCACTGATGTCCTTACATCCTGGAATTTCTCCTGGCTAGTCATTGAGTTCCTGGAAGAATTTCTTTTCATTCTTTCTGGATGGTTCCCTTCTCACTGCCTGTATACTTTGTTAATCTTCTAAATGGAGCATAATACTGGAATGAACCACCTTGATGTCAAACCTAGCTTCTTTCAGTAAATATGATAAAACACAAATACTCAACATATTCTTGACAACAGTGGTTCAAATTATTTCTATCCCATTTGCTCATTCCTCTTGCTGTGCCCATTTCCTCAGCTTCTAGGCCCAATGGATGTTGAGGCTAAGACATAAGAATAGGGAATTAGACAAGTCAAGGATCATTTTAAACCTGGCTAATTTTCAGAATGAGTACATGAGAAGAAGTTGGGGTGGGACTAATAATGTGTTGAGTTTTATGAAGATGCTGAGTTTGAAAATTTGGCACTTTTCTGTATCTTGTTCCTAAATTTTACATAAGCAAATTACTCTGTGATCTAAATCCACAATTAAATTCTAGCTGTGCTAGATGTATAAGATTAACAGAATTGTTTGTTAGCAATAAAAAATAATTATGTGGGGCTTCCCTGCTGGCGCAGTGGTTGAGAGTCCGCCTGCCGATGCAGGGGGCATGGGTTCGTGCCCCAGTCCGGGAAGATCCCACATGCTGTGGAGTGGCTAGGCCCATGAGCCATGACCACTGAGCCTGCGCGTCCAGAGCCTGTGCTCCACAATGGGAGAGGCCACAACAGTGAGAGCCCCACGTACTGCAAAAAATAAAAAAAATTTTTAAAAATAATTATGTGTAGCACCAAAAGTTTTCAGGTGATATTGGACTTTTAAAAATATGGCAATAATGTTAGTGTTTTTAAATTTTTTAACATTTACCCAGCATTCCCGATATTCACAGTGTTAAAGGGGAATATCTGTAGCCTTACATGAACTCCTCTAAGCCTGCTTCCCCCTTTAATCTGTAATCTACAATCACATCCTGGAATTTCATCATTTTCCATGCTCTGATCCCAATACTGAGGTCTTCAAAAGATGAAGTAAATCAAAATGTCCCAGTTTGATTATCATTGCATGCAGGGCTTAAATTTTACCAGTGGGAATGATATTGAGACATGTATTGAAGCATAACTACTTTTTCTATTTAATACCTTCCTCCATTGATAAAATGGAATCATTGAACTCTTTAATTGTACTATGGAAATGAGAATTCTTTGGTTTGAAGTGGCTAGATAGTTCCTCAGTTCTTTCCTTACCATTATTTTTCATTTTGAATTTGTTTTTTTATTATTATAACTTCCTGGAGTCATAAAATATTGAAAGATAATGGCAGTATATTGTAGCCAGTAGCTTCTCAATCATGTTATTGCTACTATCAACCACTTTTAAAGGCGTAGCTTAGTTGTGACAAGATCTTTGTAAGTAAGATTGTTTTATTCACTGATTCCAGCAGTTGTTATAAATGAGCTCCTCAACTACTTTTAGTCTGCTCTTTAGTGAAATCAGGATCTTTAAGTAAATACTTTGTTGGATTCTTAGTGACAACTAGTAATTTAATCCGTAAGTCACTGTTTCGGCTTTGACTACAAAAAGAAAGCTGTTTTTACTGTTCTAACTCTGAGAAAGGGAATAAAAAATGTTGTGCCATTAAAAGCCAAATGATTTGTTGGTGTGAGATTTAGAATGAAATAAAATAACGTTTATAAATTGTATATAATTATGAGAACTGAATATAAAATATTTTGATGATTAAACTAATTTTAATGCTCCACACCCTTCAAATAGAAGTAGAATTATGTTTAATTTTTAAAGTATCTCTGGAGGAAGTAGCAGTTTTGTTTATAGATGGTACTCAGTGAAATGAATGATATATTTACCTCTAGTCAAGGAATGATTCTTTAAAGCAAATGTGTTCGAAAGTAGAGTAACATAAATCATATATTGACCATTGTAGATAAATTGCTTATAGGAAGATAAAAGACTCATGTACTACTTTAAATCTGTTTGTCTTCAATTTATTTTTCAGATAGTTTATGAGTCATTTATTTTCTTTTAAACAACTTATGCCTGGAACTTCTATCATGAACCAAGTTTTATCAAAATGTGAAAATTGCTTAAGAACGTGTAGCTGCCAGTATTTTGTTTCAAGGTGTCAACTGAAACACAAGCAAGTGACCTTTAGTAACGTATGCATGTTATTCAAAATCAACTTCCTCAAAAATTATAGTAAAACAGACAAACACCAAATTATCTTAGGTTGAAATAAATTTGTTCTATCAGGTAAGAAAAGTGACTGCTTAACGTGAAAGACAAATTTTATTTTCAGGCTAGTGTTGGTTTAGGACCAGCAGGTGGGTATGCTGCGCACACACTGACTTTGCTGTCCAGAGGCAATAATTCAGGGTCTGAGTTGGGAAAGAAGTGAATTCACTTTCCCTGCATTTCTTTATTGGCTTCCACTTGGAGTAGGTGACATAAAGGACTTTGTGGAGGTAGTGACCTCCAGCAGGTTCCAGTTTCTCTTACTTTGCCCACGAACCCCAGAATCCACTGTTATAAGATAACATAATTGATACATGTGGGTGATAATGCTAATCTTGTCTTTGGATCACTTTACCCTAAAAAGGCATGCCCTGTAACTGTTAAATAACAGATCTAAGACAGAACTTTGGAATACACTAAAAGAAATTAGAAAACTAATCAAATCAAAGCCAGCATAAACGAAACACAAATAGATAAATTATTACCGAAACCCAGAAAGTGTAATTCCCATCAAACCAGCATGAAACTCAAAACAGTTCCACATGATTGCATAATTGCTGGTATCAAATGTAACTGAAATGTTCTGCAACAAGAGAATTGATTCCACACTGTCATCATCACTGGGGGGGAAATCAATTATGGTTCTTATCAATCCTATATCTATTCTATAATGATGTCCAAAAACACTTAAATGACTTGTCAGGTTAGGTAAAAAGAATCATGTCATTCATTCAGGGATTTATTAAGAAAATAAATGAAATATTAGAAAAAAACTTTAGAAAGTACATTGGCTTGTGGTACAGCGATGGCAATGTTTTGTTTTGCAAGAATTTATGTTGCAACAGCTTGTTTCAGCAGGGTTAGAACTATGCCAGAATTAGAAGCAACTATTCAGTTGTGCAACAAAAAGGATGATTCCAGTGGCATATTACTGAATAATATCATGGGAACATCATTGAACTTTATTACACAGAATTAAATTTCTGTACCAATTTACTGACCTTTCCTTATCATTTATGGCCTCTGGAGCATAAGGGGGCCAATTTTCCCCTTTGGGCCAGGGAAAGCCTGTTCCCTGAGTCAGACAGGAAGAAATACTCTGTCCTTTTATCTCTGAGGGTTCTATACTTTTATTCAGAAAGAATTCTTTACCTAATCATGTAAAGTATTTACATCTGCTAAATACAGCACTTTACTGTCCTTAAAATGGCTCCAAAATTATCAGAATAGGTACAGATACCATATCAGTAGATGAGAGATAAATATCATATTTGTATGTGAAATAGAAATAATCTCTTCCTACTACCTAGAAAATCTCTCCCATATTCTGACTTTTCCTCAAGTCTAAAGTACCTCCAAAAGGGAACCTAGTTTTTTATTACATAGGACTAGAGATAAGGCTCAAAAATATATATATCTTGGATGCATAACACATAGACATAAATTCATACTACGTTGTAAGTGACTATATCTTCTCTGACAGCAGAATTTGATTGTGCTAGAAGGGAATGAGTATAAGGACACCAAGAATGAAAATGAAAGGGGAAATGGTCATAAAAGGAAGAAGTTATAGAAACTTTCATTCACACTTTGCATACAGCTAGCTCTAGGAGTCAACACATCTGTAGGCTTCATCTAATTCATAGAGACACCAGCTTAGAAGATAAACCACACATCCACTTCATCCCTCTATTTTAACTTCAGTATGTCCTGTGAAGTTTTGCTGTCTGGCAGATATATAATGTAATCTATCCTCTTTCCCTCTTTAATTTATATTTAAATATTCTGCCACCCAGGAAATAAAATAATTCTAAACACTTTTTGGTTTTTAGATCATGATGGTAATCAGCATTGAAAAATTAAATCATGATTTAAAGCCATTTTGGTCATTGGCTTTTAGTAAGTTTTAGGCACACATTTGTTGCTAGCAGTCTAAATGAAGAGTTTAATACAGATTAGTTATGTTTTCAACAGAACTGAAAATGAAAAAGAAATAAAAAATATGAGTTTACTGAGGAAGATAGTGAAAGTATTAAAAAGGAGATCCAGACACCCCAAACTCTTACCAGAAACTATCACATTTGCCCTTTCTGTATTACCAAATGTGTATCTAGTACTTCTCTTCTGCTTCCATTGCCATCACTTTAGTCCAGGCCTTCGTCATTTGTAACTAAACTATTATTATAGTTTTTTAAACTAGATCACTACCTCCAGCCACTCTGACTTTATATTTACCCTTTTTGTATTCATAAAGGACACGTTTTAAAGGTTACTCTTCTGCTCCCAGACTTTCAGTGGTATACTCTACTGTAAAGCAAAATAAAATAAAACCTCTTTTCCTTGGAATTCAAAGCCCTCCAAAATCTGACTCTAGCCTACTTTTAGAATTTTCTCCCATTGTTCCTCTACAACGTACATGAGCCTTTGGCTCCAAACTGATTTACTCATTGTCTTCCTCTCCCATACAAATTGCCAGAAACTTTTCTTGCGTCTGCCCACCAGTTCCCGTAATTACATTGCATCTCTATTCCAGTATTTCCCAAACATTGCCTCATGGACTGGCTGCACGGAATCACATGATGAGCTCTTAAAAATTTCAAACGCCCAGTTCCTACTCCTCAGAAAGTCTTATCCAATAGATTTGAGGTGAGGCTTGGGAATCGTTACTTTAACAGCTTCCATTTAGCGACACACTTCTTTCAAAGCCAAATAGAAATTCAAGTTTTTCCATAATGTTTTACAGTTTTCTAATCTGTCGTCATCTGTTTTACTTTAAGAACACACTGGTATACTATGAATTAGCAATCACCTCTATTCTTCTATTGTTCCTCAATTTTAGCCTATTTTTTTCCATCTATGTTACAAGCTGTTTGAGATTATTTTATAATTCTGCAAATCCCTAGTACTTAGTGTAAGGCTTTGTACTTGGCAGGCTCTCGTTAAATGCTGAAGTGTAGATAGAATAATACATAAATCCCATATTAACTAGTGTGCCATATTATAAATCAGCAAATATAAATCAGTAATATTCCAGGGTTAAAGAATTAACGAGTGTCTTAATCATCAGAAGAAGCTAAGGGTAAGGACTGATTAACCAGAAGTATCTGTTAAATTTCCTTTTAATTTTCATTACATTTTTTGAGTTTATCTAATTAGATAAGCACAAAATTCCATGGTTAATTCAAACTATAGTTCATCTCAGATTATATTTTATGATGCCAACTCAAAAAAGTTGAGAGATTCCAAACATCTCTAGTTACCTAACCAGTTATAGGTTTTCTTTCTTGGTTTTGGCTAAACCTCTCTTGAACCTATTTATATTTTTAGCATGCAGTACTTGTGTGTGTAACAACTTCCATGTGTTTTCTGTTTGCTGTGTAATATAGCACATCTACTTTTCTATCTTACTCTTAGCACATCAAGGCTTTAAGAAGTACATTCTAGTTCTAATGCTTCATGACCTGACTAGCAAGTCTCTATTCTGCTTATCCACGTTGTTATGATTTTATAGACATTGAATATCGTCCATATTAATATTCATCTTAATAAACATTTATTTTTCTATATCATAGCCCAAATTTTTTAGCCTATGCCATGGATGTCTTATATCATTCATTCATTCATTCTAGTTCTAGGATGCTTCCATTGTACTGTGTAGTCCTTATTAGTGCTAAGCAAAGAGGACGACATCTGTATTCCAGACGTAGATATACCATGTTGTTTACACAGAACTATTATAATATGTTCTGTTTTATGTCTTACTTTCTTCCCGATGATGCCCATTACTTTACTGGTCTTTTGGGTACAAGTACACGTATCTTTAGGGAAAATATCCAGAGTGATTTCTTGATGCTTTTTTTGGTGAGGAAGTTACTGTTTGGAGCCCTTTATTATATAAATATAAATTAAATTTTACTGAAAATTATAAGCTCATCTGCCAGTTTTCTGCTTACCTATATACATATGTTCTCTCTTGCAGAATTTTATCATCATTAGCTTATTTTGCTAATTTAAAGATGTTAGCATAATCTGCAAACTTGGAATTTTCACCACATATTCTCACTGTTAGAAAATGTTGACTAAGTTGGATCATTTTACTGATCCCTGAGGAATCTCACTGTTATATATTTTCAAAGTATTCATTCAGACTAATTCTTTATTTTGAATTTGTTCCTTTTTCTTTAACCAGTGATTCTCAGAATGATGGGCTGGGAGTTGGGGTGGGGGCAGGCGTTGTTTAGTAAAGAACATCCTTCAGGGAAAAAGGTTTCAGAATTACTGGGCGTTTTTAAAACCGCACACATTTCATGGAGATTCTAATACTTCCTCCCCATCCTTGAAAAGCCATGTTCTGCCCAACCCATCCCTTATGGGACTTATCACTGTAATTAGCCAATGATACTGATAAAAGTATTCTGTATACAGCAGGTATTTGAGGGTGAACAAAGTTCACAATCTATTCAAAGACAGGCTTTAAAAAGTATCTCCCCAATAAAAAGGATCAGCTTTGTCTTAGCATCGTAATAGTAACTTCTTTTTAAAAAACTTGTTTTTTGAACCACGTCAGATAATTTTGAAGATCAACAAAATGATGTCGACATGCTTATTTCCTCAGAGAGCTATAGTAAATAGGCACAATTTTCCTCTTACAGAAACTGTCTTGTCTTTCCTCAACATCTATTCCACAAACATCATAATATTTTGTAGCAACATAGTAGAGAGATAGGGCAAATTAGGCAAAGGAACTGTATGAGAAGAACCCAAAGTATAAACTACAGTGGCATTTTGGGGTTAGTTTGCTGTGCTTGTAGCATATACAAGGTGGACTGCCAAGAGAAAAAGCAATGAATATAGCAAGGGCCAGATCATGAAGAACCTTATGTGGCTAGTTGAGTTTGGGTTTTTATTCTGTAGGAGATGGGGAGCCACTGAAAGTTTTAGAAAGATGCTTCTATTCATAGTGTAGGAGATGGATTGCCAAGAGGCAAGACCAGTGAAGAGATGACAGCTCTGGTCTAGACAAAACCTGATGAAGGCCTGCTCCAAGGCAAGGGTAATAGGGGTTGGGGATTAGAGGTGAGTGTACTTGTTTCCTCAATACATTACACTTGCATAAATGGTTAATACAGATTCTCAATCCTGTTTTGAGTGATTTAAGACATAACCTCTTAAAAGACCTCAAAGTATGGTTGATACTTAGAGAATCCAATAATGTTATAGCTACCACAGCACGGCTCCAATATGCCAAAACTGAACGTTTAAATGCCCAAGTTAGGGCCTAAAGAAGAAAATTTTATTACTTGTTTTGAATGTAAGATCAAGTTTATAACGTATCAATAACCTTCTAGAATAGCCATCCCCTTTGTACATTCCAAAATCTTCACTAGTCTAAGCTACATTCATATTATGATATCTCACTTGTTTATCTTTCAAAGTTGTGTTTTAACTTAATTGGAAGCAAAATAAATTAAACAGGAGAAGGAGGAGAGAGCAGTCATATAATCTGTGAATAAAGGTAAGTTAGCTTTCCTCCTCCTGGTAAGAGTCACTGTGATCTGCCTTTACCTTCCTTCCCCGTGCTTTCCAGTTGTGTGCCATTGAGAGTGGATCACACACGAGGAATTAGGAGATACCGAGAACAGAATAGAATGATGAGAGAGTTGTAAGCTATATTTGCCCATGCTAGAAAAGAGAACTGTGGGACTAGATTAAAGATATTTCTGGATGAAAGCTGGATCTCTAGGCAGTGTAAGGAAAGAAAGGATTGCAGAACAACCCCAGATTAAGAAACGTCATTTGAGAACATCTAAATTTAGTAGACATATATATGAGGAGCTTACTATTCATCCTGCAAAATACTTTCTTTGGAAAGGATTTCTGGCAAGATATTTTAAATAATAGGATCCATTTTTATGCATTCAGATGTGATTAGGTATAAAAAACACAATAATCAATTTTTCAAAGTTATGTCTATTATATGAATCAGGGTGCCTATTAACCATATACAGATAGTGAGCTCTCAGCCACTTAAGTTAAATCAATATAATTAGCATAAGGAAGTTCAGCTCAATTTTCTGTGATATCTCTTCTGTGATGATGTTTTAATTGAGTATGAAAATTTTTCCTTAAAAAAATCAGGATTGCCCTTACTTTTTTGATGCCTTGAGAATATGTGTACTCTATCTGCACTACCTAGATGCACAGTGTACAGACTAATCTAGCCAATGTATTGCAGGGATCAACCCCATATGATCAAGTTAAACAAGAGTGCATGGTTCTTTCACAGAGAGACAAGACATCTGGTACTAAGTGTGGAGAAGTGCCAGAGCGTGAAGTATGCAGTTTTTCAAATCAGCTAAAGTTTGCATTGAAAAATAGACCTGATGTCAAATAAGCCACTGCTCTTTTTATAACTGTAGTAATGATCAAGGAGTATGTCTATTTAATAGTTTTCAAATCAAAATAAAATGAAGCAAAGTTTTGACCATGTACCTGCCCTGTCTAGAATTGTACATGGATCCATTGTGTAGAGTGTGGGAAACACAAAAAAAAGTAAGTTGATAGCTCTCTATCTCTGAAAAATGAATTGTCTTTGGGAAATAAAGAGACCTACCATTAACCCACGTGACAAGAAAGACTTTCAGTGGCAAAGTAGTAAAGAAGAGAAAAGATCAGTGTCAGTAGTCCAGTAAGGAAGGACTTCTGAAGACAGGACAGCCTTGAAGAAGTCCCATCAGGATGGGGAATATTTGAATCAGGGAGAAACAGACTAGAAGGAAATAGACTAAGACAAATGGCAGCGGTAGGGCAAGGGCAGTGTGTGTGGAGGAAAGCTGGCCTCCCTAGATTAAATAGCGTTTCTCCTTTGTGGTATGTGGATGCCAACTATCCACACTGGACTCTGACATAGTAGAATTTGCCTTGGACAGAATTCTTTCAAGAAAGAAAAACAAAATCAAACAATTTATTAAAAAACAAGCAAAACAAAAAAGAAACACACAACTCTCTTCTTTGATATTTACTTAACACACAAAGACCATACAGCTTTGACCTCTAATATTGTCTCTGCTCAGTACAGGAAATTATATTGCCAAGACAGAGAAGCTGCACAATTTTTACAAGTGCTAGAGGCGTTCCAGAATTGTTTAATCATTAATATACATGACTGTGGGTTTTTTTAAGACTATAATGAGTACAATGTGTGGGGGTTAAAATATTTGTTTTATGACTTGGCTGTTGTTAGAACATTTTTGGAATTCGCTAATACTCCCACCTCGAATACTTGGTAATAATTGCCTAGACTGTGAAGAAATGTCAAAATATAAGTAGTAAAAACCAAGGAATCCTGGTACTACTGATTTAGAATTTGAGCTAATTTGAGTACATGTGTTCCAGACCCTGCAATGCAGTCAGAGATTATATGTAGACACCCAGTACATACCCAAAACATGTAAATTATATTTCATTCCAGTAAAAATCAAACTTCACCTTTTATAAGCATAACTATATCTGTGTCTCAGCATATTGTTATCCGTGTGTGTATCAGTGATTATGTATGATGTAACCAAGTGTGCAGTTTATCCATGTCTAGGCGCAATGAGTTTTGGGGGCTTTTTTTTGGCAGGGGGCGGGAGACCTTCAGAAGTAACTTCAGTAGGTACCAGGGAAAGGATATCGCTTTTCTTCCTCTCTTCAGAGTCCAGGGCCTGCCTCTTGCATGATACTTGATGTTTGGGTCTGACTTTCCATGTACAGGTTGCCATAGCACTAACAAAATGTGAAGTCTGTTTCTGGTAGAGACAAACGCGTCAGTGGTGGGGTATGGTGCCAAGGGAGGAAGGTGATAGCTGTGGAAACTTCTGCAGGCAGTGGGTGTGCTGGTAAATACCTAATAACTGGCTCTCCAGAAGTAAAGAACAGGGTCTGATTTGTAGTCTTTGCCAATTTCCATGGTGTAAATACTCCCACATGTCCAATTTCATACCCTTATCAAGCTACCAACATGGTTTAAGAGATAAATGTGGGGTCGGAAAAAGATGCACACTGTTGGCTCTCAGGAGCCAAGGTGGGCTGGCTCCAGTGCACTACTGCCTTCAGGCTTCAGGCACAGTTCATGCTGTGAACCATAGCCTGGCCTTGGTCCCTGAAAATGTGTAAGATCATCTTTTAAAAGCATAAACTAATAATATACAGCATTATACAGATATTAGTTGTAACTATGCTCCATATCCTATGAATTTACATAAGAACAAAATTTACAAAATAAAGCAATGTAAAAGAAAACAAGAGGACTCTAAGGTATACTAATTAAAGATATAGGAAACTGTAGCCCCTTTATCAGATGGAAAAGGAGAAGCATTAAATATGATGCTGAAATGCAGGTTAATTTTTTAAAATCACTTTTCACTCTTCTATCTCAAAAAAAAAGAGAAAACCACACTACAAGAATGTACAACACATGGATGAGGAGGTTCAGAAAACGCACTAAACAGATTTACTAATAATAGGTATTCTAGTTCTAAAAGAGGTTTTGAGTTTTGAGTTTTCAGTTAAATATATATAACTGAATCACTGTGCTGTACAGCCGAAACTAACACAACTTTGTAAATCAACTCTACTTCAATAAAAATAAATAAATCGAAAATAAAAAAGAAACTTCCCAGGAAACTTATACTCTGTAATGTTTGTATCCATATCACCAAAGAAGGACAGGACATGGTCAAGTATTGATTACAAGAGAGTAGTCTTTTAAAAAAAAAAAAAAAAGGAAATAAGGATAATCAAAGGAATTGTCTTACTCAACTGGATAGCAGGTCAATATTTTTACAATCAGTGGTAACTTTTATCAAATAGCTTAATAAAAATAAATTGATTACTTATAATTAAAGAGCAGATGCTGGGCAGCCTAGTAAAAAAATAAACAAAATACTTGTGCAGGAAAAAAGCTTTGAATTTATCTGTAAGGCTTATTTTTTTGTCTATTAACTAAATTTATAGAATAAATTTTTAAAAGACAAAATTTTAGGAACTTCAAAAGTATCCACAACTGTAACTAATCCCATTGCTTTTATGAAACATTATCATGAAGTTGATTTTGAGTTTTGTTGTCTGGGGCATTACATTTTCACTTTGTATGAGAGTCAGAAAGTATGGGAACATAAAGTTCACTCTGATTTCTATAAAGACAAGAGCTTGGCAATGGTAAAAAGCAATTTCTAGTCATCGGGTTCTTAAAGAGTTTTTTCTAGTGAGTATTATTTTAAAATGCATGAAGTGTGTTGAATCTTAAATTGGGAAACAGGGAACAGGAAAATCTTGGATGAAAAATAATCCAAATAAAACTGAAACCTCTAAATGATAATTAGAAACACAAGTTTAACTAGGCTGGAAGTGCATGTTTATGAGTTTAAATGACCTTTAAATATGACTCAAAGCCAAATAATAGCTTATTTGTGGATTATGACTATTTAAAGGTCCTATTTTCTTTTGTTCTTTTTGCCCAGGGAGTTAACAGTTTATGTTAGTAATTATAAACACCTTGACTTATTCATCTTATCAAGCTGAAGTCCTACCTTAGCACCTTTCACTAAATTTTCAGAAAATCTTTACATGTTTTATCTCATTTGCTCTTCCCAACAGCACTTTTGCTATGAAGTGAATATTGCAATGGAAAAAAATTAATCAAGGAAGTATTATTTAACAAAGGAAAATAATATCAGTAATAGATGTAATACGTTTAATGCTAACATTAGCACAAAATTAATTAGATCATTTTAATTGTTTGATTTTTCTTTTTACTATAATAAACCCTTTCCAAAAATACACCATTTAATTGAGGACTACGAAAACTCCTAGATTTCTTTAATATAATGCATTCACAAACTCTCTTAATTTTGAATAATATAATAAATAAAGCCTCAACACTTGCCTTCTGTTTTCTAAATACTGAATTACTAATGCATTGGCAATCTATTGTCATTGGTGCCTTGGGACCACTTCAGAGATTCTGAAGAAGATCACACTCATCCTATAAACTCATTTTCTAAGTCCGCACTCTGTGGTTTCTCTCCTCTTGAAAAATGAAAATGGTAAAGTTTCTGTTGTTTGAGGAATTTTGACAATCCATTCATTCTTATAAAACTATTTCTTGATAGTCTCTGGCCTTACAATTAGGTCTTTAATCCATTTTGAGGTTTTTTTGTTTTTGTTTTTTGTTTTGCGGTACACGGGCCTCTCACTGTTGTGGCCGCTCCCGTTGTGGAGCACAGGCTCCTGACGCACAGGCTCAGCATGCATGGCTCACGGGCCCAGCCGCTCCGAGGCATGTGGGATCTTCCCGGACCGGGACACGAACCCGTGTCCCCTGCTTCAGCAGGTAGACTCTAAACCACTGTGCCACCAGGGAAGCCCTTGAGTTTATTTTTGTGTATGGTGTTAGGGAGTGTTCTAATTTCATTCTTGTACATGTAGCTGTCCAGTTTTCCCAGCACATTTTGCAAAATGAAGCAACTGACAAAGGATTAATCTCCAAAATTTACAAGCAGCTCATGCAGCTCAATATCGAAAAAACAAACAACCAAATCCAAAACTGGGCAGAAGACCTAAGCAGACATTTCTCCAAAGAAGATATACAGGTTGCCAACAAACACATGAAAGAATGCTCAACATCATTAATCATTAGAGAAATGCAAATCAAAACTACAATGAGATATCATCTCACACCAGTCAGAATGGCCATCATCAAAAAATCTACCAAACATAAATGCTGGAGAGGGTGTGGAGAAAAGGGAACCCTCTTGCGCTGTTGGTGGGAATGTAAATTGATACAGCCACTATGGAGAACAGTATGGAGGTTCCTTAAAAAACTAAAAATAGAACTACCATATGACCCAGCAATCCCACTACTGGACATATACCCTGAGAATACCATAATTCAAAAAGAGTTATGTACCACAATGTTCGTTGTAGCTCTATTTACAATAGCCAGGACATGGAAGCAACCTAAGTGTCCATCAGCAGATGAATGGATAAAGAAGATGTGGCACATATATACAATGGAATATTACTCAGCCATAAAAAATGAAATTGAGTTATTTGTAGTGAGGTGGATGGACCTAGAGTCTGTCATACAGAGTGAAGTAAGTCAGAAAGAGAAAAACAAATACCATATGCTAACACATATATATGGAATCTAAAAAAAAAACAATGGTCATGAAGAACCTAGGGGCAAGACGGGAATAAAGACAGACCTACTGGAGAATGGACTTGAGGACACGGGGAGGGGGAAGGGTAAGCTGGGACAAAGTGAGAGAGTGGCATGGACATATATACACTACCAAATGTAAAATAGATAGCTAGTGGGGAGCAGCCACATAGCACAGGGAAATCAGCTCCGTGCTTTGTGACCACCTAGAGGGGTGGGATAGGGAGGGTGGGAGGGAGGGAGACGTAAGAGGGAAGAGATATGGCGGTATATGTAAATGTATAACTGATTCACTTTGTTATAAAGCAGAAACTAACACACCATTGTAAAGCAATTATATCCAAGAAAGATGTTAAAAAGCTTGTTATAGATTTTTTTTAATTGACACAATTAGTAATATTTTACCAAATTTCTAGTTGAATACTCTTGATTTTTGTGTTTTATTTAACGGCATCACAATTTTCCAAATCATCTAGTTTATAAATTTAAATGCTTTTTAAAAAATTCTTATTTCTCATCTGCCGCATTTAATTACCACTTTCTATGAATTCCATCTATGGGATAGTTTGCCCATTTTTTCCATTTCTATTACCAACACCATTGTTACCGCACTTGGAATGTTATAGTATTAACTAAACTCTCTGTCTTACCCTACTCATTCCCCACTCCAATTCACCCAATAAACGGCTTCCTGCTTTCCTAAAGAAATGACACTGTTTATAAGTTTTTAATAGTTCCCCATGATCCATGAAATGAAATGCAAAGTCCTTGCCTTGCATTATAGTCTTCATATTTCAGTACCATGGTGTAGTAGTAAAAACAATATTGGCTTTGGGTCATGGCTTAATTCTGGATTCCTCTAATCAATAGCTCTGTGCTCTTAGCAAGGTAACTAACTTTTCCAATTCTGAGTTTTCTTCCCTGAAATATAGGGACAATCCTATCAGTTTTTAAAATTAGATTAAATTACATGTAATACACTTAGTGCAGTGCCAAACACATTGTGGGAAGTCATATATCCTTTTCCAGTCTTACCACCCATCAACAAAGTTAGACTGCCACTGATCCTCACAACTCTAAATCTTTTGCTCACTCAGAGTACAAAGTGACCTTCTACCCTATGTTCGTGTGTCAACATTTTGTTCATCTTTCAAAGCTAAGCTCAGGTGCTTGATCCTCCCCCATTTTGCCCTTTTCAGAAATTCTGAAAATACATCTCTCACTCCTTTAAGAAAGAACACTTATACCATCCTGCCTTATTTTAGAGTTACTTGTGTAGTTACGTTATCTTTCCTTTTAGAGCATTAACTTCTTGAGGTGGGAGAAGCCAGCCATATGTATATAAATGCTTGCGCATGGTAGAAATGCTACATTTGTGAATGAATGGGAATATAATTTTTGAGAAATTTTACTCCAAACATGTTACCTACGCAGCATTACATTTTACATTAACCTTTCTTAACCCTGTCGAGTAATTTTAATTGGCAGAAACAACCTGTCATGTAAGATGCTGTCCAGCTGCTTTCTCTTTCCATTATTTCTTTCAACTTTTAAATATAATTCTCTACTTCTTACTTCTTTCACAAAGGGTGCTGTTATGATCATCAAACACATGATGGGAATTTTAGTAATGACTTGGGTCTCAGAGTGAAATAGGGTAAAAAGTAAAACTCTGAAAAATTATCTCTAGAATATAATGTTTCTGGAATAAGAACTGAAAAAATCTCAATAAAAGGTGACTAACAAAAATAGAATTCTCTAATATGGAGTCTAGACTCACTTTATAATTTTAGAATGTCTCTCGAGAGTAGTTAAAAAGGCAGAAACACATTAAAGCATGTAACAGCATGTTGAGCCAGGTCTTATTTATGTTAATGGAAGCTCTTCCAGAGTTCTCCTGATATTCCCCTTCATAATTCCCATTCCAGAGCAGTTTCCAACACATTTTTAATTGTACAGTGAAAATTGAAGAAGCATATTTCTGGGTACCAAAAGGAAAGAATAAAGCTGTGCTTTAATAATACCCAACAGTGAAATGATGGCATACTTGAGACAAACTGAAAATTTTCACCTATGGACTATACCCAAAGTAGAGCAGTTTTCCTAAGAGTGTATTTTCTTACTTTGAGGAAGAAAATAGCATGCATATCTACTTAAAACACCAAAAGCATTTATTTTTCTAAACACTGCCATATAAAATGTATATGTGTAGAAGTAAGAGATGTTTGGTAAGAAATTAAGTTGTTAAAATATTTCTTACAGGACTTTTCTATAAATTCTTTTTATAACTGATGGTGGGTCTAACCATAAATTCAGTAAAAAAAAAAAATTGTCTTACATATATCAGAGTGCTGCATTTAAGCACTTGTATGGTATAGCAAGCACTAACTGCTTTACCATGCACTTACTACATTTGCATTACTTAAGAGAATACAGAAATTGTTTTGAAAAATACTGGCTTTTGATGCACTTTTTTTGCACATGGTGTTCATCAAAAAATAGATATTTAACAAATGAAATCAACATAGAAATATAAGTTGACTTTGCTTTTCAAGCTAGATGAATTCATGATAAGTATAACCTCTATACATTAGGGATACCATGTCAGCCTAGTTAACCTTGTGTATTCAGCACCTAGCACGGTAATGACACATCAATGAACAGGAATGTCACCTAGACTTAAGGTGCTTCATCTTTCACATACATACAAATCATCTGAGAAATCTAATAACAGAGACTTTGACTCAGTGGGTGAGGATTGAGACATAGGGAACATACTCTTAACAAGTAAAATTGGTGACCCTAATACAGATGATCCCCAAACTACAGTTTAAATTGTACTGCTGTGTAGGGACACGGTCCTTGCTTTCTATCCCAGCTCTCTAAAAATCCCTGGAATTGGCTGATGGAGTATGATGAGGCTGAAGGCCTGTATAGAGTGCTTTAGGAGTACAGCTGTCGTGGGAATATCCAGGTCTTCAAGATCTCATCTCTATTAAAAGTATATATAGATAAATTGAGTGGAACCAATACTCTCATTAATAGGGAATTTCACAGAAGAATTGAATTTATTTGAGGATATGCTGATAAGTAAATATATTCTATATACAAAGCAGGGACTCAGTAAATTTTGGCTATCATTACTATTACCAGGATTTTTACATAGGTTAATATTTGTGTTTCTTCCCCCACTCTATCTGTATATACTGTTTTTCTGGGATTCAACTGGAAATGGGAAAAAGAGGAGGAAATACTACATGGGAGAGACCTCACAAGTAGTGGACCTTTGGGTGATCTGTGATATGTTTCAGGGGTTCCAAGGCAATGTATTTAGTCCTTATTTGTGAGGATAGCATGCTAATTCTACTTCAGTGTGACATGCTGGCATGCACTCTATTTCTTTTTTTTTTTTTTTTTTGTAAAAGTGTATCCTAGATATATTTTGTCTTCTTACTCAATAGACAAAGAAGGGGAGAAAGATCAGCCAATGGAAGTACACAGAAGTGTGAAAAATCCTGGTGTATTTGAGTCACGGCAAGCAGCAGTGTATAGGTAGAACCAAAGAAAGAGGGGAATAGCAAGTGAGGTTGGAGCTGGACGTTTGAATTTGATCCTATAGGCATTGTAAAACCATCAAATTGTGCACATTATAAGTAGGAATATAGTAATCAGATTTGGTTTTAGAAAGACACATAGTGACAGTCTGAAGGATGGATTCTAAGCTGAGAAAATGGAACAATGTAAATTATTTCAGAGATTAGTGCAATGAACTGCTGTAAGGGGCGGGGGGTGTTGGTGGTGATGAGAGCCTTAACTAAATCAGTTTCAATGGGAATGGCTTGGTAGTGGAAGAAGAGAGGAAAGGGGAAGGAATTAGTGTTTACTGATAATCGCCTGTTATATATACATTATATAGTTTAAACTTTGTACAGCTCATTTTTCAAGTGAAGAATTGAGGCTTGAGAACATTAAATTTACAGCTCTAAATTATACATGAACTATGGGTAAAGCAGAATTTCAAACCAAGGCCTGTGTGACACCTCTTTTTTATTATACCACACTGCCTCTCCAGCCATATCAATTTCCTAGGAGATCTGAGGATCCAATCTGAGAAATACTTAAGGAGTAGGAGGACTCAGTGACTGAAAATGAGAGTTAAAGGAGAGGAAGAATGCAGGGCTTCCAGCTAGGTCAACTGAGTGGATGATGGCATAACTCATATGTAAGTAATAGAAGACAAGAGCAGGTTTGAGGAAGATTATGTGTTCATTCGGGAACATAGTGAACTTGAAGTGCCTGGAGGCTCTCAGGAGAATTATCTAGTAACCATTTAGATATATGGACCAAGAGCTCAAGAAAAGAAAGAGGGATGGAATTTCAGATTTCAGGATAATCAACATATGGGTCATAAGCAAAGTCACGGGTATAGAAACAATCACTCAGGACTATATGAATAGAAAAAGACAATTACCATAATACAGAACATAAAATGGGGACCAAGCATGCTATAACTTTTCATGTACCTGGATGCAGTATTTTAGGATGATTATCCAAGATTGTTTATAAAAACCACATTTCCAGTTTTAAGAGACAGGAGAAAAGTCAGCATTATATTAACAGCACAATTTTTTTTTTCTTTTTTTTTTGCGGTACGCGGGCCTCTCACTGTTGTGGCCTCTCCCTTTGCGGAGCACAGGCTCCGGACGCACAGGCTCAGTGGCCATGGCCCACGGGCCCAGCCTCTCCGCGGCATGTGGGATCCTCCCGGACCAGGGCACGAACCCATGTCCCCTGCACCGGCAGGCGGACTCTCAACCACTGCGCCACCAGGGAAGCCCTAACAGCACAATTTTTAACAAGAGCAACATTTTAATGAATTTGGACCATCTGGAAGGAAAACCAGTTTAAAATGATAAAAATCCTGACTTTAGTATATTTAAAATATATTTTTAATTTAGTTTTGTCATCTTTTTGTCCATATCATAGTAAGTTAGGCATTTAACAGTCAACATTTATTGGGTGCTTATATATATTATACCCTTTGCTGTGCTTAACATATAGTCATTATTTTAATACCCTCATAATCCTGTAAATTAGATATTATTACCTCTGTTACTCTAATGAAGAAGAAACCAAGATTCAGAGAGATTATGTAACTTGCCCACGGCTAATAATGTTTGTGTCTTAGCGTGGATTTGCATCCAAACTAGGATCTCTTTATTATACTTCCTAAAAGATCATATCCAAGAAGCTCTCTTTAATGTAGTCGCTTGAATGAAAAAAATAATGGCCTGGAACTGCATGGTAATTCTATGTAGGCATTTCCCTCAAGTGACAGAAAATAATATTTTGGTTTCTCTAATAGCTTATTTTCACTTATTTATTTGTTTACCAAACATCCTTTTTCACAGATAGTATAGAAGTAAATGTCAACTAGGGTTCATTTTAATTTTCATGTATCTGAATTAGTAAGGTAACTAATGTTCAAAACTCTGACTAGTATTATCAAATCAAATTTTGAATCTATGTCAGGTAGTAAAGTAGGATATCTATTGCCAGAAAGTTTTATCAAATACATTTTTTCTCTAATTATTAAACCCAGTCTCTAAAATTCTGAAAGAATCCTGGATTCTGGACTCTTGAACCACCAGTTGCAAATGGAAGAACTACTTATAAAATAAGTCATTGCCTAAGAGATGCAAATATGTCTTAGTTTGTTCTCCTAGGCAAAGGATTTACTGAATTTCTATTGACTGATATTTAAGTATGACTTGAAAAACTTGGTCAGCAAATAATTTTAAATAGGTACGTTAATAGCATAGACTGATGATGGTGTCACATCAAGTTATCTCCAAACTTATCAAGCTTATCAAGTTATATACACTGAATATGTACATGTTTTTCTATGTCAGTCATGCCTCAATAAAGTGATTTTTAAAAATTAGGAGTATCAATCCTCAATAAGGCCTTCAAAGCTAGAAGATATTTTTCATGATTTGAGATATACTTAAAAATTAAAATTAGGTTGGGCTTATGATTGTGTTTCATTTCACATTCACTCAGAATATCAATGTAAATGAATCTATTGGATATTCAGTACAGATAAAGGTGAATTGTAGAAGAGACGTAACAGGATTACAACATAAAGACTAAAACTTCAGTAAAATTAAGACTTCTGAATTTATATAGTTATAGTTGACATACATAGTGCGTATAGTTGTTATAGTTATGCAGTGGTTCAGCCTTTGAAAATTTTATTAAACTTTATTTCCAACAGTGAATAGACTTCTGTCTAATTTTACTGTTGCATTAAAAAAATTTACTATTTACTTGTTTCAACACTTCACAGAAAAAAAAAAAAAAACTTCACCCCTGTAATACTAATTTTGTGCCTAATAACACTTTTTTAATTTTTATAATTTATTCTCTCAAAAAATATTAGGTTCTTTGATACATAAGTATATTAAGACATTATTATTTTCAATGTTAGATAATTATGGTAGTTGTCAAAATTTTAATAGAAAGAGGCAAAATCTAAATTGCTTAGAATTCAATGAGGTAATATTCATTTCACGTATAAGTAGCCACATTCTTAGTTAGTATTTTAGAATCAAACACATGTAAATTTTACAGAAAATTGTTTTCTGATATACTTTTTCTAGGTCATGGGATTTATATCTGATTCGAAATTTTGGTGGGATTAAACTGTCTCTTAAAAAACAATATTGTAGAAGTTGAATTTTTCCCCCCACATGTAGATGGCACTGAACAGGACAATACATTTTCTTGGTCCATTCAGAAAAGTTGATCATCTGTAGATGTGCTAACTACATCTCTAGACTGATTGTATTTTCCAAACAGGCTCAGTCCACATGTGAGAAAGAATAACTAAGCAGCTCCAGAGAACCTAAGCTATCCAATTGCCTGTAACAGATTTTACAGAAAAATAAGATGAGATTCATTTTCAAATGTTTTATTATAACAAGTTCAACTTAACAAATTTTTGGTTGAATTGGATTTAAAGATCAAGAAAGTAATTGAAAACCTATGGTGTGGGAATCAAGAGGCATAAGGAAAGTTTTTCTCCAAAACACATATTTTATCCATACTCTTGCTTGCTACATCCCTGAAATTGTACCATTGGAAACTAATTGCTCTACATTAAACATCATATGCCCAGGGGCCACAACTAAACTAAGGGCAAATATTCCTGAGGAAGTTTACACATTGAGCTATTAGCCATTATAACATCAATTTATAAGATTGATTTCTAATGGCATGGTTGGCTGAGGGGAGGGCCCTTGAAAAAATGGCATTCAGGAAAGTCTTGAAGGATCAGAGCAAGGGAAAGAAATCTGTAACAACATAAATAGAGACAAAGGCCCAGAGCAAGGAGCTCTGGATAGTCAGGAGCACAATGAAAGTTCCAAGATTTGGAGGAAAGAGATAGCCTGTAATAAGAGAAAACTGCTGAAAGATGATAAGGAGAGCAATGAACATACACTTCATCAGTTACTCAGTTAATGTCTCCTGTCAGCTCTGAGTCTTGACGTATACACTAAATTCACTTTCTGGTATTCTAATTCCATTACGGGTTTCTTTCTAGTGAATTACCCTCTAAGAAGGCACATAAATCCTACAACTTTATGTTTTTCATTTGTTTCTCATATGGACTTATACAACTTCGGCACATGCATTGCTGTTCCTCTCCCTATGGGTCCATGCAACTATATTTGCGTGAATGTACAATGTCACGGTCTAGTTTGTGATTGAGCATGACATTGTCCTCTTTTCATAAGTCTGTGATGTGTTTCTTCCATGTGTTTCTAAAAGCCTGTTTCCCAGCTCAAGAATTATAATACTCAAAATGCCCAGAATGACAATATCTCTAAAGTTAAGTAATCCCAAGGAGTATCTGCCCTCTTCACATGTAACTTTTTTTTTTTAATAATTGACTAGAATGTTGAGATGAATCCAACAAGATAGAGTTTAAGAAAGATAGTGTCAAGGTGCTATAAATACAGGTTCAAAACAGCAATTGCACCAGTACAGAAGCAAAGCAGACCTGACTTGGCAACAAGTCATTTGAAAGAGACATGGAACTTTTAGTACACAAGCTTAAGATGAGCCAACAGTATAGTACATCTGCTCCAAAATATATTAATTGCAAACTTTGGCTACCTTAATAGAAGTTTAGTGTCGCTGAGGAAGCAGTTGTCCTGCTGTTCTTGGCCTCACCCTGCTCAGTTTGGAGCATTGTGTTCTGGGTACCTCATTTTAGATGATGTCCCTAGAGGACTAATGGATGGTAAGAGGTTAGGAAATTGCATTTAAAGGTAATGGTTGAGGGAATTTACGTTGTTTAGCCTAGAAAAGATAAGCTTAAATAGAAATATAACTCTCTTTATATACTAATATCACTGTCTTATAGAGAATGATTTAGAAGTAAAGGAGTAAAAAACATTTACTAATTCATGGTCTTATTTTAGATTATGGATAGATCTATTTCATGGTAGTTACATTCCATATAGAAATAAGTAGCAATAAGTATTAGAAGCTCACTATGAGCATGTGTAGATGGAAATTACTTAGAGTAGCAAGAAAAGGTTGGACTTGGTAATACAGTCTGACACAGTGCTGGAAAGAGTAGACAGTTCTCTGCAGACTGGAAGCATTATTCAAGTCTCCATTCACAGATTATCTCTTAGCCAGCCCAGCATTTTAAATAGACAAATACCACTTAAAATTGTTATGGGAGTTTTAGAGCTGAATGAGATCTAGCGATCACCTGGTTTAATCTTATAAAGAATAGAGGCTAGGGGCTTCCCTGGTGGCGCAGTGGTTGGGAGTCCGCCTGCCGATACAGGGGACGCGGGTTCGTGCCCCGGTCCGGGAGGATCCCGCATGCCGTGGAGTGACTGGGCCCGTGAGCCGTGGTCGATGGGCCTGCGCGTCCAGAACCTGTGTTCCGCGGCGGGAGAGGCCACAGCAGCGAGGGGCCCGTGTACCGCAAAAAAAAAAAAAAAAAAAAAAAAAAAAAGAATAGAGGCTAAGAAAAATTAACCAATTTGCAGTGTTCCTAATACAAGTCACAGGTAGATCAGGAACCAAAACTCTGGCCTACCGATTCCTAGCTCAGGTGTCAAGTTTGTTCATTACACTAGCTAAGTAATTATTTAAATGATATTAGGGGCGTCATTTCCTCTTTGTTGTATAAAATATTAGTTCTAGAAATTCCTCACTTATTTTGAAGTCATTTACCAGACCACTTCAATTATAGAAAGTATAACCAGAAAGTAAGCATAAAGCCATCTAAAGCACAAAAATAGAAGTCCTAAAAACTTGCAAACTAAACTCATTAACTCTATGCATATTTGAAGCCTCACTCAGGTTGTTTATTCAGACACTAGTTCTATTCAGAGTTACTCAATCCTTCTGATCCTTTATTTACTCATTCTTCAAAGAAAAATAATGATTCCTCTTTCAGTTATTTTGAAGATTAAATTAGCTGTCACATGTGACTTGCTTAGCTTTGTGCCTTACACACAGAAGAGTTCCAAAAATGTCAGGCATTATTACTCTTCACTAGTCATGTATTGAAGATGTGATATGGTGCTCCTGGCTTCTACAAGAGAAAAGGAATGGACCTATGTAAAAAGGTCCAGAACCAAGTGAGGATCTATAACTAGTTTGTGGCCAGCTATCACCCTGTCCAAACAGTGGACAGTGATTTTTGCTCCTGTAAGCCAGAAATGGAAGTACCTTCTAGCCTCAAAATTACTCTACAAAACAGAGATCTACTCATAGAAGAAGGATAAGAAAGGATTCAGGTCTAGCCTAATCCTTACACCACCCTGTCCCTTGTTTCTTGAAGTAGCTTTTGAATATTTACCAGCTGTCCCTCCCCCCAAATACATACACACAATCCTAAACCTAAAATTAATTCATACAAAGTCTATGACCTCATATTGGTATGGCAGTATACCTCAGGAACAAAATGTCTGCACAATGCATAGGCCATATGTTTTATTTATTTAACCACAACTGAGCCTATTATTTTGCTATGGTAAAATTATAGGGAAATTATATACTGGTCACGGATGAAATGATTTAATTCAAAGAGCAACATCAAACTTGTGAAAAATTAACAATAATATTTTGAAAAGTTGTAGCTGTTTTTTATTTTCTAAGCTGCTTTCCAAAGCATGTCTTTTTTATTTCCAAAAGCCTTTTTCCCATATCACTTTTTCAGAATGTGTTATTCTGTACATGGTTACAGTGGAATAGGCACTGCCTTGGAATGCCAGAGCAATGGATGGATTCTGATCCTGGCTCTGCCACCAATGACCTTAAGCAAGACTGAACTTAACTATCATATTTCCCTCTGTGGCTAACTCAGACTCTTCAAAGGTTTGAATTCTTATTATTTCCTTAGGAAGGAAAACCATGCTTTCCCCTCAAAGCTCTAATTTTAGTCAGATAGTATAATTTCTAAGAAAGGCACAATTACTTCTCCCATCAAACCCCCGCTTATTAGCAGCACCACAGCAGCACTGGTTTAGTGTCATCTCTGGGCTCAGACAACTTGTATTTGAATCCTGGCCTTGCCAAGTACTGCCTCTCTGACCTTGGATACATTTGTTAACCACTTTGTGTGTGTGGTAGTTGTTTTGAGGGTTAAACTGATAACTGTACCTGTGAAGCACTGAGCAGAATTCTTGGCACATAATAAAGGATCTATAAATATTACCTCATATTATTATTACTGTTATTAGATAATAATTACTGTTATTAATTTAGTCATCCACCTACTCAATGATTCAATGAATATTTATTAAATGCTTGTAAGTCATTCTGTGCCAAGAATATGCAGTTGTAGAAAAAGTACTGCCGTTTCTTTGACTGTTGTAACTCTGACAGTCTAGAGAGAATGCACCTTAGGATGTTTTATAAAGTTTCAGATTTTAAATCCCCCATACTCCATTTTAATATTTGAAATCCTATTTTTATTACTATCTTTCAATTCTAGAGATTTTTCTAGAGGGAAAATAGACATTTTTGCAAACATTTTAATGTTTCCAGAATAATTAAAAGTTGGTTATTTAAGAACTCTTACAAGCCAAATGATTCTGATATTAGTTACAGATCAGAGTAATTTGAATGTGCTAAGATAAAAATCTGAAAGACCAGTTGATCTTCTAAGTCATCTACCGTCCCTGAATTCAGGCACACACACAAAACACAGTGTTTAAAATAAAACTCAATATTGAGTCATTTTTAAGTTCATCTATTCATAATTCCCTCTATCTTGCATTCAGTTTTCCCATGACGAATTTCTGCATTTTTATTTACTTAGTTATATTCCTCCCTTAGTTATTTTCCTCCACAGTCCAAGAAGAGTAACATTTTCTTTGTTCTCTTTTCTATCCCCAGTGCTTGGTCCAGTGCCTGACAAGTAGTCAATAAATATTTATGGAATTCATCCATTCATCCCCTCAGGATATGTTTATCGAGCACCTACTATGTTTCAGGAACAACTCTAGGTACTGGGTATATAACATAGCAGTGAACAAAACTCCTTCTCACTCTAATCAGAGAAACAGTTTACACACAAGACAAATAAAAATAATATATAGTATGTTAGTGATAAACGCTAAGGGGAAAAATAAAAGAAGAAAGGATAGGAAGTATGTGTTTGGGGACAGGAGACGGGGAAGATCTCAGTGAAAAGATGACATTTCAGTAAAGACTAAGAAGAAGTAAGGCAGTGAACCACCCTAACATCTAGGGAAGGAAATATTTCAGGTAGAGAAACATATAGTCAAAGGATATGATTCAGGAACTTACTTGACTTTGTCCTAGGAGCAGCAGGAGACCAGTGTGAATGAAGCAGCATAAGCAAGGGAGATAATGCTGAGAGCTGGTGGTGAGAGGTGCAGCTCTTTTGGGCTTTGTAGGTCTTTGTAAAGATCTTAGATTTTACTCTGAGTAAATTGGGAAAACATTGGAGAGCTCTGAGCAGAAAGTGACATGACCTGATTTATATTTTGAAAGAACCACTCTGATTCTGTATTATGAGTAGAGTTAGGAGTGCAAAGGTGGAAGCAGGGAGACCAGGTAGAAGGCTATTGCAACAGACGATAGTAGCTTGGACTACAGCTGTGGAGGTGGCAAGAAGTGATCAGGTATGGATATGTTTTGGAGATAGAGACAGTAGGATTTGTTAACAGATTGAATGTAGAATGTGAAAAAAAGAGGTAAGTCAGGGATGATTGCAGAGTTTGGGACCCAATTAACAGGAAGACTGGCATTGTCATTACCATTTTTAAGAGACATGGGGGAAGGGGGGATCCTGAGTTCTATTTTGGACATGTAAGCTTGAGAAGCCTAATAGCCACTCAGTAGAGATGAATTTATGGTCTGGAGTTGAGGAGAGAGGTCTAGGCTAGAGACATAAATTTAGTGGCCATTCACCATGAGACTAGATGAAATCATCAAGGAATGATTATAGACAGAGAAGATATGTATTATTTCTCTAAGTGTATGAAAGTGTTTTATTAGTCATGTCAATCTATTATTTATACACAGAGAAAAAGAACATGATGAAGGGCTTAACTTAAAGCAGAGGTAAATATGAGAAACTGTTTGGGTAATATAATACTGGAATTGATTATGAGAGGTTCCATTCTTAGAGAGCTTCAAGAAAAGGTTTGATAGTTATAGGTCTTGGATTTCTTAGACTACCGGGGGTTGGGGGAGCCTTTCTCATCCTATCAGAGTGTGACTGAAAGAGGAAAATGAGAGCCACATGTGTAAAAAGCAACATAGTTTATTATAATTAAATATAAAAGTATAAATATATGCTTATGTTCATCAAAAAATTAATATATGCTCATCAAAGAATATTTGGAAATCACTAAAAAAAGTAAAGAGAATCACCTGAACATATCACTGTTGTAATCTAATATATTTATTTTCAGTCATTTTCCTGTCCATTTTGATAAAGTTGTAATTATAAGTAGGTTTTTTAATGTGATAAATATAAATTATTCTTTTTAAATTGCTTTTTAAATTCAAGTATAGGGAATTTACTCATTCATCTTAATGAATATTTAATATGTACTTCAGTTCTATGTTGTGTCTAGTTAAAGCAAAGAAATGGAGAAAAGAAGCTAAAAGAGTTAGGAAGAAAGGAGAGAGAAAAGAAAGAGGAAGGAGAAGAAAGCAGGGAGGAAAAGGGAGTAGAAAGGAAGAGGAGACAGGAGATATGGGGAGAAAGAGAATAGTTGGGGAAATATCAGTAGTGAGATGCCAAGGAGAAGGTTGAAAAGAAAAGGCTTAGTAATTTGGAAAGTTCCTGAGATCATCTCCATTCATCTGGCCCTCCAACACCATAGCTGTAAACAGGAACATAATGTGTTGCTTCGAATTTCTGCCCTTTGAACTTCAGATTAGATAATGGTTTGTTAGATAATGGTTATAGTTCTTTGTCTACTCTTCTGCCTTAAAATAACCGAAAACACTCAAATCACTAGAGCAGCCTGTAAGTGGGGAAGGCTTTTCTGATTGCAGAAGCCAAAGCTAAATCACTGAAAGACAAGAGCTTGAGAGTTGACCTCTGCCTAAGACATTAATCTGCATGGAAAGCAAAAGGCAAACCAGCTGTTTATTCAATATATTCCTCCTCTGTGAATCTTTGATTTTGTTTTCTCCATCATGTTGGTGATAATTTAGCTAAACTAGTTTGGAGTCAAGAGTAATGAAGACAAAGTCATTCCACATAAAAATATTCTTATGCATTAACAGTTTTCCATAGACAGACTTCAGTTTTACCCAAATCAGCTTCCTCAACAGTTACTGTTTGGAAATCTATCAATTTGCATGAAATTATCACTATTACCAGGAAATCCACCCCAAGTAAATATATCATTGATGATGAACATTTATTTTAAGCATAGTGAACATCAGTGCATTTGCTACCAAGATGTACTTAATTACTAATAAAAATGTATGTATTTCCCATTAACTTTTATATTGCTCACACACAAACTGCTAATGTGAATCATGTATCTAAATCCTGTTTTTAAAAAATTAATTTCAAAGAAACATACAAATCTAGCTATAATACTTAAGTATAAATAAATCACTGAAATAAAATGGCTGGCATATGTGAAAGAACTGGCCAAAATTTCAGAGATTTCTACCTCAGTATTGGTTTATGCAGCAAGTAATAAATATGAACTTGTTTCCACAAGTACAAAATGAAAATATTCAAGAAGATTTCAGTAAATGCAGAGGCTGCTAACCTGTACTAGGTCATTAAAGATAATAGGGGGCTCTGAGATGCTGATCTAACCTTGAAGATGACATAATGAGGACCACTCAGTCTCCTCAGAAAGCTATGAAATTGTCTGAGACAGGATGAGCCAACTCACTATTGCTTTTCTTTTAATTTTATAACAACTTTCTTATTCTTATAATAAGGGCCTTCAAATTTATAATATGAGAAAGACGTTTTTTATGATAATGTTAGCATAGTCAACAAAATGTAGAATCTTGGATGTCTGAAGAGAAATGATCTTCTATGTATGATATCATACATTTTGTTTGAATGTACTCCAGGAAAATAGATGGTGTTTCATCTTTTACTCTAAACGTGGGCAGAGTTTCCTACTGGGCAGTATTTTATTTTGAATTAGACTACGACTTGAGGGGTAGGGGTGGAGTTGTTTTTTTTAAAATTAATTTTTATTTTATTTTTGTCTGTGTTGGGTCTTCGTTGCTGCGCGCAGGCTTTCTCTGGTTGCGGTGAGCAGGGGCTACTCTACTCTTCGTTGCGGTGCGCAGGCTTCTCATTGCACTGGCTTGTTGTGGAGCACAAG
Source organism: Delphinapterus leucas (assembly GCF_059928025.1). Classification (NCBI taxonomy): domain Eukaryota; kingdom Metazoa; phylum Chordata; class Mammalia; order Artiodactyla; family Monodontidae; genus Delphinapterus; species Delphinapterus leucas. Next base: position 89,216,994 of record NC_143130.1, read on the forward strand.
CTCTAGGCGTGCAGGCTTCAGTAGTTGTGGCACGGGGGCTCAGTAGTTGTGGCTTGCAGGCTCTAGAGCACAGCTTCAGTAGTTGTGGTGCACAGGCTTAGTTGGTCCGCGGCATGTGGGATCTTCCCGGACCAGGGCTTGAACCTGTGTCACCTGCATTGGCAGGCAGATTCTTAACCACTGTGCCACCAGGGAAGCCCTGGAGTTTCTTAAATTAACAATAGGCATTAATTTCTTTCATTGGTGCACTTAGCACATTTCCTTTTGTTTCTTATCTTAAAAACTATAAGAAGTTTATAACTGTATATTTTTATATCTGTAAGTGGAATGTGATAGTTTTACTACAATTAAATTTTTTAAAGTAAATAGTTCTTCCTTCAGACAAATGTCAAAAATAGAGTTCAAATTCACAAGTAGAGGAGGATATGATTTCTTGAGAAGTTGTGCTTGATTCCTTAGATTTTAATCTTAGAATATCTCAAAGAAATTTCTCTCATACTTACAAGTACTAATTACCACAGTGAATAAGATTATATTTCAAGAAAATTTTTGTATTTGACACTGCTGAAACAAAATTTGTTTACAAGAAGATTGAGAAGCTCTTGTGTTAACATATGATTTCTTTGCTAGTTGTTATATTTTTCTCTTTGACCTTTTTAATGCATCTCGGGATACCTAGCAATCTAGGTTCCAGTCCTCCTCTACCACTGACTAGCTTTGCAACTTTGGCTTACTTCTTAACCTTATAGAAGCTCAAAATATATTTACCCCCTAAGCAAAGCTCCAAGTATTTTGCCAGCAACGTACAAAAAGAATTTCCTAGTTTATAGTCTCAGGTTCTTAAACTTGTCAAAAGAAATAGCAATACAATGCAAGATTATTTATAATTATTTACCATGAACCAGGTGACTTGTTTCCATAAACTAAATACAGGGATGATTGTGAAAGCCTTACGTCAGAGTAGGAAACCGCAGGCTTGCATATCTGACCTTTAGCATGATTTCATTGAGTAATTAGGGTAATATTAGTCAAATCACAGTCCATTTATCCAAGAAGACGAGCCCCCATGCATGCCCTCTACCTCTGGTGAGTACCCTGGTTACATCTGTCAAAATCTCTGTGGACTTCAGGACTTCCAGAGCATCCCTCTGCCTTTTGTCTTTCCTTTCTTGATGTATCTGTGTATTCCTTTTCCCTCTTTCTCCCTACTTCTTCCCCTGCTTGTCTTTCTCTATTTACTTCCTCACATCCATCCTTTAATTCTATCTCCCCCCGCCACCGACCTTCACCCTCTTTTTCTGTTCTCCTATCTTCTCTTTTCATACTGTGAAGTTAAAATATGTTTTGAAGCATTTTTCCCATTTACTAGCTCTGTGTTGCTACTTGCCATGCACCATACTCTCCAGTTAGCCAGGACAGGACTCACCATTCTTCAGAATTCCCCTACTGTACCCATACCTTTGTGCATACTTTGTTCATGACTTGGAAAGCTCTTCACTCTGTCAGAATCCTTCAACCAATCCCCCTTTTGTTCAAATGCACTTTTTCCAGGAAATTTTCTTTTCCTAATTCTACTCTCTCCCTTTCACCTCTTTTGGCTCACTGAGAAGTCTCTCCCTTCTTCATGTGAAACGTGTTAGTAACTTTCAGAACTTACCAAATTATTTCCTGTAAAAGCACAGTAAAGACAAAAGTTACTCTCTTCATAGCCTTTATTATACATATACATAGCCTTTATTATACAATGTCACCTTGTATATTAAATGTACTCTATAAATATGGAATTGAATTGCGTTCTCAATTTAAATCCTAATGATCTAGATCAAATTGCCTTTTAACTTCACGTGACATTTAGTTAAAATAGTCCATGAATAGTGGCTCTTGACTTTAAAAGTGTTCCCATTTTAATCAGAAGTCTTCTCCAGTGAAATTGTTGCCAGCCTACTCCCAACAATAATATACTAATTACTTCATCATTATTTTTAAAATAGTAAATAAGATAAATTAATAAAACATCAGTATTTATAGTGGGAAGCAGCCGCATAGCACAGGGAGATCAGCTTGGTGCTTTGTGACCACCTAGAGGGGTGGGATAGGGAGGGTGGGAGGGAGGGAGATGCAAGAGGGAAGAGATATGGGAACATATGTATATGTATAACTGATTCACTTTGTTATAAAGCAGAAACTAACACACCTCTGTAAAGCAATTATACTCCAATAAAGATATTTTTAAAAAATCAGTATTTAGAAGTATACCATAGTTTTAATGTAAAAGAAAATTTAAACTGAAAATAATATCTTTATCCAGCAAGTGAAAATTTTGGAAATTTATGTAAAATTATAATATGTAAATTTATGTAAAATTATAATATGTATGGGGAAATCTATACTATATTATTGTATTCTCCTAGGCTTTAAGATCAGGAGTTTAAAATGTTACACTTCTTTACATCTATTATATCAACTCTTCTCCAACTCCCTTCTCACCACCTCCCTTTTCCTTATGCCTCACCTCCCACCTCAGCTGTTAGATTAGTGCTTTGCATAGAGTACTTACAAATCACCATATTCAATGTCTGTTATAATTGCCTACCTTTATAAAGCTGTGTGTAAAGGCAATCCACTAAGATAGTTACTGAAGCATTCCACAGAAAACAACTCAGTTCCAAGTCGTTGCTGTTTATACTAGACAATTCAAATCTCCCACCATTTTCTTTCCTTCTTTTTAAAATGATACCCTGTTTTGGCTTCTAAATGACACCTGTATCTCTACTCAGTTCTTGCCATCCACCAGTTAGTTATGTGCTGCCCAAACCACTCAACAGGTTTGTCAAGGAAAAGAGATTGAATATGACAGAGGCAGATAGGGAGGACTGCTAGAAATGGTGTGAGGGCAGAAATTGTTTCTATCTTGATTTCTATTATATTGCATCCCCAACAACTAGCACAGTTCCTGGCATATATTGCATGCTTAAAAATATCTATTAAATGAATGAATTAATATTTGGGGTCAGTCTTTGGATTTATATTATATATGACCAACTATAATCTATTTGCTTATCTCTTTTTCCTATCTATAAACACTGGGTTTTCACATTATAAATACTTTGGAGCAATATTCTTCCCCTCTGATGACTCTTACTTATATGAAACATACCAATGTTTTAACTGTTGGTAGGGGGACAAAAGGGAGAATGATCCTAGTAATAGAGGTGTGTAATTGGAAATCAGCTAAGCCTTTGCTTTTACAAACCAGAGTAACAATGAATATTGCATACCCAGGGATGTAACTAAAATAATACTGAGCTAAAAACCAGAAGACTCCAATTCTAGTCCAAACAACCACTGCCACTAATTCATGACATGATTTTGGAAAGCTCTCTTACTTCTTTGTGTCTCAGATCCCTCATCAATAAAAGATGAGCATGATGTACTATATTGGTGCTTCTTAAACTTTTTTTGGAAACGGGTACCTTTGAGAACCTGATGAAAGCTTTGAATCCACTCCTCAAAATTTTGTGTGTAATTTTTCCTTACCAATTTCCATGTCAAATTCCATGTCAAGATCTTTGGACTAGATGATCTCAAGGGTTCCTTCCAGCCCTATAACTCCAGAATGGAGCTGTCTTTGTCTCATGTGACCACTGTGTGTGCTTTCAAGTAAGCAAATAATCCCGTTTCTTTCTCAGCGCTACAAGGTGGGGTACTAACAAATGCTATAAGGTTTCCTCTCAGTCTGCAGTAAGAGAAGAGAGTCACACATGCCTCCTAAGGAGACCTTCAGCCAAATTAGCAGCTTCTGTAAGGAGAGTTATCTGTTCCTCAGTCTCATTTCACAGTCGTGTTGCTCTGCTCCTTCTGTTGTTGCTTTAACAACTTTGATTCCCAACTTGACTAAAAGGTCTGCAGATGCAGAAACCATAAGTGGTAGCCAGCCTTAGTTTGGTCTCTAATTATGCCCACCACTTAATATTCACACCCTTGTGTGGTTCGCTTCCACATTTCACAAGGGCCTTTCTTTGTGACCAGTGAAATAAGGCAGAAGTAATGGTGTGTCACACCTCAGTTTCCATCTTGGAGGTGTGCTCATTTTTTCCTTCTCTCCCTCTCCCACTCTCTCTCACCACTCAGTCTGGGGGAGGCCAGTTACTGTATCATGAAGACACTGAGGAAGCCTATCGAAAGACTCATGTGGTGCAAAGGAACTCTCTGACTGACAGCCTGCCAGTTACCTTGTAAGAGCGCTTGGAAGCAGGTCCTTCAGCTCCAGTCAAGTCCTGAGAAGCCTGCAGCCCGGGTGACAGCTGACTGCAACCTCATGAGAGACCCTTAGCTAGAACCACTCAGCCTAGCTGCTCCCAGATTCCTGACCCTCTGGCACTAGGAGATAATAAATATTATTTTCAGCTGCTAAATTTGGGGTAATTTATTATGCAGCATTTATAGCTAATACACCTTCTCTCTCTCTCCCTCCCTCCCTCAGTTGCTTAGTACTATTGGTAACATTTTACAATTGAAATCTATTCAAACAATCTGCTCTAACCACACACAACCCCCCCTTTTTTTTTTTTTTTTTTTTTTACTGAGCATAGGCGGCTTTTTTTTTTTTTCTCCTTTTTTGCAGTACATGGGCCTCTCACTGTTGTGTCCTCTCCCGTTACGGAGCACAGGCCCCGGACGCGCAGGCTCAGCGGCCATGGTTCACAGGCCCAGCCACTCCGCGGCATGTGGGAATCTTCCCGGACTGGGGCACGAACCCGTGTCCCCTGCATCGGCAGGCAGACTCTCAACCACTGCGCCACCAGGGAAGCCTGGCTTTTTTTTTTTTTTAACATCTTTATTGGAGTATAATTGCTTTACAGTGGTGTGTTAGTTTCTGCTTTATAACAAAGTGAATCAGCTATACATACACATATATCCCCATATCTCCTCCCTCTTTCATCTCCCTCTCACCCTCCCTATCCCACCCCTTTAGGTGGTCACTGAGATCCACAATAGTTAAGTACTTGCCCAAGGTCAATTAATTACTGGAAGAAAAAAGATTAAAACCCTAATATGATGATATTTCCACATCCCTATGCTGCTTCAGACTTTATAATCAATTCAGTGTACTCCTAGGTGTTAAATAACAAGTATTACTGTTTATACTAAAAGAGCACTATGAAAATTAAAATATACATACTGTCTTTGCACTAAGTTATTTTTATTCCCTTTCTCTTGCGTCTTTTAATTGGGAAAAGTCCTAAAAGGATTAGAAATAAATTGAGAACATAGTAATTGTAGACAAAAGAAAGAACCAATTTGCCAATATACTATTTGTTTTTCAACCTATCTTTCAGAAGTGCTTGTTAGAACAAACTCTCTGCGACTTCTTTCATTTGTTTTTGTGTTTGTTCCTTTTGGATTTAATGGCCTTTAGAGAGGGGAACTATGTGGCTGTACTCCTAAAATTGACTGATTTACTCTCTGAAATTAAACGGTATATATGTATGTATTCTGTAATTATGAAGGCACTTACTAATGAACAGAAGTATAAATAGTTTTAACAAATGTCAGAAATGTGTTTAAAATACAACCAAATCAAATTTTGCAATGTCTTTAGCAATTTGTAAGCAAAATAAACTGAAGGTTTCCACGCCAACTCAAGAGGAAGACAAATGGAGATGTTTTGTACAAGAAAAGTTGGAGCAGAGTTTTTATTTAATAATAAGAAAATGCCAAATACTCATTAGGGCATATTACAGAGAAGAACATTGCAGCTGTTTATAGTTCTTCGGATGCAAATTATCCAACTGCATGATGCAAATTAATGTGTGATATTTTAGTCACACCAGTGACAGTATAGTGATACATGTGTTAATAATAAAAATTTGAAGTTAAACCTACTTGAGTTCATATCCCATCTCTGGCAGTTACTAGCCATGGAACCTAGAGCAAGCTACCTACCTCTGTGTTGCCTCAACTGCAAAAAGAGCATATAACTCTGCCAGGCACACAGTAACTACTCAGTAAGTTTACCTCTTATAGTAATTTTTATGATCCTAAAATAATATTATTGACCTGTGTTATCACTATGGGGGAAAAGTGTAACTTTAAAATACCTCACTTCTTCCCCTTCAAAGTCTCTTGGTATCTTGTGTTGACTATAAGGAAACTGGAAGTTTTAAAGTAGTATTCTGAATATGAACTTCTTGATCTTTAATATATAATGGTGTTAATCACACAGTGAATTTATCAGGCCTATTATTCAATATCTACTATTTGTAAGTTAAGTGAATACCCATATATTTCCAGAAAACAATCAATTACTGCACACAGAGGGTTTTGATATGATCATTTCAATCATCAGCTTATTTTAAACACCAATCTTTCTTAATTAAAAGGAACAACACCTAAATAGGAGGCAAAACCAGCCTCTGTATTTTTTATTGAGGTACAGTTGATTTACAATATTATATTAGCTTCAGGTATACAGCATAGTGATTCAAAATTTTTATAGATTATACTCCATTTAGAGTTATTATACAATATTGGCTATTTTCCCTGTGCTGTACAATGTATCTTTGTAGCTTATTTATTTTACACAAAGTAGTTTGTACCTCTAAATCTCCTATCCGTGGCTTGCCCCTCCTCCTTCTCTCTTCCTACTGGTAACCACTAGTTTGTTCTCTATATCTGTGAGTCTGTTCCTTTTTTGTTATATTCACATTTGTTTTATTTTTTGGATTCCACATATGATTGATAACCTACAGTATTTATCTTTCTCTGTCTGACTTATTTAACTAAGAATAATACCCTCCAGGTCCATCCATATTGTTGGAAATGGCAAAAAATTGTGCTTTTTCATGGCTGGGTAGTAGTCCATCTTCTTTATTCATTCATTCATTCACGTGTTGACAGGCACTTAGATTGCTTTTGTATCTTGGCTATTGTAAATAATGCTGCTATGAACATTGGGGTGCAGTGTCCTTTTGAATTAATGTTTTTATTTTCTTTGGATATATACCCAGGAGTGGAATTGCTGGCTTATATGATAGTTTTATTTTTAGATTTTTTGAGGACTCTCCACAGTGGCTGCACCAATTTACACTCCCACCAATAGTGTACCGGGCTCCCTTTCTCTACATCCTCTCCAGCATTTGTTATTTATGGTCATTTTGATGATAGCCATTCTGAGAGCTGTGAGGTGATATCTCATTATGGTAGCCTATGTATAATTTTAAAACTAGAATTTGTATACTAGCAAACTTATCAAGCTGGCCAATTCCTGAGGGTTTTTTCTTTCCTCTTGTAAAGTGGACTAATAGCGTGATTGCAATCTTACAACAAAGAGGTATATTGAGGATTAATTAGAATGGAATGAAGTGTTCTGCACCAATTTCAATACTGGCATGTGTATTTTTAAAGAATTAACATCATTTTAGTAATCTGCTTATATTTAGTCACTCAATAAACATGTTCCCAGTTGTACGTTGTGCAATTTTGTGTAGACTAAATTAGAAGATTTATGACGACAGTAACAAACAAAATTTATTTCTAACAGTGCAGTAATTTTAATAGTAATATTAATGTGAACACCCGATAAAATATTAAATAGTACCTTAAAACATGACAAATTTTAGGTCCAAGTACAAACTTAACAACCATGACATAGATTTATCTATGCTCGTCTTCTTTGGGATGAATTTTTATTCAATATCTGATCAACTTCAAGCCAATTAAGAGAAAATTTGAAGACCAAATTAGGGCAGAATCTTCTCAGAGTTGAGAGCACCTCTCTATGTCTATTAAACATACAACATTATTTTATAATGTATTATTTGTACGGGAAGGGAGTTGAACACAATTTCTCAGAAACAGGGATACATCAGTAGATTTATCTAAGTGGGAAAACCTCACCTCACCTCATTGCCTACTTCAGGATTTAGAGGGAGTAAATCTGCACAGCTGCTTGACTACCGAGTGTCCTGGTTAAAATAGCTGAAGCAGGTGATGCAACTCCAGTAGTAAGAAAAGTTGTCTTATCTTAAAGAATGTGGCAGATAACTTTCATAATTTTGTCTTTAAAGGCTAAGAAGAAGCTTCAAAACCATTGTTTCTCTTACTATTTAGAAACTGCTGTGGGGAAGAAAATCCTCCATAATCGTAAGGTACCATGATCATTACTGAACAGCTCACTTAAGCATATTACAATGATGATCAAAGATTCAAATTACATTAAAAAGAGAAAAATATTCAGTTATCCAGAAAAACAATATTATTCCAATTAGCAGAACTTAAATTATGCCTTTAAAAACACTTTTCCTTTAAAGGAAATAGACATTTTTAGTAAGCAGAGCAATTAGACAAAGTCAGAAAATTGATAAAGGGCGAATGTTCTCATATTTTTTAATAGAAAAAAAAAGGTTTACCTTAGTGAGCTTAACATTGATAACTGGAAAGGTATTAAATCACTTTCCATTTCCCAACCTTGCAATACTTTCTTACTACCAAGCATGTAGAAAAAATATTTCCCCTGAAAGTAATACATTCGTCTTCTCTCTTTCATCCTGCTCATCCTTCAGGTCATTTTCTCCCAGAAGAGACCTCCACGCCCACCTCCTCAAGTTGAGTTAGGCAACACCCGAATGTGCTCTAAACTTTCCCCCTCTGACTTGTAGTTCACCCTCCACCCCCAACTAATCTGTTAATTCTCTAAATACATGGACTATGGACTTTTAATTACGGTAGCCTTGATCTGGCATAGGCAAGGTATCAATGACTGTTTGTCGAATTAACAAAGAATGAAAAAAGAAATCACCAGTCTTGTTTTGTGCGACGTCTTCATCATTCAAGCAAGCAAGGAAGGAAACTTTTCACTGCCTACGGTGAGCTCCCATGACAGCTGCCTCAATATGAACCCCACTAACCAGGCCTGTGGTCAGAAATACAGTTAGAGACATCATAAATCACCAAAAGACTACCTGAGGATCAGGCTACTGGCACTAAAACAAATTGAGAGTACGTTCACCAACTTTGTACTTCTCCCCAGCTCTCTCTTCCTATACACATGTCCTCTCCTCTCTTCAACCTTGCCCAAGATCAGTTTTATAAGTGCTGCTAGAAAGTAGGCAGATCTCTACATACATATTATCAGCCCACTGCTTGTTTTCACCAGTATAGCTCATTTAATTTTTAAAAACTTTTCCCCTCTGTGTATCCTTTTAGTGCAGATATTCCTTAAGCCAATATAAACTACGAATTTTTTTCTGCATATAGTTTTTCACATGTAGGGATTAGTTGACAGTCAGATGAAAATAAGAATGAGTGCTGAGGAAGACTGCCGCTTTTCCAGGATTGGTCTTCACCATGCCCTGCCAATCACCCTTTCAGTGTCACCAGTGGTACCTGTGCCTACTTAGATTACTGACCTCTACAATAAAACCTTGCCACTCCTCCCTTAAAATTACCTAGAAAAACATTAAGTCAAAGAGGTTCTGGAGACCAACATTTTCTTAATAATAGAGAATTTTAAAAAGTGAAGTGTACTTCTGTTTTATTTTAGCAAGATTTTTCATTCTTGTCCACATTAAATTTTCATGATAATTTACTGATCTATTTCTTACCTATAGTTAATTTTAAATGTATAAAAAGTTAACAGAGAAATATGAGTGATTGTCAGTTTGTCTTCCCTTCTTCCACCCTTTGCATTGAGCTATCTGCCATTGGGAGACAAAAGGGAGAGTAAGACATGACACTTATCTTTCCAGAACTGACATTCTAGTGGCATTGCCAAATGCAAACAGAAAAAACCATAAGACAAGCAAATGTGTTGTATATGACTAGAAAAGCAGTTAGTTCTATTTAAAATCTCAAATAAGTGACTTTTTCAAAGGGTATGAAATTAATTTATTAAATTTGCAGTCCTCCCTTCTGTTTAGGTTAAATTTCAAATTTCTAAATAGTTTTTGGCCAGTAAATGAAACGTGTTCTTTATTGGTATAATTGAAATAACTTCAGTTTTTACTCAAACTGCTTTTTTGAAAAGTAAAACAAAGTTTATTGATTTTAGGTATATAATATACGAATTCTCCAATCATGTTGGAATGCTAAAACATTTTTAGATTACTGCATGGGAAATGTTTTTGTCAGTTTCTAGATTGCTCAAATGATAGCTATTGGGCATCATTTCAGATTAGGAGAAGGGTTCTTTAAAGCTTCTCAGAAGTCAGAAGGAGCTTCAGACTAGGCTTAAATCTCACTGCAAATCTCTGGATTTCAGTACAGCATTTATACCCAAAATACTACCCTAATAGTCCAAAATTATATGCAGGCTCCTGACTTTGGCACACATTTTTGGTTCAAGGTCACTCTTAAAACATTGGTTCAAGTCCATTTTTATAGCCTTTTTATTTGGACCAAAAACGGAGTGGAAGCTTGGTTTTTGCTCTTCACTACACCAAAGATAGATTCCCTAGGCAATAGCTCTCTAGTTTCCATTTAGAAATTTAAATGTTTTACCCAAATCAGGGATGAGAGTAGGGAGGGTAGTGGGAGTGGAGGGTATACTCTGCTGTCAGATAAGTTTGGGAAACCATATATAGTCTTCTCCTAGAGTTTTGCAATTCATACTAGTGTAGTATAGGCTTGGAGAATTTTCTGCTCTGAAAAAAACTTGTTCAGCTTTATTTAACCTAATATTTTCCAATGAGCCACAGAAACTGTGCTGCAGGAAACACCATTACTATCTCAAAGGACACTAGTGTTCTAAGAAACAAAGTTTGTAATTGCTGCTGTAAGAAAAATCTGAGGCAGGCTGAGGTGATTCTGAATTTGATCTCAAATCATTTTCTCAGCATTATCTACAACTACATGCGAAGTTCCAATAGGCAGATGAAATGGAAAATATTACAGTTGCTTTTAATGGAACATGATAAATATGCTATTTAAGGATGTTGAAATATGCCTCATTTCTCCTTTCTCGTATTAATCAGAAAAATAAACTCAGTTTCAGAATAGTCTGGATAAATAAGCAAAGATTATTATAGCTAAAAGCACAAATTTTCAAACCTCCTATATGAGTAACATATGCAATAATCTATTATCATTTCAACCCCTCTGTACACTATTTTGTTTTTGTTTGTTTCCATCTCAGAAATCCTTCCTCTACTATATTGTCAATCCATTGCATTCAATTTCCTTTATTCCGTAAGGGCATCAAAAAGTTAGTGGAATATTGTACATCAACTACTTCAGTTTTTTAAAAAATTTAGTAGAGCTGTATTTTATGAGAATCTTTTGTATTTAAGTCCTCCCTAAACTTAAAATACAAAATTCATTAATTTTTATATAAGGTCCTTTTTTCCTTTCCTCTCTCACCTTTTTCTCTCCTGTTCACAGACAAAAGATATTTTCTTCCTTTTTATTCTTAGGACACTAGCCAATGGCCCTATCAAGTACTTGTGGCCACACCAGTAGAAGTGATTACATTCTTCTGCAGGAAAGTTGACTGGAACAACTGAAGAATCTCTAGAGACAATTCTCCCCAATATACATTAAACTTTTTTACTCTGAGAAGGATGTTGTCTGCCTAAAAGGCAAGTTCTACTTGGACATGGATATTGGATAATTCTCCTCTCTCCTTCCCCACCCTAATCCCTTTGTCTTTATATATTACTACACAAACCCAACTAGCTGAATAACTTTAATGACGTTTTCTTTGTTAGTAAATTTGGTATGGCTTCTCTATCTAAGTCAGGTGCAGATATCATCTCAAATACAGATGCGAATCTTGGCCAAGAAACAGTCAAATGTTCAGTGATTCTTTAATGTGGTTTTCAGAACCATGTGAAAGGCAGACAATTTTATTTTCCAACCTATTTTGCTTGCAGAAAGATTGGATATGAACCAGGAGGACATTATGTTAAGTGAAATAGGCTAGATACAGAAAGGCAAATACTACATGATACAACTTACAGGAAGAATCTAAAATATTAGTTTTAAAGATGTTAAAATAAAATAAAAATTACTTTTCTCTTATGGAAGCAGAGTAGAATAATGGTTGCTAGGGGCTGGAGGGTGGGGGAAACAAGGAGATATTAGTCAAAGGGTACTAAGTTTCAGTTTTGCAAGGTGAATAAATCCAAGAGATATACTGTACAGTGTAGTGTCCATAGTTTGCAATATTGTATACTTAAATATTTTCTAAGATGATAGGCCTTATGTTAAGTACTTTTAGCACAAATAATAATAATAATAATTAATAAAAAAGCACAGGAGGAAACTTTTGGAAGTGATGGGTACGTTTATGGCATAGAATATAGTGATGTATTCTTATCTCTGAATTCATCAAGTTGTATACATTAAATAAGTACAGCTTTTTATATGTCAATCATACCTCAATAAATTTTTTAAAGAAAGATTGGGTATGGTTTAGGAAAAGGAGGAATTCATATGGAAGCTCTTTTCATTTAATACTGATTTTTCTCAGTATTCCTTAGATATACACAATTCCTGCCTCTTCTTCTATGTGCCATATGTGAAATTAAAACATAGAAAAATATTGTATTCCAGTAGTGATGAAAAAGAAGTTACTCTGCTACCATAAATTCTTTGATACAGACGAAGAAAGCTGGAATCGTTAGAAAAGAAAGAAAGCTTTGCCTTAATCCCCAATTTACAAAGGGAACAAACTGCTAGGTTCGTAGCCTTTCACTAATCTGGATAGACCCTCTAGGCTTAGGGTTTCTTCCCTGTTGGATTTTCTAGACTGGAGTTTGTCTCTTTAAATCACTGCTTTCGTGAGGTGGTCATAGGAGGTGAAACCCTAATTTGGGGGCATCTGGGTTCATAATCATAAGTGGCTCATTTAAGTGCCTTGTAAGCTGGCATTGATGCCTGTTCTCCAGGTTCCCTGCTGCAGCACCACTTGAAAGTGTCAGAAGAGAATCAGACCTGCCTGTCGTTTTGAAACTGTGGCACCAGACCTATTTTTTCCCAGCAATGAACTCATTCACGGAAGATGCCTTCTTAAATAGTAGCTGCAGAGCTGTCATCACGTGCATTTCCAAGCCAGTTCACCAAATGTTGGAGCCACTAAGATTTGTCAGAAAGGTCGAATGGACCCAGAAGAATTTCCTTGATGCATAATTCAGAGATTCATTCCTGATAAGCCCATTTCAAAATCCCCCAGGGTAGAGGTTAACCCAGGAGCCCTCTAAAGGTTCCAAAACATTCCCAGGACACCCGAGGGAATCCTGCTGAATTAGAAGCCTTGTCTCATTAAGTAGTGGTTTTCAGCCTTAGCTGCCCGTTAGACTCACTGGAGAGCTTTAAACAAACACTGATGCCTGGGTCCTTCCTGCCTTCGCAAGATTCTGATTAAACTGATCTGTGGTTTCCCCAGTAATCTAATGTGATCCCCTCAGGCTCAGCTTTGGAGCCAGCCGTGTCAGAATTATCTGGGGAGCTTTTAAAATTCCTGATGCCCAGGCTGCACCCCAAATACATTTAATGAGAATCTTTGTGGGTGGAACCAAGGCTGAGAAATAGAAAAGTCTAGAAAAGGAACCCCTTCCATATATCTAAAAGCTGGCTTCTTGCATCCTCTTCAATTCACTTGGGTCTCTGAAAGCTCTAAAACTATAGGCTGAAGAGTTGTAATACAACTAAGTCACAAGGTTAAATACATGATCAGATGCTCTGGATTAATATAGAAATGAAAGCGATGGCCAGTTCAGATGACAATTAACAAAATAAATAAGAGATGCACCTGTGGCAATAAGTTGTTACTAGCACTTAATAAGTGCCAGGCACTGGTGTTAGCCTAAAAAAAGAGGAAGACCATAAAATGAAAAATTATTCTTAACATTAAAGTTTTCAAAGAATAGCTAATATTTCCAAATCTAGCTATTTCCAAATTGCTAGTATTTCCAAATCTTCCATAATTTACAGCCTTGACGACTTAATGAAGAGAGTAAGGTCACCAGTTCTACAGGATTCCATTTTGTCAGTAATTCTACGATTTTGGTTCAGTTCCATAGATATGTTCCTCTTTGTCTATTGTTTTTAGAGATGTGGTTGTCATGATTTTCTTATTTTTTATTTTGACGGTGTGAATTATTGTTCTTTTTTTGATAACTTGCTAAGAACTCTTTGGAGAATAAGCAAGCTTGCTGTCTTTGTATTTAGAGGTGATATGCGTATTTGTTAGCTACTAGGAGAGATTCTTGTTGAGCAGGAGCTTATCCAAAGAATTGTTGACAATTGAGTCACTGAAGATTTTGTGGTCAAATCAGATCCAACAGCAGTGTGTTTATTTGCTTTTTGCCAATTGTTAGGCCATATCCAGTCACAGTCTAACAATCCAAAAGACAATATTGCCAAATCATTGGCCAGTTTTCAGAATGGCTAACCCTTTTCTTGCTATGGAACTTACAATGCTTAATAATAACAAGTGAGGCATACTTTTTCTTGAATCAATGGCTTATGGCAATTAAGGATTTCCTCTCAAAAGGAATGGGAACCAGAAAACTTTTTAGTAATTGGATGCCGAAAGCAAGAAAATCATCCTGAGGGACTGAGTTTTCAGAGTCCATATCTGTCTCTCAGGGCAGTTGTTGGTTGCCCAGTGCACTGCTGCTGTCTCTCACTCACCACCTCGACTTCCAGCTTAAACAGCAGTGTTATTTGTATCAGGTGAGGAGTGATTGCCTCTGTCTGCTGATGGGTTGCCTGGTCCAATTATCTAAATTCACCCTCTGGCCTTAGTCCCCAAGGGGAAACTCTGACAACAGCAGTGGAAGTATTGCCCATCCATTGCCAGTCCTTTCATGATATTATTAATGTCCTCCTCTGCAGAGAATGTGGATATTTATTTCATTCTGAAGGGGCAGTTTATGCTTTTATTATTCTTTTTACTAGTTCAGGTTAAGTTCTAGTTTCATCGCTTAGAAACCTACTAAAAGGCTAAATGTGGTGCCACCAGAGAGCAAGTTGAGAGGAGAGGCTTTCTTGCCTCCGGGGTAAGAATAGCGTGCGATCTCAGGACCCGTTCTCCAGTGATAGCTTTTCTCCCCTCCAGAGTCAGAAATGTAGTTCAGCATCTCTTGGCCTCTTATGAATTCCTACTTTTACGTAGTCAGGTCTTGCTTATATGGCTACTAATACAAGTCTTGTTTCTGTTGGGTTACTTGGTGCATTTTTTCTGACATTGACTCATTCTTATCTAGATTTAAAATATTTCACAAGACAACACTATACTTAAGACTGAAGTGAGACCCTTACAACCCAAGGTAGCTCAAGTAATTTTTTAATTCCCTAAAGATGTGAGACATGAGCCGTCATATCCACCTCCTTATCACTCCTGTTCTCTTCCTCTAGGCCCTCCATTCGCCTGCCCCAGCCCAACACCTTCTGGAGGGAGAATTATACACCCAGGTTTTTCACCTCACCTACCTACTCCAGTCCATTATCTTAGCAATATCTTATAAGCCACATTCCTATGAGGGAGCAGTGCTTCTGCTGGTAAAGTAAGCAGTCCTTCAAGGTCCATTAACATCTTCAGGTCACTTTCCTTTTCATTCAAAGCAAAGCCATGAGAATGGACTGGGGGCTTTCGTATGGTAACCCAGAGAAAAACTGTTTCAGGTAGCTGGCATCTAACTTTTCATGCAAATTTTATCATCTAAGATATTTAAATCTATACCATCTTCAAAGGCCTCCAAAGAAGGATGTTTAACAACCAGTGAATGAATTTAAGGCATCAGAGCACTGAAAATGAAATTCAAAGTTTAATCTTAACCTTTACCACTTTCTGACCTCGGCTGAGTTTCAGTATAGTAGACAATCCAATTACCTTTTACTTTCTCATCTTAATGAAAATAGGAAGGAAACATCTTTTGTTTATTTGTTCATTAATTCAATTAAGGATTGAGGAATGTAAACAATCTACAAGTTTTATAATTTCAATATTTTTGTTTTCTTTGACTTTTTAAAATTCTGTTGAGCACTTTCTTTGTACCTGGATTTCTTTGTACCTGGATACAGTAGCTTCAGCGTCACATGTGACAATTTGCATGTTTTATGTACGAGGCATTCAATTTTAAAATTGAATAATAGGAAATGACTATCAGAATTCTGTTCTATGTTATACTCCATATATTTTTCAATGGAGTGCCTTAGGATTTCCTATAGACAACAGTGATTAGCCCCTCTTTATGGAGAACCCTGACAGGCTTCTTCAATAGGATAGAAGCACAACTTGACAACAATTTTGGAGTTACTGAAATGATCCTGATGTAAGTTTCCCTTTCCAGGAGAATTTATCATATCAAGAAAGTATATAGACTAGGTATATAGTCTATGGAAAAGCTTATAGAAGTGAAGATTATTTATATATTTTATATCATGTCTTTTAGTATATCGGTATTGTGACATTCTAATTTATAATGATATAAAATGACTTTCCTTCCTTCCTTCTCTCCTTCCTTCTTTCCTTCCTCCCTTTTTCTTCCTTTCTTTTTTTACTGTAGAATTAGAGTTAGAATAGAAATTGTCTACCAAATTGGCTTTATGGTTACTCAAGGCCAGTGCTAAATTGTGTTTCAAACTATAAAAAACTTCAGCATTTTGTGTATGTTTTAAAATACCTGAGTTTCATGGTTTCAAGAAATTTTAATATAAAATAAAATGTATATATCTGAATGCATTCCGATCGTAGATATTCTAATTGATCCCAAATAATTATGAATATTATTCACTTTCACTGGATTTTACATCTAATTTTTCATTACTTGGTAAAAGCATTCAAAAGGAATTAGCATATGGAAGAATTCTATAGTGTTTAGGTTCAGTAACCTTATTATTACAATTTGAAATTAGTTCTGACAGCTCAACTTATCTTTGAGATAACATTCACTTTCATCTCATTCAATGTTTACGGTAATTATATGAGTACTTAGATTGTTCACATTTATGTTATATATTCTGAGGTTTAGGATAAAATAGACTGTAAGAACTAGAAGGTATATTGGAGATCATCTGTAGATAAAAAAATGAGAATTGGAAAAAGTAAGAAATTGTTCCAAAGTCATTCATAGGCGGGGATTGGACCTATCTGTCATAATTTCCACCTGGGCTCTGTTTTCTCCACCAAGTTCTGTTATCCATTATAAATCTCAATAACTTTTAAATAAATTTATTTATTGAGGTCAGCCAAATTCTGTTGCTCACAGAGAAGTAGCTATCCACAAAACTTTCCTCCAAGTAGTTATTTCCTTACCTAAACTTCAGTATAATCAGAACAATATTCTAGAACTAGCACATTAACATTATTAATAGAGGTAATAATAAAACCGTACTGTTAGCAATCCATTTAAATGGCCTTAACATTCTATATCAATTATAGTCTAAAGAGTGGATTCTCTCATTTTCATATTGGAAACGCAATTCCCCATATTCCCATATTGGTTCATTGGTTTGGAAGCCTAAAAGCCATTTATTAAACAAGCAGCAAAAGTTTTAAATATTCACTATAATCCTAGCACTGTGCTAGGCCAATGTTTACACCATCACCCCATGCATTCTTTTTCAATTGACTTTAACATACATAATAGTATAAAATGATATGATAATAACATTGTTCAAGTACTAGTAATACAAACAAAATTTCCTTCCACTCAGGGATTTTAAATTCTTAATGTATATGTTCAGGTATATATTGATATTTTACCCCATAAAACTTAATACTTTTGAAATTGGTTATTAATCGTAACTGCTAAATGATAAATCCAACCCTGACATATCAACATGAAAAGAATAACTGATTCTTGAGGAAAATGTAATTATTTACATTTAAATCATGGAATTAACATCTCTTCCAACTCACTTTTATTTCCTCCTTCACATTCACATTTCTCTTAAGGTACCATGGAACTATTGTGGCACAGAATATTTAGATAAAGAAAGTGTTAGAAGGAACCTATTTTTGTGCCTAGGTAAATGATTAAGCAATGAAATACAAGCTCTTTATGTTATGAACAGATGAGGATACCACAGATTCCCTTCTGTTTTAAAACTATACACAATTGCACAAGTCACTGAATGCATATTTTCAGTATTTCACACCATGGAAATATTTTTTCAAGGGAAATCAAATTATTTTTAAAAATTATCTGTTCCTCAAACTAATGGTAAGTCATTTTTGGTGAGCATTTACTGAGTACTCTATTAGAGTTCCTAATGACTTTTGCTAGAAGACAATAAATCACATTTCAGTATGAATAATAGCATTTACATTTTGCTTAACATATGAGCATTTTGAGCTTAGGACATGGAGAATATATTTTCAAATCGGCTTGAGTGATCAGCTCCAACTATAGTATTAGTAGATTTGCCCTACTCCAGGAGATAGTTTTAGGAACATAGTTTAACTATCCCGATTTAGAGCCAATAGAAAGTTATATTTAATTTTTTTTTCAAAACAAAGGAAACGGAGAAAACATGTCACTTGAAAATTGATCCTTTCACAGATTAAGGTTCATAAGCTGTGCTGTAAATAAAAAACATTACTTACTGTAATTATTCTTCATCTCTTGGGTCCCTTTGACTTTGCCTCGTTTATCAATCCTCAGATACCACTGTGTTCGACAGAAGAGTCTTCTCACTCTTATATCCCCTCCTTCCATGTAATCATAACTTCTTGTATGTCGCTCAGGGCTGGAACAGTTCACATTTGTAGCCATTTGCTCTGGAGTCATGTCATTGCAAGCTAAAGATATAGTGCCCACTAGACAGATAATGTGGAAGCATGATCTGTAGAGCAAACTTGGCAGGATCCATGTCAGTATCCATTTGTGCATTATAGTATAGTGCCCCGGGTGTTCATGAATAACATAATGAAAATTAAATCTTGAGTTGGTTGTTGTTCCTAGGTCATTGACCTCGTCCTATCTGTGAACTGTAGATTGATTTAAGAAAGAGTAGTTGCACTCTCCAAGTTGTTAGCCTTATCCTTTTAGTTCCTGATAACAATATAGAATTCCTCCTTAAATAGCTCTCTGTCAGTATATCCTCATAAAAACAGGTTGTAATAAGCTCAGTTGCTGCGTTGCTGTTTGCTACTTGACTTCTGTTTGCAATGAGAGATTAAGAATGGGGAGGGAGGAGAGAGAGGAAGATGAAAAATTATATGTATAAATTTCAGTGTGTAAATACTATTATAACATACTGTGTAATTCATACTGTGAAGGTACATTTAAAACAGCTTTCACAGAGGATGTCAATGTCTTTACCACTCTGTATGTAGATTTACAAAAGTTATGCATTAGTAGAGACAAATCAGAATATGATTGTACCATTCATTCCAGTTCGTACTTGGTAAGAAATATCCTGCAATTAGAGCTGTTGATTTAAATTAACTTCTGAAATTACTATTAACAAAATATAAATGCTTTTCCCTAGGTTTCTTTATTATATTCTTTTACATCTGTGGTTTGTCAGTTATTTTCTCCTGAGCTGCCCACATTTCTCAAGTTAAATGTCAGGATTGCTCTGGAGAATTTCAACCTTATCTTTATGTAAGTTCTACAGCAGAATTACTATAGATAATCTCACAGCTCAAAAATCTGGTGACTTTACTTTTCCCCTCAGTACTAAAACCAGAAAAAGAGATAAACTACTAACAAATATTCAGCATTATTTTTAAAGACAAATAACAGTCACTTACTTGTTCTGTTGATAACAGCTGGATACACAAGAATTCCATGTCTGTTGTCTGCCCTGTGCAACTTGAGCCTCTCTACTGTAGCTACAAACTATTTCTCAGCTGAGAAATTCTCCAGCAGAATCATAATTGTTTCCATAAATCAACAGGCAAGAGGATTTTCTCTGTGTATGTGAGCGCGTGTGAGCTTGTGTGTGTGTGTGTGGAGCCTTTTATTCAGGGCTTTTCGATAAATACCTTTGCTGACCTCATTGGAAGCAATTAAAACTTAACCAGTGAGCTGTTAGTTGAATACAACAGCGAGAATAAAGGAGGCTTGTATAGTATTCATTCAATGGTCATGAGAGGGAGCTATGAACATGGTTTATGCTCAGACCTACAACTGGGTACCTACTTTGTAGAAACAAATCTCTGACTCTGAAGCAGTTAGAAAGGGAAAGGGAATTTTTTTAGATTGTCTTATAACATAGACGTTGTATATAAGTTGAAAATATTCCTTGGAACATGTATGTAAAAGGGATTTTTTTAACTTAAAATCTTTTACATAGCTTTATGATGCGTGCATTTCTACTATTACTCCTTTGTGTTCAGAATGTTAGAATGAAACTACTAATGTGTATTAATTCACATCTTACTGTCTTCAGGAACTATATAGCTGAGTTAAGGGTATATCTCTTCATACAGAGATATTTCTGCATTGCATATGAGTATAATTTTATATCTTATGTTACTAGACTGAAAGTAAGAATAACAACATTCTTATTTGAGTTGGGCCACTAATTACCAGTATGGCCTGGGCAAGTCACCTGACGTTTCTGAATCTCAGCTGCTAACATTTGTAAAATTAGTCTAGATGATTCTATTGTGCCTTGTAGTTTTAAAATTCTGTGACTTGTTACTTACACTAACTACTAAGATAAGGAAGAGGATACATACTTTTAAAATTATTATTCTTAAAACTTAAAAAAAATTATATGGTTTTATATTGGTTATCAATGTTTGACTCTTGCCCTTAATAAGAACATTAATGCAATAAATAAATGTTAATTTAGGGATGGAATTTTAAGAGGTATAGCTCATGTAAATAAGAGAATGCTACTTTGCTTTCCAACATGAGTTATTCTCCCCTTTATTTCCTGTTCTAACGTGTATATAGTAGCGTTCTAGTGTTTTATTAGATATTTGCTGCAAAATAATTGCATTGTTAATCTAAAACAATAATTACGAATACATATTAAAATTCTCTTTCCCATATTAATACCCCCAACACACACATACACACACACACACACACACACACACACACACAAACACTGCACTTGAAATGCACGACTTTACCACCAGGTGGTGCATGTAGACCAAATAGGAAAACAAAATTAAGTACGTTCAGTTGTATTATAATTTATGTGATTTCCCTTTGTGTCTATGCTTTTGGAGAACAGAATCAGTAGCACAGCATAGTTTAAACATATTCAGTTATTCTTTAGGCACCAAATATGACATTTCTAAGTTTATTAGAGCAGAAGAGGATGGCCCTTCCTTAATTGCCTTTGTTGAAAGCTAGGTAGCTACAAAATATTCCATCATGTATTTCTCTAAAAAGGGGGGAAAAGAAAGAAAAGAAAAAAAAAAGAGAGTATGATGCTACTGTGATCTGAATCATACCTCCATTAGTTTTGTAGGCAACAATACTGAGCAGGGTCAGAACTCCTAGGACTTGGATATTTCTTCTAAAAAAATGAAAATTATTAACAGTTCACATGTAAAGATATTCAAGAGCTCCTAAATTCATCTGTTCCAAATTGACCCTACAGATTTTATACTAAGAAATCAATAGAACAGAGGTCAAAAATTGCTAATTAAATATTCAAGACTTAAATTTAAAAATGGATTGTCTTAAAAGGACTGAGAAAATATTTGAAGAGAATATAGTTGAAGACTTTCCTAACATGGGAGAGGAAATAGTAAATCAAGTCCAGGAAGCACTGAGAGTCCCATTCAGGATAAATCCAAGGAGAAACAAACCAAGACACATATTAATCAAACTATCAAAAATTAAATACAAAGAAAAAATATTAAAAGCATCAAGGGAAAAACAACAAATAACATACAAGGGAATCCCCATAAGGTTAACAGCTGATCTTACAGCAGAAACTCTGCAAGCCAGAAGGGACTGGCAGGACATATTTAAAGTGATGAAGGAGAAAAACCTACAACCAAGATTACTCTACCCAGCAAGGATCTCATTCAGATTCAAGGGAGAAATTAAAACCTGTACAGAAAAGCAAAAGCTAAGAGAATTCAGCATCACCAAACCAGCTCTACAACAAATGCTGAAGGAACTTCTCTAGGCAGGAAACACACGAGAAAGAAAAGACCTACAATAACAAACCCCAAACAATTAAGAAAATGGTATTAGGAACATACATAGTGATAACTACCTTAAATGTAAATGGATTAAATGCTGCAACCAAAAGTCATAGACTGGCTGAATGGATACAAAAACAAGACCTATATATATGCTGTGTACAAGAGACCCACTTCAGACCTAGACACACATACAGACTGAAAGTGAGGGATGGAAAAAGATATTCCATGCAAATGGAAATCAAACGAAAGCTGGAGTAGCAATTCTCATATCAGACAAAATAGACTTTAAAACAAATACTATTATAAGAGACAAAGAAGGACACAACATAATGATCAAGGGATCAATCCAAAATAAGATATAACAATTGTAAACATTTTTGCAGCCAACATAGGAGCATCTCAATACATAAGGCAAATACTAACAGCCATAAAAGTGGAAATCGACAGTAACACATTCATAGTAGGGGACTTTAACACCCCACTTTCACCAATGCACAGATCATCCAAAATGAAAATAAATAAGGAAACACAGGCTTTAAATGATACATTAAACAAGATGGACTTAATTGATATTTATAGGACATTCCATCCAAAAACAACAGAATACACTTTCTTCTCAAGTGCTCATGGAACATTCTCCAGTATAGATCATATCTTGGGTCACAAATCAAGCCTTGGTAAATTTAAGAAAATTGAAATCATATCAAGTATCACTTCCAACCACAATGCTATAAGACTAGATATCAATTACAGGGAAAAATCTGTAAAAAATACAAACACATGGAGGCTAAACAATACACTACTTAATAACCAAGCGATCACTGAAGAAATCAAACAGGAAATCAAAAAATACCTAGAAACAAATGATGATGAAAACACGACGACCCAAAACCTATGGGATGCAGAAAAAGCAGTTATAAGAGGGAAGTTTATACCAATACAATCCTGCCTTAAGAAGCAAGAAACATCTCGAATAAACAACCTAACCTTACACCTAAAGCAATCAGAGAAAGAAGAACAAAAACACCCCAAAGTTAGCAGAAGGAAAGAAATCATAAAGATCAGATCAGAAATAAATGAAAAAGAAATGAAGAAAACGATAGCAAAGATCAATAAAACTAAAAGCTGGTTCTTTGAGAAGATAAACAAAATTGATAAACCATTAGCCAGACTCATCAAGAAAAAAAGGGAGAAGACTCAAATCAATAGAGTTAGAAATGAAAAAGGAGAAGTAACAACTGACACTGCAGAAATACAAAGGATCTTGAGAGATTACTACAAGCAACCCTATGCCAATAAAATGGACAACCTGGAAGAAATGGACAAATTCTTAGAAATGCACAACCTGCCAAGACTGAATCAGGAAGAAATAGAAAATATGAACAGACCAATCACAAGCACTGAAATTGAAAGTGTGATTAAAAATCTTGCAACAAACAAAAACCCAGGACTAGAGGGCTTCACAGGCGAATTCTATCAAACATTTAGAGAAGAGCTAACACCTGTCCTTCTCAAACTCTTCCAATATATAGCAGAGGGAGGAACACTCCCAAACTCATTCTATGAGGCCACCATCACTCTGATACCAAAACCAGACAAAGATGTCACAAAGAAAGAAAGCTACAGGCCAATATCACTGGTGAACATAGATGCAAAAATCCTCAACAAAATACTAGCAAACAGAATCCAACAGCACATTAAAAGGATCATACTCCATGATCAAGTGGAGTTTATTCCAGGAATGCAAGGATTCTTCAATATACGCAAATCAGTCAATGTGATACACCATATTAACAAATTGAAAGAGAAAAACCATATGATCATCTCAATAGATGCAGAGAAAGCTTTCAACAAAATTCAACACCCATTTATGATAAAAACCCTCCAGAAAGTAGGCATAGAGGGAACTTACCTCAACATAATAAAGGCCATATATGACAAACCCACAGCCAACATCGTCCTCAATGGTGAAAAACTGAAAGCATTTCCACTAAGATCAGGAACAAGACAAGGTTGCCCACTCTCACCACTCTTATTCAACATAGTTTTGGAAGTTTCAGCCACAGCAATCAGAGAAGAAAAAGGAATCCAAATCAGAAAAGAAGAAGTAAAGCTGTCACTGTTTGCAGATGACATGATACTATACATAGAGAATCCTAAAGATGCTACCAGAAAACTACTAGAGCTAATCAATGAATTTGGTTAAGTAGCAGGATACAAAATTAATGCACAGAAATCTCTGGCATTCCTATACACTAATGATGAAAAATCTGAAAGTGAAATTAAGAAAACACTCCCATTTACCATTGCAACAAAAAGAGTAAAATATCTAGGAATAGACCCACCTAAGGAGACAAAAGACTTGTATGCAGAAAATTATAAGACACTGATGAAAGAAATTAAAGATGATAGAAACGGATGGAGAGGTCTACCATGTTCTTGAATTGGAAGAATCAACATTGTGAAAATGAGTATACTACCCAAAGCAATCTACAGATTCAATGCAATCCCTATCAAACTACCAATGGCACTTTTCACAGAACTAGAATGAAAAATTTCACAGTTTGTATGGAAACACAAGAGACCCTGAATAGCCAAAGCAATCTTGAGAAAGAAAAACAGAGCTGGAGGAATCAGGCTGCCTGACTTCAGACTATACTACAAAGCTACAGTAATCAAGACTGTATGGTACTGGCACAAAAACAGAAATATAGATCAATGGAACAGGATAGAAAGCCCAGAGATAAACCCACACACATATGGTCACCTTATCTTTGATAAAGGTGGCAAGAATACACAGTGGAGAAAAGACAGTCTCTTCAGTAAGTGGTGCTGGGAAAACTGGACAGCTACATGTAAAGGAATGAAATTAGAACACTCCCTAACACCATACACAAAAATAAGCTCAAAATGGATCAGAGACCTAAATGTAAGGCCAGACACTATCCCTTAGAGGAAAACATAGGCAGAACACTGTATGACATAAATCACAGGAAGATCCTTTTTGACCCACCTCCTAGAGAAATGGAAATAAAAACAAGAATAAACAAATGGGACCTAATGAAACTTAAAAGGTTTTGCACAGCAAAGGAAACCGTAATAAACAAGACCAAAAGACAACCCTCAGAATGGGAGAAAATATTTGCAAATGAAGCAACTGACAAAGGATTAATCTCCAAAATTTACAAGCAGCTCATGTAGCTCAATATCAAAAAAACCAAACAACCCAATCCAAAAATGGGCAGAAGACCTAAATAGACATTTCTGCCGAGAAGATATACAGTTTGCCAACAAACACATGAAAGGATGCTCAACATCATTAATCATTAGAGAAATGCAAATCAAAACTACAATGAGATATCATCTCACACCAGTCAGAATGGCCATCATCAAAAAAATCTCCAAACAATAAATGCTGGAGAGGGTGTGGAGAAAAGGGAACGCTCTTGCACTGTTGGTGGGAATGTAGATTGATAGAGCCACTATGGAGAACAGTATGGAGTTTCCTTTAAAAACTAAAAATAGAACTACCATGCGACCCAGCAATCCCACTACTGGGCATATACCCTGAGAAAACCATAATTCAAAAAGAGTCATGTACCACAATGTTCATTGCAGCTCTGTTTACAATAGCCAGGACATGGACACAACCTAAGTGTCCATCAACAGATGAATAGATAAAGAAGATGTGGCACACGTATTCAATGGAATATTACTCAGCCATAAAAAGAAACGAAATTGAGTTATTTGTAGTGAGGCAGATGGACCTAGAGGCTGTCAAACAGACTGAAGTAAGTCAGAAAGAGGAAAACAAATACCATATGCTAACGCATATTTATGGAATCTAAAAAACAACAACACAAAATGGTTCTGAAGAACCTAGGGGCAAGATAGGAATAAAGATGCAGACGTAGGGAAGGGACTAGAGGACATGGGGAGGAGGAAGGGTAAGCTGGGACAAAGTGAGAGAGTGGCATGGACATATATACACTACCAAATGTAAAATAGATAGCTAGTGGGAAGCAGCCACATAGCACAGGGAGATCAGCTCAGTGCTTTGTGTCCACCTAGAGGGGTTGGATAGGGAGAGTGGGAGGGAGACACAAGAGGGAGGAGATATGGGGATACATGTATATGTAAAGGTGATTCACTTTGTTATACAGCAGGAAGTAACACCATTTTAAAGTAATTGTACTCCAATAAAGATGTTAAAAAAATAAAATAAAAATTAAAAAAAGAGAAGTCCACAGTCTAATTAGGGAAAGAAAACATGAAAAGTAAATCACAATAAATTTATAATTCAAGGCAATAATAGAAAGATTATCAAAAGCCTGCACAAAGTGATCTCTTCAAAGAATTAGGGAATAACTGTTAGGACAGTTTAGAGAAGTACAGCTGGTAAGTAGGCTGGGAAGAGAATATTCTAGTTCATGCAATATTACAAGTGCAAGTAATGAGATACATGAACAGAGTAAAATTTTTACTAAAGAGAATAATTTAAGAAAGAGGTTGGGGAGAGCCTAGAAGGAATGCAGGCAAGAGAATGGAGGGTTCAAATCTTTCAGGACCATAAATAACAAGCCAGATCATCTCACCTCAACTGGGAAACAGTTACGAGCTATGAAGTATTTTGGAAGTGGATAGTAATAGGTTCATTTATCTTGTGATGGTATAAAGAATGGTTTGGGGAGCAGAATACTAGCATGGAGACAAATCAAGAAGCTATTACAGTGTGCAATGATAACTTCCAGAATCAACAGATTGGCAGTGGGAAGAGAAAGAAAAGCTGTTTTGAAGCCAGTAATTTCATGTACTAAGAAAGAAGAAGAAAAAGGGGGAGTCAAAGATGATCCTAAGGCTCTTTTGAGTTGAGAGATGATAGAGCTCTTTAGATGCCAGCTTTGGAAAGCCATTTTAGAGGAAATTATGAATACAGTTTTAAAAAAATATTCAGTCATACCTATGCCTATAGTTTACACATAAAGTCTGGAGTTTAAGAGAAAAAAAAAACAAAAAACTGTGCTAAATTCCCTGAAAAGAAGTGAAACATAAAAGTGCCTTTGAGAGGCATCCCAGAGAAGGTAGAGTCCATAGAACAGGCAGCATAGAGAAAAGTCTATTTGGGAAGCCAAGCTCTACATTTCTGGTAACTCCACAGCACACAGCAGAAGCAGCAAAGCTCCAAAGAGTAAAGCCTGCCCATGTGTCTAAACAGACTGGCTCATAAGCCACCCTCATAAAGATTTCCCATGTTTTAAAAGAAATCTGGAAGAGCAGAGAACTCAGACCTGAAGGAACTGTGTGAGCAGAGTCAGTGAACACCCAGAAGTAACCAGAGTAGACAAATGACTCAACAACCAGAAGCCCTTGGCTTGGCCCTGAATAAGACCCTTGAATTCTATCTCATCTTGAAGCAGAAGAGGGGAACCCAAGAATAATTGACATAAGTTTTCCACTAACTGGGGGTGGGAGGTAAGGGGGGTTGAAATTCTCAAAGTTGAAGCTAGGTTGATTTATAAACGTAAAGTTACATGTTATCCTTTGCATATTTGAGATTGTGGTCCAAGATTTATTTCCACTACATTCCCACCACTATCACCACACTATGGATTTATCTTCATCTTTTCTTCTGTCAGTCCCATTTCATAAATTCAGTCTCAACTTTGAATCATGCCATACAACCAACATTTCTCATTTCCTTGATTCATTCACTTAACAAATATTTATCAAATACCTACTGGGTGCCAGATGTTGTCTTGGACTTTTGGAGATACAATGGTGAGTATTCTAGAAGTGGTCTTTTCACTTAAAGAGTATGCATCCCAGTGGAAGAACATAAACGCACGGATCTTTGGCATGTGTGTGTGGCAGAGGCAGGGTGGGTGTGGATGGGATACAAAGAAGGTATTCAAGAAGATAGGAGGCAGAGAGGTAAATGGGTAGAGGGACCTACTTTAAGTAAGAAAGGCCCACCTGAGAAGGTAAATTTTGAGATGCCTGGAACAAGACTGACCTTGCTGTGTTCCAAGAACTGAAAGAAGGCCAATATTAATGAAGTACATGAGCAATGGGAAAAGGAGTGAGAGATTAGTGAAAGTGGAAAAGTAGACAGGAGCCAGATCATAAAGAACTTCGAAGGTCATGGTAATAGGAGTTTGGGTTTATTCTAAGTGTAATAGGAAGCTGGAGTACAGGCGTGTCTACTTATAGACCTTATAGACCTGGTCGAAGACAATAGTTTAAACTCTGGAGTAAAATCCTGAAAGTAATTGAGCAAGCCTGGGGTTCCTATAAATCTTCATTTATGCAAACTTTGTGCTTACTTTTGTGCCCTAACATTTAAAAACTAACTGTACATAAGATACAGAGTTTGAGTCATATGCTCAAAATTGTGGTGTGCCTGTGACTCAACTATATAAATATCTCAGTTTACAAATGTATCTAGACTCTTTGTGTCTCTGAGTCTATAAAAATTTGTTTTATTTCATTTTATGTTTATAAAAAGTTATCTAAAATGCTAATCTAGAATTCAAGCTCTTGAAATTATGTTTTTAACTTACTAAACAACTTTGGACCTGGAGCAAGATCTCGAGAGTCACTAGCTCTTCTTTTTTCTGTATAATGAAGTTACATTATATAATTTACTCTTGATTGCCTTGACACCCTTTAAATTAATGCTTAACTTTAGCAAAGACTCAGTCTCCTTGATTCAGGGCAATACATTAGTGCCTGTTTTTGACAGCCTAGTGCCACTCTAACAGTTGGAAATTGTTATAATGGCTATGGAGAGAGTTTTGCTTCACCCCTAGGAAAACACTATAAAAAACAACAAATACTCTATGCAGTCAGGGTTATTACATTCTTTGCTTTAAATTGTCATTCTTTGCTTCCATATTTATTGCCTACATAGCAAAATGAGGAGTAAAACTAGCAATTTTTTTAATGTCATGGATGTCAGTGTGTTAATTACAAAATTGTTTTAATTTTTCATTCATTAGCTTTAAAACCATGACTTTTCAGCACTAGATAAAACTTTTCAAAAGTGGAAGAAGGAGGTAGAATAGAGATAATTATGGTAGTAAAGAAGAAGAGAGTTATGGAGTCCAACATCCTTAGTATAAAGATACATTCACAGAAAGCCAGGCATCTGGTAAAATATAGGTCCATGTAAAACTGGCAGCTAACAAAATATCTCATGCATAAGAGAAAGGAGGTTCATACTTCTCCCTGGCTTTCTTTTCAAACTGAACCTTCTTGCTATCTTTAAATATTACTCATATTTTCCCTTCAATTGTATTTAATATTAACTCAGTTATAATGAGTTCTCCCGCTAATCAATTCCAAAAATTATCAATTCTACCACCACAATTTCTTCAACACCTGTTTCTTCCTATCGGTTGTTACCTTCACATCCTAAGTCAAGTAATTATTATCTTTCATGTCAGTTCTATCCTAACCCATCTCCTTTCATCTCTTCTCTCCAACCTCCAATCCATTTTATGTGCTGCTATCAAGTTAATCTTCCTAAAGCATGGTTGTAGTCATGTTATTTTTCTGCTCAAAAGTATTCAGTAACACCTCCATTTTTCCTGAATAAAATTCTAGTCTTCTTTTTCTAACATGGGAACTTCTGTTCCAACATCCTCTGTGATGATCAACACTTCCAGAACACCTGTCTCACTAGATTTAGGGTAACGGGAGATTCACCTGCTCCTCACGTCTCTTGGTAGGGAAGGGAACTAACAGAGAAGAAATCCTCCTCACAAATTGTCTCTCTGCTTCTCCCTCTCCCTACTTTCTCTGCCTCCACTCTCCTCTCTTTCTTTCTTCTTTCTTATATCTTCAGTCTGGTGAGGAACCCAAGAGTCATGTAAGCAACTATCAGATATTTCCTTTGAAATTTTACATATTGAGTTTTCAATGATGCAATAAAATCTTTGTCCCTTGATGAACTCAGCTACTTGCTTCAAATCAACATTTACGGTGTATTTAGGTAGTACGCAATATGATAGAGATATACTGTTCGGTAAGATAAGCAAGGTCCCTGACTTCATGGAGCTTAAATAATGGAGGAGGGGACAGATTATGAACATATAAAAGAATTCTGATTATATTGCAGGAGGAAATAAATAGGTACTATGGTAACAAATAACTTGAAGGAGAAGGGAGGAGAAGGGATGGTTTAAATCTGGTCGCAAAAGACCTTTCTGAGGAGGTGACATTTAAGCTGAGATCTGAAGGATAAGAAGAAATCAGAAGTGGAAGTAATGTATTCCAGGCAAAGGTAACAGGGAAAACAAAGGCTCTGAGGTGAAAATGAGGTGTGTTCCAGAAACTAAATGACAGTATAACTGGAACAGAGTTAACAAGGGGAAAGTTAGGTGATTTGAAAGCAACGTGTGTAGGATCTTGATATCAACAATGGGGACTTTGGGTCTGATCCTAAGTATCATGGGTAATAATCAATGAGTAATGTGATCATCCTGAAAACTTTGTGAGAATGGTTTGGAGGATGGCAGAAGTTGGAGTAAGGAGACCAGTTAGGAGGCTGTGGCTATAATCCACTTTGTAGATGATGATTCCTTAGACTAGGATCATGGCAGGGAGAGGGAGAGAAGCAGGTAGAGAAATTTTGGAGACAAATCTTGGTGATAGATTCAATGTGAAAGACAAGGAGGAGTCAAGGTTAAATTCCAGATGTCTGACATTTGTAACAGGATAAATGGTGGTGCCCTTTGTAGAGATAAGAAAGACTGGAAGAAGACCAGCATTGGAGGGGAAAATCAGGCGGTTGGAAAGTTTAGGTGAGAGGAATGCTATAACCCAAAAAACCTACTCATTCTGGATCAGAGGGATCTGGACCTGTTACTCCCTTAAAATGAGAACCAGTAAGCGTCTTGCAAATCAGTTAACACAAAGTGTGGAATTAGAATCTCTTTTTAAGGTACTCTGGTGCAAAAAGAAAACTTTTCTCATAGCAGTATTAAGTATGTATTTTGACAAAAATATTAAATGAGGGCTATCCTTCCTCATTTCCCTAATTAAAAATATTTCTGACAACCAGAATATCAAAGACCCCAGTATTATAACACATGAAATTATCAGAAGGCAAGCTATGTTATGAGACCTTATTATAAAAGCCTAAAGGAGTTTTATTTTTTGGTTACAGCCATAAATGGGTTTCAAAGTTGTCCAAATATAGGTTAATGTACAGTTCAGTCAGTTCTTGTGACACTGAGAAAGAAGTTTTTAACTAACAATGTTGGCAATTTAAAAAGAAATCAATACTTAATACTCTCTCTGAGTATTTTACCTAAAAGAAAATTGCTTTTATATTCTAGAGGAATGTTGTAGTAGAGTAGTTCATATCAGCATATAATGCCACGGTGAACTATACAACAACAAAAATACCAGAAACTAAACTTTCGTATATCTAATGCCAAGAGAAATTAGTGAAGTTTAAAAAAAAAGACAGTTAATCAGTCATTTGATAGTAGCCAGAAGAAAAACAAAAGACTGCCTGATTTTTTTCTAATAGAATTTTTTGGCTGCACAAGATTGTAGCTTTGATTTCCTAGCCTAAGAAGCTTGGAGGACTTCCCTGGTTGTGCAGTGGTTAAGGATCTGCCTGCCAATGCAGGGGACACGGGTTCGAGCCCTGGTCCAGGAAGATCCCACATGCCGTGGAGCATCTAAGCCCATGCACCACAACTACTGAGCCTGTGTGCTGCAACTACTGAAGCCCGCACGCCTAGAGCCTGTGCTCCGCAACAAAGAGTAGCCCCGCCTCACTGCAGCTAGAGAAAAGCCAGTGCACAGCAATGAAGACCCGATGCAGCCAAAAATAAATAAATAAATTTATATATATAAAAAAAAAAAAGCTTGGAAGTTGGAAGCGTAGTTTCATGAGTTTAGAGAATTGCTGAATTAGTAAAAATCAAAAATTATAGTATATTTTAAAAGAAGTACTGTTTATTAATGCCAAGAACTATATGTGTAATAAATCAAACTGTCACCTGGCTTAATTGAATCAATAAGAAAAATATGGAAATAGCTTATTAACTTATTTGCAAATGTGAATGTGAAAGTACTGAAAGATGTTCGAAAGTTGCTTTCTCTCTTAAATATTTTTAAATCTCCCCTGACAACTGATTTATCCTACTAATTTGTACTATCTTGGAAATATCTGCAAAGCAGAAAGATAAACTTCAATGCAAACTCAATTTGAATGGTAACAAATTCTGAATTAAGGGACCCCAAATGAATGAAGTTCTACTATATTTTAAATTATTCGAAGGATAATAGGATAGCGTTCACTTTATTATTTTTGCCTTGGATAAATAAAATTAAAGAGAATAACACTAGTTCTTAGTATAATGAAAGGGGCGATTAAAGACTAATTCAAAAATGGTAATGAAATTATGTATGGTGTACTCCTCCCTTCCCTTGATTGCCTTTACACCTTCCATTCCATTTATTCCACTCAGCATGTTGACATATTGTAGTAATAAGTATACTGTATTTCTAATATAATCGAAAATAAAACCAAGAAGCAAATTCAAAGCATCAAAAACATTATTGTTCTTTTCATCCCTCTAAAAATGTGGAAGAGAGGGGTGAAAAATATAAAATTTCTGGATCATTTTATCACACCCAGAGCATGTCATATTTTAAATTTAAAGGGGGCTTTTTTTTTTCTTTCAACAATAGTCCTCATCTTTTTCGTATTTAATTTATTCCTTTAGACTGAAAGACCATCTTGTCCCTGTTTTTTTCCTTTTTCACTTTTTTGGTCCATAGGTAAAAATTCATTTATGCTGTTTCCTTGGTGATACCAAATATTTATCAAGGTTTAGGAAGATTTTTTCTTCTGTTTTGAATTCTGAAACTGTTTCTTATCCTATTCATTCTCCTTCCCTTTCTCTCTGCATTTTTCTCCTTTATTTTTTTATTCTTCTCTCTCTCTCTCTCTCTCTCTCTCTCTCTCACACACACACACACACACACACACACACACTTTTTCTATTATACCCATGCTTCAAGTTTCTAGAAAACTCCTTAGGTCATTCTTATAATAATTTTCTACTTGTTTGTCATTTTTTTCACTCTAGTATTGAAAAACACATCTGGTTTCTATTTTAATCAGTATTCCTATGAGAATAACTTCATATTATAGAAGACAAACAATTCTCAAATAACCCATAATGATGCAACCTCTGGTAATTTAAACTCTTATCCAGTGATTTTAAAAGAGCTATTTATGTACTCTAGCTTGGCAGGCTTTTATTTTTAATTTAAGATAAAGTTTATGGATGTGGGGTTTGTATGCGTAATCATTTAAAGCAAGTTAATATTTGGAAACCTATTTTTTCAAAATGAGAAATCTTGGAAACTAAACATGGAAAATGATTCACTCTTCTCATTAGCAATTCATTTTTGAGAGTTCACAAGTTAAATGACACATACAAAGTGTTATGGGAGCAAGAAGATAGCAAAGCCTATGTACTGAAAAAAAAAAGAAAAAATTGGAACCACTAAGAAACAGTAAATAAATATTAAGTGAGAAATTACTAGCTATGTACAGTATGAGAGGATATGGCATTGAGAGGTAACATGGAACAACTGGCCTGTGAAGGGTTTTCAGGACTCATATGGTATCTTTGCAGTCAGACATACCTGGATTTGAATGACTATTCTTCTCATTGACTGAAAAAAAAAAAAAAAAAAAAGCACAACGTGAGAGTTGTGAGTTAAGTTTTATTTGGGGCCAAATAAGGACTGTAGCATGGGAGATAGCATCTCAGATAGCTCTGAGGAACTGCTCCCTAGAGGTTGGGGCGGGGGTCAGTATATATATGATATTAGCGAAGGGGGGATACATGCAGTCAAGCACACATTTTGGCAGAAGGTTTGCTGCTAGTCACGAGGAGCAGATGTCCCCATTAATGATTTTAGTGCTTGTCTAGATATGAGAAGATGCAAGAAATTGGGCTCATAAAATTTTCTCCTGAAAATATCTAACTAAGTAAAGGCCTGTTCTGCCAGTTTTTCCCAGAGCACAGAGTGCCTCATTCCTGATCTCTGCCCTGATCTCCTTTCAGAGTGTGTTGAGGGTCAGCGACTGCAGTGACTAGTGACTTTATTCTTGTAGAACCAGATGGCCAGCAATAATTTGTAGTGACAGCGCCCCCTCATGGTCATAAATTCGACCATGGTTTGGGAGGCATTTCGTGACCGTTTTGTCCCACAGTGCTAGGAATGCTCATTCCTAGGTCAGGCAAGGATTTCCTAGATAGGCCACTCAATGTGACTGGACTAGGTCCTATTAACAGTAGCCAAAGGTCTCTGGACCACCTGTCTTACTAGTCTGTTATGGTCCAGAAAATGGTTCCCTCTTGTTGCTTCTTAGCATATCTAGAGTTACACTATTACAATCGTTGTTCTTATTTAGAACTATATAACTGGTTACTTGCTTCAGGTAACCTAGTCATCATTTTATCAAAGGCTCTGTCACACATTTAGTAATGCAAGAAACAGCAATCTTGTAAAATAGGCAATATACAGGTAATATAGCTAGTAGTATGAGTAAGGTCATAAGTAAGAATTTAAGTCAAGAACTTCCATTAGGTGTGGCACAGTATATCACCAGGTCTTCTGACGTAGTCTGTTCTGTAACAATTCTTATCTTTAAGGGAAATGATACACAGGCATTGTGCATAAGGCACCCAGTCCAATTTCCTAGTGTTATTAGGCTGGTTATCCTTAGTATGGTTTGACTGTTCCCAACATAAGGGGGGCCTTAAACTTAAGTGATCATAGCCTCATGTTAGCCATATAAAGCCATCCCACAATGGAAGGAGGTTATATTTTTTGGCCAAAATTTTGCTTGTTGCTCTGATTGAGACTGAGTAACTTTAAGAGAAAATTTGTATTTATGGTGATGGTCAGAGCAAGTATAATTGATAGGCCAAGTGAGGGAGTCTCATCTAGTAATATCAATAGTGGCCCAAACAAAACTATAACTTCTTTCTTCTAGAATAAATTTCCCAAGAGCCATCCGGTTAGAGCCTTGGGGAGGACAAATCCACCAAGGTAAACCAGAAGTTCCAGACACAACTTTGTGTCGGGTAATTGACCACAAACCCGACAACTAGATTGATTGATTGATTGATAGCTGCTTGGGTCTTCATTGCTGCATGCAGGCTTTCTCTCGTTGCAGTGAGCAGGGGCTACTCTTCCTTGCGGTGCATGGGCTTCTCACTCTGTGGCTCCTCTAGTTGCAGAGCATGGACTCCAGATGCGTGGGCTTCAGTAGTTGTGGCATGCAGGCTCAGTAGTTGTGGCTCGTGGACTCTAGAGTGCAGTCTCTGTAGTTGTGGCGCATGGACTTAGTTGGTCCGCGGCATGTGAGATCTTCCCGGACCAGGGATTGAACCCATGTCGCCTGCATTGGCAGGTGGATTCTTTTTTAATTTTTATTTTTTTTATTTTTATTTTTTTTTTTTTTGCGGTACGCGGGCCTCTCACTGTTGTGGCCTCTCCCGTTGCGGAGCACAGGCTCCGGACGCGCAGGCCCAGCGGCCATGGCTCACGGGCCCAGCCGCTCCGCGGCACGTGGGATCTTCCCGGACCGGGGCACGAACCCGTGTCCCCTGCATCGGCAGGCAGACTCTCAACCACTGCGCCACCGGGGAAGCCCGGCAGGTGGATTCTTAACCACTGCACCACGAGGGAAGCCCCAATTGGATTGATTTTTAAAACTAGCTTAGAATCAGGCCCATGATGGAAAAATGTTTTATCCATATGCAAAGTTCCAAGAAGTAAAAAAAAAAAAACACTACAAATGATCATATGGGTCAGTTCTGGCATCTTGGGACATCTGTCTATTTCTGATGTCATTGTCTTCTCGTCCTGGTGTAAGTGTAGTTTCTCCTGTTTGAGTGTCTTTTTAAGGTGAGTTTGTGTTGGTAGTCATCTCTATAGCCAATCCAGTGCAGGGGCCCTTTCTAACTGGGAAGTATTAATCCAAGAGTCAATTCCCTTCAGTTCTGCTGTGCATGAGCTAGTTAAGAGTATCTGATGAGGGTCCTTCCATTTAGGTTAGAGATTGTTCTTTAAATGATGTCTTTTCCAGTATGTATTATCTCCTGGTTGCAGATCATGGAGCATCCAATCTTCATCTAAAGCTAGATTACTGAAATAAGCTTCAGCAACAAGCTTGGAGTGTCCTTTTAATCATTCAATTAAACTTCACAGTAATAAAACAGTGAGGAGCTATCTGGGAAGTGAGACTTAGTAAATACAGACCATAATTAACTAAACTAGAATTTAATATTCACTGAAACGTAATCTTTTTCTGTCTATAATTACCCTCATTTCTACCAAATAAAGCCAGATGAAGACTAATTTGTTTGCAAAATAAGTCTGGCTTCAATAAACATGGCCTGATGATTTGCATAAGTGTAATTGATTATGCAGGCTCTTTCTAAATTGGCTTTGCTGGAACTTTTTAATAAGGAATCTCAGAATGAATTTTTTAAATGCCTCTCAAGGCCAGGAAAACCACGGCAAGGGCTTGTCACAGATTTTGTGGGTGATATCCGTAGATTCGGGTGAATTCCTCCTTTTTTGAGGTTTCCAAAATACCTTGAGATTCCTCCACCTGTTAGGAGGTGGTCTTCCTAATTTACCTAATAAAGCTTCTGGGAACCCAAGAGTTTCCAATCTCTGGAGGGATCAGGTAGTGAGAAAGGATAAATGTTTCAGTACTGCTTACAAAGGTATAATTTACCAAATCGCTGTAAGTCATAATTAGGAGATAAGTTTCCTTATATCTGGAAAACACAGATTAAAAGCCAGTAATACTTCAGACAGAAACCATAAAAATTATAACCCTATTCACCAGTTCACTCAGTCCTATGTAAAAAATCCTTTTTTTTTTTCTTTTGGCCACCCACGTGGCATGCAGAATCTTAGTTCCCCAACCAGAGATTGAACCCGCACCCCCTGCAGTGGAAGCATGGAGTGTTAACCACTAGACTGCCAGAGAAGTCCTTTTTGTTAACTGTTTTATGAAGCCATCAGGTTTTCGTATAAAATTCTTTAATTTTTCTCCCAGTTCAGCATATGATCTGAAAGTTATCAGAAACCTGTAGTTGTCAAACAGTTCTTGCTATGAATCATCTTGAAGAGGAAGAATTTTTGCAAAGACATCAGAGTAAAACAATAGCTATCTATGAATGATAAAAGACTTAAGAAGGCACGGTTGAAGACCTGTTTACAATGCAATTGACAAAGAAACTTGGTTACTCCTGTGACATACAACATTTTAAGATAATAACTGGAAACATGACTGATAACATTTTACCAAGACATACCATATTTTTAGGAATTCCATATAATTTCTAGAATACTTAAATATTAATAACATTTACCCATACAACATAAGATTTATTACTCATTTGACAATGCTAATCCCATGTAATTTAACACTCCAAATGAACCTAATTAGTTTAATCAGGTTTAATTAGACATCTCTTTGGGATGTCTCAGGGGCCCTTTGAAGCATCTCAAAGTTAGCTAGAGGTCAAAGGAACTTCATTAGATTTTGATTTGGGAAGTTTCTCCAAAAATATCAAAAAGGTTTTAAAATAGTTGGTCAAATAGGATCATAGGTCACTGTTAAACAATACTTCTTCACTTAACCAAAGGGACAATAAAAGATTTCAAAAGCAAATATGGAATAGATCACTTAAAAGGTAAAAAAACTTAAAATCTGTTATCAAATGCAGATTGACCATTTAAGAAAACTTTGTCCTCTTAACAGAGAGAAAAACAAAATTCAGGTTTTGTACCAGCTTATGTTTAAAATTTATTTACTCAATTAAATTTATTCTAAATTTAGCCAATCCTGACCAGGCACAAAACTGTTTTCTCAGGGTTCCTTTTCGATAAACCTTCCATAATTTTCTGTACTCAAATTAGTTTGTCCCTTTTTTTTTCTCATCCAGGAACAATCAACTCTAGAAAAAAATTACTTTCTTTTCCCTTAACAAAGCGCAATCCAACTCCTCGTACCTTCTTTTACTAAAAGCACACATCCTACTTTGCTACTGTATCCTAAAATGTTTCCCTTATTATTTCTACTAGCTTTAATTACATATTTAAATTAGAATTCTCAACTCTTAAAAATCTTAATTTCTAGTGAAAACTAAGAAGTAAGCCAATGATGAGCTTTTACATTAGCATCCTGTAGATTGGCAAAACAAAAATACCAATAATAAATTCTAAAAACATGTGCTTTCTTATAGAAAATACCTCAGTGTGGCACAAAATGTATTTATTAATAATTCTAAATACCTTTATTTTCTCTGTAAAAGGAAGCCAGTGTTCAGTAATTTATGTTTCAGTATCTTACTTTATTTGGGAATGACCTAGCTATTCAATAAACGTCCAACATTTAACTTAATTTAGCACAACTCTAATGTTCAAATTGCCAAATATATGGAGAGATTTTTTTTAATCGAAGTATAGTTGATTTACAATAACATGTTAGTTTCAGGTGTACAGCGCCATGTTTCAGTTATATATATATAGAAAAGGAATATATATATATATATATATATATATATTCCTTTTCAGATTCTTTTCCCTTATACATCATTATAAGATATTGAGTATAGTTCCCTGTGCTATACAGTAGGTCCTTGTTGGTTATCTACTTTATATATAATAGTATGTATATGTTATCCCTCCCACAACCCCCCTTTCCCCCTTGGTAAGCCTAAGTTTGTTTGGTATGTCTGTGAGTCTGTTTCTGTTTTGTAAATAAGTTTATTTGTATTATTTTTTTAGATCCCACAAATAAGTGATATCATATGATATTTTTCTGTCTGACTTACTTCACTTAGTATGATAATCTCTAGTCCATCCTTGTTGCTGCAAATGGCATTATTTCGTTCTTTTTTTATGTCTGAATATTCCATTGTGTGTATATACCGCATCTTCTTTATCTGTTCATGTGTTGATGGACATTTAGGTTGCTTCCATGTCATGGCTATTGTAAATAGTGATGCAATGAACATTGGGGTGCATGTATGTTTTCAAATTATGGTTTTCCCTGGATATATGCCCAGGAGTAGGATTGCAGGATCAAATGGTAGCTCTATTTTTTGTTTTTTGAGGAACCTACATATTGTTCTTCATAGTGGCTGCACTAATTTACCTTCCCACAAACAGTGTAGGACAATTCCTTTTTCTCCACACCCTCTCCAGCATTTATTATTTGTAGACTTTTGATGATGCCCATTCTGACTGGTGTGAGGTGATACCTCATCATAGTTTTGATTTGCATTTCTCTAAAAATTAGCGATGTTGAGCATATTTTCATGTGCCTTTTGGCCATCTGTATGTCTTCTTTGGAAAAACATCTATTTAGGTCTTCTGATCATTTTTTTCTTGGGTTGCTTTTTGATATTGAGCTGTATGAGCTGCTTATATGTTTTGGAGATTAATCTCTTGTTGTTTGCAAATATTTTCTCCCATTCTGTGCGTTATCTTTTCGTTTTGTTTATGGTTTACTTTGCTATATAAAAGCTTTTAAGTTTAATTAGGTCAAATTTGTTTTTGTTGTTGTTGTTGTGCTTATTTCCATTGCTCTAGGAGATGGATCCAAAAAGATATTGCTGCAATTTATGTCAAAGAGTGTCCTGCCTAGGTTTTCCTCTAGGAGTTTTGTAGTATACAGTCTTACATTTAGGTCTTTAATCCATTTTGAGTTTATGTTTTTATATAGTGTTACAGAATATTCTAATTTCATTCTTTTACATGCAGTTGTCTAGTTTTCCCGGCACCTTATTGAAGAGGCCGTCTTTCCTCCATCGTATATTCTTGCTTCCTTTGTTGTAGATTAATTGATCATAATTGTATGGGTATACTTCTGGGCTTTCTGTCCTCTTACATTGATCTATATTTCTGTTTTTTTTACCAGTACCATACTGTTTTGATGACTGTAGCTTTGTAATATAGTCTGAAATCAGGGAGCCTGATTCCTCCAGCTCCATTTTTCATTCTCAAGGTTACTTTGGCTATTCAGGGTCTTTCATGTTTCCATACAAAGTTTAAGATTTTTTATTCTAGTTCTGTGAAAAAATGCCATTGGGGCTTCCCTGGTGGCGCAGTGGTTGAGAGTCCACCTGCCAATGAAGGGGACACGGGTTCGTGCCCCAGTCTGAGAAGATCCCACATGCCGCGGAGCGGCTGGGCCCGTGAGCCATGGCCACTGAGCCTGCGCGTCTGGAGCCTGTGCTCCGCAACTGGAGAGGCCACAACAGTGAGAGGCCCGCGTACCACCAAAAAAAAAAAAAAAAAAAAAAATGCCATTGGTAATTTGATAGGGATTACATTAAATCTGTAGATTGCCTTGGGTAATATAGTCATTATGACAATGTTGGTTCTTCCAATCCAAAAACATGGTATAACTTTTCATCTGTTTATGTCATCTTTGATTTCTTTTATCAGCATCGTAACAGTTTTCAGAGTACAGGTCTTTTGCCTCCTCAGGTAGGTTTATTCCTAGGTATTTTATTCTTTTTGATGTGATGGTAAATGGGATTGTTTCCTTAATTTCTCTTTCTGATCTTTCATTGTTAGTGTATAGAAATACAACAGATTTCTGCATTAATTTTACATATTACTGCAAATTAATAAAGCAAAATTCTGCATATTAATTTTGTATCCTGCAACATTACCAAATTCATTGATGAGCTCTAGCAGTTTTCTGATAGCGTCTTTAGGATTTTCTGTGTATAGTATCATGTCATCGGCAAACGGTGCCAGTTTTACTTCTTCTTTTCCAGTTTGGTTTCCTTTCATTTCTTTTTCTTCTCTGATTACTGTGGTTAGGACTTCCAATGCTATGTTGAATAAAAGTGGTGAGAGTGAGTGAACATCCTCATCTTGTTCCTGACATTAGAGGAAATGCTTTCAGCTTTTCACCATGATGATGTTAGCTGTGAGATTGTCATATATGGTCTTTATTATGTTGAGATATGTTCCCTCTATGCCCACTTTCTGGAGAGTTTTTATCATAAACGGATGTTGAATTTTATCAAAAGCTTTTTCTGCATCTATTGAGATGATCATACGGTTTTTATTCTTCAGTTTGTTAATGTGGTGTTTCACATTGATTGATTTGTGGATATTGAAAAGTCCTTGCATCCCTGGGATAATTCCCACTTGGTCATCATGTATAATCCTTTTAATGTATTGTTGGAATAGGTTTGCTAGTATTTCATTGAGGATTTTTGTGGCTATGTTCATCAGTGATATTGTCCTATAATTTTTTATGTGTGGTATCTTTCTCTGCTTTTGGTATCAGGGAATGGTGGCCTCATAGAATGAGTTCAGAAGTGTTCCTTCCTCTGCAATTTTTTAGAATAGTGTCAGAAGGATAGGTGTTAACTCTTCTTTAAATGTTTGATGGAATTGTACTGTGAAGCCATCTGGTCCTGGACTTTTGTCTGTTGGAAGTTTTTTAATTACAGGTTCAATTTCAGTTCTTGTAATTGGTCTGTTTATATTTTCTATTTCTTCCTGGTTCAGTCTTGGGAGATTGTACCTTTCTAAGAATTTGTCCATTTCTTCCAGGTTGTCCATTTTATTGGCATATAGTTGCTTGTAGTAGTCTCTTAAGATCCTTTGTATTTCTGTGGTGTCTGTTGTAACTTCTCTTTTTTCATTTCTAATTTTATTAATTTGAGCCATTTCTCTTTTGTTTCTTGATGAGTCTGGTTAAACGTTTATCAATTTTGTTTATCTTTTCAAACAACCAGGTTTTGCTCTCATTGATCTTTTCTATTGTTTTCTTAGTCTATATTTCATTTATTTCTGCTCTGATATTTATGATTTATTTCCTTCTACTAACTTTGGGTTTTGTTTGTTCTTCTTTCTCTAGTTGCTTTAGGGGTAAAGTTAGGTTGTTTATTTGAGATTTTTCTTGTTTCCTGAGGTAAGCTTGTATTGCTATAAACGTTCCTGTTAGAACTACTTTTGCTGCCTCCCATAGGTTTTGGATCATCGTGTTTTCATTTCATTTGTCTCTAGGTATTTTTTGATTTCCTCTTTAATTTCTTCAGTGACCCATTGGCTCTTTAGTAGCATAGTTTTTAGCCTCTGCCTGTTTGTGTTTTTTGCAGTTTTTCCTTTGGAGTTGATTTCTAGTCTCATAATGTTGCAGTTGGAAAGGATGCTTGATATGATTTCAACTTTCTTAAATTTACCAAGGCCTGCTTTGTGGCCCAGCATGTGATCAATCCTAGAGAATCTTCCATGTGTACTTGAAAAAGTGTATTCTGCTACTTTCAGATAAAATGCTCTATAAATATCAATTAAGTCCATCTGGTCTAATGTGTCATTTAAGGCCTTTGTTTCCTTTTTGATCTTCTTTCTGGATAATCTCTCCATTGATGTAATGTGGTGCTAAAGTCCCCCACTATTATTGTGTTACTGTCAACTTCTCCTTTTATGTCTGTTAACAATTACCTTTTATATTGAGATGCTCCTGTGTTGAGTACATATAAATTTACAGTTGTTATATCTTCTTCTTGGATTGATCCCCTGATCATTATGTAGTATCCTTTTTGTCTCTTGTCATAGTCTTTATTTTAAAGTCTATTTTGTCTGATATGAGTATTGCTACTCCAGCTTTCTTTTGATTTCCATTTGCATGTAATAACTTTTTCCATCCCCTCACTTTTAGGCTGTATGTGTCTCTAGATGTGAAGTGGGGCTTTTGTAGCCAGCATATATATAGTGTTTTTTATCCATTCAGCCAATATATATCTTTTGGTTGGAGCATTTAATCCATTTACATTTAAGGTAATTATCAATATGTATGTTCTCACTGAAATTTTGTTAATTGTTTTGGATTTATTTTTGTCAGTCTCTTTTTCTTCCTTTCCTCTTTTTTTCTCTTCTCATTTGATTTGGTGACTTCCTTTAATGTTGTGTTTGGATTCCTTTTACTTATTTGTGTTATATCTATTATAGATTTTTGGTTTGTGGTTACCACGAGGTTTTGATATAGCAGTCTATATCTATCTATCTATCTATCTATACCTATCTATCTATCTATCTATACATATATATATATCAGTCTCTTTCTCTCTCTCTCTCTCTCTCTCTCTCTCTCTCTCTCTCTATATATATATATATATATATATATATATTTGTGTTAAGTTGTTGATCTCTTAATTTCAAATGCATTTCAAATATCCTGCATTTGTACTCTTCTTCTCTCATGATTATTTGCTTAGATATCATATTTGTATGTGGATGATTTCCTATCTTTACTGTGTATTTGCCTTTACTGGTGAGCTTTCCCATTTCATAATTTTCTTGTATCTAGTTGTGGTCTTTTCTTTTCAGCCTAGAGAAGTTCCTTTAGCATTTGTTGTAAAGCTGTTTTGGTGCTGCTGAATTCTTTTAGCTTTTGCTTGTCTGTAAAGCATTTGATTTCTCCTTCGAATCTGAATGAGAACCTTGCTGGGTAGAGTATTCTTGGTTGTAGGCTCTTCCCTTTCCTCACTTTAAATATATCATGCCACTCCCTTCTGGCCTGCTGAGTTTTTCCTGAAAATTCAGCTTATAATCTTATGGGGATTTCCTTTTATGTTATT
Source organism: Delphinapterus leucas (assembly GCF_059928025.1). Classification (NCBI taxonomy): domain Eukaryota; kingdom Metazoa; phylum Chordata; class Mammalia; order Artiodactyla; family Monodontidae; genus Delphinapterus; species Delphinapterus leucas. The sequence goes on from NC_143130.1 coordinate 89,260,743, forward strand.
TGTTGCTTTTCCCTTGTTGCTTTTAATATTTTCTCTTTGTCTTCAATTTTTGTCAATTTGATTATTATATGTCTCAGCGTGTTCCTCCTTAGGTTTTTTTTTTTTTTTCCGGTATGTGGGCCTCTCACTGTTGTGGCCTCTCCCACTGCGGAGCACAGGCTCCAGACGCGCAGGCTCAACGGCCATGGCTCACGGGCCTAGCCACTCCGCAGCATGTGGGATCTTCCCGGACTGGGGCATGAACCCATGTCCCCTGCATCGGCAGGCAGACTCTCAACCACTGCGCCACCAGGGCAGCCCCCTCCTTAGGTTTATCTAGGGAACTCTCTGTGTTTCTTGGACTTAAGTGACTGTTTCCTTTCCCATGTTAGGGAAGTTTTCAGCTATTATCTCTCCAAATATTTTGTCAAGCCCTCTCTGAGTTACAAGAAGTTTTTAGCAAAGAGTTAGAAAATATAAAGAATAACCAAGCAGAGTTGATGAATACAGTAACTGAAATGAAAAGTACATTAGAATAAATCAGTAGCAGAATAAATGAGGTAGAAGAATGAATCAATGAGCTGGAAGACAGAGTGGTGGAAATCACTGCCATGGAACAGAAAATAAAGAAAAAAATAATGAAAGGAAATAAGGACAGTTTAAGAGACCTCTGGGGCAATGTCAAATGCACCAACATTTGCATGATAGGGGTCCCAGAAGGAGCAGATGGAGAGATTATTTTTAAGTAGACAATTCTAAAACATAATTATTCCTAAAGATTCCACCCAAAAGCTCTTATCTCACTTACATTTAATTTACTTATTAAAAATTTAATCATACCAAGTTATTTTTCTTGCCGACAAATTTGCAACAGACATAATATCTTATTTGACTTCTATTAAACCTAGGTACAAAGAAAGTATTATACTTAGTGTTGATGACTCTAAAGATGTATCTATATTAATTAAATTGACAAACTTAAAATAACTTTAATAACCTTAATAGCTTTAAATTAGTTTAATACTGAGTGTCTCCCAGTTCACAGGAACCTGAAATTCATTTGGGTTAGTTTCTCTATATTTCTGAGGAACTTTGTAAGTGCTAATTTCCTTTACACCAATTAAGTAGAGCTCATTTACAAATTAATTTTGATAGTACCATCCAAAGGTAGAGAAATATATTTATAATGCACACATAGACATATAGACAGACACAACCAGTTATCTAATATCTTCATTTTAAAACTTAGCCATGAATCAGGTGTTACAATATAAAAATCACTAGAAGTGACCCTTGAGAAAAAGATAATCCAGGAAATATAAAATATTTATTTCAAATTCTAAATATATTTTTTATACTCACTTATTTAACAGATATTTACTGAACACCCATTATCTATCAGACAGTGGTTTGTGGTACAAAATACCATGGTAATGAAACACACTCCCATCCAAAAACAAAAAAAACATCATATCTGCCCCATGGAGCTCACTTGAAATTACATTGCATCATAAAAAAAAAAGCACAATCTGACAAGAAAATGGAGCTGATAAAAAATCGTTCTTAGGAATCAAGAATATGATGGATGAGTAAATATCTTAGCAGAATGGATAAGCAATAGAATGAATATGGATAAAAAACAAATAAACAGGAAGATCACAGCATTCAAAAGTAGAACAAAAATACAGAAAGGTAAAAAATAGAGAAATGTTATGATATGGAAGATGAATTCAGATAGTCCATTCTTCACTACAAAAGGAATTCCAGAGATAATATGAAGGAAAAGAGAGAGAGCAAAGAACACTTTACAAAGTTGAATGAAAATTCAAGCCTTCAGACTGAAATGGGCCACCAAGGGTCATGAATGAATAAAGACCCACGGCTTAGTGAAACCTGTGAACTCGAAAGACTGAGAAAACTCTGAAAGTTTCAAAAAATAAAAGTTACACAAACAGTTTATAAAGGGACTAGAAATCAGATTGGCATCAGATACATCATTTGGTGGCACATGGTCCTAGAAGAAAGTGCAGAAATACCTACAAAAGTCTGAGTGTAATGACATTAAACCAAAATATATACCAGTCAAAATATCATTCACATGCAAGTTTAAATAAAAATATCTTGGCACAAACAAGAACTTCAAAGGTCTACTGGCTACAGACTCTCTCTGAAAGAATTACTGCAGCAAAATAAAAAAGGTTTCCAGAGGAAAGTGTGGGATATTAAAAAATTGATTAAATACTACTCAAGAATAGGAGAAACAAGTTACTAATATGCACAACATATGCATGAATCTTAAATCATTATTCTAAGTGAAAGAAGCCAGACCCAAAGTCTACGTATGGTATGGTTCCATTCATATGGCATTCTGGAAAAGGCAAGAACTATAGGTACAGAAAACAAATCAGTGGTTGCCGGTGACTGCAGTGAGAGGAAGGGTTGACTACGTTGGGGCACAAGAGGATTATCTGGATAATGACTGTTCTATATCTTGATTGTGGTGCTGATTATACAACCATATTCTTTTGTCAAAATTCATAAGACTGGGCTTTATGGGTTCAAGCCCTGGTCCGGGAAGATCCCACATGCTGTGGAGCAGCTAAACCCGTGTACCACAGCTACTGAGCCTGTGCTCTAAAGCCCATGAGCCACAACTACTGAGCCTGTGCACCACAACTATTGAAGCCCACACACCACAACTATTGAAGCCCACGTGCCTGGAGCCTATGCTCTGCAACAAGAGAAGCCACCACAACGTGAAGCCCTCACACCGCAACAAAAAGTAGCCCCCACTCGCCACAACTAGAGAAAGCCCACGTGTAGGAGCGAAGACCCGACACAGCCAAAAATAAATAAATTAAATAAATAAATTTTAAAAAAAAGAATTCATAGGACTATATATCAAAAAGGGCAAAAAATAAAGCACTATGTAAATTATGCCTCATAAATAAATAAGTACATGCATATAAACACAAATATATTAGTGCTAATAAGGGGGGGTGAAAACAATGAAGACTAAGAAAACTAAGTGTATATTTAAATCTCAATGTTAAAAAATTTTAAAGCAATCTTGAACTGAAATCTTTAATGATTACAACATTGGAGGTGGTGGGAGGTAAAAGTTTAGCGAGAATAAAAGTAATTTACTGAGACTATTCCTTTATTTACATGGAGAATAGAGATATAAATATATTCTAAATGTTGATAAAAAATATGCTAAATATTTTTAGATTAACCCCTAGAAGAATAGAAGTGAAGTTTATAACTTCCAAAGACAATAAAGAAAAGAGTAATAGGAAACAATCTAATAAGAAAGTAAAATAGAAATAACTGAAAAGTGTGGTTAAAAGAGGAAAACTAAAATAAAATTGCAAAAATAATTTCAAACACATTAGTCATCATAATAAATAAGAATATGTTAAATTTTCATATTATAAGACAGACCCTAAGAACTGATTAGAATTAAACATAAATGTTCACAAGTAAAGATCCAACTATATGCTGCTTGCAAAAGACAGACCTAAAATTAAATGACACAATATGATCATCTTGTGAGATACAAAAAAATATAATAGTTAACGTGATTTAATATTCATTTTTAATAGAAGATGAAATAAACTTAGTTTGGTGAGACTTAGAGGAAAACTTCATTAATTTGATAGAGGGCAATACCACAAGCATGTAGAACATCCTCCTTAATGGTGATACACTAAAAATAGAGTCACTGCTCAATTCAATATTGTTATTGCAGGTTTTAGTCAATATAAGAAGAGAAAAAAAAGGGAAAATTTTATATGATGACACCTGTAGAGCTAAAGGTGACAGCTAATCTCAGTCTAATACTTGCTTCTATCAAGATTCTCTTTGCCTATTAAATGACTTTTTATTTCAATAATTGCATGAGTGCATTGTTCTAAACAGTTTTCTTCCTGACTTCTTGTTCACGTGTTAAAATTAGCTGTTGAAAATCTATTGGTGCTCACTACACATCAGCCTGCCTTCCATCAGCCAGCAACTGTATCTTGGTTGAATGGCTGCCAGAATTCACTTTGCCCACATGTGGAGGGCCAGAATTAATACCCTCTGAGGGTAATTCCTTAACTGATGACTGATGAGAGAGTTAATAAATGCCACAACTTCCCTCTACTCCCCATCCTTGGCTGGGATAATTCAGAGGCATGTATTTTGCACTTTTTTCCAGAGTTTGTTTCCCTACAGGATTATGACCCAGTCACCCACTGTGGTAGCTGGCTTGATACTGCATCTTTCATTGGCTATTTTACTTTTCCTGTATCATTTCCCTCTCTAACCCATGTTCCTTGTTTCTCCCAATAACCTGCTTACACTGGAATCCTTGGTACAGAGTCTGCTCCTGGGGAATGTGAGCTATGCATAGGCATAAATGATAATAATCATTGGTATTTAAATGCTTTTTATTTGCTTCATATTTTTAATGCTAGCAGAGTCTGCAACTTATTTTCAAAATGATTTAACTGAGTAGATAAAGAGAAAGCAAATGTGGCAAAATGTTGAAAAGGCATAGAGTTATTCCATTTTGATAGTTCTACAACATTTCTTAAGTTTTTAATTTTTCAAGATAAAAGGTTGGAGAACATGCTGGATGACTTCTGGTTTGAAATGGCAGCATAAAAGTGGCATCTCCCTCTTCATGGAAGTCATCCAAAATCAACAAGAAGAACAAGCAATTGAAATTTCACTTTCAAAAGAGAAATTGGGAGATAAACAAAATTCAATACCACAAAACAGGTAGAAGGACTTCCCAAAAGAAGAAGAAAAATAAGGAGGGAGGGGCAAAGGAACAGGAAAAACAAATGGCAGATGAAGGACATTCTCCAGAGGAATGATACCATGGAATAGGAGTAAAATATAACTAAATGTTTTACTACACATTTAAAAGCTTACTGATGTGCTTCTGTGAATGACAACCACAGAGAATAAAAGCAAAAGCTTATTGAAGAGTCATACTGAAAAAAAATGTGAAAAAGAAAGCCATCAAGAGATATGAAGGTGAAATTGGAAGAAATCCAAGAGAGAATAAGACACTGATGAAAAAAAGTTAGTAAGGATAGAAGGAAAGGAGAAAATGAGCAAAATGGAAATCAAGAAAAAGTTTTAAATGTTAGAGAAAGTGATAGTTAAAATAGTCAAAGAAACTCTATAAAATTGAAGCCCCCAGGCTTCCCTGGTGGCGCAGTGGTTGAGAGTCCGCCTGCTGATGCAGAGGACACGGGTTCGTGCCCCGGTCCGGGAAGATCCCACATGCTGCGGAGTGGCTGGGCCCGTGAGCCATGGCTGCTGAGCCTACGCATCTGGAGCCTGTGCTTCACAGTGGGAGAGGCCACAGCAGTGAGAGGCCCGCGTACCGAAATAAATAAATAAATAAAAATTTAAAAAATTTGAAGCCCCCAAAGAATCAAAACCAAAATAATAAAAAGAAACACATATTTTTAAATATAATTTTATTTTTAAATATAGTTTTCAAAAATAGTTTTCAGAATGGACTTCTCTAGACCCTTTCATTTGTAGAGTCTAAAGTGCAATGAGACTTGATAGGAATTTCTGTTTCAGTTGCACCTTAAGAAGGATTGTCTTATTTTTTAAAATAAAGTTACCAGAGTAAGTACATCAAGGGAAGGCTATGAAACCAACCAGGGCCCTGTGGAGCCTTCCCAGGGACAGACACCCCATACTCTGACCCCTGTGTTCCCTGCCTCTTGTTTTAGGAAAGCTTTAGCTTCCTAGGCCTTCCCTGAGTTTCAAAGAGCAAATTTAATCAGAGAAGTAAGAAAATGCAGAAACAAAGGAAAGCAGTCAAACCAGACAAAATAATGATAGTTTAGCCATAAAACAAAGTTAAGGACCTTTAGTTCCTCCTCAAGGCCTACAGATAATATTCTGAACCATATCCTTGGGTAGTTTTGCAGATACTAAAACTCCCACCAGGTCAAAGAAGTTAATTGCATGCTGACCACAAGCACATAGACCCCAGATGGGTTGGGACCAGAAGGTTGATGATGGTAACTCCAGAAATACCACCCTATTACCTCACAACCAGCCATCAGAAGAATGTCCACAAGCTGATCAGGCACCCTACAACAGTCACCCCTAATGTTTCCTTTAAAAACCCTTCCTTGAAAGCCACCGGGGAATTCAGGTCTTTTGAGCATAAGCTGCCCATTCTCCTTGCTTGGCCCTGCAATAAATGTCGTACTTTTCTTCACCACAACCTGGTGTCGGCAGATTGGTTTTGCTCTGTGTCAGGCATTCAGACCCAAGTTTGGTTCAGTAACAACTGTGAGGAATTTCACAAAATACATCATGATATTATAGACAAAAGAGAAATAAGGACTGGGTAATTTTGGATTTGTAACAACTGAGTAACAATATCCAAAGTTTGCTATTTAACATATCATTGTTTTCTAGTGGCGAACCACAGGTTTATGTCCCTGCTACTCTTCTGTTCTGTACATTTCTTATTTTAATAAGGATATGGATTATATGTAAAAGAGATTAACCATCAACATAAAGCTGGAAGAGGTAGCCAACACAACAGAAAACAGAATCAAGAACCAAGAAGATCTCAACAATCAGCTGACTCAGACAAGATGAAATGTAATAGGAGTAAATGTGAAGCCCTGCAGGTGGATTCAAAATTCCAGCTATAAAGATAAACTTTGGAAGACATATGGCTACATAGTAACACACTTTTTAAAGACCCAATTAATTAATTGCAAGCACAATATGAATCAGTGTATGATTACCAAATAGCTAATGAAATCTTAAGGGCTGTATTTTAATAGGTGCAGCATGTCGAGGACACAAGAAGTAACCACTCAATGTGCTTGTTGAACAACACCTGGAACATCGTGTTCAAATAAGGACAAAAATAGTAAATGGACTATAAACCTAGCTATCATAATAATGACTATCTCTCTGTGGAGATGGAGTTTACTAAGCATTTTCACTATCACGCTAAAGCTTCATAGTTTGCTTTAAGATTGATAGAATGGTTATCCCTGTTTTACAAATGAAGACCTTAAGAGGTTAAGTAACTTGTCAGTTTCTCACAATTAGTAAGTAATGGTGTTGAGACTTGAGATATAACAAGAATAATATAAAAAATTCAAACATACTGAATGCTCTGTCCTTTTTATGTCTGAAAATGTCTATTTCACATTTAGCACATTTTTGCAGATCACATATTTCTATGTTGGCAGTGAGTTTTATTTTTGTTTTTTTTTTGTCATTTAAAAATTTCATTTAGTTTCCATTGTTTCTGTTAATAAAATCTTATCGTTTCTCCTTTGAAGATAATGTATCTTTTTTCTCTGGTTGTTTTAAGATTTTTCCCTTCGTCTGTAGTTTTTAGCAGTCTGAGTGTAATGTGCTTATGTGTGGCTTTATTTGTACTCTTTGGAATTTTCTAAATCTTTAAAAATCTGTGAGTTGATCTCTTTTATCAGTTTGGGGAAATTCTCCGCCATTATCTCTTCAAATGCTGCTCTGCCCCAATCTTGCTGTCCTCTCCTTCAGAATTCCCATACCCCATGTCTCTTATACGGTTTTGTTTTTTCCATTCTGTGTGCGTGCATGCGTGTGTGTGTGTGTGTGTGTGTGTGTGTGTGTGTGTGTTTCAGTTTGGATATTTTCTTTGGACTTTCTTCAACTTCATTAATCTTGTCTTCTCTTAAAAACATTCAATGAATTTTTAATTCCAGACATTGTATTTATGAGTTCCAGAATGCATCCTTTATTCATTTCACAGATCCTGATTATTGGTGAAATTTTTATCTATTTTGTTCATCTTTTCTTTTAATTTCTTGAGCATATTTATAATATTATTTTAAAGTCCTTTGTCTCTTGACTCCAATTTTTGGATCATCTGTGTGTCTGTTTCTATCATGCATTTGGCTTGGTTTGCAGTCTTTTATTGTACACTAAGCATTGGGTATTAAGTAACTGTAGAGCTTTAGATGGTATTATTGTCCACCAGAGATGGTTCTCCCTTTTTCCATTTATCATGAGGGACTGAATACCATGACTTAATCAGTGATTGAACTGTATCTCAGCTGGATTACAGTTTTGGTAAGATAAGCCCACCTCTAGTTCGGGCATGGTCTTTGTGGGTTTTTAATTAAGAACCTAGGAAGTCTCTATATCCTCAGCCATGAAATAGGAAGGGAGAGTTAATTCTGTGCTTTGAATGTTTTGAGGTTAACTCTTTAACCTCCAATAACACACATCTTCAAAATTGTCCTGAGGGGAAGACCAGCCAGGTATTTGTGAGATGTTGTCTCCTAGTCACTGTTTAAGAACTATAAGAGACTCTGTGCAGCCTTTTAGAAGTTTCTGGCCCAGCCCTGCCCCAGCCTTCCATACCACCACAGAACTCTATAAATATCCCACAGTAAAAATTGGCTGCCATGTACATGGGGCTTGTCTTGATTTTACACCAGCCTATGTGACTGTTAAAGCTCTGATGGTTCATGGCTTCTCTAGTAGAGTATTTCTGCCTATGCCAAGCCTGATTCTCAGTAGTACCCCAAATCAGTAAATGCTTTCAAGGGATGAAGATAAATGGAGATTGTCAGCTCACAAGGGAAGGGCTCTTCCTCTATGGAATTTTCACTTGTTCCCATTGTTTCCAATATCCTTAAAAATATCATTTTTGTAATTAAGAATACCATTTTGTAATTTACCCAGTTTTTTCTAGTTATTAAAGTGGAAACATTGGCCTGTAAGACCTACTACATCCTACTCAGAGCAAAAATCTCAAGTAGATTATTTTAAATGCATCTTTATTATTCTCACACACACAAAAAAAGAAATACCCAAAACAAATCCTCCTAGAAAAGTTAAAAATGAAACACTGGTAAAAGTTAATAATGGAAGAAGATATTCACCAAAAGAAAGCTGATATAGTAATATTCATATCAGACAAATTGAAGGAATAAAGCATTAAAAGGAATAGACTACCTACTGATAAACCATCCAACAGAAGGTATAATAAGTGTTAAGATGTATGTACCAAAAACTTTGCCTAGAAATATATAAAGCAAAAATGTTCAGACGATCTCAAGGACAAACTCACAGTTTTTCATTTAAAATCCATAATACTTTAATCCTCCCTTCTTAGATAATAATAGCTAAATCTGACAAAAAGAATTAGCAGATAATATCAGGAAAACATTAGTGATTATGACGTGTGTGCGTGTATGTGAGAGAGAGGGAGAGAGACAGAGGGCGCATGCAACAAGTCAAAACTTTACATTCAAGTGTAGGTACACATGGAACATTTCCAAAAATTTTCCACATGCTAAGTCAGAAATGAAATCTCAACAATATTTAGGTCCTATTAACCTTTCCACTGTCCTCACCCCACTGATGTCCTTTCTTCCCTTATTACCTAACTAAATACTGTGGTCAATAGTTATAGTTACTTCTTTGCATTCATCTTCAACTCCTTTTACAATTTGCCAAGTAACTAATTAAAAGTAATTAAAATAATTAAAAATAATTCTCCACCTTTCCCGCATCTGAAAGTGTGCAGCTAAACATACATAGAGAAAGCATTCAACCATGCTAACTAGTCTCATTTTTAATTCATAAGTACATAACTCAAATTGACCTTCTGTCAGGCAAACAGTTTTCCCTAGTCCTTTATTTCTACCACTCACGAAGACAACTATTTTCACCTTTTTTCTCTTCATATCTCCAACACTACATCTCTGATGCTCAATCTCAGATAGTGATTTTGCTTCCTACCTCAATGAGAAAATTAAGGCAATGAGAACTTCCACAAACTCCCACCACCACATCTACCCAAATACCAACATAATTTCCCATATCCTCTGCTTTCCCTTCTGTGCTCCTTTCTAAGGTGAACTTTGCCAAGCACTTCAAAAACATAATTTCACTTACAACTCTAGTGATTCCTATGAGATTGGTGTTCATGGTACCATTTTACAGCTGAGAACACAGGTTCAAAGTCACATAATTAGTAATTGTTGCAGCACTATGTTACCTACCACCTTATTACTCAAAAGGCAACTCCATGGATCATGGTGTAGCATCACCAACACCTGTGATGTTATTAGGCCCCAGACCTAATAACAAATCAAAATCTGCATTTGTAAAAGATTCCCAGGTGTTTCTTATTTCCTTCAATATTTGAAGAACACTGCTATGTAGGCCATTCTGTTCTTTCCCATGGACTTTCCACTGTAATATAGTGGTACCAATTACTTCAAAATACAATTCATTCTTACACCATATTGTAGTAGCACTCAGTCTTTCTCTCTAAGAAAATTTTATTAAGAATGACAGGTCTTCCCAAGGTACTAACTAATTCAAACCTTCCATAAGTTCTCTTAGTGTTTTGTGTTCTTAAAATGAAACTTCTGATAGTGTCCCTTCTTTTGGTATGATTGATTTGATTAAGTTTGGATTCAGTTAGTCTCAGCAGTCAGGATAGGAGCTTAGTGGTAGCAGAACAAAGAATTTGGGATTACCAGCTTTAGAAGAGCTAGTTCTTATTCTAATCATTCATTTTAACTATTAATTTCTCATTCACATAGAAATCTGGGTTTAATTAAAAGCAGAACTAAATTTTGCAAATTTGATCTTATAATATGAACTTACTTTAAGGTGTATTGTTAGTGGTGAATATTGAGAATCCACCCATGGAAGAGGTTTGAGAGCCTAGAATTTTTTTTTTTAATAATGGAATAAAATGCTAGTTTCTTTGTTTAGTACAGAAGTCTAACTTACAGTAACTATACTGATGGAAAGATTTTGGTGGAAGGGTGGGGAACTGACACTGCGTCACTAGGACTTCTGCTAGCATTTTTCCCATTAGAGTACAATGGCTCCAAACAAAGAGGAAATGATATGGGTGAACCACAGCACCCTTCATTTAACATGTACACGAAGAGGAAAACACAATGAGCTCTTGTAAAAGTTTTCTCCCTGCTACATTTGACCTCTCCACCCACATTTTGAAAGAAGCATATGTATTTCATATGTCATACATAACACTGACCTCACCAAAGTGTGAATTCTTTACCACTTTGATTTTATTCTTTCAATGTGTTGAATTTTTAACTAACAATACTGTACTTTATTCCTTTATGGTAACAGGTAACAATGCATTCCTTGGCTTCTCTTTTCTCCATGATTTTCATACTGGTAGTGTTGGTTGGTTCATTTCTGGTTTGTTTATGGAATTTATGATAATTTGAAATAATTAGGTTCATTAACAAGTTTATGACTTAAGGGGTAAAACCACATCACTCACATCATTTGTTAAGCAACTATAATATTTAAATGAACTCATAATTACCCATCAATTATTTCAGTCAACCCTAAAGATTTGAGTTCAATGTATTACTTCCTGACAGACACATAGTAAAAATCTGCTTACACTAGCATAGCCACTTCATCTTAATCTCCTTTGTTCTTTTTTTTTTTCTTCGTATTCTTAAAACATTTCCTTCGTATTCTTAAAACATTCCCTAAGGTAACCCTTTCCTGCAACCAGGGTGGTCTTCTCAAGGTCCTACTCAAATGCCTTGTTACCCAACCTCAGCCCTCTGTACACTCCATTGGCCTGAATTCTTTTTCCATGTCTGAACTCTTGCAAATCCGATCAGTTTTTAAGTGAGCCTTCTCTGATTACCTCATCCCACAAACAGTCTCGGTTTCATCCTTAAGGTTTTATTTCTGATACAATCTGTTTGCCTCTTTATCTTGTATTAACTTTTCAATAGATGTTAGATTGTTCACAAGTATTACCTACATATGTTTTATCAACCTATCTGATTATAATTGGTTACTAAAGTCAGCCACTGTATCCTTTCAACCTCTCTTGAAATTTGTAGTGTTTTTCACAGTCTGCAAAAAATATTTTTTGAAGCAATGCATGAATAAATGGAAAATAGATTTAGGTTTAAGAAATCACATTTTTTCCCACTTTATGGAGATAGACTATCCTTTCATTCCTTAATTCATATAATTTAAAATAGGAAACATAATTTGAACAAACTAAAAAATGTCTTAAAGATCTCACTTAAACAAATCAGGAAGTTTAGACTCAACTGGAACGTGGGTCACTGGAGATTACATATATAGTTGTAGTCAAATTCATTATTTCATTGCCCAGAGCAAGCTGCAAATTCCATAATTATCTTCAAAGAAGGTAGATATTTAGTCCTACCATGAGCCTTGAAAGGATGAAAAGGTGAATACTTCTGAACAGCTCAATTAACATGCTCTCCCTAGAGAAGCTCTGTGTAATGCAATGAATGATGTTGATATAGTAACCAACTATATTTGAGTCTATAACATTGTACTATGTTGACCAAGGGCATGAAGACAAAGTACAATCTGGTAAAAATGGATCTACAAGTGGCCAAGAAAATTCAGTTCTAATACATATCTCTTTATTTGTCTACCTCAATTCAAGAATATGTCTGATTTTCTAAAGGAATAGATAAAACTCAATCACTCCTCAATATTTTCTCTCAACAAAGGTTTTACAAGAATGAAGTAATAGTGAGTTTGAATTTATACTCCTTAAGAAATGATGTTAATAACAATATAGTCTAAATTTACATAACCTTTACAGAATGCCAGGTACTATGATTTACATATATGATCTCATTTTTATCCAGTTAACAAGTCTATAAGTTAATCATTATTATCATCTCCAAATTATATTTGAAGAAACTGAAACTTAAATTAATTTGCCCAAGGTCACTTAGTCTGAAAATGGCAGAGATGGTGTTTAAATCTGTGTCCATCTGACTCCAAGGCTTAACTAATACACTACTATGCTTCAGGAATGCAGGTTAAGTTCACGTGCACGTGCTTTAAACTATTGGTCAAGTGGGAGTTAGATCCACTCTTCTAGTGAATAGGAGGGGAGAATACCTTGAGAAGTCTCCCAAATTCCGACTGGAATTGTCTTGGGATGTACCTGCAGAGATGGCTTAAATACTTTTACAGCAATTTTTGGAGGAAGGTCGGGGTCTTGAAATTCTCTGCCATTGGTAGAATATTCACCATGAATATAGCTGTGATATTTTTAAAATAAACACAAGAGCCGTGGTCCAAAAAGTAGAAAAAATATTTATAGAATAATACATGTAAAATATTGTCCTAATAAAGGTGTGTTCCAATAAATAAAAAACATTCTATGGAGAGCAGCCAAGATGGCACAATAAAATGACTCTGAACTCAGCTCCTCTCACAAGCACACCAAATCACAACTATCTGCAGAACAACCATCAGTGAAAAAGACTAGAACTTCCAGAAAAGATCTTCTACAGCTAAAGACATAAAGAAGGAACCACAATGCGACTGATAGGAAGGGTGAACGTGCAATATAATCAAATACCCTATCTCCTGGATGGGTGAACCACCAACTGGAGAATAATTATATTGCAGCGGTTCTCCCACAGGAGCAAGAGTTCTGAGCCCCACATCAGACTACCCAGTCAAGGGGTCTGGCACTGGGAAGATGAGCCCCCAGAGTATTTGGCTTTGAAGGCCAGTGGGGATTAATTGCAGGAGCCCCACAGGACTGTGGAAAAATAAAGACTTCACTCTTAAAGGGAACACACAATATCTCATGCACAACAGGACTCAGGGGAAAAGGAGTAATCTGATAGGCTCCTGAGCCAGACCTACCTGCTGGTCTTGGAGAGTCTCCTGGGGAAGTGGGGTGGGGAGGGAAGCTTTGTCTCACCCTGGGTACATAGACACTGGTGGCAGACATATTGAGGAGCATTGTTGGTAACTGATAGCTTGGCTCATTAGCTCAAAGACCTGGCCCCACCCAATAGCCTGCAGGCTCCAGAGCTGGGATGCCTCAGGCCAAACAACTAACTGGGCAGGGACACAGCCCCACCCATCAGCAGATAGGCTGCCTAAAGACCAAGGAGCCCAGAACTTCTTCTGCACCTGCCCCTAGACACCACCCAGTCTGCCAGAGGGTCTTGGCCAGTGGGTAGACCCAGCGCTACATACCAGTGAACAGGCACCAGCCCCTCCCGCTAGGAAGCTGGACCAAGCCTCTAGACCAGGCTTATCCACCAGGGGACAGACACCAGCAACAAGAAAACTGCAATGCCACAACACAGTTCAGACCCTACCCTGGGACCAGCTGGACCCTGGCCCATCCCACTAGCAAACCTGCACAACCTTCAGGACACCCCAGACCCCATACCCAACTGTGTCAGGGGCCAACACCTCCATCCCAGCAATGATCTGAAATGAGCTCTGGGATCCCTGGGCCCTGAAGCCAGACTCCAGGAACCAGCTCTGCCTACCAATAGACCAGAAGTAGCCCAGGATCTAGCTATACCTGCCAGGAGGTGGGCAACAGCCCGAGTCTTCAGGACCCTGATTCTGCCTATCAGTGAGCTACCACTAGCTCCAGGGACCCCTAGAATTCCACAACCAGCCATCTTGTGAACAGGCCTTGCTAAAGAGCAGCCAGCAGCATCCCAGCAAGGCAGGTCCTGGCAACCAACCAGACTAGGGGCCTGCCAGACCACCCACATAGTTATCCCATCACAACAGAAGGACCCATGTCACCCTCTTAGGTTGAATCCTTAGAGCATATAGCTTGGGTGACAAGAGGGTAGTGCACTGCTGGGATACATAGGATGCCTCCTACAGAAGGCCTCTTCTGCAAGGTCAAGAAACATAACCTACCACATACATAAAAATACAAATAGCAACTTAGACAAAATGAGGCAGCATAGGAATATGATTCAGATGAAGGAAAAAGATAAAACCCCAGAAGAAGAACTAAGTGAAGTGAAGATAGGCAATCTACCTGAGAAAGAGTTCAGTATAATGATCATAAAGATGATCAAAGAACTTGGGAGGAGAATGGATGCAGAGAGCAAGAAGTTAGAAGTTTTTAACCAAGAGTTAGAAAATATAAAGAACAACCAAACAGAGATGAAGAATACAATAACTGAAATGAAAAACACACTAGAAGGAATAAATAGTAGACTAAATGATTTAGAAGAAAGGATCAGTGAGCTGGAAGACAGAGTAGTGGAAATCATTGCTGCTGAAGAGAAAAAAGACAAAAGAATGAAAACAAATGAGGACAGCTTAAGAGACCTATGGAACAACATCAAGTGCACTAATATTTACATTATAGGGGTCTGAGAAGGAGAAGAGAGAGAGAACAGGCCAGAGAAAATATTTGAAGAGGTAATAGCTGAAAATCTCCCTAACCTTGGAAAGGAAATATTCACCCAAATCCAGGAAGTCCACAGAGCCCCATACAGGATTAACCCAAAGAGGAACACACCAAGACACATTGTAACCAAAATGAAAAAAAAAAATTAAAGATAGAGAATACTAAAAGCAACAAGGGAAAACCAACAAATAATATACAAGGCAATCTCCATAAGGTTATCACCTAATTTTTCAGCAGAAACTCTGCAGGCCAGAAGGGAGTAGCACAATATATTTAAAGTGATAAAAGGGAAAACCTACGACCAAGAATACTCTATACAGCAAAGCTCTCATTCAGATTCTTTTTTTATTAATTTATTTTATTTTATTTATTTATTGGCTGTGTTGGGTCTTCGTTGCTGCGCATGGGTTTTCTCTCCTTGGGGCGAGCCGGGGCTACTCTTCATTGCATTGCATGGGCTTCTGATTGTGGTGGCTTCTCTTGTTGTGGAGCATGGACTCTAGGCGCACAGGCTTCCATAGCTGTGGCGCACGGGCTCAGTAGTTGTGGCTCGTGGGCTCTAGAGCTCAGGCTCAGTAGTTGTGGTGCATGGGCTTAGTTGCTCCATGGTATGTGGGATCTTCCTGGACCAGGGCTCGAACCCATGTCCCCTGAATTGGCAGGCAGATTCTTAACCACTGCACCACCAGGGAAGGCCCTCTCATTCAGATTTGATGGAGAAATCAAAAGATTTACTGACAAGCGAAAGTTAAAAGAATTCAGCACCACCAAACTAGTTTTACAACAAATGTTAAAGGAAATTCTCTAGTTAAAAAAGAAAAGGCATCAAATAGAAACAAGAAAATTACAAAACATAAAAGCTTACCAGTAAAAGCAAACATACAGTAAAGATAGGAAATTATCTACAAAGAAAGCTAATAGGGAGGATAAAAGGCAAAAGTAGTAAAATCATCTGTATCCACAATAAGCAGTTAAGGGATACACAAAACAATGACATGTAAAATATGATAATAAAAACAAATTGTGAGGAGAGGAGAGTACAAGTGCAAGGTACTTAAAATGTATTGGAAATTAAGAGATCAGCAACTTAGAATGATCACATATATATATAGACTGCTATACAAGAGCCTCAAGGTAAGTGCAAACCAAAATCTATAATAGATGTACACACAAAAAAGAAAGAGAAATCCAAACAAAACACTAAAGATAGTCATCAAATCAGAAGACGAGAAGAAGAAAGGGAAAAAAGACCTTAAAAAATTCCAAAACAATTAACAAAATGGGAATAAGAAAATACATATGGATAATTTCTTTAAATGTAAATGGACTAAATGATCCAACCAGAAGACACAGACTGGCTGAATGGATACAAAAACAAGATGTGTATATTTGCTGCCTACAGGAGACTCACTTCAGATCTAGAGACATACAGACTGAAAGTGAGGGGATGGAAAAAGGCATTTCACACAAATGAAAATCAAAAGAAAGCTGGAGTAGCAATACTTAAATCAGACAAAGTACACTTTGAAGACTGTTACAAGAGACAAAGAAGGATATTACCTAAGGATGAAGGGATCAATCCAAGAAGAAGATATAACAACTATAAATCTATATGCACCCAACATAGGAGCACCTCAATATATAAGGCAAATATTAACAGACATAAAAGGACAAATTTACAGCAACACAATAATAATGGGGGACTTTAACACTCACTTACCTCAGTGGACAGATCATCCAGACAGAAAATCAATAAGGAAACACAGGCCTTAAATAACACATTACACCAAATGGACTAAAGAATATTTATAGAGCAATGCACCCCAAAACAGCTGAATACATATCCTTTTCAAGTTCACATGGAGCATTCTCCAGGATAGATTACATGCTGGGCCACAAAAAGCCTTGGTAAATTTAAGAAAATTGAAATCATATCAAGCATCTTTTCCAACCATAATGCTTTGAGGCTAGAAATCAACTACAAGAAAAAAACTGCAAAAAGCACATGTGGAGACTAAAAAATATGTTACTAAACAATCAATGGATCACTGAAGAAATCTAAATCAAAAAATACCTAGAGACAAATTAAAATGAAAACATGATGATCTAAAATCTATGGAACACAGCAAAAGCAGTTCTAAGAGAGAAGTTTATAGCAATACAATCTTACATCAGGAAACAATAAAAATCTCAAATAAACAACCTAACCTTACACCTAAAGCAACTAGAGAAAAAGAGCAAACAAAGCTCAAAGTTTCATAGAAGGAAAGAGAGCATAAAGATCAGAGCAGAAATAAATGAAATAGAGACAAAAAATAATAGAGAAGATGAATGAAACTAAAAGCTGGTTCTTTTCAAAGGTAAATAAAACTGATAAAACTTTAGTCAGACTCATCAAGAAAAAAAGGGAGAGGGCCCAAATCAATGAAATTTGAAACGAAAAAGGAGAAGTTACAACTGACACCACAGAAATACAAAGGATTATAAGAGACTACTACAAGCAACTATATGCCAATAAAATGGACAACCTGGAAGAAATGGACAAATTCTTAGAAAGGTACAGCATCCTAAAACTGAACCAGGAAGAAATAGAAAATATTACTAGACTAATTACCAGTTCTAAAATTGAATTAGTAATTTAAAAACTCCCAAAAGCAAAAGTCCAAGACCAGATGGCTTCACAAGCGAATTCTATCAAACATTTAAAGAAGAGTTAATACGCATGCTTCTGAAACTATTTCAAAAAATGGAGAGGAAGGAACACTTCTGAACTCATTCTGTGAGGCCACCATCACCCTGATACCAAAATCAGACAAAGATACCACAAAAAAAAGAAAATTACAGGCCAATGTCACTGATGAACATAGATGCAAAAATCTTCAGTGCAATACTAGCAAACTGAATCCAACAGTACATTAAAAGGATAATACTCCATTATCAAGTGGGATTTATCCCAGGGATGCAAGGACTTTTCAATATCTACAAATCAATCAATGTGAAACACCACATTAACAAACTGAAGAATAAAAACATATGATCATCTCAATAGATGCAAAAAAAGCTTTTGATAAAATTCAACATCCGTTTATGATAAAAACTCTCCAGAAAGTGGGTATAGAGGGAACATACCTCAACATAATAAACGCCATATATGACAAACTCACAACTAGCATCATACTCAGTGTTGAACAGCTGAAAGCATTTCCTCTAACATCAGGAACAAAGTGAGGATGTTCACTCTCACCACTTTTATTCAACATAGTATTGGAAGTCCCAGCCATAACAATCAGAGAAGGAAAAGGAATAAAAGGAATCCAAATTAGAAAAGAAAAAGTAGAACTGGCACTGTTTCCAGATGACATGATACTATACATAGAAAATCCTAAAGATGCTATCAGAAAACTGCTAGAGCTCATCAATCAATTTGGTAACGTTGCAGGATACAAAATTAATAGACAGAAATCTGTTGCATTTCTATACACTAACAAAGAAAGATCCGAAAGAGAAATTAAAGAAACAATCTCACTTACCATCACATCAAAAAGAATGAAATACCTAAGAATAAACCTACCTATGGAGGCAAAAGACATGTACTCTGAAAACTGTACGATGCTGATGAAAGAAATTGAAGACCACACAAACAGATGAAAGGTACACCATGTTCTTGGATTGGAAGAATCAATGTTAAAATGACCAAGCTACCCAAGGCAGTCTACACATTCAGTACAATCCCTATCAAATTACCAATGGCATTTTTCACAGAACTAGAACAAAATAGTTTTTAATTTGTATGGAAACACAAAAGACCCTGAATAGCCGAAATAATCTTGAGAAAGAAAAACGAAGCTGGAGGAATCAGGATCCCTGACTTCAGACTATACTACAAAGCTACAGTCATCAAAACAGTATGGTACTAGTACAAAAACAGAAATATAGATCAATGGAACAGGATAGATAGCACAGAGATAAACCCATGCACTTATTGTCAATTAATCTATGACAAAGGAGGCAAGAATATACAATGGAGAAAAGACAGCCTCCTTAATAAGTGGTGCTGCGAAAACTGGACAACTACATGTAAAAGAATGAAATTAGAACATTCTCTAACACCATGCACAAAAAATAAACTCAAAATGGGGGCTTCCCTGGTGGCACAGTGGTTGAGAGTCCACCTGCCGATGCAGGGGACACAGGTTTGTGCCCCAGTCTGGGAAGATTCCACATGCCGCGGAGCAGCTGGGCCTGTGAGTCATGGCCGCTGAACCTGTGCATCCGGAGCCTGTACTCCGCAATGGGAGAGGCCACAGCAGTGAGAGGCCCACGTACCACAAAAAAAATTTAAAAAAAAAAAACTCAAAATGGATCAAAGACCTAAATGTAATGGCAGACACTATAAAACTCTTAGGCAGAACACTCTTAGGCAGAACACTCTTTGACGTAAATAACAGCAATATCTTTTTTGATCCACCTCCTAGAGTAATGAAAATAAAAACAAAAATAAACAAATGGGACCTAATTAAGCTTAAAATCTTTTGCACAGAAAAGGAAACCATAAACAAAACAAAAAGACAATGCAGAGAATGGGAGAAAATACTTGCAAATGAAGTGACTGACATGCGATTAATCTCCAAAATATACAGACAGCTCATGCAGCTCTGTATCAAAAAAACAAACTACCTAATCAAAAACTGGGCAGAAGATCTACATAGACATTTCTCCAAAGAAGAATTTGACGTACAGAAGAATTTGACATACAAATGATCAAGCCCATGAAAAGATGCTCAGCATCACTAATTATCAGAGAGATTCAAATCAAAACTACAATGAAGTATCACCTCACACCGGTCAGAATGGCTATCATCAAAAAGTCTACAAGCAATAAATGCTGGAGAGGGTGTGGAGAAAAGGGAACCCTCCTACACTGTTGGTGGGAATGTAAATTGATACAGCCACTATGGAGAACAGTATGGAGTTTCCTTAAAAAACTGAAAATAGGACTATCATATGATCCAGCAATCCCACTACTGGGCATATGTCCGGAGAAAACTCTAATTCGAAAAGATGCATGCACCCCAATGTTGACTGTAGCACTTTACAATACCCAAGACTTAGAAGCAACCTAAATCTCCATTGACAGGTGAATGGATAAAGCAGATGTGTGTGTGTGTATGTGTGTGTGTGTGTGTGTGTGTGTGTGTGTGTGTTGTGTGTGTGTGATGGAATATTACTCAGCCATCAAAAAGAATGAAATAATGCCATTTGCAGCAACATGGATGCACCTAGAGTTTATCATACTAAGTGAAGCAAGTCAGAGAAAGACAAATATCATGTGATATCACTTATATGATAAGTCTAAAAAAATGTTACAAATCAACTTATTTACAAAGCAGAAATAGACTCACAGACATAGAAAACAAACTTATGGTTACCAAAGGAGAAAAGTGGGGGAGGATAAATTTGGAATCTGGGAATAACAGATGATGCACACTACTATATATAAAATAGATAAGCAACAAGGACCTACTGTATAGCACAGGGAACTATATTTAATATCTTATAATAACCTATAATGCAAAAGAATCTGGAAAAGAATTGATATATATATACATATATATGTATGTATAACTGAATCACTTTGCTGTACTTCTGAAACATTGTAAATCAACTATACTTCAATAAAAAAAAAATTAAAAGAAAATCCTGTCAAAGTAACTATAGAGTTTGTAAAAAACACAAGAAAATTAAATAAGAAAGATTTAAGAAAAATATTAACCCTTCAATATGTATTATTATCTTATTGTTTTAAATCTTGTATCTACAACCTAAACTATTATTAGATCAGAACAGTTTAAAAGGCATCTTTATGCCACAGTTTCTTTACACCGTAGTTTCCTTATACTTTCCTTATACTTTGAGTTTTGGAATAAACACAAGGCCAATCTGGTGTGATGTCACTGTTCAAGTAATTCAGCAGGTGGGAAACAAAAAAAGTTTCCCAATTCTTTGGAATTCCGAGTTGACCTGCAACTGAGAGGATAGCTGTGTTCTTGTGGCATTTCTGTCTTTTCTTCTACTATACCACTATCACATTGCATTGCAATTCCATGACAATATGTCTCAGACTTGTTTCCACCTCCCCTGCTTAGTGAGCCCTGTCTTTTTTCATCTTTGTATCCCAGGCATCAAATATGTAATTTAAACTTAGTGGACATTTGTGAAATGAATGAATATGGGTAAGATAAGTGATCATTTTAATATGTAGTAGTTTTTGCTAACTGTGCCCAATCCAAGTAAACTACCCTTGAGAAACTGAGGACTTAAAACAAGTGTCCTAGTCAAAGTGCTTTCGGTTGTAACACAAATCCACTCAAACTATGTAATGGAATGTTAAAATGACACTGTTTCTATCTTCATTTCCTCTGAGGTGATAAAGGCTGAGGACATCAGTAGGTACATCCCAAAGAAAGGTCATGGACTACCTTGCAGGACATGAGCCTACCTTCAGCCTATTATAAAAGATGGTGAGGAAGAAATGTTAAAGAAACAAAAGAATTTCCTAGGAGGAAAGTACTGGAGTACTTCTCTTCCCCTCCAGTCCAGTGAGGAAGAGGTTGTGGAGTTAAAGAGACCAAGAAACAGAGGTTGCCACCCCCTCATTCAAATCCAGATGTTCCCTGGATTTGGAGGAGTGTGGTAACTAGTAGGGAAGACTATGGCCTGTCATTAGCACATAAGATTACATATGAGTTAACAACATTGTGCATTGTCATTTTTTCTTTCTTTTTTTTTCAATTAGAAAAAGGATATATCAGTGGTGTTTTAATTTCTTTGTTTACTGACAAAATTGAACTTTTTAAAACTATTTATTTATCTGCTGTGTCGGGTCTTGCGGCACACAGGATCTTCTTTGCCGCGTGCGAGATCTTCGTTGCAGCATGTGGAATCTTTAGTTGTGGCAGGCGAACTCTTAGTTGCAGCATGTGGGATCTAGTTCCCTGACCAGGGATCAAACTCGGGCCCCCTGCATTGGGAGTGTGGAGTCTTAGCCACTGGACCACCAGGGACGTCCCTGAACTTTTTTTTTTTTTTTTTTTGCGGTACGCGGGCCTCTCACTGTTGTGGTCTCACCCATTGTGGAGCACAGGCTCCGGACGCGCAGGCTCGGCGGCCATGGCTCACGGGCCCAGCTGCTCTGCGGCATATGGGATCTTCCCGGACTTGGGCACGAACCCGTGTCCCCTGCGTCGGCAGGTGGACTGTCAACCACTGCGCCACCAGGGAAGCCTCCTGAACTTTTTAAAGAAAGATGACCTGCCAATTGTGTTCTGTTTTGTGATTTACCTCTTATGTCCTTCATCCAATTTCTACTGAGGTTTTTGTTTCATCTGTCATTCTATTAGAAAAAGGTCTCCCAGTTTTTCATTTGTGGTACTTTTTAGCTAGCAGGAACTTTGAATTTTTACACAATAAAATATATTAGTCTTTTTATTCCATAATCTCTTCTTTTGTAGCCTTCTATACCGCTTATCCTTACATTTTCTTCTTGTTCATTTTGGCTGTTTTATATTCCACATTTAACTGAATGCTTCAACAGTTTTTTTGTTGGGGTGCTCAAATTACATAATAATGAAATCCTTCAAAGTGTTTGAGCTGAATGATGCTTTGCTATTCGTTGTGTTTAGCGTGAACCTAAGATTGCTATTTTTAAAAGGTTGTGAATCTCCTTATCCTTATGATAAAGGTATCCTCAAAACCTCTATGAACTGCTTCATAGAGTGGGTTTTTCTGCAAGGCCTCCATAAAAAAAGACAGTGCCATCTGACCCAAGTGCCAAGAAGAGCTGGAAATCTTCACAGAAATTCTTTTTTATCTTGTGGACTCTGTGAAGAGTGTGAATAGGATGTCCTTTGTTAAGTTGGCTGTTAAATGTTAAATAATTGTCCACTGTGTGTGTGTATTACAATTTCTATATCCATTTATCCATCAACATACACTTAGATTGTTCCCATACCTTGACTACTGTGAATAATGCTGCAGTGACATGGGAGTGCAGATATCTTTTTGAGGTAATGATTTCATTTCTTTTGGATATATACCCAGAAGAGGAATTGCTGGATTATATGAAAGTGTTGTTTTTGGTGGGAGTCGTGGGGGAAGCTCCATACTGTTTTCCAAAGCCTGAACCAATGTACATTCCCACCAAGGTACAAGAGTTCCCTTTACTCCACATGACCAACAACACTTGTTATCTTTTTGATAATGGCTATCTGAACAGGTGTGAGTTGATATCTCATTGTGGTTCTGATTTGCATTTACTGATAATTGGTGATGTAGAGCACATTTTCATATGCCTGTTGGCCATTTGTATGTCTTCTTTAAAAAATATATCTTCTTCAGTCCTTTGCCCATTTTTTAATTGGATTTTCTTGCTGCTATTGATTTGTAGGAATTATTTATATATTCTGGACATTAAACCCTTATTAGATGTATGGTTTGTAGATATTTTCTTTCAACCCATAAGTTGCCTTTTCATTTAATTAACTGCTTCCTTTTCTGTGCAGGAGCTTTTGTTTGATATAGTCCCACTTGTTTATTTTTGCTTTTGTTGCTTAGCTTTTATTGTCATATCCAAAAAATTCATTGCTAAGGCCATTACTAAGGAGCTTTTTCCTATGTTTTCTTCTAAGAGTTTTACAGTTTTGAGTCTTACGTTTAAGTCTTCAATTCATTTTCAGTTGACTTTCATGTATGGTGTAAGATAAAGGTTGAATCTCATTCTTTTGCATGTGGCTATCCAGCCATTCCAACACCATTTTTTGAAGAGACTATCTTTTGTCCATTGTGTATTCTTGGTGTGTTTGTCAAAAGTTAGTTAACTACATATTATTGGGTTTATTTTGGGGCTCTCTATTCTGTTCCATCAGTCTATATATGTTTTAAATCCAGTACCATACTGTTTTGATTACTATAGCTTTGTAATATAATTTGAAATCAGGAAGTGTGGTGATGCCTCCAACTTTGTTCTTTCTCGAGAATGCTTTGGCTGTTTGGAGTCTTTTGTGGCTCCATAAGAATTTTAGAATTATTTTTTCTATTTCTGTTGAGGAAATTTCCTTCTATACCTGTTTATGAGAGTTTTTATTGTGAATAAATGTTGAACTTTGTCAAATACTTTCTCAGCATCTATTGGAATGATCGTGTGGTTTTTATCTTTAATTATGCTCATGTGATATAACACATTAATTTATTTGCTTATAATACGCCAAACTTGCATCACAGGTATGGATCTCACTTCATCATGGTGTATAATCTTTTTCATGTGTTGTTGAATTTTGTTTGATAGTATTTTATTTAGAAATTTTGCATCTAGGTTCATCAGAGATATTGGCTTATAGTTTTCTTCTGTTGTCTGGCTTTGGTATCACGGTAATGCTGACCTCATAAAATGAGTTTAAAAGTGTTCCCTCTTCTTCTACCTTTTGGAAGAATTTTAAAGGATTGTTATAAATTTTCATTTAATGTTTGGTACTATTCAGCCATGACATTATCTCGTCCTATGCTTTCCTTTGTTGGGAGATTTTTAAAATTACCACTTTAATCTCCTAATTTGCTATTGGTCTGTTAGGGCTATCTAGTTCTTCTTAAAGCAGTCTTGGTAGTTGTAGGTTTTTAGGAAATTATTTTTTTCTTTTAGGTTATCTAATTTGGTGGCATTTGTTGTTCATAGTAGTGTTTTATGATTCTTTGTATTTCTATGGTACCAGTTATAACATCTCTTTCATGTCTGACTTGAGTCCACTCTGGTTTTTTCTTAGTCAATTTTGTTTATCTTTTCAAAAAACCAGCTCTTAGTTTCATTGATCTTTTTCATTGTCTTTTTAGTCTCTATTTCATTTATTTACACTGTGATCTTTATTTCCTTCCTTCTACTAACTTTGGGATAAGTTTGTTCTTCTTTTTCTTGTTTCTTGAGGAGTAAGTTAATTTTGCTTATTTGATATTGTCCTTGTTCCTTAACGTAGGCATTTATTGCTATGAATCTCCCTCTTAGAACTGCTTTTGCTACATCACATATGTTGTGGTTTGTTGTATTTCCATTTTCATTTGTCTCAATATAATTTTTATTTCTCTTTTAATGTCTTCTTTGACCCATTTGTTGTTCAGTAGCATGTCGTTTAATCTCCACATATTTATGAAGTTTCCAGTTTTCTTCTTGTAATTGACTTCTAGTTTCACACCATTGTGATCAGAAAAGATGTTTGATATGATGCCAATCTTCTTAAATTTATTAAGACATGTTCTGTGGCCTAATATATGATCTTCCCTGGAGACTGTTCCATGTGTGCCTTAGAAGAATGTGTATTTTATTGCTTTAGGATAGAATGTTCTATGTATGTCTGTTAACTCCCTCTGTTTAACGTGTAGTTTAGGTAAAAGTTTCCTTACTGATTTTCTGTCTGACTGATCTATCCATTGATGAAAGTGGGGTATTAAAGTCCCCTACTAGTATTGGATTGCTGTCAATTTCTCCCTCAAAGTCCATGAATATTTGCTTTATATATTTAGGTGAGCCTATGCTAAGAACATAAATATTGAGGGCCGGGGGAAGATAGCAGAAGAGTAAGGCACGCAGATCACCTTCCTCCCCACAGATACATAAGAAATACATCTACACATGGAACAACTCCTACAGAACACCTACTGAATGCTGGCAGAAGACCTCAGACCTCCCAAAAGGCCAGAAACTCACATGTACCTGGGTAGGGCAAATGAAAAAAGAATAAACAGAGACAAAAGAATAGGGATGGGACCTACACCAGTGGGAGGGAGCCATGAAGGAGGAAAGTTTCAACACACTAGAAACCCCTTCACGGGTGGAGAGTGCGGGTGGTGGAGGGGGGAAGCTTTGGGACCACGGAGGAGAGCACAGCGACATGGGTGTGGAGGGCAAAGCGGAGAGATTTCCGCACAGAGGATTGGTGCCGATCAGCACTCACCAGCCCGAGAGGCTTGTCTGCTCACCTGCCAGGGCAGGCAGGGCTGGGAGCTGAGGCTTGGGCTTCGGTCGGAGCGCAGGGAGAGGCCTGGGGCTGGCGGCGTGAACACAGCCTGCAGGGGGTTAGTGCACCACGGCTAGCCGAGAGGGAGTCCGGGAAAAAGTCTGGAGCTGCCGAAGAGGCAAGAGACTTTTTCTTCCCTCTTTGTTTCCTGGTGCGCAAGGAGAGGGGATTAAGAGCGCTGCTTAAAGGAGCTCCAGAGACAGGCGTGAGCCGCGGCTAAAAGCGCGGACCCCAGAGATGGGCATGAGATGCTAAGGCTGCTGCTGCCGCCACCAAGAAGCCTGTGTGCAAACACAGGTCACTCTCCACACCTCCCTTCCGTGGAGCCTATGCAGCCTGCCACTGCCAGGGTCACGGGATCCAGGGAAAACTTCCCCGGGAGAGCGCATGGCGCGCCTCTGGCTGGTGCAAAATCACGCCGGCCTCTGCCGCGGCAGGCTCGCCCCACACTCCGTACCCCTGAGTGAGCTGGAGCTCCCGAATCAGCGGCTCCTTTAACCCCGTCCTGTCTGAGCGAACAACAGAAGCCCTCCTGCGACCTACATGCAGAGGCAGGGCCAAATCCAAAGCTGAATCCCAGGAGCTGTGCGAACAAAGAAGAGAAAGGGAAATCTCTCCCAGCAGCCTCAGGAGCAGCGGACTAAATCTCCACAATCAACTTGATGTACCCTGCATCTGTGGAATACCTGAATAGAAAATGAATCATCCCAAATTGAGGAGGTGGACTTATAGAACAAGATTTATTATTTTTTCCCCTTTTCCTCTTTTTTGTGAGTGTGTATGTGTATGCTTCTGTGTGAGATTTTGTCTGTATAGCTTTGCTCTCACCATTTGTCCTAGGGTTCTATCTGTCCTTTTTTTCTTTTTCTTTTTTTTACTTAAAAAAATTTTTTTCTCTTAATACTTATTTTTTTATTTTAATAACTTTTATTTAACTTACTTTATTTTATTTTATTTTATCCTCTTTCTTTCTATCTTTCTACTTTTTCTCCCTTTTATTCTGAGCCGTGTGCATGAAAGGCTCTTAGTGCTGCAGCCAGGAGTCAGTGCTGTGCCTCTGAGGTGGGAGAGCCAAATTCAGGACACTGGTCCACAAGAGACCTCCCAGCTCCACATAATATCAAATGGCGAAAATCTCCCAGAGATCTCCATCTCAACACCAACACCCAGCTTCACTCAATGATCAGAAAGCTACAGTGCTGGACAACCTATGCCAAAAAACTAGCAAGACAGGAACACAACCCCACCCATTAGCAGAGAGGCTACCTAAAACCATAATAACTCCACAGACACACCAAAACACACCACCAGACATGGACCTGCCCACCAGAAAGACAAGATCCAGCCTCATCCACCAGAACACAGGCACTAGTCCCCTCCACCAGGAAGCCTACACAACCCACTGAACCAACTTTAGCCACTGGGGACAGACACCCAAAACAACGGGAACTACGAACCTGCAGCCTGCAAAAAGGAGACCCCAAACACAGTAAGATAAAATGAGAAGAAAAAAAACACACAGCAGATGAAAGAGCAAGATAAAAACCCACCAGACCTAACAAATGAAGAGGAAATAGGCAGTCTACCTGAAAAAGAATTCAGAATAATGATAGTAAAGATGATCCAAAATCTTGGTAATAGAATAGAGAAAATGCAAGAAACTTTTAAAAAGGACCTAGAAGAACTAATGATGAAACAAGCAACGATGAACAACACAATAAATGAAATTAACAATACTCTAGAAGGAATCAATAGCAGAATAACTGAGGCAGAAGAACGGATAAGTGACCTGGAAGACAAAATAGTGGAAATAACTACTGCAGAGCAGAATAAAGAAAAAAGAATGAAAAGAACTCAGGACAGTCTCAGAGACCTCTGGGACAGCATTAAACGCACCGACATTCGAATTATAGGGGCTCCAGAAGAAGAAGAGAAAAAGAAAGGGACTGAGAAAATATTTGAAGAGATTATAGTTGAAAACTTCCCTAATACGGGAAAGGAAATAGTTATTCAAGTCCAGGAAGCACAGAGAGTCCCATACAGGATAAATCCAATGAGAAACACACCAAGACACACATTAATCAAACTGTCAAAAATTAAATACAAAGAAAACATATTAAAAGCAGCAAGGGAAAAACAACAAATAACACACAAGGGAATCCCCATAAGATTAACAGCTGATCTTTCAGCAGAAACTCTGCAAGCCATAAGGGACTGGCAGGATATATTTAAAGTGATGAAGGAGAAAACTCTCCAACCAAGATTACTCTACCCAGCAATGATCTCATTCAGATTTGATGGAGACATTAAAACCTTTGCAGACAGGCAAAAGCTGAGAGAGTTTAGCACCAACAAACCATCTTTACAACAAATGCTAAAGGATCTTCTCTAGGCAAGAAACACAAGAGGAGGAAGAGACCTACAATAACAAACCGAAAACAATTAAGAAAATGGGAATAGGAACATACATATTGATAATTACCTTAAATATAAATGTATTAAATGCTCCAACCAAAAGACACAAACTGGCTGAATGGATACAAAAACAAGACGCATATATATGCTGTCTACAAGAGACCCACTTCAGACCTAGAGAAACATACAGACCGAAAGTGAGGGGATGGAAAAAGATATTCCATGAAAATGGAAACCAAAAGAAGCTGGAGTAGCAGACAAAGTAGACTTTAAAATAAAGACTATTAGAAGAGACAAAGAAGGACACTACATAATGATCAAGGGATCAATCCAAGGAGAAGATATAACAATTGTAAATATTTATGCACCCAACATAGGAGCACCTCAGTACCTAAGGCAAATACTAACAGCCATAAAAGGGGAAATCGACAGTAACACAGTCATAGTAGAGGACTTTAACACCCCACTTTCATCAATGGACAGATCATACAAAATTCAAATAAATAAGGAAACACAAGCTTTAAATGATACATTAAACAAGATGGATTTAATGGATATTTATAGGACATTCCATCCAAAAACAACAGAATACACATTTTTCTCAAGTGCTCATGGAACATACTCCAGGATAGATCATATCTTGGGTCACAAATCAAGCCTTATTAAATTTAAGAAAATTCAAATTGTATCAAGTATCTTTTCTGACCACAACACTATGAGACTAGATATCAGTTACAGGAAAAGATCTGTAAAAAATACAAACACATGGAGGCTAAACAATACACTACTTAATAACGAAGTGATCACTGAAGATATCAAAGAGGAAATTAAAAAATACCTAGAAATAAATGACAATGGAGACACGATGACCCAAAACCTATGGGATGCAGCAAAAGCGGTTCTAAGAGGGAAGTTTATAGCAATACAGTCCTACCTTAAGAAACAGGAGACATCTCAAATAAACAACCTAACCTTGCACCTAAAGCAATTAGAGAAGAAAAAAAACACCCCAAAGTTAGCAGAAGGAAAGAAATCATAAAGATCAGATCAGAAATAAATGAAAAAGAAATGAAGGAAATGATAGCAAAGATCAATAAGATTAAAAGCTCGTTCTTTGAGAAGATAAACAGAATCGATAAACCATTAGCCACACTCATCAAGAAAAAAGGGAGAAGACTCAAATCAATAGAATTAGAAATGAAAAAGGAGAAGTAACATCTAACACTGCAGAAATACAAAAGATCATGAGAGATTACTACAAGCAACTCTATGCCAATAAAATGAACGACCTGGAAGAAATGGACAAATTCTTAGAAATGCACAACCTGCCAAGACTGATTCAGGAAGAAATAGAAAATATGAACAGACCAATCACAAGCACTGAAATTGAAACTGTGATTAAAAATCTTCCAACAAACAAAAGCCCAGGACCAGATAGCTTCACAGGTGAATTCTATCAAACATTTAGAGAAGAGCTAACACCTATCCTTCTCAAACTCTTCCAAAATATAGCAGAGGGAGGAACACTCCCAAACTCATTCTACGAGGGCACCATCACCCTGATATCAAAACCAAAGATGTCACAGGAAAAGAAAACTACAGACCAATATCACTGATGAACATAGATGCAAAAATCCTCAACAAAATACTAGCAAGCAGAATCCAACAACACATTAAAAGGATCATACACCATGATCAAGTGGGCTTTATCCAGAGATGCAGGGATTCTTCAATATATGCAAATCAATCAGTGTTATAAACCATATTAACAAATTGAAGGAGAAAAACCATATGATCATCTCAATAGATGCAGAGAAAGCTTTCGACAAAATTCAACACCCATTTATGATAAAAACCCTGCTAAAAGTAGGCATAGAGGGAACTTTCCTCAAAATTATAAAGGCCATATATGACAAACCCACAGCCAACATCATTCTCAATGGTGAAAAACTGAAACCATTTCCTCTAAGATCAGGAACAAGACAAGGTTGTCCACTCTCACCACTATTATTCAACATAGTTTTGGAAGGTTTAGCCTCAGCAATCAAAGAAAAAGAAATAAAAGGAATCCAAATCAGAAAAAAAGAAGTAAAACTGTCACTGTTTGCAGATGACATGACACTATGCATAGAGAATCCTAAAGATGCTACCAGAAAACCACTAGACCTAATCAATGAATTCGGTAGAACACCAGGATACAAAATTAATGCACAGAAATCTCTTGCATCCCTATACACTAATGATGAAAAATCAGGAAGAGAAATTAAGGAAACACTCCCATTTACCACTGCAGCAAAAAGAGTAAAATATCTAGGAATAAACCTACCAAAGGAGACAAAAGACCTGTATGCAGAAAATTATAAGACACTGATGAAAGAAATTAAAGATGGTACAAACAGATGGAGAGATATACCAGGTTCTTGGATTGGAAGAATCAACATTTTGAAAATGACTCTACTACCCAAAGCAATCTACAGATTCAATGCTATCCCTATCAAACTACCACTGGCATTTTTCACAGAACTAGAACGAAATATTTCACAATTTGTATGGAAACACAAGAGACCCCGAATAGCCAAAGCAATCTTGAGAACGAAAAATGAAGTTGGAGGAATCAGGCTCCCTGACTTCAGACTATACTACAAAGCTACAGTAATCAAGACAGTATGGTACTGGCACAAAAACAGAAAGATAGATCAATGGGACAGGATAGAAAGCCCAGAGATAAATGCACCACATATGGTCACCTTATCTTTGATAAAGGAGGCAGGAATGTACAGTGGAGAAAGGATAGCCTCTTCAATAAGTGGTGCTGGGAAAACTGGACAGGTACATGTAAAAGTATGAGATCAGATCACTCCCTAAATCCATACACAAAAATAAGCTCAAAATGGATTAAAGACCTAAATGTAAGGCCAGAAACTATCAAACGCTTAGAGGAAAACATAGACAGAACACTCTATGAGATAAATCACAGCTAGATCCTTTTTGACCCACCTCCTAGAGAAATGGAAATAAAAACAAAAATAAACAAATGGGACCTAATGAAACTGAAAAGCTTTTGCACAGCAAAGGAAACCATAAACAAGACCAAAAGACAACCGTCAGAATGGGAGAAAATATTTGCAAATGAAGCAACTGACAAAGGATTAATCTCTAAAATTTACAAGCAGCTCATGCAGCTCAATAACAAAAAACAAACAACCCAATCCAAAAATGGGCAGAAGACCTAAATAGACATTTCTCCAAAGAAGATATACAGATTGCCAACAAACACATGAAAGAATGCTCAACATCATTAATCATTAGAGAAATACAAATCAAAACTACAATGAGATATCATCTCACACCAGTCAGAATGGCCATCATCAAAAAATCTACAAACAATAAATGCTGGAGAGGATGTGGAGAAAAGGGAACACTCTTGCACTGCTGGTGGGATTGTGAATTGGTACAGCCACTATGGAGCACAGTATGGAGGTTCCTTTAAAAACTACAAATAGAACTACCATATGACCCAGCAATCCCACTACTGGGCATATACCCTGAGAAAACTATAATTCAAAAAGAGTCATGTACCAAAATGTTCATTGCAGGTGTATTTACAATAGCCAGGAGATGGAAATAACCTAAGTGTCCATCATTGGATGAATGGATAAAGAAGATATGCACATATATACAATGGAATATTACTCAGCCATAAAAAGAAACGAAATTGAGCTATTTGTAATGAGGTGGATGGACCTAGAGTCTGTCATACAGAGTGAAGTATGTCAGAAAGAGAAAGACAAATACCATATGCTAACACATATATATGATATTTAAGGGAAAAAAATGTCATGAAGAACCTAGGGGTAAGACAGGAAGAAAGACACAGACCTACTAGAGAATGGACTTGTGAATATGGGGGGGGAAGGGTAAAATGTGACAAAGCGAGAGATAGGCATGGACATATATACACTACCAAACGTAAAATAGATAGCTAGTGGGAATCAGCCGCATAGCACAGGGAGATCAGCTCGGTGCTTTGTGAACACCTAGAGGGGTAGGATAGGGAGGGTGGGAGGGAGGGAGACGCAAGAGGGAAGAGATATGGGAACATATCTATATGTATAACTGATTCACTTTGTTATAAAGCAGAAACTAACACACCATTGTAAAGCAATTATACTCCAATAAAGATGTGAGAAAAATAAATAAAAAGTATAGTGACAACTTCAAATGCTGGTGAGTACGTAGAAAAATTATATCATATCACTGGTGGGAAAATAAAATGGTTTAGCCACTCTGAGAAAAAACAAGCAAACAAAAAAAAAAGAACAAATATTTACAAATGTTATCCTCTTGTTGAAATGACTCCTTTATCATATAATGACCTTCTTTATTTCTTATTAGAGTCTTTGCCTTAAAGTCTATTTTCCCTGATAAGAGTGTAGGTATCCAAGTTTCTTTTTGTTTCCATTTGCATGGAATATCTATTTCCATGCCTTCACTTTATCTATGTGTTTCCTTACATGTGAAGTGAATCTCTTGTAGGCAGTGTATATATTGGTCTTGGTTTTTTTGTTTTGTTTTGTTTTGTTTTTAATCCATTTAGCCACTCTGTGTCTTTTGATTGGGGAACTTAGTCCATTTACATTTAAAATAATTATTGATATGTATGTACTCTTTACCATTTTGTTAATTGTTTTCTGGCTGCTTTTAAATTCCTTTATTCCTTTCTTCTTCTCTTGCTCTCCTCATTTGTGACTTGGTGATAATTTTTAGTGGCATGCTTAGATTCCTTTGTCTTTATCTTTTATGTATCTACTATAATATTTTGCTTTGTGATTACCATGAGGCTTACGTAAAGTAACATATCTATAACAGTCTATTTTAAGTTGACAAGTTAAGTTCAAAGACATTCTAAAGCTCTACATTTTTACTCCTCCCGCTTGTTTTGTTTTTGATGTCACAGTTTCTTTTTATCTTGCATATTCATTAACAAGTTATAGTAGTTGTAGTTATTTTTACTACTTTTGTCTTTTAACCTTTGTACTAGAATTATAAGTGATTAACTCATCACCTTTATGACATTAGATTTTTCTGAATTTTACTATATGTTTACCAGTGAGATTTGTACTTTCATATGTTTTTCTATTTCTGATTAGCACTTTCATTTCAGCTTAAAGAAGTCCCTTCAGCCTTTCCTGGAAGGCCAGTTTAGTGGTCATAAATTTCTTCACCTTTTGCTTGTCTGGAAAACTATTTGAAAACTATTTATCTCTCCTTCAATTCTGTAGAACAACTTGGCTGAGTAGAGAATTCTTGGTTAGTAGGTTTTGTTTGTTTGTTTTGTTTTGTTTTCAGCAGTTTGAATATATTGTGCCACTTCCTTCTGGCCTGCAAAGTTTCTGCTGAAAAACGTGCTGATAGTCTTATGGAGGGCTCCTTTCCACATAACAAGTTGTTTTTCTGTTGCTGCTTTTAAGATTCTCTCCTTGTCTTTAAGTTATGACAGTTTAATTATAACACGTCTTGGTGTGGGTCTCTTTGGCTCATATTATTTGGAACTCTCTAGGCTTCCTAGATCTGGATGTCTATTTCCTTCCCCAGGTTAAGGAAGTTTTCAGCTATTATTTCTTCAAATAAATGTTCTGCCCCTTTCTCTCTCTCTTCTCCTTCTAGGACCTCTATAATGCAAATGTTGGTCTGTTTAATGTCCCACAAGTCGCTGAAGCTATCTTCACTTTTAAAATTTTTTTTCTTTTTACTTCTTTGATTGGATGAATTCCATTGCCCTGTGTTTGAGTTTGCTAATTCTTTTTTCTGGCTTCTTCTAGCCTGCTGTTGATCCCCTGTAATGTATTTTTCAGTGCAGGTATTCTTCAGCTCTGTGATTTCTGTTTGGTACTTTCTTGTATTTTCTATTTCTGTTGAAGCTATCATTCTGTTCATGCATTGTTCTCCTGACCTCAGTGAGCATCTTTTTTTTTTAATTTAATTTTTTAACTAATTAACATTTTTTCTGTTTCTGTAGTTTATTGATATATAATATTATATATGGCCTGCATGAAGTTTAATTTTGCTAAGATATATGAGTTATTCGCATCTCAGAAAGATTATTAGAATAAAAACTACAAAAGTGGATAAAGGTAACCATACTTACTTGCATAAGTGTCTCCCTTTTAAGAGATTTAATATCCCTAAAATAAAAAGGGGGTAATTATGAAAATGAAATTTTCCCAGCGTCGGTGTAGTAAGACTGTAATATTTTGTCACTAGTGAAATTTCTAAAGACTTAATAAGAACAGTTGAGACATACTTTCTCATAGTTTTATCAAGTAGAGTCAATATTGGTGTTCCCGGTGACCTTCCCTAGCATTCAGAGATGCTGAGAACAGAGGGGATATAAAAACTATAATCAGGGACAAAATTGATATTTTTACCTAAAACAAATCAACAGATTAGAGGAATGCAGGGGGATAAAAGCTAGTAAATTCAGTGATTTTAAGATTACTTATTACTCTTATCATATCAGGGTGGGGTTTTTCCTTTACATATGATATTTTTCTTTGACTCTTTTACTTCTAAACTTTCTTTGCTTTGTGTTTTTCATTAATCTCTTACTTTTTATGTCTATTGCTGTTACTCCAAGTCTAGAATATTTGCCTGATATTAATCTGTTGGCAGTAATTTTACAACAAAGTTCAAGCAATCTTCTAAGGCTTTTATTGTGGGTATGGTAGACATGTAGAGGTCCTTTTGTCATTAGTAACATATCTGTTCATAACGACTAGAAGTTAAGTAATAGCACCTAAATATGTATTTAAGAATGATTCAAAATTGAGCATGTTTTATTTTTAATCATTCCTCCCAAAAGGAATATTTTTATCCATTTCTTATTTATCTTTTCAGTGTTTCTTTATACAAATGAAGGAAAATACAATAGATATTTGATTCTTCTTATTCTTTCCCTTTTACACTGAATGTAGTATATTGTATACATTGTATACATTCTTTCCCGTTTACACTGAGTAGTATATTTTATATATTGTATACATTCAATCAAGTAATATGCTCTCTTCACTGTTCTGCAACTTGCTTTCCTCACTTTAATAGATGACCTGTTGATATCTTCACATCTGTATGGAGATCTTGCTCATTTTTTTTTTTTACAGCTTATAGTATTCCATTAAATAGGAGTGCCCTAGTTTTTTCAACCAGTACCTGACTGCTAAATGCACAGGTTGTTTATAATCTCTAAAGTTTACATATTATGCTATAATCATTAACCCTGTACCTATATTTTTTGTGCTTATGTAGAAGATTGTGTAGAATATATTCTCAGGAGAGGGATTGCTGAGTCAAAGAAAAATATCTGTATTATTGGTAGATATTGTCAGATTCTTCTCCATAATGGGTTGTATGCTTTTGAGCAAGTTTTAAAGTAGAGAAATTATATGGTTCATTACCTTTCTTGCCCATTCTAACTCCCAACTTAATCTAACTTTGGTTCCACTCAAAATTTTAGAATACAGATTCCTTGCTAACTAGTTCTTTAATCTCTGCCAGAGATAAATGCCTACTTGCCTCCAGTATTTCAAGCTAGTATCTAATATCTTTTAATGGGTAATGTCAAAAATCAATTCAAGTGACTTTCTTCAACTCTTCTAGCTTTGTCATCAACATCACAATCTGTAGATCTGATTTGTCTACCTGGTAACTGGTAATAATTGTCAGTGCCAGAATCTAGTACAAACTTCTCAGCTTACCTGTTTTCTCTGCTCTACATTAAGATATCCTTAATAATTAGCATATGCTTTTAGGCTGACTGACATGGCTGATTAAATCAGATAGTTCTCCTTTAAGACAAGACTCCCTGGGTAGCCTCATGCATATTTACGCTGGTTGCACTGAAAAATTACCAAGTCTTTCCTTATCTAGGTATGTTTCAGTATATGGAAAAGGTAGACTCTAGCATGCAGAGACCTAAGCCTCCTATTGCATTTAACTAGAGGGTCAAGGAAAGAGCTCTGAAATTAGAAGCAAAAGACCTAGGTCTGCATTCTCTTCCTGTACTGTTGTTTTTTTTTAATTACAGCTTTATTGATATAGTTCATATACCATACAATTCACCCATTTAAAGAATACAATTCAGTGGTTTTTATTAGATTCATAGATGTGAACAACTATCACCTTAGAGCAAGACTTACTCTTAGAAAAAGTCATAGAGTTTCCTTAACTTTAGTTTTCTAATCTATAAATTGTGGGAAATGTTACTTAGCTCATAAAATGGTTTGTGAGGATGATGTGAAATAGTGTACATGAATGAATTTGAAAACTCTAAAGCCCTGTTAGGTAAAATGAGATGGAATATTCATTTCCTCTGACTGAGGCAAGCTATAACAATATCCTAACCGTCTCTCATACATTTTTACCTCTCTGCATGTTTAAGGTGCATTGCTAGGAAAAAGAAGGGGTATCATGCCTTTTGTGAAGAAAGAAAGAATTTAAGAAAATATTTTATTTTCTGTTTTAGATATAGACTTCAATATGACAAAAATTTTAAAGAATCCAGAAGGATATACAATGCCTGCATCCAAGGAAGAATCAAGATTATCAGGACTACCAACAAAGGTTTGGAGTATAATAATTATAAAAAATGTCCTTCTTTAATTTCCAATATAATTAATTGAACAGGTTTCACATGGACAATATTGGTTATTATGCTCTTGATATATATTTTAGAAAAAAATTAATAATCAGAAGAGATTTATTGGAGAGGTTAATCTTAATATTAAAGTCATATTTATTTCTGAAACTATCCTCATCTCTAAGGAAAACGAATAGCGTTTATCTTTTCCTCATACTTCGGGCACTGCTTCTCTTTGGATTGACATACAGACATGGCTCTGATCTCAATAAGCATCAAAGTGCAGAGAAAACTTCAATGGCATTTTCAACAGTGGTTGACCTGTCCCCACCCCTTAAACCATGGTCCCAGAATAAATGACCATATATAGGTACTGTTGATCTTAAGTCTTGAATACTTGCTTTCTCCACATTTTTGAAGGTGCCTCCCAAACAGAGAACCTATGGATTTGCCACCTTGTGTTGCTTTAGCCAAGATTTGATGAGACCGTTGACTTGAACTTCTGAATTTGATCTCTTAACTTGTTAGCCAATTGGGTTTTAAATCTGTTGCAGTCTTTTTTGTTAAAATTTTGTCTGAATTATCTAGTCAGGTCTGACCGTTATTTTAAATTTTAAATTATGCCTATACAAAAACCACTTTCTGAAAGTCAGTATTCATATATTTCCTGGTCTTTAATAATCCAGGTATATAGAATATCTTCCAACCTTCACAGTGCTGCCAAGGATGTCCATACTTAGGATAGAAATTGGCGACTCTAGGAGTCCATTTGGGGTAGATGGCAATATTGCACCATCTTGGCTGCAGGGGGCGGGAGGCAGGGGAGTGCATTCTATTACTTTTCCTTGATTGCTAAATTTAGAAATCAAGGAAATGTAACAGAAATTGTATATCTGATCTTCAGCAAGCACTAAAAATGGTCTTTAATAGTTTGTTTACAAGTTGAAGAAATATGGACAGATGGATTTGTAACTGACAATAACTTTTCTCAGATATCACTGTTAAAAGATAGAAAGCAAATTGCAGATATGTCTTTGGTAGTACACTGTATTGCTGCATCATTAGCCCTGTCTCATGCACAATATTTTATCAACAACTTTGATAAAAATATGGTTGCCATTTTTCATTAGCCATGTAGAAGTCATAAAACCTGGAAGAATTATGAATATAGTGGAACACCAAAAGTTTACAACAGGCTGGGGTAACAGGCCTGATCTTAGAAGATAAACTGTTACTGTGGAAAAAGTATAGAGGTCCAGAATTACAACTGCATAAGTACAGGTTAATAAAGCCTTGCCTTGGAGGCCTCTGAAAAGATTTGGGAATCGCTTTTAACAGTAAGCTCTGTATATGTCAAAAGTAGAACGTTGTTGACCCCAAAATCTACTGTATTCATGGGCTGTTTAAACATGTGGAATCTACTCTGTGCTGATTAGACAATAATTGTGTATTACATTCATTCTGGAGCCTTGCTTTCAATCTGCTCTCGCCTGATTGAACTACGCTTAAAAAAAATCATAGTTTCTCATAGAGGAAGAAGGATCTGTGTACTGTGGTTTTCTTAGTTTAAAAACTGGTAACTGCAGAAAAAGAACAGGAATGTCTGTTTCTAAAACTTCAGTAAGATAGAGTTTCTATCTTATAATACACCAGGCAAAAGCCAGGAAAATGCTCGGTGTGGTTTTGCATGCAAGTTTTAAGATCAGGCTAGGTATAACCTGATGTGAATTGTCATGGGAGACTATGGTGAAGTAAATGATTTACATCACAGAAAAAACAGCTGATATTGACATCGTTTTCACCATCAAAGAACTGCTTTTGATTACAATATTACCACTATTTGAAATAATTTTGGAGCAGCTATGAATGAATACAATGAAAAATTGACCATAAGCAAACAAAACACAAGAGAATTTTACATATCAGTAAAAACAAATGAGAATAAAATCTTACTTCCCCACAAGAAGTGGAATCAACAATAAATCTCTCATCTAGGTGTTATAAAAATTGAGGAAAGAGTTAACATATGAGTAGTTGCTATACTTGCATCCCACAAGAAGTCAATAGTAGAATATTGGAGCAATTATAATTATGGTGATGGTTTCCTTGACACAGAATTCGTGGTCAAAGTTTCTTTCATCAGCACTGTGATGGGCTTCTAGCCTCTTTGTTCTGATGAGAAGTCACCTTGTTAACCTTATTGGGGTTCTCTTATATGTTGTTTTTCTCTTGCCGCTTTTGAGATTTTTCTTTTTGTCTTCGTCTTTCAACACTTTGACTATGACGCATCTAGATGTGAATTTATCCTACTTGGAGGTAAGCTTCTTGGATGTGTTTTTCATAAAACTTGCAAAGTTTCAGTCATTATTTCTTCATATTTTTTCCTGCCCCTTTTTCTGGGGCTCTGCTCATTCTTTTCTCTTTCTGTTCTTCAGATAGAATGATCTCTATTGGCCTGTCTTCATGCTAAAAGACTAGCAGAGCTGTACGGCACATACTCATAGTCTCATACTTTAGTAAATTAATTAAGATGCCTTGCAGAATTTCCCTTTATTTGTTTTAATATACCAGATAATAATTGTATTTATGGTTATAATGCAGTTATATTTTATTTACAGTTCTTTAAAAATACACAAAAGTAATAATTGATTCATTTTTTTCCTACCCCTTACAGTCCCATTATAGCAGTAGTGGCCCAGAGTTTAAGCGTGTTCTCTTCAATTTTGGAGGTCAGAGTCCACTGATTTTATATTATCTTAAGATGCATGAACTAGCTGGTATTTCCAAAGCCCCTGGACAAGTCAAGATTAAACTCACTGAAATATTGA
Organism: Delphinapterus leucas; assembly: GCF_059928025.1. Lineage (NCBI taxonomy): Eukaryota > Metazoa > Chordata > Mammalia > Artiodactyla > Monodontidae > Delphinapterus > Delphinapterus leucas. The sequence continues at coordinate 89,300,901 of NC_143130.1, forward strand.
AAGAACCATATCCTTTTTTAAGCTTTGCTTTAATATGATGTTTCCAAAATATTCAAAACTTTTAACTTTTTTTAATGTCTCAGTTAAGAAAAAAATTTTAATGCATTTTGTAACTAATGCTTTACTTAGCATTTAATTACATTCAAAACTTTTCATAGCATGTTTGGCTAAAAGTATTTTCTCTTTTAGTTCTAAGGCTGTGATTTTACATGTAAGAAAAATAAAACAAACATAAAACCCAGGAACTTAAAAAACCAGTATATTTAGCTCTTTAGTAAAAGACTATTTTTACAACTTTACTGTTCAGTGTTCAGTTTCAAACATTTGTCAGAACTATGGGTCATGGACTTCTAGGTTTCTCCAGAAGAAAGTTTCAAATGTGCCTTAGCTATGTAATCATTTATTCTAAGGAAAATTTATTAGAAAGCTTAATGTATAAAATATAATATAAATGAAATTGGAGCTCTTTGGTTGTAGCAGGGGTATCTGTTTACATTCTTGTGCCCCCTCTGCATAACCCATCCTGGCCCAGGTCTCACTAGGGACTTGGATGAACCCCAAGAGATCCAGTACAGTGGTCTCCAAACTGGGGTATACACAGCTCTGGGTGGAAAATAAATAAATAAATAAATAAATAAATATATATATATATATATATATATATTTCTATCTTTAAAAATAAAAAAGAAATTGCACTTTACTAATATTTAGTAGACAGGTGCCCTCACTCAGTTGATATTTCAGTCTGCACTCTGTTGAGGGATAGTAATAGCATGTTTGCTCTTGTGTTGTCTGAGTTTCACAACATATTGCTGTTTTCTTTGGGTGGTTAAGAGGATTTATAGATTATATCATTTGGTTTAACTAAATTGACACTTACTAGTGGACCAATGCTTTAAAAGTTTTCTGAAAAGAAATATTACTCAGCCATAAAAAAGAACAAAATAATGCCATTTGCAGCCACATGGATGGATCTAGAGATTGTCGTATTGAGTGAAGTATGCCAGACAGAGAAAGACAAATATCATATGATATTGCTTATATGTGGAATCTAAAAAAATGGTACAAATGAACTTTTTTACAAAATAGAGTCACAGATGTAGAAAAGAAACTTATAGTTACCAAGGGGAAAAGGCAGGTAGGATAAATTGGGAGATTGGGATTGACATATACACACTACTATATATAAAATAGATAACTGATAAGAACCTACTGTATAGCACAGGGAACTCTACTCTATACTTTGTAATGACCTATATGGGAAAAGAATCTAAAAGAGAGTGGGTATCTGTATATGTATAACTGATTCCACTTTGCTGTGGAGCAGAAACTAACACAACATTGTAAATCAACTATACTCCAATAAAAATTAATTTAAAAAATAAAAAGCATTTGTTCAAAAAAAAGAATGATGTGTTATATATACACAATGGAATACTACTCAGCCATAACAAAGAATGAAATAATGCCATCTGCAACAACATGGATGAACCTAGAGATTATCATACTAAGTGTAGTAAGCCAGACAGAGAAAGACAAATATCATATGATATCACTTACCTGTGGAATCTGAAAAATGATACAAATGAACTTATTTACACAGCAGAAATAGACTCACAGACATAGAAAACAAACTTATGGTTACCAAAGGGGAAAAGTTGGGGGTCATGAACTAGGAGTTTGGGATTAACATATACACACTTCTATATATAAAATAGTAAACAACAAGGACATACTGTATAGCACAGGGAACTATACTCAATATTTTGTAATAACCTATAATGGAAAAGAATCTAAAAAAGAATACATATGTGTGTGCTTGTGTGCGTGTGTGTATGTGTGTGTGTTTGTATCTGAATCACTTTGCTGTACACCTAAAACTAACACAATATTGTAAATCAACTATATTTCAATAAAAATTTTTTTAAAAAGGAAAAAAGAAATAGTCTCCTGAAAAGAAACTTTGGATTGATGATAATATTTATAATGCAAGAATAATTTTTTTAAAAAAACACAGAATGATATCTCCTCTATTCCTTGAAGGAGCTCTTTTTCAGCTACACTAAGAGACAAAATTAGTGGTGATCCAATCAGTTCTGCCAAGATGTAGGCCAAAAAAAATTAAAATTTTCAAAAATATCAATGGAAATATGGACATACATCATTATTATAAACAGTGAACCTAGCCCTAAGTGTATGTTATACTTTTCAATATTAGCAAATGATAGTATGATGCCAGTTTAATTTGCAAGGCATTTGTAAACCAACTGTCTAGACATCAATATAAATCTCTATAATTTGAGGATAAAAGGTTTGGTGTACCAAAAATAAATGTAGTGTTAAATTTTATTTTTTTAATATTTTATTTCATCTCACTGTTTTCTATCCATAGACTGCATATCTTTTATAATATGCATAATATATAAATACATATTGATATGTATATAATTTATAAATTTAAAATTATATCTATGAGGGAGTGTGCTCACATAGCTTTTACTCATGGGATACATGATCCAGGAAGTGTGGAGAACACTGCCCTAGCAGATTCTCAAAATTCTTCCCAGGGCACTTCTCTCATATTTCAGTCAAGACAACCTCCAGAGTCTCACTGACCACAGGCACATGGAATTAACTTGGATGGCTCTGGAACACAAGGAGAAAGCAAACTACAGAGCTAAATCAGTCTGTTTTGAGACTTGTAACTTAAGGATTTTCATCAACCTTGGATTATTCAAACAAATGGTTAAATACAAAAATTTTAGATGTCTAGAAGTGAAATTTGAAAGCTATGAAAACCATTCATAATAGATTACTTTTATTTTTAACTAATTTTTATTGTGATTATAAAAATATCAGTCTTTGTGTTTATATTTCTGATGGGCATGGATTTGTCCAACAACAATACAAGGATTCATAACACCAGTTCACTGAGAATGTGGGAAGAGTATGAGTATATGTGGGGGTGGGGAAAGGAGGAAATGGATATCTAGAGCATGAAATCTTTTAGGAGAGTGTTTCATTCCATAAAGATCAGAAAGAAATCACCACTTAGAAAGTAATGGGTCTGGACAAAACTATAATTCAAAAAGGTAAATGCACTATTATGTTCATAGCAACAGTATTCACAATAGCCAAGACGTGGAAACAACCTAGGTGTCCATCGACAGATGAATAGATAAAGAAGATGTGGCACATATATACAATGGAATGCTACTCAGCCATAAAAAGAATGAAATAATGCCATTTGCAGCAAGTTAGATGGACCTAGAGATTATCATACTAAGTGAAGTAAGCAGAAAGAGAAAGGCAAATACCATATGATATCACTTATATGTGGAATCTAAAATAGAACACAAGTGAACTTATCTATGAAACAGGAACAGACTCACAGACATAGAGAACAGACTTGTGGTTGCTGGGGGTGGGGAGGTGGTGGTGCTGGAGGGAGGGATGGATTGGGAGTTTGGGATTCGCAGATGTAAACTATATATTATATATAGTATGGATAAACAACAACGTGCTGCTGTATAGCACAGGGAACTATATTCAATATGCTGTGATTAAACCATAATGGAAAAGAATATGAAGAATAATGTGTATATATGTATAACTGAATCACTTTGCTGTGCAGCACAAATTAACACAACATTGTACATCAACTACACTTCAATAAAATAAATTTAAAAAATGAAAGAAAGAAAGTAATGGGGCTTTCCATGATGCTTTCTGAGCTTGTAAAATGTAATGCCCACTGATAAGAAAAAATATTCCTAGATCTAATGATGAACAAAGTGATAATGATGCCTCACATTCATCAGCACTTTACAGTTTTTCAAAACATTTATTGAATCTTCCTATGTATCACTGCAAGAAATGACAAGACTCCTGGGACAGTGGACAGAGCAGGCACCCATCACAGCCACTTTACAGATGAGGGAACCAAAGCTCAAAGAGGGTAAGTAGCTTACCCAGGTGATTCATGCAGCAGAGCTGGCAACAGAGTCTACCATTCCCTGAGCCATGCATACTTTTCTGACATGACGATCCAGGCTAGAATTCTCCTTGAGGGTGATACTAGTGGTTGGTGGCAGAGCCTGGTAATGTTTTCTCCAAGACCTTTTTTCTAAAATATTTTTTCTTTTTTTTAATTTATTTTTTATTGAAGTATAGTTGATTTACAATGTTGTGTTAATTCCAAGAACTTGATAGCTGCTAATGAAATTTGTGTCCAGTGTTCCCATAATTATCTATGATGACTGTATGATCACTGAATTTATCTCTTTCTCACTGAAATTTTACATTGAAGCTATTCAGAATATAGAACATTTTTATTAGTTTTTCTCAGGGCTTACTGGAGTCCTCTGGCTTTCCTGAAGTGGAAAAATAACACTTTTTAGCTAATGCATCTATGCAGAGTGAAGGAGTAGGAGAAAGTGGAGGAGTTAAATAACAAAAAAGACAAATATAATTCATCATATTTGGGCTTGGCAAACTCTAAAATGGTCCCCAATGATCCCCACCTTCTGGTTCATGCCCTTGTGTAATTCCCTCCCATTGGGTATGGGCTGAACCTATAACTTGCTTCTAACAAATAGGATATGGCAAACATAATGGAATGTCACTTCTGAGATTCAGCTACAAAAAGACTGACATCAGTCCTGCTCGACTTTCTCTCCTGTTGTGGAGCACAGGCTCCGGACGCGCAGGCTCAGCAGCTGTGGCTCACGGGCCCAGCCGCTGTGCGGCATGTGGGATTGTTCAGGACCCAGGCACGAACCCGCGTCCCCCGTATCGGCAGGCAGACTCTCAACCACTGAGCCACCAGGGAAGCCCTGACAGGACTTTTAACGTACACTTGTAAGGAAAATAATGAACTTTTTTTTTACTAGATAATGTACATTAAATCATTATTAGTAGAAAATTTGAATTTTTTAATGAATAGTCTTTGAATTTCTTTTTTAAAAACTTGATTACTTAGTACTAGAGTTATAAGTAAAACTAAAAAGAAAAACTGACTTCTAGGACCCAGAGCTGAATGTGTAGTATGTTTTTAAACTGGGAAGAATCTTGTGCAAAATATATTTGGAGCTCCTAATTTTCCCATCTTACATTGCCTGCATTTTTGTAAACTACCTCAACTCCTTTATGTATTGAGAGTAAACTACCAAATAACCAAAAGTCTAATAATTATTTTACATGTTTCAGAAATTATTTATTTAAAAAAAAGAAAAAAAGGAAGACTCAGGAACAAAATGTTTGGTCTCATTAAAAAGTAAAGTTTATAGGCTGTATCTGTATTTCTAACTTGAGTTTAGAATGTTCGTTCACATTTTTTTTTTTTTTTGCAGTTTGGGAAAAATCTGAACTTAAGGCTGTGTCACAATGAGGCTATTGTGTTACTGTAAACACATGCTTCCACCATCACACATATATACAGACTTTTTAACATGTAAAAACTGTCCAGAGTCAGATAATTCAACTCTACAATTAAAAATAATATGGGATATATCAACATTTATCCCAGCATAAAAATAAAAGCTATATGAAGAAACCATCTGTTGTGAATTATGTGTGATGTGGGGGAAGCAAATAGTCAACGAGGAAAAACGGAAAAGAAAGAAACCCTGAGACTCATATAAGGTCACCAGCTCTGTATAACACTCCGTCTTCACACAGAATCTAGTGGGAAACTCTTTAGAGCCATGTGCAACTTCCTTTCACTTTTATTTATAAAAAGATTTCCAATAATCTTTGTCACACATGCATATATAGATTTTTTCTCACTAATATGTGAATAACAACTTGTGAGTTGTTACTAAAAGTTACTATGAATGGTATTTTTCATTTCAAGTCAGTTACATTTCAAGTTAGTTAACATATACTAAGGATTTGGTAATCAGATTTTTAAAAGGATACATTAGCTTAAAGACAAATGTCTGAAAAAAACTTCTAATCCAGAACCATTTTATCTAGTGTTTTTTCCGGTAAAGACAGGATAAAACACTTTTTTCCCTCAATCCTAAAACTCTCAGGATGAAATGAATAGGAAAGCCTACACTGCCAGAAAGTTTGTTCCATTATTTATGAGATTGTACCCCCAAAATCTAACCCTCACTTTCCTCAGCTTCAAAAATAGGGATATGGACATTATAATATCATCTGTTAATGAGACCTTTCAGATAATAGAAACCAGATGTTAGCTTCCTGGAGTGGGAGGTCTTTTTTAAAATACTTTTTGTTGAAAACACCCAGCCCTAAAAACCCTGTGGCAACACAGACTCCCTCTACCAAAACACGAGGGAGGACTGATATTTCCTCTAGTTGTCTGCAAAGAGGTAAAACAGGCTGGGGAGCAGAGGAGAATGAAGAGGGGAGATGAGGAAGTAGAGAGGAAACCTAAAAACCTTAGTTGCATGGAAGAGGCCCCTTCAGCAGTATAGGGAAAAAATTTAATTTGAGCCCAGATTTGAGCCTATATTCTCCATGTGTATCAAGCAGATGGATTGGGCTATATAAGTTTTAAGTCTTTTTGAATCCTGAGATTTGTGATTCTGTTGGAGGAATTTGACTTTCCACACCATTGGTGGTTGAATTGGTAAATAGCTCAAATTTTCACTGAAATGACAGGCTTCTCATTTTGTCAGGTCACTGTAGAACCATGTTCTTCTGAGGCTACAGTAAGAAAAAGAATGCATAGGCACCATTTTTCCCATTCACAACTGTCAGTTCCCCTAAAGGACCACCAGAATAACCTGTTGACCAAGAAAAGCTAAGTTTAATAGACTTATTGTAGTAAAAGAGAACAACAATTTAACAGAGCTTTAGTAGTGTCTCAAAATGGATAAATTCAGGAATGACATTTGTTGGGTTTTAGGACCTAAGTTGGATGATTTTGAGGCAGGTTGTACAAGGTGAGAAACTGCTTGGGATTGGGCAGAGTTTAATATAATTTTGGACTACTGGGCCCAGTGAAGCAAGGGTCTTGAAGTAAGCTTTGATGTGCAAGCTATTTTAGCTGGTTCAAAGTCTTATCTTTCAGGAAAAAGCATTTTCTGGAGCAAGTTGTAGGTTATTTTTGCTTATTCTCAGTGTTGTTAAACACAGGGACAGAAAAAAGTATGCATGGCCCCTCATTTTTTAACACAGGGACAGGAGTGACATCAGCATCATGGCTGAATAAGACATCATGTCGCCCCTCAATGACAACAATTTGGCATACATCCATGGACAAAAATTCCCTTGTAGGAGTTGTGGGATCCAGTACCATTTGCCAAGGGATCTGAGAGGAGGGTCACCCACGTGTGCATCGTGTAATAGGCATGCAGATTTCTTTCCTAGCTGTGGAACTTGTAGTGGCCTATGAACCAACTCTAGCGCCTCTCAACCACAGTCCAAGAACCCCTGGAAAACACTGTCATAGGCAGTCACCTATAGATGAGAGAGGCCTTGTGGAAGTCCAGGCTTCCAGAAGAGAAATTTCAGCACACCACTGAAACAAAAAAATACAAGTGTAGATGCATAGGAAAGGATAACAGGAACAGTTTAACTTCACCTCTCGCCCAAGGCAGCACAGCTTAGGTCCAAGAGAGATCTTCTCAGCCCGTGATTTTTTGTGTGGGGGAAAGTGAGAGCGAATTAGGGACCACCTGGCTTCCCAAGCAGTGTGGTTGCTGCCAAAGAGGCTTGTTTCTCTCTTCCCCATTCAGAGTACTGAATGATGAGCTTCATGACTTAGGGGTTGGAAAGAGGCTGGGAGAATTGTAGATAGAACTCTCAGAGGGCATTAAAGGGATGCAGATTCTACTAACCATGTCATAGACTCTACCAAGAAGCCTGCCCATGAGCCCCTGAGGACACGTCACCCATAGATATCCCCAGCTAGCCCATAGACACCCCCAGTGCTCCATGAACCCCACCCACATACATTCTCACCCTGTCATCAGCTCCCTGTGCACACTCCCAATAGCAACAGCAAAAGCGAGCTTTGGCAGACAGCTAGTGAGTATACACAGAAAGTCTGTGCCAGCCCAAATCTGTGGGCCAGAGAGAGACCACAAACTTGAACTTATATGCCACCTTTGGGAAAGCAAAAGGAAGGCTGTCAGCACTTGGCCTGGTGTGTTAACAGGGTAGAGAGATGACATAAAAGCTTTAAAATTCTGCCACTAAAGGGAGCAAGAAGTGTAAAACAGATGTATCCATAGAAGGTCTGAAAAGCCTCAGAATCTCTAGCAGAAGGTATTTATCTCCCAAAGGAAGTTAGCAAAAACTAGAGGAGGTGACTGCTATTTCAAATGTGAAGACAGCAACGTAAAACTTCAAAGAACATAAAAAATTTAAGGAAACATGACACCACCAATAGATCACAATGATTCTCCAGTAATTGATCCCAAAGATATGGAGATCTCAATTTACCTGATAAAGAATTCAAAAGAACTGTTTTAATGAAACTCAGTGAACTACAAAAAAGCACAGAAAGATAATTCAATGGAATCAGGAAACAGTGAAAATCATGAACAAAATGAGAAGTTTAACAAAGATATAAAAATTATAAAAAAGAACCAAACAGAAATTCTGGAGCTGAAGAATACAGTGAATGAGATGAAAAAAAAAAAATGTGATGGAGAGCATCAATAGCAGAATGGGTCAAGCAAAGAAAGAATCTGTGAGTTAGAAGACAGGAACTTTAAAATTACCCAGTCAGAGGAGAACAAAGAAGAAGAAATTGAAAAGAGTGAAGAAACCTTACTTGATCTGTGGGATCCCATCAAAAGAAATAATCTACAAATTATTCGAGTTCCAAAAGAAGAGAGGGAGAATGCAGCACAGATCTTAATTAATAATGGCTGAGAACTTCTCAAATCTGGGGACATGTTTAGATATCCAAGTTCATGAAGCACATAGGTCACCAAACAAATTCAACTTAAAGAAATCTTTGCCAAAGCACATCATAATAAAACTGTCAAAAATCAAAAACAAAGGGAGAATCTCCATTTTTAGTCTGCTTCCCCAAAAACCCAACCCAAGGTAGTATATTTGTTATGAGTATTATTTAACAAAGGGACAACAATGTTGGTGTCATTTCTCACCATTATAGAGAAAACAATCCACTGATTTCTCACTACTTTTTTTGTGGATCCCTGATAGTCAACTAAATGGAAGCAGAGAAGAAAATGTATGGGAATTACATTTTTTAAAAATTCAACATTGTACTGTGGATCTCACTTGCCACCATGAAATGGGGCTACCTGCTCCAAGAGTTTGGGCAGAATTGGCCAGATGGCTTCCCACATCTTTTAGAGTTCATGATCTAGAAGCAGGAGGGCTAAGTACTGAATTAGACTAACAATCCCATATCTAGTAGTCATTTTTGTGTTTAGGAGACATTTAAAACTCTAAATTTTGTATTCACTTAGAACGACTCATTGTGGCTCTAAGTAAATACACTGTGCCTATGTAGTTCTTGTTTCTCCACTCTGTGAGTTCAAACAGATGCAAAGAAGGCTAACAAAAAATGATCTACACAATGGATAGTTTCTAAGTAAGAGGCAGGAGAGCCTATAAAAAAGAGCCATTCTTTTTTATGGCTGAGTAGTATTCCATTGTGTGTGTGTGTGTGTGTGTGTGTGTGTGTGTGTACGTGCATGCATGCCACATCTCCTTTACCCATTCATCTGTTGATGGACACTTAGGTTGCTTCCATATCTTGGCCATTGTAAATAATGCTATGAACATTGGGGTGCTTGTATCTTTTTGAATTAGGGTGTTTGTTTATTTAGGACATATACCCAAGAGTGGAATTGCTGGGTCATATGGTAGCTGTATGTTTAGTTTTTTTTTCAGAAAACTCCATACTATTTTCCACAGTGGCTGCACCAATTTACATTCCCACCAACTGTGTGCGAGGGTTCCCTTTTCTCCACATCCTCACCAACATTTGTTATTTCTGCTCGTTTTGATGATAGCCAATCTGACAGGTGTCAGGATATCTCATTGTGGTTTTGGTTTGCATTTTCCTGCTGATTAGTGATGTTGAGCATCTTTTCATGTGCCTTTTGGCCATCTGTATTTCCTTTTGGGAAAAATGTCTATTCAGTTCTTCTGCCCATTTTTTAATTAGTTTGTTTGTTTTTTCGATGTTGAGTTTTATGAGCTGTTCATATATGTTGGATATTAACCCCTTATCAGTCATTTGAAAATATTTTCAACCATTCAGTAGGTTGTCTTTTTGTTTTGTCAATAGTTTCCTTTTCTGTACAAAAGCTTTTAAGTTGAATTAGGTCCCATTTTTAAATTTTTGCTTTTATTTCCTTTGCTTTTGGAGACAGATCCAAAAAAAATATTGCTACAATTTATGTCAAAGGGTGTTCTTCCTGTTTTCCTCTAGAAATTTTATGGTTTCTGGTCTTACATTTAGGTCTTTAATCCATTTCAAGTTTATTTTTGTATATGGTGTTAGAAAATGTTCTAATTTTATTCTTTTACTTGTAGCTGTTCAGTTTTCCCAGCACCACTTATTGAAGAGACTGTCTTTTCTCCATTGTATATTCTTGCCTCCTTTATCATAGATTAAGTGACTGTAGGTGTGTGGATTTCTGGGCTCTCTATTCTGTGCCATTGGTCTATGTGTCTGTTTCTGTGCCAGTACCATGCTGTTTTGATTACTGTAGCTTTGTAGTATTGTCTGAAGTCAGGGAGCATGATTCTCAAGGTTGTTTTGGCTATTCGGGGTCTTTGTGTTTCCATAAAAATTTTAAAATTATTTGTTCATGTTCTGTGAAGTATCCTCTCAGGATTTTTGTAAGGATTGCTTTGAATCTGTAGATTGCATTGGGTAGTATGGTCATTTTAATGATATTAATTCTTCCAATCCAAGAACACAGTATATCTTTCCATCTGTTTTATTCATCTTCAGTTTTTTTCATCAGTGTCTATGGTTTTCTTAATACAGGTCTTTTACTTCCTTAGGTAGGTTTATTCCTAGGTATTTTATTCTTTTTGATGCACTGGTAAATGGAATTATTTCCTTAATTTCTCTTTCTTATAGTTGTTGTTAGTATATACAAATGCAGCAGGTTTCTGTATGTTAATTTTGTATCCTGCAACTTTACTGAATTAATTGATGAGCTATAGTAGTTTTCTGGTGGCTTTGTTAGGATATTCTCTATAGTATCATGTCATCTGCAAACAGTGACAGCTTTACTTCTTCCTTGCCAGTTTGGATTCCTTTTATTTCTATTTTTTGTCTGATTGCTGTGGCTATCCAATACTTATGCTATGTTGAATAAAAGTGGTGAGATTGGGCATCCTTGTCTTTTTCCTGCTCTTAGAGGAAATGCTTTCAGTTTTTCACCATTGAGTATGATGTTACCTGTGGGTTTGTCATATATGGCCTTTATTATGTTGTGATAGGCTCCCTCTGTGCCCACTTTCTGGAGAGTTTTTATCATGAATGGATGTTGGATTTTGTCAAAAGCTTTTTCTGCATCTATTGAGATGATCATATGGTTTTTATCCTTCAATTTGTTAATTTGGTGTATCACACTGATTGATTTGTGGATATTGAAAAATCCTTGCATCCCTGGGATAAATCCCACTTGATTATGGTGTATGATCCTTTTAGTGTATTGTTGGATTCAGTTTGCTAATATTTTGTTGAGGATTTTTGGGTCTATGTTCATTGTATTGGCCTATAATATTCTTTTTTTTGTGGTATTTTTGTCTGATTTTCATATAAGGGTGATTCTGGCCTCATAGAATGAGTTCAGAAGTGTTCCTTCCTCTGCAATTTTTTGGAATTTTGTGTATATTAAATAGCCATGTGTGACTATTTAAACTTATACTTAAATTAATAAAATCAAAGATAAGTAAAAATTCGGTTCATCACTTACACTAGTCACATTTTAAGTGCTCACTAGCCGTGTGTGAGTGTTGTCCAGTACAGATATCAAACATGTCCATCATCACAAAAAAAAGTTCTATGGACAGCACTCTCTTGAATAAGAGGAAAAGTTTAATCCATTCACAGAACTTGAGATATCATCTTTGGATATCAGACAGCCAGCACATATAGAACTTTATTTTACCTTGCCACTTAACAGCTTTCTAATTTTAGAATTTTCGTGGCCTAAGATTATATATTATCTTGTTCATCCATTGTTTAATCCAACAAAATTACCAACCAAGTTAATTTCCCATCTGAGTTCTTAAATTTCCAGTCACATATTTTGATTTTTTTAGTTGGATTTTTTTTCCTTTTATTCTAGTTTCATTTTATTTGATTTTTGTTTGTTTTTGCTCCATACAACATGGCTTCAATCCATAGTAGAAAGTGTGCTACTCTCTGTATAAGCCTTCAGCTAAACAACTTCATAAGTAGCCTAGATCTGTATAAAATTCTGATTGCCTTTTTGTACAGTCATATTTTTGATCCATGGACTCCCTTTACTTAATTCACATTGGTACTAATTTATATCACTTACCTAAAATAACCTACAGAGTCTCCTGCTACGCTCTTAATGATTCCTTAAAGGATAAGATTTTTAATTTTAAAAAATATATTTAAGATTTATTTAATAGAGCATTTTATAAGCAGAGAAATATCATGGAGTCATAGTAGGATAAAGGATACATCAGGTATTTAAATTTTGCTCTTCAAAGAGAAAAGGAGGTTTTATTTTTAGTTTTAGGTAACTTTTCAAATGGAAAGCTATTCTAGACTTTGCTGAGTAGGTTACTAAGTTTCTTCTTTTCATGAACTCTGCCAATTAAGAATGGGGGCCAAGTTAAGAAAGGTTGGGGGGAGAAGGAACCTCATACTTTTTTTTAAAAAGAACTTGAGGAACAATGGGGTTTTGTTTTACATGAGTAAGTATGTGCACGTGTGTTGTAAGCATTTTGCAGCCCCCTTGAGCCAGAGACAATTACAGAATTGCTTGTAAGATCCAGCCCTTTTTTCTTACAGATTCAGTTTAAATTCTAGTTAGGGTTTTTTCTTTTCTTTTCGTTTAATAAAATACACAAGACCCAAACCACAATTCAGCAAACTTGTTATTAAACTAAATAATGAAAACTTTAGTTGACTTTGGTAATCAGGTTCCAGGGAGTGGGTTGTATCAATTCTTTTTAGCCAAAATTTGGACTTTAGATTATAAACATGGCTCAATGGAAAAATAAGAGGGGGAGCAGGAGGAGTTTTCATATTGGAGATTTAGTAAAAGTTCAGGTTGTTTTTTTTTTAGTGTAAATATGGTAAAGCCCAATTTGTAACAAATAAGAGAAGAAAACTTCATTTTCAGATACTTTAAATGATCTTTAGACATTGAAAAAAAGATATTCTTGCTATACATGTTATTGGTCAATAAAAAAATCAGATGGAAAAGTCATAGCTTCTTGAATGCTTAGAATTTAAGACTAAAAAGTAATATCTCAAGTAAATATTAAAAATTGACTAAATTATAATTTTGTGTTTACTCAACTATTTCTCCTCCTAGGAGTTAGGCAGGCAAAGGAGAAAATCTACTCTGTTACTACACATTCACCCCATAAAAATCACTGTCATCTTATGGCTCCAAGTGATTCTGCAAGATGTTCCAGGATTTCAGAAAATAGAAACCCTATCCTAGCTTAGAGCTGAAGTCCTATGTATTTAAGGAAAAATCACATTGGCTCCTTTAGGTGGTTGCCTCATATGAATTTGTTCTCTGTTTTATTCCATTTTGGTCTGTGGGAAATGGGGACTCAAGAATTTCTCTTTTTATAGGAGGGACTTAGATATTCAGTCCAGTTACAAGCAGGGTGGGTAGAGAACCTGTACTTACAAAGCAAACCCAAAATTTGTGTGTTCATTTGGAATAGCTTTGTGGGGGGAGTAGGGGTTGATGGAAATAATGGGGATGGCTAAAGTTCCTCCAAACAACCCTTGGAACTGTCTCTGTTCAAGGGTATAACTTATAAAAATGGTAGAATCTCTATAAATCAACAACTCGTTTATCCAGCCTTATCAGGGAGTGAACTGTTACCCATAACTAAATTTTCCAGATAACTACAGCCAAGCATTTAAAGCACCAAAACTTTTTTTGTTAACTATTTTAATGAAAATTTTCCTTAAAGATATTTCATACTTCCCTGACTTCTCAAACAATATAGCAAAAAGTAACTTTATCATGATGACTAGGCTTCTCAAGATGAAATCTGTAATAAATAAATAAATAAATAAAAGTTAAACATATGCCTAAAAAAAAATGATGAAATCTGTGACTCATCTGCACTGAGATATCAATAAGAATACTTGTATGAATGAATACCTATTACATACCAGGACTAGTACTAGTGAAGGTGCTAAGTAATCCAACAGCAAAGACAGAAACTGTGTCATCAGTGACAGAAGCCTGCAAAGATGCTGTAGTAGCACAAAGGAGCACCCTCATCCAATTTGAGACAGTGCTGCACTAAAGCAAAACAGTTTGCTAGGCTTTAATAGTCTTTATGCCTAATTTTTATAGTTCTTCTGTCTCCTACTTCAAAAACTGCCTGTTGTCCCTTCTCATTCCTATTAACTCCTTAAAGCCAAACATCATGAGAAACAAACTCATCTTTGTTTCTTAAAGTGGGGCAAACATCCTGGCAAGTTTGTTGAATGCTTTTAGTTAAATCTGTGTTAATATTTCCAGTAGTCCTGTTCCTTCAATGTTCTAGACTATGCTACGAAAACCTGCTGCTAATAATGTATTAAGTAATGAAACTTACTAAAACAGTAACCCTATTTTACACATCATTCCACACCATATAGAATCTGGGTGAGATTCCCACAGTGGTATTATCTCCTGTAGAATAAGGCACATGTGCTTAGCAATAACATTTTTTTAGTCTTTTTTTTTTTCTTTACTTGACCATATTGTGAATGTTTGACACTTTTGCAAATGCAGCATTAGAATATTTGAAGTATAAAAAAGGTAAACATTAAGCAGAAGATAACTGCTCTAAGATCAGTTTAGGCCACACGCTGATAAGTTATACAAGAATTTAGTTTTTAGGATTATGAATCAAATGAATTCTAGTGTATAGAGGAGATTCTGGTCACTGCTTGCTGCTTACCTTCCTTTTACTTCTTATACAATAGCATTATGTGTAGAATGAGCACTTGAACCTGGGAATCTCAGGAGCATTCTGAGAATACTCCCAGAATTGTCTCTAAGGGATATGAAGAAAACAGTAAAGCCTCCTGCAACCTCATCCTAGGACATTATTTTTGGCAGATAGGAGCAAAATTTGCCCTTGAGCCATTCTTTTTCTAAGTCACACACACCCAAGCTCTCAGACAGGGTACTTCCCTTCAAGAAGCCTCAGTTTCTGCATGTATACTATAATCAAATTGGACCCTATGATTTCTAAGGCCCATTATTTCTCTAATACTCTGTGATTCTAAAGGGAGATCAAAGACCCCAGAGAATGAATGGAGGCCTCTAGGATGTCTCTATGTCTTTGTCTGTCACATCCCAACCACAGCTGTTGTGAAGTCCCAGAATAGGATCATTTTTATTTGTACCCAAATGGCTCCTTCTCCATTTAGTGTCTTGCCATGTAACCTCCACGTAGCAGTGCACAAGAAAATGAAGTGTGAGATCAATTCAGACAGTGGAATTGGAAAACATGCTGCCACAGTCATCCTGAAGGACTAGAATATAGCCATTCTTCATAATTTATAAGCTTTAAGTACTCTGTTTTTCTACAATTGGGAAAAAATAATGGCTTTAAGTATCTGAAGAGAATAAAAATTAGGATATTCATTAACAAATATTAACAGAAGTCTACTGAAAACCATCACCATTGAGTAGTGCAGGGAAATGCTACAGTCTTAGCACCAACTCCTTACACAACATGAATATAAAATTATGACCAAATTTTGTGGGCAATGAGAATGACTTTATAAAGAATGTATATCCAGTTCATTTCAATAATGACATATGTTCAAAATTAATCATTTATAAGAAATAAAACAGTTCTTTGTCTCAATACTAATAGTTTATAATGAATGTGAAAAGCAAAGAAAATTCAATTAGTTCAGAGTGAGAAACATCATCTTGCTACCAAATACTTCAACATGGAACTCATACTCAACGGCACAATATGTTTGTAGAAGGATAAAATCTTTGAAATTCTAACAGCACTCACAGGCAAAACCCATTTTTTTGTACTTCATGGATATTGCATTTTTTACAAATTGAAGATTCATGGCAACCCTGCTACGAGTGTGCCTGTCAGCCCCATTTTTCCAAGAGCATTTGCTCACTTCATGTCTCTGTGCCACATTTTGGTAATTCTCACAATATTCCTAACTTTTTCATTATTATTATTATATTTGTTATGGTGATTTGTGATCAGTGATCTTTGATGTTACTATCTTAAGGTTTTGGGGCACCAGGTACCACACCTATTTAAGATGGCAAACTTAATAAATGTGTGTTCTGACTGCTCCACCAACTAGCCGTTCCCCAACCCCTCTGCCTCTCCTCAGGCCTCCCTATTTCCTGAGACACAATATTGAAATTAGGCCAATTAATATCCCTATAATGGAGGGAAAGGAAGAGTTGCACGTCTCTCAATTGAAATCAAAAGCTAGAAATGATTAAGCTTACTGAGGAAGGCATGTCAAAACCCGAGATAGGCTGAAAGCTACGCCTTTTGTGCCAAACAGCCATGTGGTGAAGGCAAAGGAAAAGTTCTTAAAGGAAATGAAAAGTCCTACTCCAGTGAACACATGAATAAGAAAGCAAAACAGCCTTATTGCTGATATGGAGAAAGTTTTAGTACTCTGGATAGACGAAAACAGACACAATGTTCCCTTCAGCCAAAGATGAACCTGCAATATTGCTGAGGTATGCCTGTAAATATTAGCAGGAAGTAGCTAATTGAATATGCCCATTTTAGTTTTAACATCTTTATTGGAGTATAATTGCTTTACGATGGTGTGTTAGTTTCTGCTTTGTAACAAAGAGAATCAGCTATACATATACATATATCCCCATATCCCCTCCCTCTTGTGTCTCCCTCCCACCCCTCTAGGTGGTCACAAATCACCGAGCTGATGTCCTTGTGCTATGCGGTTGCTTCCCACTAGCTATCTATTTTACGTTTGGTAGTGTACACATGCCCATGCCACTCTCTCACTTCGTCCCAGCTTACCCTTCCCCCTCCCTGTGTCCTCAAGTCCATTCTCTACGACTGTGTCTTTATTCCCATCCTGCCCCTAGGTTCTTCATAACCTTTTTTTTTTTCAGATTCCATATATATGTGTTACCATACGGTATTTGTTTTTCTCTTTCTGACTTACTTCACTCTGTATGACAGACTGTAGGTTCATCCACCTCACTACAAATAACTCAATTTCATTTCTTTTTATGGCTGAGTAATATTCCATTCTATATATGTGCCACATCTTCTTTATCCATTCATCTGTCAATGGACACTTAGGTTGCTTCCATGTCCTGGCTATTGTAAATAGAGCTGCAGTGAACATTGTGTGGTACATGACTCTTTTTGAATTATGGTTTTCTCAGGGTATACGCCCAGTAGTGGATTGCTGGGTCGTATGGTAAGAACATGCCCTTTTTTTTTTTTTTTAAATTTTTCAATTTTGTTGTATTTATTTTTTTATACAGCAAGTTCTTATTAGTCATCAATTTTATACACATCAGTGTATACATGTCAATCCCAATTGCCCAATTCATCACACCACCACCCCACCCCCTGCCACTTTACCCACTTGGTGTCCATACGTTTGTTCTCTACATCTGTGTCTCAATTTCTACACTGCAAACCGGTTCATCTGTACCATTTTTCTAGGTTCCACATATATGTGTTAATATACGATATTTGTTTTTCTGACTTACTTCACTCTGTATGACAGTCTCTAGATCCATCCACGTCTCTACAAATGACCCAATTTCGTTCCTTTTCATGGCTGAGTAATATCCCACTGTATATATGTACCACATCTTCTTTATCTATTTGTCTGTCAATGGGCATTTAGGTTGCTTCCATGACCTGGCTATTGTAAATAGTGCTGCAATGAACATTGGGGTGCACGTGTCTTTTTGAATTATGGTTTTCTCTGGGTATATGCTCAGTGGTGGGATTGCTGGGTCATATGGTAATTCTATTTTTAGTTTTTTAAGGAACCTCCATACTGTTCTCCATAGTGGCTGTATCAACTTACATTCCCACCAACAGTACAAGAGGGTTCCCTTTTCTCCACACCCTCTCCAGCATTTATTGTTTGTAGATTTTTTGATGATACCCATTTTAACTGGTGTGAGGTGATACCTTAGTGAAGTTTTGATTTGCATTTCACTAATAATTAGTGATGCTGAGCAGCTTTTCATGTGCTTCTTGGCCATCTGTATGTCTTCTTTGGAGAAATGTCTATTTATGTCTTCTGCCCATTTTGGGATTGGGTTGTTTGTTTTTTTAATATTGAGCTGCATGAGCTGTTTATATATTTTGGAGATTAATCCTTTGTCCGTTGATTCATTTGCAAATATTTTCTCCCATTCTGAGGGTTGTCTTTTCATCTTGTTTATGGTTTCCTTTGCTGTACAAAAGCTTTGAAGTTTCATTAGGTGCCATTTGTTTATTTTTGTTTTTATTTCCATTACTCTAGGAGGTGGATCAAAAAAGATCTTGCTCTGATTTATGTCAAAGAGTGTTCTTCCTATGTTTTCCTCGAAGAGTTTTATAGTATCCAGTCTTACATTTAGGTCTCTAATCAATTTTGAGTTTATTTTTGCGTATGGTGTTAGGCAGTGTTCTAATTTCATTCTTTTACATATAGCTGTCCACTTTTCCCAGCACCACTTATTGAAGAGACTGTCTTTTCTCCATTGTATATCCTTGCCTCCTTTGTCATAGATTAGTTGGCCATAGGTGCGTGGGTTTATTTCTGGGCTTTCTATCTTGTTCCATTGATCTATGTTTCTGTTTTTTGCTAGTACCATATTGTCTTGATTACTGTAGCTTTGTAGTATAGTCTGAAGTCAGGGAGTCTAATTCCTCCAACTCCATTTTTTTTCCCTCAAGACTGCTTTGGCTATTCGGGGTCTTTTGTGTCTCCATTCAAATTTTAAGATTTTTTGTTCTGCTTCTGTAAAAAAAATGCCATTGGTAATTTGATAGGGATTGCACTGAATCTGTAGATTGCTTTGGGTAGTATAGTCTTTTTCACAATATTGATTCTTCCAATCCAGCAACATGGTATATCTCTCCATCTGTTGGTATCAGCTTTAATTTCTTTCATCAGTGTCTTATAGTTTTCTGCATACAGGTCTTTTGTCTCCCTAGGTAGGTTTATTCATAGGTATTTTATTCTTTTTGTTGCAGTGGTAAATGGGAGTGTTTCCTTCATTTCTCTTTCAGATTTTTCATCATTAGTGTATAGGAATGCAAGAGATTTCTGTGCATTAATTTTATATCCTGCAAATTTACCAAATTCATTGATTAGCTCTAGTAGTTTTCTGGTGGCATTTTGGATTCTATGTATAGTGTCATGTCATCTGCAAACAGTGACAGTTTTACTTCTTCTTTTCCAATTTGTATTGCTTTTATTTCTTTCTCTTCTCTGATTGCCGTGGCTAGGACTTCCAAAACTATGTTGAATAATAGTGTGAGAGTGGACATTCTTGTCTTGTTCCTGATCTTAGAGGAAATGCTTTCAGTTTTTCACCACTGATAATGATGTTTGCTGTGGGTTTGTCATATATGGCCTTTATTATGTTGAGGTAGGTTCCCTCTGTGCCCACTTTCTGGAGAGTTTTTATCATAAATGGGTGTTGAATTTTGTCAAAAGCTTTTTCTGCATCTATTGAGATGATCATATGGTTTTTCTCCTTCAATTTGTTAATATGGTTTATCACATTGATTGATTTACATATATTGAAGAACCCTTGCATCCCTGGGATAAATCCCACTTGATCATGGTGTATGATCCTTTTAATGTGTTGTTGGATTCTGTTTGCTAGTATTTTGTTGAGGATTTTTGCATCTATATTCATCAGTGATATTGGTCTGTAATTTTCTTTTTTGTAGTATCTTTGTCTGGTTTTGGTATCAGGGTGATGGTGGCCTCATAGAATGAGTTTGGGAATGTTCCTTCCTCCGCAAGTTGTTGGAAGAGTTTGAGAAGGATGGGTGTTAGGTCTTCTCTGAATGTCTGATAGAATTCACCTGTGAACACATCTGGTCCTGGACTTTTGTTTGTTGGAAGATTTTTAATCACAGTTACAATTTCATTATTTGTGATTGGTCTGTTCTTATTTTCTATTTCTTCCTGGTTCAGTCTTGGAAGTTTATACCTTTCTAAGAATTTGTCCATTTCTTCCAGGTTGTCCATTTTATTGGCCTAGAGTTGCTTATAGTAGTCTCTTAGGATGCTTTATATTTCTGCAGTGTCTGTTGTTACTTCTCCATTTTTATTTCTAATTTTAATGATTTGAGTCCTCTCCCTCTTTTTCTTGATGAGTCTGGCTAATGGTTCATCAATTTTGTTTATCTTCTCAAAGAACCAGCTTTTAGTTTTATTGATCTTTGCTATAGTTTGCTTTGTTTCTATTTCATTTATTTCTTCTCTGGTCTTTATGATTTCCCTCCTTCTGCTAACTTTGGGTTTTGTTTGTTCTTCTGTCTCTATTTCCTTTAGGTGTAAGGTTAGATTATTTATTTGAGATTTTTCTTGTTTCTTGAAGTAGGCTTATATAGCTATAAACTTCCCTCTTAAAATTGCTTTTGCTGCATCCCGTAGGTTTTGGATCATCGTTTTTTCATTGTCATTTGGTCTAGGTATTTTTTGATTTCCTCTTTGAGTTCTTCAGTGATCAATTGGTTATTTAGTAACATATTGTTTAGTCGCCATGTGTTTGTGTTTTTTACATTTTTTCCCTGTAATTCATTTCTAATCTCATAGCATTGTGGTCAGAAAAGATGCTTGATATGATTTCAGTTTTCTTAAATTTACCGTGTCTTGATTTGTGACCCAAGATATGATCTATCCTGGAAAATATTCTGTGCTCACTTGAGAAGAAAGTGTAATCTGCTGTTTCTAGATGGAATGTCCTATAAATATCAATTAAATCTATCTGGTCTATTGTGTCATTTAAAGTTTGTGTTTTCTTATTTATTTTCATTTTGGATGATCTGTCCATTGGTGTAAATGAGGTGTTAAAGTTCCCCAGTATTATTGTGTTACTGTCAATTTCCTCTCTTAAAGCTGTTAGCAGTTGCCTTATGTGCTGAGGTGCTTCTATGTTGGGTGCATATATATTTATAATTGTTATATCTTTTTCTTGGATTGATCCCTTGATCATTATGGAGTGTCCTTCCTTATCTCTTGTAATATTCTTTATTTTAAGTCTATTTTATCTGATATGAGTATTGCTACTCCAGCTTTCTTTTGATTTCCATTTGCATAGAATATCTTTTTCCATCCCCTCACTTTCAGTCTGCATGTGTCCCTAGGTCTGAAGTGGGTCTCTTGTAGACAGCATATATATGGGTCTTGTTTTGTATCCATTCAGCAAGCCTGTGTCTTTTGGTTGGAGCATTTAATCCATTCACGTTTAAGGTAATTATCGATATGTATGTTACTATGACCATTTTCTGAATTGTTTTGGGTTTGTTTTTGTAGGTCCTTTTCTTCTCTTGTGTTTCCCACTTAGAGAAGTTCCTTTAGCATTTGCTGTAGAGCTGGTTTGGTAGTGATGAATTCTCCCAGCTTTTGCTTGTCTATATAGCTTTTGATTTCTCCACTGAATCTGAATGAGATCCTTGCCTGGTAGAGTAATCAAGTTTGTAGGTTCTTCCTTTTCATCACTTTAATTATATCATGCCACTCCCTTCTGGTTTGTAGAGTTTCCACTGAGAGGTCTGCTGTTAACCTTATGGGAGTTCCCTTGTATGTTATTTGTTGTTTTTCCCTTGCTGCTTTCAATAATTTTTCTTTGTCTTTCACTTTTGCCAGTTTGATTACTATGTGTCTCGATGTGTTTCTCCTTGGGTTTATCCTGTATGGGACTCTCTGTGCTTCCTGGACTTGGGTGGCTATTTCCTTTCCCGTGTTAGGGAAGTTTTCGACTATAATCTCTTCAAATATTTTCTCGGGTCCTTTGTCTCTCTCTTCTCCTTCTAGGACCCTTATAATGTGATTGTTGGTGTGTTTAATGTTGTCCCAGTGGTCTCTTAGGCTGTCTTCATTTCTTTTCATTTTTTTTTCTTTATTCTGTTCCACAGCAGTGAATTCCACCATTCTGCCTTCCAGGTCACTTATCCGTTCTTCTGCCTCAGTTATTCTGCTATTGATTCCTTGTAGTGTAGTTTTCACTTTAGTTATTGTATTGTTCACCTCTGTTTGTTTGTTCTTTAATTCTTCTAGGTCTTTATTAAACATTTCTTGCATCTTCTAGATCTTTGCCTCTGTTCTTTTTCCGAGGTCCTGGATCATCCTCACTATCATTATTCTGAATTCTTTTTCTGGAAGGTTGACTATCTTAGTTGTTGACTTCATTTAGTTGTTTTTCTAGGGTTTTATCTTGTACCTTCATCTGCTACATAGCCCTCTGCCTTTTCATCTTATCTATCTTTCTCTGAATGTGGTTTTTGCTCCACTGGCTGCAGTATTGTAGTTCTTCTTGCTTCTGCTGTCTGCCCTCTAGTGGATGAGGCTATCTCAGAGGCTTGTGCAAGTTTCCTAATGGGAGGGACTGGTGGTGGGTAGAGCTGACTGTTGCTTTGGTGGGCAGAGCTCAGTAGAACTTTAATCCACTTGACTGTTGATGGGTGGGGCTGGATTCCCTCCCTGTTGCTTGTTTGGCCTGAGGCAAGCCAACACTGGAGCCTACCTGGGCTCTTTGGTGGGCTAATGGTGGACCCTGGGAGAACTCACGCCAAGGAGTACTTCCCAGAACTTCTGCTGCCAGTGTTCTTGTCCCCACAGTTAGCCACAGCCACCACCCAACTCTGCAGGTGACCCTCCCACACTAGCTGGTGGGTCTGGTTCAGTCTCCCCCGGGGTCACTGCTCCTTCCCCTGGGTCCTGATGGACACAGTACTTTGTGTGTGCCCTCCAAGCGTGGAGTCTCTGTTTCCCCCAGTCTTTTTGAAGTCCTGCAGTCAAATCCCACTCGCCTTCAAAGTCTGATTCTCTAGGAATTCCTCCTCCTGTTGCCAGACCCCAGGTTGGGAATCTGACATGGGGCTCAGAACCTTCACTCCAGTGGGTGGAATTCTGTGGTATAAGTGTTCTCCGGTTTGTGAGTCACCCACCCAGCGGTTATAGGATTTGATTTTATTGTGATTGCACCCCTCCTACCGTCTCATTGTGACCTCTCCTTTGTCTTTGGATGTGGCGTATCTTTTTTGGTGAGTTCCAATGTCTTCCTGTCGATGATTGTCCACCAGCTAGTTGTGTTTCTGGTGTTCTCACAAGAGGGAGTGAGAGCACGTCCTTCTTCTCTGCCAACTTGGTTCCTGTCATTTCTTTTTCTAAGCACCCCCAAATTAAACAGCTGATGCTGAGTTATGCTATCTGGTCTCATGCCCATTTTTAAAATACCTTCTCACCCCCTATAATACAACCTTCAAATTGACAAACTTCCCAATTTCTATAAAGTGATTCCGTCATTATCCTTGCCATAATTGATCCTTCCTTCTCCCTATCTCTTATGCAGCCCCCATATCTAAATATTAAACAGATTCTCTCCTATATTCCTTTGCAAAATCTCAAATTCCACCCCACTCTCTCCAAGCCTTTTGCCATTACCCCAGTGATGGGTTGGAACTTAAATAGGCTCATTTTCTACCTCTAATAGAGGTAGAAAATTTTTCTCGTAGAAAATCTTAACAGGATGAGAGCTACAAAAACATGAAGCTCAACCTTCATACTTTACAGATAAGGAAAAGGAGGGCCAACCCTGTCAACTACCTGGGCTACCATGGCCCTAGATGGCAAGTGCTGACCATAGTGCAAGAACTAGAGCTGAATCTCCAGCATGGCACTCTATAATCTGTGGGAAATGTGACCTGTTAATGCCAGCCAAGGAGCAATGAAGAACTAAGAGGGTACTAAAAGAAGAGCATCGAGAGAGATGAGTGAAAGACACCGAAGACACACATTCTGTTGACTTCCCAATTTTGCTTCATGCTGGCCCCGAAGAGGGCTATTTCCTGAATGTGTCCTTGAAGCCAATAATGAGAGCATTCTCATTGCTCATGTGTACATGCAGTTGTCACTACTGGTCTGCCTCCTGGGAAGGCCGGATGCTATCACTGCACTGATGTGATTTTCACCTACATAATGCACATAAACTTTTCATTAAATTATAAGTTTAAGAAACATATACCATTGTGACATGAAAGTCAGGCTTATGTCTTTTTTTATGGAAGTGTAGTTGATTTACAATATTGTGTTAGTTTCAGGTGTACAGCAAAGTAATTCCATTTTATATATATTATATATATATATTTTTCAGATTATTTTTCATTGTAGCTTATTACGAGATCATGAATATAGTTCCCTGTGCTATATAGTAAATCCTTGTTGCTTATCTATTTTATGTATAGTAGTATGTATCTGTTAATCTCCCATACTCCTATTTTATAACTCCCCCACTCCCTTTCCCCTTTGGTAACCGTAAGTTTGTTTTCTATGTCTCTGAGTCTGTTTCTGTTTAATACATACATTCATTTGTATTACTTTTTAGATTCCACATGTAAGTGATATCATATATTTGTCTTTGTCTGACTTACTTCACGTAGTATAATATTATCTAGGTCCATCCATGTTGCTACAAATGGCAATATTTCATTCCTTTTTATAATGCTGAGTAATACTCTATTATATATATATATTTGATCCTTCAAATATATATATTTATATACACACACACACACACATATATACCACTTCTTCTCGAGCCTATTGACATTTGGGTTGGTTCCATGTCTTGGCTATTGTACATAGCGCTGCTATGAACAGAGGGATGTGTGTATCTTTTCGAATTAGAGTTTTCATTGTTTCAAGATGTATGCCCAGGAGTGGGATTGCTGGGTCATGTGGTAGTTCTGTTTTCTAAGGAATCTGCATACTGTCTTCCATAGTGGCTGCACCAATTTACATTCCCACCAACAGTGTAGGAGGGTTCCCTTTTTTCCACACCCTCTCCAGCATTTATTATTTGTAGACATTTTTTTTTTTTTGTGGTACGCGGGCCTCTCACTTTTGTGGCCTCTCCCGTTGTGGAGCACAGGCTCCGGACGCACAGGCTCAGCGCCCATGGCTCACGGGCTCAGCCGCTCTGCGGCATGTGGGATCCTCCCAGACCGGGACGTGAACCCGTGTCCCCTGCATCGGCAGGCGGACTCTCAACCACTGCACCACCAGGGAAGCCCTAGACTTTTTTTTCATAAAGCTTTTTTTTTTTTTTTTTTTGGCTGAGTTGGGTCTTCGTTGCTGCATGCGGGCTTTCTCTAGTTGCAGTGAGCTGGGGCTACTCTTCATTGTGGTGCACGGGCTTCTTATTGTGGTGGCTTCTCTTGTTGTGGAGCACAGGCTCTAGGCACGTGGGCTTCAGTAATTGCAATGCGTGGGCTCAGTAGTTGTGGCTCAAGGACTCTAAGCACAGGCTCAGTAGTTGTGGCGCACGGGCTTAGTTGCTCCGCAGCATGTGGGATCTTCCTGGACCAGGGCTTGAACCCATGTCCCCTGAATTGGCAGGCAGATTCTTAACCACTGTGCCACCAGTGATGTCCCTATATGTAGACTTTGATGACAGCCATTCTGACTGGTGTGAGGTGATACCTAATTGTGGTTTTGATTTGCTTTTCTCTTTAGTGATGTTGAGCATCTTTTCATGTGCCTGTTGGTCATCTGTATGTTTTCTTTGGAGAAATGTCTATTTAGGTTTTCTGCCCATTTTTTGATTGGGTGGTTTGTTTTTTTGATATTGTATATTTTAGATATTAACCCCTTGTTGGTTGCATCATTTGCAAATATTTTCTCCCATTCAACAGGTTGTCTTTTCGTTTTGTTGATGGTTTCCTTTGCTGTGCAAAAGTTTTTAAGTTTGATTAGGTCCCATTTGTTCATTTTTGCTTTTATTTCTTTTGCCTTCAGAAACTGATTTAAGAAAATATTGCCGCAACTTATGTCCAAGAATGTTTTGCCTGTGTTCTCTTTTGTTTTATGGTGTCATGTCTTATATTTAGATCATTTAACAATTTTGAGTTTATTTTTGTATATGGTGTGAGGGACTCTTGTATTTCATTGATTTATATGTAGCTGTCTAGCTTTCCCAGCACCAGTTGTTGACGAGACTGTATTTACTCCATTGTATACTCTAAGTAGATTAATTGACTGTATGTGTGTGGTTTATTTCTGGGCTCTATAGGTCTGTTCCATTGACCCATATATCTCATTTTTTGCCAATACCATGATGTTCTGATTACTGTAGCTTTGTAGTATTGTCTAAAGTCTGGAAGGGTTGTGCTTCCAGCTTTGTTCTTTTTCCTCAGGATTGCTTTGGCAATTCTAAGTCTTTTGTGGTTCCATATAAATTTTAGGATTATTTGTTCTAGTTTTGTGAAAAATGTCATGAGTATTTTGATAGGGGTTGCATTAAATTTATAGATCGCTTCAGGCAGTATGACCAATTTGATAATATTAATTTTTCTAATCCAAGAGCATAGGATATCTTTCCATTTCTTTGAATCATCTTCAATTTCTTTTGTTACTGTTTTATAGTTTTTAGCAAATAGTTCTTCCACCTTCTTGGTTAAGCTTATTCCTAGTTACTTTTTTTGGATACAATTTTAAATGGAATTTTTTTTAACTTTCTCCTTCTGATACTTCATTGTAGTGTAAAGAAATGCAACAGATTTCTGTATATTTATCTTGTGTTCTGCTACCTTGCTGAATTCATGTATTAGGTCTAATACTTTTTGTGTGGAGACTTTAGATTTCTCTATATAGAGTATCTTGTCATCTGCAAATGGTGACAGTTTTACCTCTTCCCTTCCAATTTGGATACCTTTTATTTCTTTTTCTTACTTGATTGCTGTGGTTACAGCTTCCAATATGATGTTGAATAGCAGTGGAGAGGGCGGGCATCCTTGTCTTGCTCCTGAATTTAGCAGGAAGGCCTTCAGCTTTTCACAATTGAGTATTAGGTTGGCTGTGGGTTTGTCATAAATGCCTTTATTATGTTGAGATATGTTCTCTCTATACCCATTTTGGTGAGAGTTTTTATCATGAATGGATGTTGACTTTGGTCAAATGCTTTTTCTGTGTCTCTTGAGATTATCATGTGTTTTTTGCCTTTCCTTTTCTTAATGTGGTATATCACATTGATTTATTTGTGTATGTTGAACCATCCTTATGACCCTGGGATAAATCCAACTTGATCATGATGTAGGTCTTTTTATGTATTGTTGGGTTCCATTTCCTAATATTTTCTTGAGGATTTTTGTATCTATATTCATCAAAGATATTGGCCTGTAACTTTCTTTCCTGGTAGTGTCTTTGTCTGGTTTGGTATCAGGGTGATGGCTTCACAGAATGAATTTGAGAGGGTTCCTTCCTCTTCAGTATTTTTTTTTTTTTGAATAGTTTGAGAAGGATAGGTATAGGTTCTTTGTATGTTTGGTAGAATTCCTCAGTGAAGCCATCTGGTTCTGGATTTTTGTTTGCAGAGAGTTTTTTATTATTATTATTGCAGATTCTGTTTTACATCTAGTGATCAGTCTGCTCAAATCATCTGTTTCTTCTTGACTCAGTTTTGGCAGGCCATTTCTAAAAACTTGTCCATTTCTAGGTTTCCAATTTATTGGCATATAATTGTTCATAGTATTCTCTTATGATTTTTTGTACTTCTGCAGTATCCATTGTTATTTCTCCACTTTCATTTCTTATTTTGTTTATTTGGGTCCTCTTTCTTTTCTTCTTGGTGAGCCTGGCTAGAGGTTTGTCGATTTTGTTTCTCTTTTCCAAAAAACAGCTCTTGGTTTCATTGATGCTTTCAGTTGCTATTCTGTTCTCTACTTAATTTATTTTCCCTCTGATCTTTATTATTTCCTTCCTTATGCTGACTTTGAGTTTTGTTCTTCTTTTTCTGATTTTTTTAAGTGGTAGGTTAGGTTGTTTGAGATTTTTCTTGTTCCTTGAGGAAGGCCTGTACTACTATGAACTTCCCTTTTAGAACTGCTTTTGCTGCATCCCATAGTTTTTGTAAAGTTGTGTTTTCATTGTCAATTGTCTTGAAGTATTTTCTGATTTCATTATTGACCCATTGGTTTGTTATAGCATCTTGTTTAGTCTCCATGTGTTCTTTTCCCATTTTTCTTTTTGTGGTTGATTTCTAGTTTCATACCATTGTGGTTAGAAAATATACTTGAAATAATTTCTAGCCTCTTAAATTTGTTGAGGCTTGTTTTGTGACTTAATATGTGGTCTATCCTAGAGAATGTTCCATGCACACTTGGAAAGAATGTGTATTCTGGGTTTTTTGGATGTAGGGTCCTGTAGATATCAAATAAGTTCACCTTGTCTATTGTATCATTTAGGACCTCTGTTGCCTTATTGGTTTTCTGTCTAGAATATCTGTCCATTAATGTCAGTGGGGTTTTAAAGACCCCTACTGTTGTATTCCTGTCAAGTTCTCCCTCTCTGTCTGTTAGTATTTGTTTTATATCTTTCAGTGTTCCTATATTGAGTGCATGCACATTAATGAGTGTAATATCCTCTTCTTGTATTGGTCCCTTTTTCATAATATAATGTACTTCTTTGTCCCTCCTTATGGACTTTGTTTTAAAGTCTATTTTGTCTGATATATGAGTATTGCTACCCCTGCTTTCTTGTCATTTCCATTTGCTTGAAATATCTTTTTCCACCTTCTCACTTTCTGTGTGTGTCTTTCACCTTGAAGTGAGTCTCTTGTAAGTGACATATTGTAGGTTCTTGTTTTCTTATCCAATCTGCTGCTCTGTGTCTTTTGATCAGAGCATTTGTTCCACTGACATTTAAAGTAATTATTGATAGGTATGTACTTATTGCCATTTTAAACCTTGTTTTCCTGTCAGTATTGTAGTTCTTTGTTTCTTCTTTTTGTTTTTCCTTTTGTGCTTTGATGGTTCTTTTGTATTATGCTTGAGTTCCTTTCTTTTTCGTATTTGTGAACCTATGGTATGTTCTTGATCTGTGGTTACCCTGGTTTTCAAGTATGTTGACCCCTAACTATATCTATTTGCTTTAAACTGATAGTCATACAAGCTTAAACACACACTAAACAATCCACATTTTTATAGTTCACTCCTCCACATTCTTTGATTTTGATGTCCTATTTTACATCTTATCCTTTTGCTGCTAATTGTCGTCATAATCACTTTCACAAAAAATTTTTGATTGTTTTTTCATCTATGTACTGGCTTAAGTGATCTTCAATCCTTTTATGTATTTGCCTTTTCTATTGTGACTGTCCCTTTCCTATAGATTCTTGTTTCTTTTCTGTTTAGAGAAGACCCTTCAATGTATCTTCTAGGATAGGTTTAGTATTGCTGAATTCTTTTGGGTTTCGCTTGTCTGAGAAATTCTTTATCTCTCCTTCTATTCTAAATGATAATCTTGCTGGGTAGAGTTGCAGGTTTTCCCTTTCAGGACTTTGAATATATCATGCCACTCCCTCCTGACCTGCAAAGTTTCTGCAGAGAAATCAGCTGATAGCCTTATGGGGGTTCTCACGTAACTGACTCTTTGTTTTCTCTTGCTTTTAGAATCCTCTCTTTATCTTTAACTTTTGCCTTTTTAATTATGATATGTGTTGGTGTGGATCTGTTTGAGTTCATCTTGTTTGGGATCCTCTGTGCTTCTTGTACTTGGATATCTGTTTCCTTTAGGTTTGGGAAGTTTTCAGCAATAATTTCTCCAAATACACTTTCAATCCCCTTTTCTCTCTCTTTTCCTTCTGGAACCCAGCTTATGCATAGTTTGGCATGCTTTATATTATCCTATAGATTTTGTATGCTGCTTTCATTTTTTTCATTTGTCTTTCTGTCTGCTCTTCTGATTGGGTGATTTCCATTAGTATGTCCTCCAGATCACATATTCATTCTTCTGTGTTATTTCGTCTATTCATTGCTTCTAGATTGGTTTTTATCTCACTAAGTTGTCTAATTTTGATTTGATATTTTCTAGTTTCTTACTACAGTGATCTGCATTTCTATCAATCTTTTCATTCCTTTAGCATTTTTATCACCTCCTTTTTGAACTCAGGGTATAGTAGACTGGTGAGGTCTGTTTCATTATTTGTTCTTTCAGGGGATTTCTTTTATTTTAATTTGGAGTAGTTTCTCTGCTTTTTCATTTTACTTAACTTTCTCTGTCTCTATGAATTTAGGAGAAACAGTTATCTACTGTGGTCTTGAAGGGATATTTTTATTTGGAAGCACCCCTGTGTAGACTGTGAATCCAATATTCTGGTGCGAGGGCTGGTTTCAGTATGGGTACCAGCCACATCTTTCCTCAGAGTGTGCTAGTTGTTATCTCCTTGATAGGGGAGTAACTGGTGTGGGGTCCAGAGCCTGTGCTCTGGGTGGGACCTCCTCCTTGCTCTGTGGCTGTTACAGCCCTGTCAGCGGTGGTGTCTGCTCCCCAGTTGTCAGAGTAAAAGCCCTGAGGGTCAGGTTCACTCAGTCTCCTTTGGCCTTGAGTGCGTGACCTGATCCAAAGGAGGTGACTGCTGAAGCAACTGAGGCCCGTGTCGTTACAGCGAATCTATGCACTACCCATGCAGACATCTGCAGTTCTGTCTAGAAGCAGCCAAATGCCACATCTCTTTTCCTGTTGTGTTCATCCCAGACCTAGTGCTAGGCTGTGGTGTGGAATGGGCTGGTGCTGGGGGCTGAGGCTTTGTGGCTGCAGGAATCAAGGTGGTTGTGCTGCTGCCTGAGAACTAGGCTGCCTCTGTGCCAGACCTCTCCCAGGACCTGTCCGTGCCAGATGCTGCTCCAAGTTGTGGTGTGGGGTGGGCAGAGCCAGTGAACTCCCTTTGGGAAACCAACCACTGCATACTTCTACCCAGGGGCTCTCCATCTGAGACTCAGCACTCCCTGAGCATCTCTGTGGCATCACCCTTTGCAGGCGCTGACAAAATCCGCCACAGCCGGACTCACCCCTGCCATGCAAGCAGTGACAAAGAGCTCTGCAGTCTGGCCCAGACTATACCCCAGGCCCTCCGAGCTATCTCCACTAAGCTAGATTGAGTCCTCTCCCAGGGTCTGTCTGTCAGAGATTCAGCGCTTAGCCATTGCACGTATTTGTAGCCCTGCCCAATGCACACCTGATATTGGGTAGTGTGGCAAGCCAGCTGCCAGTCTCTCTCTGTCCTGATTGTCAGCAAGCCAGCACACACGCACTCCTCACAAGTAGAGTCTGGGCTTCTCCAGCCCCTCTATCTGTCCCAGCGGATTTCCCAGCAGGCAAGGGGGCTCCCCAGGGTCTGCCCACGTAGACCTTTTCTCCTTTATAGATCCCTCCCAGGGACACCAGTCCTGTCCTGATTCCTTTTTTCCCATCCTACTCAGTTATGTGGAGATCTTTCTTGCAGCTTTGGTTATATAGGAGATCTTCTGCCAGTCTCCAGCTGGTTTCCTGTGAGAAATGTTCCACATGTAGATGTATTTTTGATGTGTTTGTGGGGGAAGGTGAGCTCCACATTCTCCCCTCTGCCATCTTGATCCCCCTCCAGGCTTATCTCTTTCTTTAAGGAAAACCATACTCTAAAACCTAGCTATGATGAAGGGGTTAAAGTAAACTTGGAATGCATCATAAAGAGCAGTGGACTTCTCTGTAAAATCTATTTCAGAGAATTCCTATCCTATTCAGGATAACATAATCATCCAGACCCTCGCAAACTCTGTGCTTAGTAGGATGGAGTATGGTCTGCTATCAACACTGCTTCCCAACAACTTAGTGATGCTGTTAAGGAAACTTCTTAAACAGGTTCTATGGCTGGCAGAGAGAATTTATCACCGTGGCATTGCTGAGAAAGTCATCTGGAGTGTACAGAAAACAAATGTTCTTTGCCTTGATTCTAAGACCTTAATATTCAAATTATAAGTGATTGAAGATACTTTCTGAGTAGTTTAGAGTGTCATAGGAAAGATATAAATTTTATTCAAGTTTATTGTGAGAATCTTTGTTGTGGAGCCATTCATATTTTTCCTTCTGGTTATCTCAACTGAGATATAATACTCAGGAAATTAAGGTCATAAGGTTAAGTGCCTATGTGGTCTTGTCCCAGGGACCAGATCTACTGAGCTTCTCCTAACTTTCTTATACCAGATAATTAAGATTAAAATGAGTATCAAGGACATCCTTGAAGGGAGCATAAATGTGTTTTAAATGAGCAAATTGCATTCATAGAAAGATGGAGGTAATACTGAAGTGTGGTTCAGGTTGGAGAGTGGGACCATGGGAGGACAGACTCATTCCTGCATCTTGGTGACTGCAGAGGTTTAAGAGCTCCTAGTTTACCAATGAGGCTAAGGTCTTAACACAAGATGAGGGCTGCCTCCTTGAGTCATTTACCAGTTGCCACTTCAGAGGGAAGCATCTGCTTTCCAGACACAGACATGGGTTAAGACCAGTGTTAGGGACACAGCCACAGGCTGTACCAGAAACAGACAGCAGAAGAGCCCCAGCCACATTAGCAGAACATTTTTATCTTCTGCCTGTCATCCTTTTCCATGCAGTTAGCAGAGGTTGGGCTGAGGCAGCCAACATATGCTGCCAGTCACCTCCAGAGCCTCTCAGAAGTCAAGAGACTTTGAAGTTCTCAGTATATGTAGAAATGAAGAAATGTCTAAACAGAGTTACAAAAGGTACATTTAAAATTTTACATTTAACAAATCGCTGCCTGTAAAGCACACCAAAAAAACATGAAAATAGTAATTATGGGACTTATGAAACTACTAAGTCCTTGTGCGCTATGGATGGTGTGGTCCAGATAATGGGATATAAGTTTAAAGTAGTCAGATGGGTATTGTCTCCTTTTGGTCCTTTCAGTGCAACGCCAGACATAATATTCGTGTTTATACTTGAGACCCGTCATGACTGGGAAGCCCAGGCAAGATGGCTCCCTGAGTCCCCCTGTGAAGGATACTGTTAACCTCTCTCAAGTTTTCCTAGTTGAAAATCTTTCCTTAACCATAAGCCTATCACGCCACCTGCTCCAACTTATTGTGATATTCTAAAGGAGGCAAAAAGACAATTTGCAAACAACCAAAAGGATTTTAGAATGTAAGTTGACTCCATACTATTGATAAATATAAAATCATAGAATCCTTTAGAGCTGTAAGCAATCATAGAAATTATCTACAACTAACCTTCTTATTTTACTGACGAGGAGAGTTGCCTCTGAGCATCTTATAGACTCGGAGATTCTTTTCAGGTAGGTGTCAAGAATGTATGTTGTAACCACGGAGACACGGCACATGTCAGGGATTGAAAAAAGGAAGGGAGCTTTTCCTGTGGTCTGGGTGGGGGGATGCACACCAACGTGGAGAGACCAGGAGAGAGTTCCCAGGAAGAGAGATTGGAGTATTGTTCATTTACAAAGATAAGCCCTGGAAGAAGAACAGAAAGGTTGTCTGTAATAGAAGGAGTTCCTTGTAGCTGGGGTGGCAGCAGGGGTGATATGGAGGAAAGCAAGGCAAGGAGTTCTTTTCGGAAACGTTTTCTTGGGGAAACATTTTAAGTGTTTTGTGCTTAACTAAAATGATTACTCTTGGCCAGTTATGGTATTCTTATGTGCCAGGAAGTGAGAAATGGCTTAATGAGGATGTCCATCGATTTTTATGTGGACAAATTGGCAGGGTCCAATTTTTCTGTCTGTGATATCAAGGTCACTGCCTAGCTGTCTTATTGCCTTAAAGGGGAGAAAGGATGGGCATCCTACCCTTTGGGTACCTGATGCTGTTCCGGAAACACATCAAAGAGAGGTAAACAGAAGAGCAGCCAGCCTTATCCTATCCAGCAGGCAGGACAGAAGTCTGAGCCTCTACTTTCCCTGGGGCCCCACTCCCCTCCCACTGACATACACACATGCGCATGCACGCACACAGACACACACACAGAGCCCT
This sequence comes from Delphinapterus leucas, assembly GCF_059928025.1. Taxonomy (NCBI): domain Eukaryota; kingdom Metazoa; phylum Chordata; class Mammalia; order Artiodactyla; family Monodontidae; genus Delphinapterus; species Delphinapterus leucas. Next base: position 89,335,080 of record NC_143130.1, read on the forward strand.
TAGACTTCCTATTTTCACTGGGAAGAACAGGGGTGGGCGCCTTGTAAGAGGGCCCATGTGGGAACAGCAAGGTGGAGTCCAGGCTGTACTCAGCTGACATGGGTGATGCCTTTGGCACATGTTTATAAGGGGCAGTGTGCTGGGGGATTCCTCATACCACGTGGTGCATTGGGAGGGGTTGCTGAAGAACTGTTTTGTAATGGACCTTTACTGATATGTGGAAGGCAGCAAATTGTTGATTTATTCTTTCTCAATGAGAATTGCCTGCTTTATTTTAAAATTTAACTCCAAACTTTGACTTTATAGAGAAAAGCACCTAATTAATGAAGAAATAAAACTCCTAAGACAGCGACAGGAAAAAGTTGACAAGGAGCTTCATAGGTTTGTTTCTTATTCAACTTGTAGTGCTTAAAAACATTTTAATTGAACAAATGTGTTACATAAACCACAATAGGTTTAATATGTAAAAATTCATTAACTGGAATATCTGCAGAAGTTTTCTACTCCGTAGTTCATCTAGAGTAACACTAACTTTTTTATCCACATAATTACTTACTCTAATTTAATTAATTGCTAAACATTATCATCATCTCCTTTTACTCTACCAGACATAGGACTTAAGCTGAGGGCCTTTTAAATATAGACTCATAACCATGGGAAGATGTAAACTAGAACAACAACCTATTTAGCTGGTCTCAGGCTAGTTCTTTGTCCCTTTCTGCCCCTGCTGCTTCCCCTATACATACAAACATTGTACCCCATTGAAACAAGGAAAGTTGGGCATATTTGTTTATTTTATTACAGTGTAAAAAACAAAACTATAAAGTGTTGGGACTAACCCACTTCTTCCAGTACATCCACATAGGCAAGAATAAATGTCAGATGAGTACAGCCCTTCAAATAAACCCCTGTGGGAAACCACAATTTTGCGCCAGTCATGCTGCCATACTTCTAATTGCTATTTTGGAACTTATAAAGCTAGTCTCCCAGTCACATAAGAAAATGCAACTCATTACTTTAAAATCTTACTGCATTTTTCACTAAAAATGTTATCACCCAGCTTTCCCCTTCACAACATAAGATCTGACTCCAGATGACTTTTACAAGTTCCCCAAAATCAAATCTATAGAGGACAGGATTTCTCACCACTCAAGATATGCAAAAGGATGCAGACTGGTTTTCAGAGCAACTCACAAGAAGCACTCAAATATGTTTTATGCGATGGCACATTGCTGGAGAAAGTGAAGGGGAAAAGACTCATTTGGGTATATAACTCCCACGTCCCTGTTAAGTTTATAGGCACAGTGTCCAAGTTTCTATCTGTAATCTTCAAAAAAAGATAGTCATGGAAAGGAAAGATAGAAAGATGGGAGATTGGGTAGTGGTGACGCTTGCAAAGCTTTGTGAATATACTAAAACCTACTGAACTGTATACTTTGAAAGGGTGGATTTTAGGTTATGTAACATATCAACAAAGCTGTTATTAAAAACAAAAGAAGAGGGGAACTGTAAATTAAAGTGGGTTGGAAAATGTAAAATAGATAGCTAGTGGGAAGCAGCTGCATAGCACAGGTAGATCAGCTCGGTGCTTTGTGACCACCTAGAGGGGTGGGATAGGGAGGGTGGGAGGGAGACGCAAGAGGGAGGAGATATGGGGATATATGTATAGCTGATTCACTTTGTTATACAGCAGAAATTAACACAGCATTGAAAACAGAATTACTCTAAAAAAATAAAAGTGGGTTGGAAGATGGATTGATTTCAACACAGTGAGATGAACCAGTCTCAGGATGACTTGAAGTCAAGAAGATTCTAAGAGTGTGTTACTGAAAAAAGGGCACCAGGGATATTTAAATAGGACTATGAGGAAGAGACTCAGAGCCAGATTTTAGAAAAGCAGGGAAGAATAGTCCAAAAGGGTAGTAAGAGGTGAGGAGAAAACCTAGGTTGAGGAGATAAAATTGGCAGAGATAAAGTAGAGAAAGAGTAAGGGAGTATTTGTTAGTCAGAGAACACGAACGCAAGAGGCCCCTCAGAGGTAGCCCTACTGGGTGCCCTCAGGGGACCCCTGGAGGAATCCTAGAGAAACCTAGAGCAGGCCTTATAGGGGTCTAGCTAATCCAAAGTTCATGCTTCAGCAAAGTGTATTTGGAATTTTTAGAAAATTTCACTTCCTACAGATTTCACAGAATAATTTCAAATGTTTCACTTGAAAATTGCCAGTGAAATCAATAGTCTTATACCATTTTTCATTTTTCTTTCTCTCATCTGTGTTTCTCTTGCTGTCTCTCCCTTGTCCCAAGTTCCTATCGTTCCTTGCCTGGCCTACCTCTGCTTCTGTCTTTATCCGTAGATCTCTGGAAAGTTTCCTGGTGCCTCCTCAATTCAACTATTCAACTCCTTAAAAATATTTCTTGAATGAGTATGTGGTGACAGAAATCATGATAGATTCCTGGATCCCCACCCCTGATGAGCTTACAGTCTAGTAAGCGCCCCTCTCACCCTTTATCCTTTTCCATCTCTCTTTCTCTCTCTCCCCCAGATATTTTCCAGGCCAGTCCCTTTTCCTCTTCCCTCCCCAGTGACTCATCTTAAAATCTGCACTGGAGCCCAGTGAGTGGAATTAGTTGAGGGAATACTTACTGTGTGAACCATCTCACTGAAGAGGATGCTTCACTGCTGGGATGCAGTGTCGCACAGTGGTTAGAATAGAGGGTGCAAGTCACACTGCTTGGGTTCAAATCCTCTATTACTTGCTAGCTGTATGACTGTGGACAGGTTAGTTAACCTATCTGAGCCTCTTTCCTCATCTATAACATAGGATAATAGTAGTACCTACTTCCTAAGATTGTTTTCAGAGTAACTGAATTAATATATGTAAAGTGGTGGCAAATGCCCAGCATATTAAACTCTTCGTAAATCGTGGCTCTTAGTTGGTGTCAGTATGAAAACAATTAGTTTGGTTACCAATTTTCTTTCTTTCATGATTAGGCTCCAAGCAAAGGCTACTAAGAAACCTTACGAAGTTAAGAATGATTTTGAGAATTTCCTACAAAAACTGGTAAGTTTTTTCTGGAAATAATTGAGAATTCTCTCTCTAGCTTCTCTTATATAGACTGGAAAATATTTAATAAGCAATGTATGGTTTCACATCCAAGTTACAGTGGCAGGATGGAATACATTCTTGTTATTTAATCATCCACATGCACATTTAGGGTAATCTCTCTCTCATGTATTAGTGACAACCTCATGCTCACTCATCCCCGTCCCTTGCTTCTGACCAGAAGCATTTTATGCAACTTAAAACCTCCAAATGCAGAATTTCAAACTAATAGAAAATTATTGGTATTTGAAGTCATATTTTATTTCCCGTTAATAATTCAACAAAAATATATTGGATTCCAACTACTGTGTTAGATGAATGATTCTTGCCCTTAATTAACAGAAATGTAAGAAATGATAAGGTTCTAAACAGTACTCAAGTGTAAGAAAGAAAGAAAAGGAAGGACATGGTCCCATCTTTCCAGTTTTCTTTGTCCCCTTCCCTTCTGCTCCACCTTAACTTACAGGCAGTCCTATTAAATCTAAAGGTCCTTCCTCCCTTCCAACAAGAAAGAACATGTAGAAAATAGTGTACAGTAAATCTGAAGATTGGACAATCTGAGGTAAGGAATAAGAGAGAGCTTTTCATTTTCAGCATGTCAGGCTTCCATGCAAAAATCTAGAGTAATCCTCATTGGCTACTGATGTAATGTCAAAAACAGGGGTCAAATAATCTAACCAAATTCCTATGAGCCAGAAAGGTAATGGAAAGGGGTAATATTGTTGGGTGTTTAATATTAAACAAATATTGAGTGTTTAATATTAAATAAATAGTACTACTCTTTATTCCACAAAAAAATTATTTCTCCCATTTTTTCATGGTCTCTCTTAACTGCTACTGCTAGAGACATGGGTACAGAGAAATATTTATTTAATATAAGAAAACTGCAAGTGTACTGGTAAAGGGCAAGTGACCTCAGCTGGTAAATAGTAAATGGCCTGAGTCTTAGAGAAACTACAGGAGCTATGGACACCATAGCCCACTGGAGAGTCTGTGCCTCAGTGAAACAAGGCAACTACTTCCTCACCTCTAGTTCATTGTGGCTCTGCAGGAATAGAGGCCAAAGTGTTATCAGATCTTCCACCATTTGTAATCCAGATTCTTCTGTAAAATTCCTGTTTAGGACTCAAGTTTTTAAATAGCCCTAGAGGCCAAACTAAATAAATCTGCAGACCAGATGAGGCCTATGGTCTGCTGGTTTGCAACCCTTGGTCTAAATGCTGGACTTGGAGCTCTTCAAAAGCTGGCTCCAGCCAGTATAGCCAATCACTATATCCCAAGTCAAACCCTTCACTCCCACTGAGTCTTCCCAGCATATCCTGTTTACCCATAATCATATACTTTGCTTATCTGCCATGCCTACTCCCCAGATTTCAAATTCTGTTCATCCTTTAAGGCCCTGCTCAAATTCCATCTTCTACATGAAGCTTTTTTCCAGTGGCCCTAGCCCCATCCTTTCCAGGCAAGTTCGATATCTCTCATAATTTCTAGAATAACACTTGGTGATGGCTTCATTGGAAAATAGTTCTTTTCTTCAAGCCAGACAGCAAGACAAATATGGGAGTAGATTCTGGCTTAGAACGACTATGTCCTCCAAAGCAGAGTGTGCACTAGAAATTTTTACTTACCTATTTTGTAAAGAAGGTATCTCACGGTGAAAAATTTAAAGGCAAGTGCCTTTTTTTTTTTTTTTCACAGTGATCCAGGCATCTTCGAAGAATTATATATCAATTGGCCACAGATCTTCTGTGGAAAATGAAAAGGTTTTAAAAAGCAAAGGATTATCATTTGAAATCAATCTTTAAAATTCGAAATTAACAAATTGGACTTCAGCTTTCTCAAGTACTTACCTTTCTGCTAAGAATGAAAATGCACCAGAACTTCATTTTAGAATAGAATAATGGATTTCCTAGTACTTTATATGACTGCTGTCCTTTGAGAAATGTAACAACCAGCTTTGCCTCAGCTTCTCTGAAACTGAGATTCAAGATGATGATATCCAGGCTTTTTGCTCATTAATGTGCCACTCAATCATAGAAAAATAGAAAATTGTGATAAACTTCTGGATAATTCATGCCACATGACTGCTGGTCTCTCAATTATCTGACTATGTCACAAAATGCTTTTCAGTTTAAATCTTCATATAATTCAGGAAAGCCTTCCTGTAGTCTATCCGTGAGAGAGAGCCACTCATTTACCATCACCACATGGCCAAACTTGCTGCCCATTTTGATAAACATATACAGGCACCCACCAATACCCCTACCCAATCCCAGAACCCACACTCAGCCTTTTCATAGTTTCACCCTCATGCCTCACACCTGCCCTACATTGGTCCACACATACAAACAAGTTTGCTAGACACACAACAAAGATGCAAGTCACAGATGGGTTTTCCTAGAATAGTAAACATGCCTCCTGGATTAGAGAAAAGGTAGTTTAGAGTGGGAAGAAAGTAAATTCCATGAACAAATTGAATTATCTGAATTAACATCCAGATAATTCTCTATGTCAATGTGAATAGAGATAAAAACTTGAAGTGTCTTTTATCTAAGCTTCTCTATTATGACAGAGAAAGCTCAGGGCCAAAAGAATTGAAAGTGATTGTTTATATGATATCACATGGTTAAAAAAAAAATTAAATGAGCCTGGGATTTTCTTCCTAAATCCATCTTTTGGAAAAAAAAAAAAAAAATTAAGTGATCCTCCTCATCTTCATAACTGGGAGAATCTCACTTTCAAGTATACAGTATCCAGGAAAATCTGTGAATCCTTAACAACGTATTATTTTAATAGCGTTCTGAAGCCCGAACTGAGAGACAACTTCTGGCATCACTATCATCATCAACAACAGAAGACTTCAACCTTGAGGAAGAAGAATGCCAAGAGGATCCAGAAATAAACTGTATTTAAGAATGTATGTTTAATTCAAGTACAATCCATGAGGTCAGTATTGATGGTCTTTTACCATTTGTTTTTAAAAATCTTGAAATCAATACATCCAGTAAATTATCTTAAGAGATCTGGCCAAGCATAATTTTGGCTCTTATTGGTAGAAAACATATTTTAAGATGGAAAAATAATCATTATGAAGCATAGGGAGCTTTCAAGCATTTCTTTCGAAATACATCTTGATAATAGCAACCATTCATCATAATACAAAACAGAAAGAGGATTAATTTGCTGTGGCATAGAAGTCCTGCCAGTTCCTAAATGCTCTAAATAGTTTAGGCCTCAAGGAAAACCAAAGCTCCACCTCCAGGTTTGGTAGCAAACAAACTCTGCTTCTCAGGCACTAAGCTTCGATTGCTCCTCTGGTAATAAGCTTCGTGCACATTTGCTAGGAAGCTGGACAGCTTGTCAGCAGGTACTATCGATACTGTGCAGCCTCCCCATCCTGCTCCCGTAAGTCGTGATCCTTGAGCCCCAAATTTCCTAAAACAATGAGAAAAAAAATTAGAACCTGAATATGAAAATGAGAGTGATTTTCTTGGTGCTATAGAACAGACAGCATCTCCAAGAACTAAGAAGAGATTATGTGGTGTGTTTTGTGGGGGTTTTTTCAGTACTGTCAAACATTTTAGGACATTAAGAAATTTATACCATTGTTTGAAGGTGATTTGAAATTTAATTGTATCTAAAACTAGAGTCCAGTTTTGGCTCTTAAGTAGTAAAAGTCAGTAGTACTCCTGTTTCGTAAGGGCTGGCAATAACCTACTGTAGTATTGATTCCATAAAGCCACCACTTGAAGAGTTGTGTAGCAAGCCTATAGATGATCAGGAAGAGGGAGTAAAAAGAAAACAGGCAATGGACACGATCAACATGGTGAAACAGAAGGTTGCTCCATATGAGGCCAAATCAAAATTTAAAGTGCAAGTCTTATATACAAGTGAGAGCTTCCTCTGGTGGCTATTTAAGCTGCATTCAGTCCCCTGGAACAGATAGCCTAGATTGGTGCTGAATAAATTTATCAACAAAGAATGTGTTACTAAACTCTAAATTAGTTCGTCTGTTCAACCTCTGAAGGGAAATTATGCAGACCTTTCCACAAAGAGGATAGTGGCTTCTGCAGGTCCATCCCCGTTTTCCCTGCACCTTCAGGAGCTGGCTGGTCTGACAAATGGACTGGGAATTTATCATCAGACAAAACGTGTGATTGAGATGGAAACTACTATATAAGCCACCACACAGCAAGAGGTAATTTTAGTCACCATAAACCAGGCACAGTTTCAAACCTTGGACAAAAGTGAAAGGCCCTACACAAAGTACAAGGATCACTCATCTTTAAAACATGCAATTTATCCTGACAATAAAAGTTAATGTATCAACAGGAAGACACTGGAACTCACCAAAAAAGATACCCCACATCCAAAGACAAAAAGGAGAGGCCACAATGAGACGGTATGAGGGGCGCAATCACAATAAAATCAAATCCCGTAACTGCTGGGTGGGTGACTCACAAACCAGAGAACACTTATACCACAGAAGTCCACCCACCGGAGTGAAGGTTCTGAGCCTCACGTCAGGCTTCCCAACCTGGGGGTCTGGCAACGGGAGGAGGAATTCCTAGAGAATCAGACTTTGAAGGCTAGTGGGATTTGACTGCAGGACTTCAACAGGACTGGGGGAAACAGAGACTCCATTCTTTGAGGGCACACAAAAAGTAGTGTGTCCATCAGGACCCAGGGGAAGGAGTAGTGACCCCATAGGAGACTGAATCAGACCTACCTGCTAGTGTTGGAGGGTCTCCTGCAGAGGTGGGGGGTGGCTGTGTCTCACCATGAGGACAAGGACACTGGCAGCATAAGTTCTGGGAAGTACTCCTTGGTGTGAGCCCTCCCAGGGTCCACCATTAGCCCCACCAAAGAGCCCGGGTAGGCTCCACTGTTGGGTCGCCTCAGGCCAAACAACCAACAGGGAGAAAACCCAGCCCCACCCATCAGCAGACAAGCAGATTAAAGTTTTACTGAGCTCTTCCCCAGAGCAACAGCCAGCTCTACCCACCACCAGTCCCTCCCATCAGGAAACGTGCGCAAGCCTCTTAGATAGCCACATCCACCAGAGGGCAGACAGCAGAAGCAAGAAGAACTATAATCCTGCAGCCTGTGGAACAAAAACCACATTCACAGAAAGACAGACAAGATGAAAAGGCAGAGGGCTATGTAGCAGATGAAGGAACAAGATAAAACCCCAGTTAGTTGTTTAACTAAATGAAGTGGAGATAGATAGGCAACCTTCCAGAAAAAGAATTCAGAATAATGATAGTGAAGATGATCCAGGACCTCGGAAAAAGAATGGAGGCAAAGATCTAGAAGATGCAAGAAGTGTTTAACAAAGACCTAGAAGAATTAGAGAACAACCAAACAGAGATGAACAATACAATAACTAAAATGAAAAGTACACTAGAAGGAATTAATAGCAGAATAACTGAGGCAGAAGAACAGATAAGTGACCTGGAAGACGGAATGGTGAAATTCACTGCTGTGGAACAGAATAAAGGAAAAAGAATGAAAAGAAATAAAGACAGCCTAAGAGACCTCTGGGACAACATTAAACACAAAAACATTCGCATTATAGGGGTCCCAGAAGGAGAAGAGAGAGACAAAGGACCCGAGAAAATATCTGAAGAGATTATAGTCGAAAACTTCGCTAACTTGGGAAAGGAAATAGCCACCCAAGTCCAGGTAGCACAGAGAGTCCTATACAGGATAAAGCCAAGGAGAAGCATGCCAAGATACATAGTAATCAAATTAGCAAAAATTAAAGACAAAGAAAAATTACTGAAAGCAGCAAGGGAAAAACAACAAATAACATACAAGGGAACACCCATAAGGTTAACAACCGATTTATCAGCAGAAACTACAAGCCAGAAGGGAGTGACATGATATAATTAAAGTGATGAAAGGGAAGAACCTACAAAAAAGATTACCCAGCAAGGATCTCATTCATATTCGATGGAGAAATCAAAAGCTTTACAAACAAGCAAAAGCTAAGAGAATTCAGAACCACCATACCAGCTCTACAACAATTGATAAGGAACTTCTGTAAGTGGGAAACACAGGAAAAGGACCTACAAAAACAAACCCAAAACAATTAAGAAAATGGTAATAGGAACAGACATATCAATAATTACCTTAAACGTGAATGGATTAAATGCTCCAACCAAAAGACGCAGGCTTGCTGAATGGATACAAAACCATGATCCATATATATGCTGTCTACAAGAGACCCACTTCAGACCTAGGGACACATACAGACTGAAAGTGAGGGGATGGAAAAAGATAATCCATGCAAATGGCAATCAAAAGAAAGCTGAAGTAGCAATACTCATATCAGATAAAATAGACTTTAAAGAATGTTACAAGAGACAAGAAAGGACACTACATAATGATCAAGGGATCAATCCAAGAAGAAGATATAACAATTAATAATAAATATATATGCACCCAACATAGGAGCACCTCAACATACAAGGCAACTGCTAACAGCTATAAAAGAGGAAATTGACAGTAACACAGTAATAGTGGGGGATATTAACACCTCACTTACACCAATGGACTGATCATCCAAACAGAAAATTAATAAGGAAACACAAGCTTTAGATGACACAATAGACCAGATAGATTTAATTGATATTTATAGGACATTCCATCCAGAAACAGCAGATTACACTTTTTTCTCAAGTGCGCACAGAACATTCTCCAGGACAGATCACATCTTAAGTCACAAATCAAGCCTCAGTAAATTTAAGAAAATTGAAGTCATATCAAGTATCTTTTCTGACCACAACACTATGAGATTAGAAATCAATTACTGGGGAAAAAAATGTGAAAAACACAAACACACAGAGGCTAAACAATACGTTACTAAATAACCAAGAGATCACTGAAGAAATCAAAGAGAAAATCAAAAAATACCTAGAGACAAATGACAGTGAAAACACGACAATCCAAAACCTATGGGATGCAGCAAAAGCAGTTCTAAGAGGGAAGTTTATAGCTATACAGTCCTACTTCAAGAAACAACAAACAGGGCTTCCCTGGTGGCGCAGTGTTTGAGAGTCCGCCTGCCGACGCAGGGGACATGGGTTCGTGCCCAGGTCCGGGAAGATCCCACATACTGCGGAGCAGCTGGGCCCCGTGAGCCATGGCCGCTGATCCTGCACGTCCAGAGCCTGTGCTCCGCAACAGGAGAGGCCACAAGAGTGACAGGCCCGCGTACCACAAAAAAAAAAAAAAAGAAGAAGAAACATCTCAAACAATCTAACCTTACACCTAAGAGAACTAGAGAAAAAAGAACAAACAAAACCCAAAGTTACTAGAAGGAAAGAAATCATAAAGATCAGAGCAGAAATAAATGAAATAGAAACAAGACAATAGCAAAGATCAATAAAACTAAAGGCTGGTTCTTTGAGAAGATAAACAAAATTGATAAACCATAGCCAGACTCATCAAGAAAAAGAGGGAGAGGACTCAAATCATTAAAATTAGAAATGAAAAAGGAGAAGTTACAACAGACACTGCAGAAATACAAAGAATCCTAAGAGACTACTGCAAGCAACTCTAGGCCAATAAAATGGACAACCTGGAAGAAATAGACAAATTCTTAGAAAGGTATAAACTTCCAAGACTGAACCAGGAAGAAACAGAAAATATGAACAGACCAATCACAAGTAATGAAATTGTAACTGTGATTAAAAATCTTCCAACAAACAAAAGTCCAGGACCAGATGTGTTCACAGGTGAATTCTATCAAACATTTAGAGACGAGCTAACACCCATCCTTCTCAAACTCTTCCAAAAAATTGCAGAGGAAGGAACACTCCCAAACTCATTCTATGAGGCCACCATCACCCTGATACCAAAACCAGACAAAGATACTACAAAAATAGAAAATTACAGACCAATATCACTGATGAATATAGATGCAAAAATCCTCAACAAAATACTAGCAAACAGAATCCAACAACACATTAAAAGGATCATACACCATGATCAAGTGGGATTTATCCCAGGGATGCAAGGATTCTTCAATATACGTAAATCAATCAATGTGATAAACCATATTAACAAATTGAGGAATAAAACCCATATGATCATCTCAATAGATGCAGAAAAAGCTTTTGACAAAATTCAACACCCATTTATGATAAAAACTCTCCAGAAAGTGGGCAGAAGGAACCTACCTCGACATAATAAAGGCCATATACGACAGACCCACAGCAAACATCATTCTCAATGGTGAAAACTGAAAGCATTTCCTCTAAGACCAGGAACAAGACAAGGATGTCCACTCTCGCCACTATTATTCAACATAGTTTTGGAAGTCCTATCCACGGCAATCAGAGAAGAAAAAGAAATAAAAGCAATACAAATTGGAAAAGAAGAAGTAAAACTGTCACTGTTTGCAGATGACATGATATTATACATAGAGAATCCTAAAGATGTAACCAGAAAACTACTAGAGCTAATCAATGAATTTGGTAAATTTGCGGGATACAAAATTAATGCATTCCTATAGACTAATGATGAAATCTTTTGCATTCCTATAGACTAATGATGAAAAATCTGAAAGAGAAATGAAGGAAACACTCCCATTAACCACTGCAACAAAAAAGAATAAAACACCTAGGAATAAACCTACCTAGGGAGACAAAAGGCCTGTATGCAGAAAACTTAAGACACTGATGAAAGAAATTAAAGATGAAACAAACAGATGTAGAGATATAGAGTGTTCTTGGATTGGATGAATCAATATTGTGAAAATGACTATACTACCCAAAGCAATCTACAGATTCAATGCAATCCCTATCAAATTACAAATGGCATGTTTTACAGAACTAGAACAAAAAAATCTTAAAATTTCTATGGAGACACAAAAGACCCCGAACAGCCAAAGTGGTCTTGAGGGAAAAATACGGAGCTGAAGGAATCAGGCTCCCAGTCTTCAGACTATACTATGAAGCTACAGTAATCAAGACCGTATGGTACTGGCCCAAAAACAGAAATATAGATCAATGTAACAAGATAGAAAGCCCAGAGATAAACCCACGCACCTATGGTCAACTAATCTATGACAAAGGAGGCAAGGATATACAACGGAGAAAAGACAGTCTCTTCAGTAAGTGGTGCTAGGAGAACTGGACAGCTACATGTAAAAGGATGAAATTAGAACACTCCCTCAACACCATACACAAAAATAAACTCAAAATGGATTAGAGAACTAAATGTAAGACTGGACACTATAAAACTACTAGAGGAAAACATAGGAAGAACACTCTGACATAAATCAGAGCAAGATCTTTTTTGATCCACCTCCTACAGTAATGGAAATAAAAACAAAAATAAACAAATGGGACCTAATGAAACTTAAAAGCTTTTGTGCAGCAAAGGAAACCATAAACAAGACAAAAAGACAACCCTCAGAATGGGAGAAAATATTTGCAAATGAATCAACGGAAGAAGGGTTAATCTCCAAAATATATAAACAGCTCATGCAGCTCAATATTAAAAAAACAAACAACCCAATCCAAAAATGGGCAGAAGACCTAAATAGACATTTCTCCAAAAAAGACATACAGATGGCCAAGAAGCACATGAAAAGCTGCTCGACATCACTAATTATTAGAGAAATGCAAATCAAAAAACTACAATGAGGTATCGCCTCACACCAGTTAGAATGGGCATCATCAGGAAATCTACAAACAACAGTGCTGGAGAGGGTGTGGAGAAAAGGGAAACCTGTTGCACTGCTGGTGGGAATGTAAATTGATACAGCTACTATGGAGAACAGTATGGAGGTTCCTTAAAAAACTAAAAATAGAATTACCATATGACCCAGCAATCCCACTACTGGGCATATACCCTGAGAAAACCATAATTCAAAAAGACACATGCACCCCAATGTTCACTGCAGCACTATTTACAATAGCCAGGACATGGAAGCAACCTAAATGCCCATGGATAGACGAATGGATAAAGAAGATGTGGTACATATATACAATGGAATATTAGCCATAAAGAAACGAAATTGGGTCATTTGTAGAGACGTGGATGGATCTAGAGACTGTCATACAGAGTGAAGTAAGTCAGAAAGAGAAAAACAAATATCGTATATTAACGCATATATGTGGAACCTAGAAAGATGATACAGATGAACTGGTTTGCAGGGCAGAAGCTGAGACACAGATGCAGAGAACAAATGTATGGACACCAAGGTGGAAAGTGGCAGGGGGGGTGGTAGGGTGGTGTGCTGAATTGGGAGATTGGGATTGACATGTATACACTGATGTGTATAAAATTGATGACTAAGAAGAACCTGCAGTGTAAAAAAATAAAATTAAAAAAAAAAAGTTAACATGTACTTCCAATTCTTCCTAATAAAATTTACTCCAAATTAATAGCAGATTTAAAACTCCATAATTAATTTAGCACAATTTTGTCCCTTTTTTCCATCTAAATGAGGTACTTTATTTCCTGGAAAATATCAGTAGAATATTACCGCTACTCTGCGACATCAGAATTACTGCACATCAGTAATTCATTTTCCCCCCAATGATTTTCTCTATTGATTTTTTTTCATCATCTGTTTTATTCAATAAAATATGTTTTTCATATGAAAATAGATGTTTAAGGAAGAAAACAAAAATGCTTGCAAACAAATAAAAGATTACTCATCTCTTCCTGCCCTTCAAACATTCAGCTTATGGCCCAGTAGCTGAACTAGCCCAAACTCCCATGGTCCAGGCTGAAAAGTTTCTCTGACCCTGGGATTCTAGGATTATCCTGAGTTCCTAGGCTGGCAAGGGGCTAGTTTGTAATTTGGTACAATTTAAAAAAAGCAAAAAAACAAAAAACTGTCATGCAGCCATGTCAAACTATCTCTTCTTGTGGAAAATGCTGAGAAAAACGGAGGTGTCACTGAAGTATCTCTGAAAGACACTAAAATCTGGGCATCAAAGCTAACATGGTATGGTTTAGAGAAGAACAGGATGCCCTCTTACTTGATTTTCTAAGACCCAAACTATGCCATTTTTCTGGACTCAAGTCAACCAGGTCTCTTATGGTCTTCAATGAACTTCTAGGCATATTTTCTTACACTTTCTCATTTGTACTGTTTTTGAAAACTGTGGTTTCAAAATTGAACCTAAAGCAAACTCAAAGTGTTTCTAACTGGCTGCAAAACCCATAGGAATTGTGCCAGGAGGCCTAGTTTCCTGACTATCCTGCCAGTTTCCTGAGCGCAGACACTAGAAATCCTTCTAGGTAAATATATTATTCACTTTTAAGTCTCCAGAGCTGTTATGTCACCACCCTGCCTGCTACAAATGAAAATGAACTGGACTGCATCAACCACATGGTCTGAAATCATCAGGGCTCAAATTTCCCCAATAGAGAACAATAAGTGCTATTATAAATAGTCCTCTGCCCCTGAGTAAGTGGCACTTGTGATCACAAATCGGGGGCTCCCCCAGCAGCTGGTCAGCAGCCTGCCCAGCTATACACACTCACAAAGGCAGAAAGATCCTGACTGCAGTGTGCCCCACTGGTGCTTAATATGCCCTTTGGTACGTGCCACAGAAATTGCGAGAGAGAGCCAGAAGTTAGGAAGCCAATAAGAAAGAAAAATAGGTGAGCTAAGAGTGTTTAGTGAACTTTTCACATTTGCATTTTTTTCCTAGGAGAACAGTAAGGCATTAAAAATACAGCTCCTGAGCTATTGCACATCAGAGAGGCAAGACAAAAGTTATGAAAACCGAACCCCTAAAATCCCAAATATCACTTTGATGATTGTGGTCACTTGATTGGGAATAACCTGGAAGGGTTGGTCAAAACAACAAAAGCAGCCTCAGCCTTATAAAGCATGATTTACAAAACAAAGGCTAGAGCAGACAAGAGATGGAGATTATAAGGAATGTTCCCTTTGATCCTTTTTATCACTGAAAGGTGTATTCCTATAACCAACTTTCCAGGCACCTAAGTATAGCCTGAGTAAAATTTCCTGCTTTTAAATGAACTGAGTTGACCATAAAGCACTTACTAAGGTAAGGCACAGATCAAAGGTGGTGTTGAGGGGGGAGGGGGGAGAGATCTAGTAAGACCCAACTCTGCCACAAATCGCAAAGAGGGAAAGCAAGGAATTGTGCCTTGTATTTTAATTCAGTTTTATTTATTTCAAGATAAATATTGATATATTATACAAATGGATATAAAATTATTTCAGAAAATCTTGAATTTAGGGACAGGTTATTATCTATCTCTCTAATTTCAGGCCAGCATAATTCCAGGCATTTCGTACATTCTAATAAGTGGCTACTGGATCATTATATTTGTTTTAAAATATGAAAATGTATACTGTTTATTTTTAATTAAATTAATGTTAAAAACTTCAATTATGTGAAACAAAGTAAAATAATAAAGGAAAATGATGATGCTTGCCCAGTTATAAAATAACTCTTAAATGAACAAAATGTAAATTGTAAGAAATGGCTAAATTTTAAAGACAAATATATTGAGTAATATAAAACACTTTTGAAAGCATATATATATATATGCAGTCAGTAATGTACTCTTTTTCTGGAAAGACTTCTAGCTTCTGCTCTAAGCCTAGAATTTTTCAATTAGAATCTCAGGAAAACAGCTTCCAGAACAATTTCTATGATTTTAACAACCAGATTAGAAACACTTTCAGATTGCTTTAGATTCAAGAAACCACAGGCTTCAAATACTGTTCGAATGAGAAAGTATAAGAAAATATAACTGCATGTCTATTTTAGAAATTAAAGCCACAAATGTCATTGAAGACCAGTTGGTTTGGTTCCAGCAAATGGCATACATACTGGGGGGAGGGGCAGGGGGGACAATAAATAGAAGACAGAAGCCCAAAGACCAGCGGGCCCCTAAGGCAGCTGAAATAGCTCACTCCCTTTTTCTTGACAGAGTGTCAGATTAGCCCATAAGAGCATGAGGAGAAGAGCACACACATGTGGATTTGCACTTCATTCTTCCCCATTCCGACCTGCTCAGGAGAATGACTGCAAGAGGCCGAGCAGCATGGCCAGCCATGGAATAAAACTGTGGGAAGACTTCTGAGGAAGACAGCAAATTAACTTTGGTAACCTTTGTTGGTCTATTAAAATTTGTCATTTATCTTTCTTAATAGCTTGGGCAATAACGCAGCAATGAGTCCTCTCTTAATTCCATCAAGTGTCAAAACGAAGATAAAGGCCATTAAGTATTTTTTCTTAAGTATAACCAGGGAAACTGATAAAGAATGAGCTGTTTCACATATAATTGACTTGGTTTCAAAATTGTTTTGTGTTCCTCAGTAAATCCTACTTTAAAATTTAGCCATTTCTTAAAATTTACATTTAGTTCATTTAAAAGAAGTATTTTATAACTGGGCAAGCTTCATCTAGTTCCTTCATTATTAAACTTTATTTCACATAATTGAGATTTTCTAACTTTAATTAAAAAATAAAAAAAGCAGTCTAACTGTGTAAGTATAGTTTCCTTCTCCCTCCCTGGCCCTTTCTTTGGATTCTAAACTGATTTTCTCTTGAAGAGCAACGAAAGGCTCAGCTGAAAAAATGCAAGCATTGGTGATCTCTTCTATGCTTTTTCCCCCCTTCTCTCTACTTGGGTCATAAAGTAGCTTCCTATACGTTGTCCTGTAGACAAGCTACCTAGAGACGCCTTTTGAATATGGTCTAGCTCAGACCACATTAAGATTTGTAGATAGAGCCCTGAGTATTCTAGGCATCTAATCCTTCATTCACTCAATCAATCAGTTGTTTTCTCAAGCAAACAGTTTCCAAGCAGGCCTTCAGAAAAACTAAAGGAATTTGAAGTGCCACAAGTGGGCCAGGGAGCGTGATCTAAAGAGGGTCTTTGGGGACTTCCCTGATGGCTCAGTGGTTAACAATCCACCTGCCAATGCAGGGGACACGGGTACAAGCCCTGGTCTGGGAAGATCCCACATGCCGCAGAGCAACTAAGCCCGTGCGCCACAACTACTGAGCCTGTGCTCTAGAGCCCATGAGCCACAACTACTGAGCCCACGAGCCACAACTACTGAGCCTGTGTGACACAACTACTGAAGCCCACACGCCTAGAGCCCATGCTCCGCAACAAAGAGTAGCCCCTGCTCGCTGCAACTAGAGAAAGCCCACATTCAGCAACGAAGACCCAATGCAGCCTAAATAAATAAATTTATAAAAAAATGAAGAGCGTCTTTGGTGGTGCTCCTCCTTGAAGCCTCTTCAGCTTCCCTCCTCCCTCCTCTGGTCTACCCAAGGCAACCAAACTTCTCAGGCTGCCCAGTCTTAGTCACAACTTGCCCACTGGTGTTAACTTTTCTTTAAGGGGACAGGGAAGTGTGGACCTGGTGGTGATTCTTATGCAAAACAACACTCTACCAGAGGTTGAGTTTATGGCACAGTGGCCCACACCAGGCCTTGCCAGCATCCTTCCCCTCCACCACGTGCCTGGCCCACTGAGATAGTCATAAAGCTTCAGAAGGAACTAGGGCTTAAAAGTGTTGCCATTTTTCATTTAAACCTCTCCCCGCATTTACCATTTACTACTCTCCTACTGTCTTTCTCTCCCCAGTTTTTAACCATTCTGTTTTACCACTATCTTGCATTCTTCTGCATTCCTCCTTTTTTTCCCCATACATCCACACAAAAGAAAGTGCCAGACCTTTTGAAAATGGAGTTTAGACTCCAATTTCCCATGGGACACAAATAGCCTACTGAAAAGTATTTGCTGACTGAGGAAGGAATGGCATCAATGACTATATCTACTTAATTCTCCTGGGCTGTCCTCCTCTGAGGTTGCTCTACCACTCAGGACCTTTTAGTAACTGGCAACCAACTGGAGTATTTGGAGAATATTACCTACTGGTCACAGTGACAGCAAAGAAAGAATTATATAAAGAAACTTAAGGACCAGACAACTATTCTGGCTAATATTTCCAACATGCCAAAAGATAATCTTTCAACATGGGAAACTTGTTCCTTATATGGTTATGGAATAAGTAGAAATTAATTTTGATACTTAGCAATTCCAGACAAAAAAAACATAAAAAAGGGAATGAGCTCCTTATGCTAGACACAACTGAATTTTCCTCAGAAAAGCAATACAGCAAATGAAAATGGGCTAAACAGAGACACTTTAGCTTCCATTAAGAAAAGGCAAATAAACAAATAAATGAAAAAAAACAAAAGGTGTGTTCTTCCAAACCCTTTTAAGACACAGCCACTAAATCTTTCACTAGAACCACATTTAAAAAAAATATATAGACCTATAGACTGCTAGAACAGAAAAACACACTGGAGATAACAAAGCAAGGCAACAGTCCAAAGTCACAGAGCTCAGAATGAAAAGAGGCAGAGCTAGAACTCAACCTTCCTAACTTCCAGCCCAGTTTTCATCCTTCTCCACACACCACCTTCCCTGCTCAATGTGGCTTTGCTCCATGTTCAAATATTACACCCTGTGACAACCAAAGTCTCCAGCATTAAAGCTTTAAAGCTGGAAAAGGAAAATAGGTAAAAAATGACCCACATTAAAATACAATCACATCTCAGTATGACCCAAGGAGAGAGAAACAGGTGAGGCAAAAAACACTGGATCGGGAGCTAGGCTTTCCCACTGACGCATTAGGTTACCTTGTTCAAATCTCTTAACCTCTTAGTGGTCTCTTGATCTCTAAGGCCTCTTCCTGCTTTCATATCTTATGGTACTAGAAGATAATTCTGACCCAGAAATGTGAAGCCCGGCCTTCGGAAACAAGGAAATTTTCTCAGGCCAAAAACCCGGGAGTCATCTTGGTTCCTCCCTTTCACCCATACAGAGTGAATTGTCTTTACTCTTCCTTCAAGGCATATCTGACCTAGAATCATTTCACACTTCCACTGCCATCTTCTACTCAAAGTCAGAGTGCTTCCAATGGCTGACAAGGCCCAGGGGTATGACTCCCCACTACCTCTCTTACTTCATCAACTACTACTCTCTCCTTCCTGAACTGCCCTCCAAGCACACTGGTCCTCCTGCTGTTCCTCACATGTGACAGCCATGTACCTACGTCAAGACCTCTCTACTTGCTGTTCTCGTTACTTCACTTCCTTCAGGTCTTTGCTCAAATATCCTCTCCTCAGAGAGGCCTTCTTCAGCCACTCGATATCATCAGCCACTCAATATAAAGTACTAGTGCACACCCCTAGTGCTCTCCATCCCTTCCATTTTCTTTCCATAACACTTATCACTACCACTCACTTTATTTTTGTCATTTCCCTCTTTACCCATGAGAATGTAAGCTTCAGAAAGACAAGAGCTGGTTGACCATCCCAGAACAAGCAAGTTCATTCGAGAATTCCAGGAGGCTGGCAAATGCCCCTCCGCTGCTTTTCAGGTGGGATTCAAACTACCCCACTATCTTCTTAGCAACGATGCTTCTTCCTAGTTTCTGCACAAATCATTCCACTTCCTCTTATTTCTAGAACTGAACAATATCTGTCCCTTCCATTCACTGGGCCCTTGCTATTTTCAGAAAACAGCACTTAAAATGAAACAAGCTCTGGAAGGCTTTTTGGCAATTAGTGAGCAAACACTGACGTCAGCAGAGTGATTCTCATCAATGCTATGTTCAAGTCTCTCCACAAGCTGGTTTACATATGCCATTTGTGATCACTGGAGCTACTTGGTTTAAACTTTTCGGGCCGGGAATGTGGCAATGAGTGAGGCAAGCCACAGGTGCCAAGTGGTTAATTATATTTTCATTGCTAATTGCAGGCAGTTTTGTATGATTTTCTCACAGTGGAAATAACATCTAACCATTTGAGAGTTCTCCCAATTTCCCTTTCTGTTCTCCAAGGTCAGTGAGCGCCTTCTGGGTAAAGGAACCATTTTACTCTTTTATCCATTCTCTAGCAATTATAAGGAAGTTGTTCTCAGGCTTTGTGAAAGAGTTTCCCTCTTTACATTTCTGTCTCAACCGACCATTCATAAACTGGACTTTCTTCAGTCCTTTTCCCAAATTGCCTAACCTAAACCTGGAAGACAGGAAATGCTGACTCTCTGAGCAATTCCTTCGGCAACCTCTCCCCTGAAAATACATTTCTATCAGGCTTGAGGTCCTCTTTCCTTTTTCTCCCCTCTTTTGAATAAAAGTATTAAACTTAGGACACCAAACAGGAGATGCTGGTAGAGCTGCAGTGTAGTGGGAAACACTGCTTAAAATATCATGAGAAGAAAGTAACGACAGGGTCTGTGTCTGAGCAAATCTCCCTGAAACACTTAATCATCCAAAGACAGAAAAGTCTTTTTTATGATGTTGTGAAGAACTGACTCCAAACCTGGAGCTTCGTAAAGCCATGGAGTCAAGTCTCCAATCTTTCATCCTACAGATTTTTAGGAGGGAACAAGTCTAGCTCTATGTCACAGACCACCCCTCTTATAGGAAGTGGGAAGGGATCTTCCTTCACTTAGAAGATTACAAAAATGCTGCTTTTTTCCCATTAATTTAAACAATTTCCTTGGGCAGCATCCTGCAGCCCCTGCCACACTGCTCTTTCAGCCTCACCGACAGATGTCCACCAGCTGGTCCAGCTCAGGGCAGCTACACTCGTACATGTCCCGGCAGCTCACGTGACTCTGGTTCATTAACTCCCCCAGCAGCTGGACCGTGTTGTCAGGTGCTTCTTCACATATCTTCTTAAACTGGAGCACTCTTGCAGCCTCGCTATACACGTGCTTTGCCCGCTGGTAGAGTTTGAAGGTGAGCACTTAGGAAGGAAGGGGATGGTGAACAAGGTTAGCGATAGTTACTGGCCAAAAAGAAAGAACGAAAGTAAGGGAGGGAGGGAGGGAGGGAGGGAGGAAGGAAGGAAGGAAAATTTTTTAAAAAAGAAATAGTTACTGAACAATTCAGTGAAAAGAAAAATACAGTTATTGAGAACGTCCATTTCTGTCTTTATTATCAGTACCTTAGACTTTAAATAGGTCTTTCTTTCACTGAAAGAATTCTTTATAGTCTAAACTGGTCTCTTTTCAAGTCCATTTTACTTTAAGTTCACATATCTGAAAGTGGCAGAAGCAGAACACGTCAGGACGTCTGACCCCAGAGCCATGTTCTTTCCACTGTGATCCACCAGAAAGAACCACTAAAAATGCTTATGCTAGCAATTTTATTTATTAAAATGTTCCCTATAGCTAAGCACAGTTACTTATATATGTGTGTGTGTAAAAAAGCACAATTATTTATATATGTGTATATAGCGTAGCATTATCATAGCAGAAAATAATCAATTCAAATGTCTAATAACAGAAAATATTTTTAAAATTATGCTACCTCTATTACAAATATTGCTACTAAAACACAGATCCTAAGATAATTTAACACATGGAAAATTGTTCATTATTAAGTGAAAAAGCAAGATATAAAACTATGTGTATGTGTATACATTTTAATTTTTAAAAATTATAAGAAGGCACCAAAATGTTAACAGTCATCATCTCTCTGTGGTACATTGTGGATGATTTTATTTTCTCCTTGACATATTTCTGTACTTTACAGATTATCTACAATGACTCTAACTTCAGTTACAGAAACATGTCCTACTGCAACGGCTGTGTCTATAGTGCTTATGTATTCCCTTGAATAACAACTGAGACCTCCTTACCATTCATTTTCAACTGTGCTGAACAGTGGCTGAGCTGGTGCAGTGGGTCTGGGAAAAATTTGGAAAATAAATGGAAGCTAAGCAACCTGGCTTGCTGGAAAGAGCCTGGGCTGAGAATCTAAAGGTCTGTCATTTGTTCTCATCTGTGTGACAACTCGCTGTACCCAAGTTGCTACTTCTATAGAGCTCCAAAATGAGGCTGAAAATTATTTCTCAGGATCCTTCCTGCGCTAACATTTTATGATTCTATGAAGAACTTCCTCCAAGAATTCCCCTCATATTGCTGTATTTTGGAAAAAGGATAACTGTGACCATTGCCTTCTGTTTGCATCCCCAGTTGTACTCTCTGCTCTCCTCTACCCGCTGCCTGCCCCAGAAGGCTGACCTGGATGGATTACACCAGTGGGTTCCCTTGCCTCTAGATTGGGGAAAGGGAGAAGATCAGCAAGAGATGGGAGGGAATTATGTCCTTCCTGCTCACTGGGTGGTGATATGCGCGAGCAGGCGCAAACACAGTTCATTATATCAATAGCATGATTCCTGTTTAACTCAAACACATGAGACCTGCAACAGATTTTTATACTTGACTTAAATCCCTCAAACCTCCCCCTTATAGGACTCGTACTAGCCACAGCCAGAAAATCAGCCTAATTTGGACTTCACCCCTGACTCCCCTCAGCAATAGAGGGCCCCACCCCCATATCAGCCTTACTCCACTCAGGCACAATAGTTGTGCAGGAGTCTTCCTACTTATTCAATTTTACCCTTTAACAGAAAACAACAAACATATTCAAGCAATAGCGCTATGATTAGGAGCCCTTGCCACCCTATTCACAGCAATATGCGCTGTCACCCAAAACGACATTAAAAAAATTGTCGCTTTCTCCACTTCAAGCCAATCGCATCAACCAACCCTGTCTAGCATTCTTACACGTATCTGCACACATGCTTTTTTTAAGGCCATACTATTCACATGCTCTGGGTCCATTAGTCACAGCCTGAATGACGAACAAGATAATTCGAAAAATAGGGGGCCTATTCAAGCCCTTACCCTTCACCACAACAGCCCTTATTATCGGATGTCTGGCACTGACAGGAATGCCTTTCCTCACCGGCTTCTATTGTAAAGACCTGATCATTGAAGCCACTAACACATCTTATACCAATGCCTGAGCCCTATTAATAACTCTAATTGCCACCTCCCTCCCTGTCTATAGTACCCACATTATCTTCTTCGCACTACTAGGACAACCTCGCTTCTCTCCCTTAACCTCCATCAGTGAAAACAACCCCTTCCTAATTAACTCCATCAAACACCTGTTAATTGGAAGTGTCTTTGCCAGATTCATTATCTCCAACAACATCCCCCCAACAACAGTTCCCCCAATAACTGTACCCCTACACCTAAAACTAACTGCCCTTGCAGTAACCATCCTGGGCTTTGTATTGGCACTTGAAATTAACCTTAACACACAAAACTTAAAATTTATTTACCCCTCAAATACCCTTAAATTCTCTAGTCTCTTAGGATATTTCCCCACCATCATGCATCGTCTGCCTCCTTATCTAAACCTATCAATAGCCAAAAATCAGCATCCTCCTTCTTGGACTTAATCTGACTAGAAAACATTTTACCAAAAACCACACCCCTCATTCAACTAAAGTTCTCCACGCTAATCTCAAGCCAAAAAGGCCTTATCAAACTATACTTCCTATCATTCCTTATTACTCTCACCCTTAGCACGCTTTTATTTAATTACCACGAGTGATCTTCATAATAACCACAACACCAATAAACAGCGACCAGCCAGTAACAATCACCAACCAGGTACCATAGCTACATAACCCCGTAATCCCCATAGCCTCCTCACTAAAAAAGCCAGAGTCACCAGAGTCACTCGGTCTCCCAACCCAATGAACAACTTCCACCTCCTCATCCTTTAAAATATATAATACCATCAAAAACTCTATTATCAACCCTGAAAGAAATGCCCCCAAAACAATCTGATTAGAAACCCAAACCTCAGGATACTGCTCAGTGGCCATAGCCGTTGTATAGCCAAACACAACTAATATCCCCCCTAAATAAATCAAAGACACTATCAAACCTAAAAATGAACCAGCAAAATTCAACACAATCCTACACCCAACACCACCACTCACAATCAACCCAAAACCCCATAAATAGGTGAAGGTTTTGAAGAAATCCCCACAAAACTGATCACAAGAATAACACTTAAATACAATGTGTCATCATCATTCACACATGGACTCTAAGCATGACTAATGACATGAACAATCATCGTTGTCATTCAACTATAAGAACACCAATGACCAACATCAAAAAAACACACCCGCTAATGGAAATCATCAGCAATGCATTTATTAACCTCTCAACCCCGTCAAACATTTCATCATGATGAAATTTTGGCTCTCTACCAGGCATTTGCTTGATCCTACAAATCCTAACAGGCTTATTCCTAGCAATACACTACACACCAGACACAGCAACTGCTTTCTCATGGCAGCACACATCTGTCGAGACGTTAATTATGGATGAATCACTCAATGTATACATGCAAACAGAGCTTCCATATTCTTTATCTGCCTTTACATTCACATAGGGTGTGGCCTATATTATGGATCCTGTGCCTTTCTAGAAACATGAAACATCGGGATTATTTTGCTACTTACAGTTATAGCCACTGCATTTATAGGCTACGTGCTACCTTGAGGACAAATGTCATTCCGAGGGGCGACAGTCATTACAAACCTGCTCTCAGCAATCCCATATATTGGCACCACTCTTGTCGAATGAACCAGAAGGATTTTTTCCGATCCATTCGACAAGGGTGGTCATAGGACCACTCTTAAGGTGGTACTAGGATTTTTTCCCCAGCTTCCTCCTTGCAGAGCTGCCTGGAGCTGGCTCTCTTCCCCCACCGAAGGACACTAAAACTTTCAAGGTAGACTTTTCTACATGACTCTCTCCTCCAGGGTCTGCCTACAGGTTCCTCTCCCCTAGACTATTACTACTTTTTCAGAAGTGCTTTTACTTTCCACTTATGAACCAATAAATTATATTAAAGTTTCAGGTTACATTTTTTTCCCCTCCACAGCACCACCCTCCTAACTCTTGGAGATGGATAAAAAGGCAGCCAAGGTTAGAGGAGGGGAATAGACATTCTTAGCATTTGTGTAAAAGTTTAGTAATTATAAGGGTGGGGCTAACTTTCCTACAAGTTAATAAAGAATTAAATTTTTCTTTCAAGGTTTCTCAACTGAGTCATATAAGATATATTAAACTCACGGTTAACAACTTGCATCAATGAAATGATACAAGTTCATGTGAATCATCCTATTCTAGTTCAAACAGGACTTAAATTTAGTCATCAATTCTAATCGTTTCTTCTTTCACAATGTGTCTTGTAATCATCCCTCCCTTCTAGTCCCACTGTCATTACCCAAATTTACACTATTATTCCCTTTCCTACTTGAACTATCCTGCAGTGATCTCCAAACTTATATTCCTGTCTTAATCTCTCATTCCTGCAACCTACCTTGAGGTTGGTGCCATCGGATTGAGCTCCTAACACAACAGCTTGACTCATGTTACTACCCAGAACATTTCCTGCTTCCCCAGTGTTTACTACAATCCAAATTCCTGCACGCAACAAGCTCGGTCCCAATAGGATCTCTTCCCTTCAGCCAAAATGGCCTATGTGTAGTTACCCAAACACTCCCTGCTCCTGGGTGTACTCATTAATCCATACAGAAATAGTTTCTTGCCCTTTCTCTCCCTGTCAAAATTTTACCTCTTTCTGAAGGTTCCATTTAAACTTTATGCTCTGTGAAACCATGAGACAGTGCCAATAATTTTATAATTTTATACATGTTAATATAATCCAGGTTATAGAATACACATTTTGAAAGGAAGTAAAATGACTTTGGTAACTGTAGTTTAAAATTGTTCTTTCTAAAAATTGAGGTTGAAACAAAATGTTTAAAATTCTAGCTTTAGGATTCCATATGTTTCAGTTTTACTTTTGAACTACGTCACCTCCCCTAATCATGGGCCAAGTTACAAAATCAGAGCATGGGGGCGGGGTGGGGGGGTATAAAAAGAGAGTATTGGTTCATTTCTACTGTAATGTCCCATTTATGAAAAAATCATCTAGTTTCCAGGTCCACTGATATTTATGGCTGCAGCACAAAAGGGCACGATAAAGTGACATCCACTAAGATCACAAAATAGTGCTATTTAGCTGACAAACCACTGTGCTATGTCCCAGTTTGCAAAGACTTTTTTTAAACTTTGAATTATAAAATTTCTCAAATATACAGGACAGTAGAGAAGGTACAATAGCAAATTCCACAAGCCCATCACCTAGACTGAACAGTTAATCACTTTTTGCCATATTTGCTTCAATTGATATTTTGCTGGTGTTTTAAAATAAATTATAGATGTGACATTTGCTCCCTACATATTTCAGTGTGCAACTCTATAAAATAAGGATATTTTCTTACATAACCTCCATATCATTATCACATCTAACAAAATTACCAATGATTCCTTAATATAGTCTCATATTCAGTCCATATTTAAATTTTCCCAGTTTAAATTTCAGTCAATTTACAGCAGAATCCAAGCAAAGTCCACACATTATATTCAGTCTTATGTCTAATAAGTCTCTTTTCATCAAGAATTTACAGTGATTTTTGATACTCTGGATTGTCAATGTCATATATATAAAATACAAGAATATTTTAGGGCCACATCCTGTAATAAAATTCAGTATAGTCCATAAGCAACAGTATGCTTTGGTTTTCCTCAGGATTACATAGTCCTTTAAGATTAAATATTTTCCTTTAGGATTAAATATTCTCAAATAGAAACTGTTCAGAGAGATGTGTTTTTTCATATTAAACCTTAGGACTAGTGTTTTGATTTGTGACAAGAAACATTCAGAACACACTGAGAAGATTACCAGAACCTCACAAACCTGGCACCTCCTGTGGCTACTCTCTGTTGCAGAGTGTTTCACAGCAAGACTTCAGGAGAGAAACGTCTAATGAGGACTCTTCCTGGGCGTTCTGAAGATGTGTGAGAGATTGCCATTGCTCACACCCACTGAACGGTAGTTAACTCAGGCGACAAAGGAAAGGGCAGAAAGGGCATCTGTTTTCAATTGTGATATAAAAATCTTGACAAAGGCTACAACAAATTTGGAGACCACCCTTTAGGAGGGAAACCAGTTCTGTGTTGTCTGGTCATCACAAATGCTCTCTGGATCCAGGGTTCTGGCCTGTTATATGCTGGCAACTCAACAGGTCTCTGTTGTGCAGATACCAAAAAGTCCAAGAAAATCTGAAACTTTGTCTATGGACAAAGCTTTCTTCCCTATCCAGTTAACTTTAAAATGGATGCTCCATCTCTCTATAAACTCTTATAATCCTTGACAGCAATTATTATATTAAAGGATAAAGGAATTGTTTATTAGTGCATGAATGCTCATTGCTGCATGACTACTTCCAAAGCAAATTCAGTTTAAGAATATAACACCAGGACTTCCCTGGTGGCGCAGTGGTTAAGAATGCGCCTGCCAATGCAGGGGACACAGGTTCGAGCCCTGGTACGGGAAGATCCCACATGCCGTGAAGCAACTAAGCCCGTGCGCCACAACTACTGAGCCTGCACTCTAGAGCCCACGAGCCACAACTACTGAACCCATGAGCCACAACTACTAAGTCTGTGTGCCACAACTACTGAAGCACGCACGCCTAGAGTCCATGCTCCACAACAAAGAGAAGCCACTGCAATAAGAAACCTGTTCACCGCAACAAGAGGAAGCCCGAGCACAGCAATGAAAACCCAACGCAACCAAAAATAAATAAATAAATAACACCAGGTGCCATTTTCCTAAAATACTGCTAGTGTCCTATCCCATCCATGGGAAATCTGAGGCTTCAAAGCAGGATATATCACATGGATTTTGAAACAATGACTTTCTCGTCCATGAATCTTAGGTAATCTCTGAATCTAATTGTAAAGTCATGACAGAGATTCTGAGATCTCAATGATCACAGCCATAAACACTTAAACTGCAACAGCTGTA
Source organism: Delphinapterus leucas (assembly GCF_059928025.1). Lineage (NCBI taxonomy): Eukaryota > Metazoa > Chordata > Mammalia > Artiodactyla > Monodontidae > Delphinapterus > Delphinapterus leucas. Next base: position 89,362,982 of record NC_143130.1, read on the forward strand.
CAATAAATTCACTTGAATAATTATTTATTTGCTAGCTCTAAACTTTCCTTTCCCTCTGACTTCCTTGCTGAACCTCCAGTACACCACACAGGCTCCTGCCTGAGGCCCACTGCCACAGCTGTTTTGTTAGCCTGGAATGCTCTCCCCCCCCCCCATCTTGACCTAGATGGCCCCTCCTTGTCATTCAAGTCTCAGCTGTCACAGCTTCAAGAAGACTTGCCCTCAACTCCAGTATAGAGTAACTCCCTCACATACACGTTCTTTCCATCCTGTTTTATTCTCCCAAAACTATTTTATTTATTCTCCCAAACACCATCCAATTTTCTTGTGTGTTCATTTGTTCAATGGTCTGTGGTTATCTCTCACCACTAGAAGTTCAGCTTCAGGAGAGCAAGGGCCTTGTCTAATCTCTTCACTTTTGTATCTTTAGCAGCTAAAATAGGGTCTGGCACCACAGGAGGGTCTCAATAAATGTTTATTGAAAGAATGGTTCAGTTCCTAGTCTTTGTACAAAACTGCACCAAAACACAGAAAAATCAACAATAGGGAATATGAGGAAGACCTACTAATTTGGCAGTTATTGCTTACTAGCACCTTCACCAAAAAGTGGGGGAAATTTCCTAAAAAAAGGTTTGGAGATAACTGGTAAACTCCAGTGTCCAAAGTATACCTAATGCCCAATGTCACAGACGACTGAGAATCGTTTATCCTGTATTTTGTTTCACAGATGTGGGAGAAAAGAGAGTTCTAAAACAACCAAAATGTGTTTCAAATAAAAGGGAAGGAATAGAAAATAGATCATCATAACCAGTTAAAATAGAAGTTTTTTCTTCTTTTAGACAACTGTTGTAGCAAAATTGTGCCTACTTACTTCTACCATAAAAAGATGGCTATGTAGCTTATGATCAGAGGCCATCTCTAATCAAGGAATCTAAACCAGGGCACAAATAATTGGTTATCTTGTTATATCTTTAGTGGGAAAGGATGAGAAAAAGCCTGTGACAGAAGAAACACACTGGGCACCATTTTCCTCATAAAAGCTCTGAGAGCACCAGTTCAGCAGTAGATGGAGGACATGCTCATTCAATCTCTGAAAGAGCCCCACTGATTTAATTTTTTCACTGATTTAATTTTACATTCTGCACTCAAGAGCTGGTAGCCTCCCCTTTATTACCTCATCTTCTACTAAGAGTGATGCCAGAAGCACTGAGTAAGATGACCATCCAACGACAGTCAACCAAATAGCTCTTAGTGAGGCCTGGCCGTGTGCCCCACTCTATGCTCCAAATGACAGGAAAGACCTGTGAAATAGAAGCCCTTGCTATGAGGAACTTACAGCTCAGTTAAACAAATAAGACAGCCTATGAGACCACTGGAGAGTGACCAACCACAGCAGATATCCAGGGGCTGTAAATGCTAGAGGCGCACCAAGAAGACAGGGTTTGGTGAGGGAAGAGCTGTAGTGGGAAGTGTCACAGGAGAAGCGCCTGAGCTACAGAGCTTCCTTGCTGTGAGGACAGGATGGCCAAAGGCCCAAGCAGAGAACAGGCAGAGCCTGTTGATGGGCTGAAGGGGGCAAACTGACCAGAATGGGGGGCAGCCTCTTGAGGAGGCTGTCCTCACATCTGAGGCTTTAACATCCTCTGCTACACATGTCACACAAAGGTTGCAAACTCACAACCCGTGGTCCATACCCAACCACAGTGATGCTTTCTTTTTTTTTTTTTTTTAACATCTTTATTGGAGTATAACTGCTTTACAATGGTGTGTTAGTTTCTGCTTTATAACAAAGTGAATCAGCTATACATATACATATATCCCCATATCTCCTCCCTCTTGTGTCTCCCGCCCACCCTCCCTATGCCACCCCTCTAGGTGGTCACAAAGCACCAAGTTATCTCCCCGTGCTATGCAGCTGCTTCCCACTAGCTATCTATTTTACATTTGGTAGTGTATATTTGTCCATGCCACTCTCTCACTTCGTCCCAGCTTACCCTTCCCCCTCCCCGTGTCCTCAAGTCTATTCTCTGCATCTGCATCTTTATTCCTGTCCTGCCCCTAGGTTCTTCAGAACCATTTTATTTTTTTTTTAGATTCCATATATATGTGTTAGCATACAGTATTTATTTTTCTCTTTCTGACTTACTTCACTCTGTATGACAGACTGTAGGTCCATCCACCTCACTACAAATAACTCAATTTCGTTTCTTTTTATGGCTGAGTAATATTCCATTGTATATATGTGCCACATCTTCTTTATCCATTCATCTGTCAATGGACACTTAGGTTGCTTCCATGTTCTGCCTATTGTAAATAGAGCTGCAATGAACATTGGGGTACATGTGTCTTTTTGAATTATGGTTTTCTCAGGGTATATGCCCAGTAATGGATTACTGGGTCATATGGTAGTTCTATTTTTAGTTTTTTAAGGAACCTCCATACTGTTCTCCATACTGGCTGTATCAATTTACATTCCCACCAACAGTGCAAGAGGGTTCCCTTTTTTCCACACCCTCTCTAGTATTTATTGTTTGTAGATTTTCTGATGATGCCCATTCTAACAGGTGTGAGGTGATACCTCATTGTAGTTTTGATTTGCGTTTCTCTAATAATTAATGATGTTGAGCAGCTTTTCATGTGCTTCTTGGCCATCTGTATGTCTTCTTGGGACAAATATCTATTTAGGTCATCTGCCCATTTTTGGATTGGGCTGTTTGTTCTTTTACTATTGAGCTGCATGAGCTGTTTATATATATTGGAGATTAATCCTTTGTCCATTGATTTGTTTGCAAATATTTTCTCCCATTCTGAGGGCTGTCTTTTCGTCTTGTTTGTAGTTTCCTTTGCTGTGCAAAAGCTTTTAAGTTTCATTAGGTCCTATTTGTTTATTTTTGTTTTTATTTCCATTTATCTAGGAGGTGAGTCAAAAAGGATCTTGCTGTGATTTATGTCATAGAGTATTTTGCCTCTTCAATAAGTGGTGCTGGGAAAACTGGACAGCTACATGTAAAAGAATGAAATTAGAACACTCCCTAACACCATACACAAGAATAAACTCAAAATGGATTAAAGACCTAAATGTAAGCCCAGACACTATAAAACTCTTAGAGGAAAACATAGGCACAGTGATGCTTTCTTGACCCACATACTGTTTTTCTAACTGGGAAATTTTTCATAAGAATCTGGATTTCTGCTTTCCCTTGAAAAGCTGAAAGGCCTGGCAGTACTGAACGTACATTCTTGCACAACAGCTGTTGGCTGGAGCTGAGGAGCAGCTAGCCATTTAGACAGGGCATGCACTTCATTTCCATGCAGTCCCCACCATTCCCAATTATCTGATGGCTAGACTGCCTCATTAGTTTACATGTCTGCCTGGTCCCTCTAGGCATCTGTGTGTGGGACTCTTTTTCCATAAAACTGTCTACTACAGGAATTCTTGGCTAGAGAGAGAAGAGTGGACAAACCAAGTGAGTCATCGTGCCATAATGGGCCACTGTTACTGTTACTAATGAATCTCCCCTCCCTTAGGTGCATTGACAGTTCCATATGGAACAAATGTCCATTTTCTTGTAAATTCTACTCTTTGGACTTAGTTCTGCTCCCCAGACATTTGTAAACACTTGACAGCCCTTGAGAGATCTGAAGAAAGCTCTCATGCCTTATGTTTTTTACACACGGATGAGGATCCACTTCGTGCCGGTTTTAATACTGAGGGAAAAACAACGAACAAGATAAGCTCTTTACTCTCAAGAGCTCTTTACTCTCAAGAAGTAAGTCCAGGGGACTTCCCTGGTGGTCCAGTGGTAAAGAATCCACCTTACAATGCAGGGGGCACAGGTTTGATCCCTGGTCAGGGGACTAAGATCCCGCATGCCGCGGGGCAACTAAGCCCGTGCACCACAACTACTGAGCTCGCGCGCCTCAACTAGAGAGCTAGCGTGCTGCAAACTACAGAGCCCACGTGCTCTGGGACCTGCATGCCACAACTAGAGAGAAGCCCGTGCACATCAACAAAGAGCCCCCACGCTGCAACGAAAGATCCCGCATGCCTCAATGAAGATCCCACGTGCCGCAACTAAAACCTGACAGAGCCAAAAATAAAAATAAAATAAATAATAAAAATAAATCTTAAAAAAAAAAAGAAGCAGGTCTAACAAAAGACAAGTGTTGGTGAGGATGTGGAGAAACTGGTACCCTTGCACGTCGTTGCTGGGAATGCAAATTGGTGCAGCCTCTATGAAAAACAGTACAAAGGTTCCTCAAAAAATTAAAAATAGAACTACCTTATGATCCAGCAATCTCACTTCTGGGTATATCCAAAAGTATTGAAATCGGGATCTCAAAGAGTTATTACCACTTCCATGTTCACTGCAGCTCTATTCACAATAGCTAAGCTGTGGAAGCAAGCTAAATGTCCATCAATGAATGAATGGATTGAAAGAATGATATATAATTATTATTATTATAGAATATTATTAAGCCTTAAACATGAAAGAAATTCTGCAATATGCAACAACACGGATGGACCTCTTGAGGACATTATGCTAAGTGAAATAAGCCAGACACAGGAAAACAACTATTGCATGATCCCATCTATATGAGATAGATAGAATCATCACATTCATAAAATCGAAGGCCAGAATCGTGGTTACCAGAGACTAGGGGAGCAAAAAGTGGAGAGTTATTTATCAACAGACAAAAAGTTTCACCTAAGTAAGATGAATGAGCTCTAGAGACTTACTGTACATTTACCTATAGTTAACAATAATGTATTGTACACTTAAAATTTGTTATGAGGATAGATTTCATATCAAGTGTTCTTACCACAATAAAAAATAAAATAAATTTTTACTAAAAGAGAAGTAATAGGGCTTCCCTGGTGGCGCAGTGGTTGAGAGTCCACCTGCTGAAGCAGGGGACACGGGTTCGTGCCCCGGTCCGGGAAGATCCCACATGCCACAGAGCGGCTGAGCCCGTGAGCCATGGCCACTGAGCCTGTGCGTCCAGAGCCTGTGCTCCGCAACAGGAGAGGCCACAACAGTGAGAGGCCCGCGTACCACAAAAAAAAAAAAGAAGTAATAGTCTACTAGAGAGAAATTGTTAGATATGAACAATAGGGTAACAGGTGGTAAGGCAGCTCCTCACAGCTAAAGTAGAGGCACAAAGTCAAGAGGGTGTCCTGATCTGGAAGCAGAAGTTGAGACAAAAAACTTGGGTGCAGGTAGTAGAAATCCAGGAAGCAGGAGGACAAGAATAAGGCAAGTGAGACAGGAAAGAAGAAAAGCAAATAAAAGGTGCTTAATATGCAGGTCACCACTGAACAACCACGGCCTAATAGCTTGGGGGCCTCTCCAAAGAACAATGTAGTATGTGTCCCAGAATTGGCCCACCTGTGGATGGGAAGGCTGGGGCATTTATCCACGGACACTCCCATGTTGTCCCCAGAGGGGTTAACTTCTCCACAAAGATGTGCCTGGACAGCACGGCTACCTTCAGTGACTTTGGAGAATGCCCAGGACAGCAAAGAGACACTCGTACCAGCTGCTAGCTTGACAGGGGCTGCTGGCAACGCTGAAAGCAGGTGGGCCGAGGGGATGCGGAATAGTGATCATGACCTTCACAGTCCTCCCGCGAAAAGGTGAAACCAGCCAAGTCTAAAAGATGAGTAGGTGTCCAGCAAACCAACTAAAAGCTAGGGTGAGAAACAAAGAAAAAGAATGGGAATTTAAGACAGAAGGAACTTCATGAACAAAGACATGGAGATTAAAAACCATGAAGTGCTTTTAGAGAATCCACAGTACTTGGATCTGATTGGAGCATAGAAAGAGGATGAAGACCAGAAGCAACAAGAAACACAGTGAAAGAGAAAAATGGAAGCAGTAGGCAGAGGTCAGATCACCAAGGGCTTTACATTATGCTAAGTAAGGTGTTTACATTGTATCCTGTACATAAGTGGTTCTTGGCCTTTTCAGGGTTATAGAGCCTTTTGAGAATCAAATAAAAGCTATGGACCTTCTCCCCCATCTGAATGCATAAATATCTGAAATTCTACACATAGTACAACATACAGATTCCATAACACAATCCTTTGATTCAGGTTAAGAATTCCAGCTGGAAACAAGAAAACATTACTGGGTCTTTAGCAACTATATAGTCAGGATTATTGTTTGTAAACAACAGAAACCTACATGAACTAACTTAATCAAAAGGAATTAATTTTAAAGTTATTAGGGAGCTCACAAAATCTATTAAGATTACAGATTCCTAATCTCTATTAGAACTCGAGAACCCAGGTGGGGATGGGTCAGACGCCAGGGGAAACAGGCAGTGGGGACCATTGCCGAAGTCTCTCCGCAAGTCTGGATATGACACTGGACTCTAGATACTTTGTCAATGAACCCTGTGGCTATTAGACTCAAAGCCCGAGACCTAAGCATGTGCCAGGACACAGGATGAACTGAGGACCCTTGCTCACACTCAGGTGACAAGTGACCTGTGAGAGGCAAATCTGACCCCTCAGTTTCCACCACAGGAGGCAAGACCTCTCACCAGTGTGCCTACAGCAGCAGATTTCCCCAGGAAAGGGGCCTGGATGCCAAGTAGTTAAACTATGGCATCTGCCCCAGCAGGAGTGAAATATCACAGCTCTGTTAGCATTTAAGTCTTTTCTCCAGACCAGCCCCCCAGTTTCTCTCACATGATTGGATTTCAACTCTCCTTCACTGATTATTTCTCTGAACACACGTTAGTCTGTGTATGCCCTTCTTAAAAGTGGTTACCCCAGTTGGTCTGAGGAGTGCAAAGTAGAGCTGGACCATCATCTCCCTCATTCTCAATACAGCGAGTTTCTTCATGTAGCCTCGCAGCGCCAAACTGCGTAAAGACTGTGTGGCGATGGAAGAACGCAGAGCACTGGTTTTCGAGCTAAAAAGTGATAAATATTTAGGGAATCAGACTTAACTTGGATAGAGACTTCATCTCAGGATAATTAATCAAAACAAAATACTTTCCCACTGTTTGGGTGGGGGGCTAAAAGCAGTTGTGGTTTTAGCCATCTTTGCACAGTCATGGAGCTGCACGCTACTGGCCAATTTCTCTCCAAACACAAAGCTCCACTGGGCTAAACCAAGAGCTGGTTTCCAAGGACAGCCATCCAGAGGTGGGGGGGTGGGGGGAGACCACTTCAGAATCCACTCCAGAGCCCTCTGTTTTCCTATGCAGCACAGTTGTAAGTCCCAGCTCTGAGGCATAGAATCTTTGGAGTATTTAAGCAGTAGAATGGAAAACCACTATACAATCCTCATGGAAGTTGGACTGTGGTTTCAAATTTATTTTCCTGGTAATAATATTTTTCATAAATGTGAAGTTTCTGAAATGGTCAAACCCACAAAAAATAAACTGCTGTTTTCAGCCACATTAATGTCCCATTCCCATGCTGCAAAGACTAAATTAAATTAGCATTTTACATTTAAGGGGGAAAAAAGCTTTAACTACCTGCTTTTAAAAAGCAAAACCACTGGTGAAAAAAATATATATGCACTTTCAACACAAACCGCATTAATCCACGGAAAACTACATTCCAAGAGGCACTTGTGAATATTTTCAAATCCACAGCATAATGCCATCTTGTCTGTACACAGTAACAGCGCCTGCACGTTTATAGCTTCACTTTCTCAGATTTCCAGGAGCAGCAAGAGCCAGCACTGTCTGTGTCATAATAAATTCTACTCCTCTATCTTGAAACCTTTGCTTCACTCTGCTGTGGTCACCGTCACCTGTATTCTACTCTCTGGCAATATAGTAAGCTCCTGTTAACCCCTGGGCCACTCAAATGACGAGACAGAGTCCATCGCTCCCCTCCTTTTCATTCTATACTCTACCTTCCTAGTTCAGATTCTTATCATCCCAGGTCTGAACAAATACTCTACCTTCTCACGGGTCTCCCTCTCACCTCCTATCAACATGTATACAGCTGCCATAATAAACTTCCCAAATCACCGTTTTGTTGGGGTGTTCCCCAATATTTCATTGCGTCAAATGCTGATTATTTTTTCATTCTCCAATAAATGAGGGCACACACATTCCAATCCAGGACACACCGAGTCTTCTGAATGTGCCCAATCCTTTCCTACCTCTACGGTGTGTTTGTGTCACTTCCTGCTTGCAATACCACACTCCACCACTGCCTGTCCAACAGGGGAGGCTCCGCATTGGTACTGTACCCAGACTAGTTCTGTAATCCCCGAATCTCAATGTCAGCACGAATGCCCCTCCTCCATGAGGCTCTCCCAGAACATTCCAGTAACTGATTACTGTGTGTTCCCTTCTAAGTATAATTAGCACACACTACTTTATGAGGGCAAAGATCATCTTTATAGCCCAACCTAATAGAGTGTCTTGAATAGAGCAGGTTCTCAATAAATGTCACCTCCCATCCCATCAGCAAAGGAAGAACCTGAGGTTGCTTGCTGCATGAGCTGCATTTTTATGTTCCCCTCTCTTTCTTGAGGAAACTATACTTTCCAATTAACTTTCCAGAACTGCCCTAAAACTTTGTTTTTGAAAAACGTGAGAGGAGCAGACAATCTCAGGTCATCTGAAAAGGAGCTCAGGGAGTTGGGAAGGAATCTTGGTCAGAGCTGAATGAAGGGCTATGGAAAACAATGGTCACACTTGCCTAGAGCTGGCCTGTCCTGGTATTTTAACATAAAAGGGAATGAGCTCTTGTCTTTGTTTTCTCCTATGAACTGAATTACAGGGGGGAAAATGTAAGAGACGAAAAAGATGAAGAAGCAGCAAAGGAGAAATCAGTGTTTATCTGAGAAATAAGTAGTATATTTCCATCAGAACACTTTAATGATAACTTTATTGTTGTCTTCCCACAAAATGATAAATAAATGAGAGCAAGGACTATCTGCCCTTACTGATTGCTAATGCATCGTCTGTAGCACGGTGCTTGAATAGTTGCCCTCAACCGAGTATTTGTTGAGCAGGGAAATAAAAATTTGCTTCTGGTTTCTTATAGTATTCACTTATTTGACAATACGGTCCAAAAGTAGTTGTTTACCAAAAAACAACAACAGTTTAAGCAAGCGAGAAGCTGTGTTATGTGCCATGAAAAAGACCCAACAAGACGACACAGGATGTTGCCCAGAGTTTGCTGTTGAGCAGCTTGCACCGGAGCAGACCAGGAAGGTGACATGGGCACTGGATGAGGGGGCACTGGGAGTGAGGGAGCTCTGACTCGTTTGAAATGTGGCCCTCTTCTTAATTTCCTCATGGCAAGTACTGAAGATAATATACCTACACTACACCTAGACTTTCCAAAATGCAGTGTAGTATTAGGGAAGATAAAAATGTTTCAATTTCACAAACATCTAATGAGATGTCCCTATTCTCAAGGTGCCTGCAAACATAACTGGTGATATCCTGAAGAGATAAATAAGGATGCTGCTATTTCACAGAAGCCTATGATTGCAAATGCGTTTATGCAGCTCTCTGGGGACCAGGGTGAGAAGTGAATGCGCACAGGCATGAGTTTGTTTGTGGTTTCTCTGTGTTTGTGTTTATGTGCTTCTTCATAAACAAGCCGTGTGTACACGTCAGTCTTTCCCCTTTATCAGATTCAATTTCGCTTTATTTTTATCCATATGACTCTTTCCCTTTTGATCTTCATCTCTCTGTCCCCTTCCCCCATAAGTCTAAAATACAGAAATGAAGCATATATCTTGTTATTTCTTGTGTTCATTGAGTAGAATTTTACATCCCTTGTTCTTGGAACAGGTTATAGTTTCCCATTAAAGAATAAACATATTGCTTTCCTATGCAGGTGGTCTCTGTTTTTTTTTAACGTTGCATCTGTGGTCCTTGACAGAAGAAAGGCTTTCTAACATTAGAGAGGTCTAATGGACTGAGGGGATGCTCATTCTTGTGGTCTCTCCTACCCCATTCCCTCCTAAAGACAATAAGAGGAATCATCTTCCTCAAACTTTTTTTTAAAAAACTATGCAATGTCTCTGCCCTTAACATAGAGTGGTGCCCTGTCATGTTTTCATCTGGAACTTACAGCATGACTGATGATCAATTGATGTTTCATGCGGTTAAAACTATGAATGTCTAATTTTTCCAGAGAGGAAGTGCAGGTGGCCAACAGGCACATGAAAAGATGTTCAACATCGCTAACCATCAGGGAAACGCAAATCAAAACCACAATGAGATATCACCTCACACCTGTCAGAATGGCTATCATTAAAAAGAACACAAATAACAAATGTTGGTGAGGATGTGGAGAAAAGGGAACCTTTGTGCACTGTTGGTGGGAATGTAAATTGGTGCAGTCACTATGGAAAACAGTAGGGAGACTCCTCAAAAAAGTAAAAGTGGAACTACCATATGATCCAGTAATTCCTCTCCTGGGTAGACAGCCAAAAAAACCCAAAAACACTAATGTAAAAAGATACAAGCACCGCAATATTCATAGCAGCATTATTTACAATTGTCAAGATACGGAAGCAACCCAAGTGCCCATCAACAGATGAATGGATAAAGCTGATGTGAGAATACACAAACACACACACACACACACACACACACACACACACACACACACACAATGGAATACTACTCAGCCATAAAAAAGAATGAAATTTTGCCATGTGCAGCAACATGGATGGACTTGGAGGGCATTATGCTAAGTGAAATAAATCAGACAGAGAAAGACAAATACTGTATGATATCACTTATATGTAGAATCTAAAAAATACAACAAACTAGTAGATTTAACAACAACAAAAAAAAGCAGAGTCACAGATATAGAGAACAAACTAATGGTTACCAGTGGGGAGAGGGAAAAGAGGAGGGGCAATATAGAGGTGGGGGAGTAAGAGGTACAAACTATTAGGTATAAAATAAGCTACAAGGGTATATTGTACTACATGAGAAATATAGCCAATATTTTATAATAACTATAAATGGAGTATAACCTTTAAAAATTGTGAATCACTATGCTATATACCTGTAATATATAATATTTTACAGCAACTATACTTCAATTTAAAAAACTGTGAATGTCTATACAGATACAGTGGATAATAATTTTTGTTGTCATTACAATTGATATTTGGCAATAATCTGCAAAAATCACTAGATACATGGATAGTAACTCACCTCTGCTGACTTGAATGGAAACAAATTGGGAACAAATTTACATGAGTAGGAAGAGGTATACAGTTTCTAATTTAGAAGTTCTTATTAGGAAACTTTCTTCCACCTGAAGCTAGGTACTTTGAAAAATAACAAAGGATAGGAAGTAAATAACTAATATCGAACAGCAGGAGATATTTTCCTGGACCATGCCCTAAGATTCTAGAATGACGGCTTCCTGAAAAGAGACTGAGTGAACGCCACAAGACAGGGAAGAAAATGATAAACCACCAGGACTAAGAAGGCTTTCACCAGAAAAAGTGCAGATAAAATGCCAGTATGAGAGAGATGTGCAACTTCAAAACATGTCACAGTAGGTCTAATTATTAAGCGAAAATAATTTGGAATTTGGTCAAGAACAATATCTGTCACCCCAGATGTCTGGAAAGAAATGTCAACTTCATATTTTTATATGAGAAAGTAAACTGGTTTTCACTGGTACCCCACATCGGCTGGCATGGAGCAGCGGCCAGGTCCATGGCACCTCCAGGCCCCACTGGCCCTTCCTTCAGCTTCTCCTACTCTTGGACCAGGTACATGCTTGGCTTCTGCTGCAGGACACCGGTATCATCAAAGTGGGAGACCTGGAGGTGGTGAGAGTCTGACCCTGGTTCCAGTGCACCTTCATGGGCTCTGGCTTGTCCTTGCTCTCCCCCACTTCACATCCATCATCACTTCCTGGTTATCTTTCCTACTGGCTTCAGGCTTCAGCACCAGATGCAAAGATATAGCCTTATGGAGACTGTTCAAACAGCTTTCACAATTGCATGTGGTCAAATCTATATAACAAATCCCTTTCTCTGACAGAACCCTGACTGACAGCCTCAGGTCACATAATGGTTAAGATTGTAGGGGGAGGTCTCCAGGGTTAGACTACATGGGTTTGAATCCCAACTCTGCTACTTTTAGCTGCGTGAGCTTGGGCAAGTTAATTAATTGTTCTGTGCCTTGGTTTCCTCATCTGTAAAGTAGCAAAATATTGGAACCTACCTTATGGGATGTTCCTATAGCATCAAAACCATCCGACGCTAGTCCTTATTCTTTAGGTTCCTCTAAATTAAATCTATGTAACCTGTGCTATATTTCACTTACATAGATTTGAAACGTTTTAAGGAAAAGCCCATATGTGAATTAAAAGACCACTTTCAAAAGCTCTGAGATGCAAGACAGAATGTTCTCTTGGCTGGAAAACCTTGGTAACACTCTCTGTTTACAGAACAAAAAAGTAATATTCATCAGTGTTAACAGTTATGTCAGTGAACACAAACCTAATTAGAATTGTAATGGCCAAATGCATTTGCTTTTGTCTTTTAAACAGAATTTCAAACAAACAAAAACAACACCTACCAAAAAGTTCCTTATTCACTAGAGGAAGTTCGACTATCACATCTCAACAGTGTGAGCAGATGAGGAGAGCTGGGGAGAGCGGGGAGAAGGAGCTGGGAATACATCAGTACTGAAATGTGTGCGTCTGAATGTGTTTTGTTTGTTTGTTTTGTTTTGTTCTGTTGGGTTTTTTTTGCGGTACGCGGGCCTCTCACTGCTGTGGCCTCTCCCGCTGCGGAGCACAGGCTCCGGACGCACAGGCTCGGCGGCCATGGTTCACAGGCCCAGCCGCTCCGCTGCATGTGGGATCTTCCCGGACCAGGGCACGAATCCGTGTCCCCTGCATCGGTAGGCGGACTCTCAACCACTGCGCCACCAGGGAAGCCCCGAATGTGTTTATGACACAGTTTACAGCCTTGGAAAGAACCATTTCATGTAGGTACTCTGAACGTGAGGAACATGAGGACCATGTTAACAAACAGGTATAGCAAATGTTTTAAAAGTACTTAGAATAGTGCTTGTCACATAGTTAAGTGTTCAATGCTAGTTATTGTTAATAATATCATTAATGTACATGAAGAGATTTTCTTAAAGGCTAGATATAACCACTCTCTACCTGGACTTTGAGTGTCTTCTTGAATTGGCCTCCTACCCATTACTTCTCCATATGAATAGAAGAAAATTAATTTAACACATTTATTCATTTAGCAAACATTTGCTAGGTACCACAGGAATATAGAAAAGCACAAAACAAGGACACTTTTTCAAGGATACAGATGCTGCTGGAGGATGGTGCCTCATGACTCACATTTAGCTGCTGTGACTCTTTCAGGATTTATTTCTGGGAAATGCCATTATGGCAACTACTGTATGCGAATTTCATGTGATGCTACAAGAGCTGTTTCCAGCTTGCTTTCATAGCTGTAGGTCACCAGAGTCTACGGGGTTGCTGTTATCAGGAGAGCAGATATCCCCTTCCATCTTTCCTGAAGCATGCACGGTCTCCCTGAAGCTGATGGTCAATACACAAGGATGACCTTCCTAGAGGGAGGAAAATTTTCTTCTTTGGGAAAGATGATCAGAGTGTTTGACAGAGGAAAATGTTTAGTCTCGTTGGTCTAACTCTCTACCACATCTTCTACTGCTGGCCCTGCCCAAATCACATTAACTCAAGAAACTTGGGGAACTCAAGGGTTTGAAGGTACAGGTATGAAGAGGCGATCAAGCTCATAGGTTCATTCTGGGCCCGCCTCAGTCTAAGATGACCAAGTGTATTTAAGACTACTGCAGGGGTCAACTTGTCTTCAAAACGTACCTGCAGAATCTGTTTCATTTTAGCTCTTTTAAAACTCTCACACAAGTGAATGAAAATTCCAGAATTCTCTGGCTTTTGTGGCTCCGAATGGCCTCAGGAGCCAGAAACAAGGCTCTGTGCGATAAGAGGGAGATCCTGAGCTCTGGCCTACCCGTCAGTGGCTCAGGCACCAACCAGTACACAGCACATATCACAGCTGCATACGTGATTCCTACACACTGGTACTGTTCTGCTGTTCCCACAGAAGTTGGGTTTTTAAGATGCCATGTCTTTAAAATCAGACTTAATAGAGTATGTTTGCATTGCATTTTCAGTTCCTTAAATATCTGAAGAGGCAAGGTGAACCAGTGAATAGGGGTATATAATGCACACATCTGAAAGAGGAAGAGGAAAACCCAGGAAGGAAGTCTCATCCCCAAGTAATCTGGGGTAACAGTTCAGCCCATTTCTTCCTAGAAATTAAAGAAGCTTTACTCCTGGCATGGTCCTGCCCTCTGTGGCCAGACAGCTGAGAAGTCAACAGGAGCTGAGGCGCAAAAAGGAGAGACTAGGCAGAGGGGGAAAGGAAAAAGACCTAAGTGAAAGCAAATTTTCCCCATACTTGTCTTCCAAAACAACTAAAGCATATCTTTTGTGCATAACAGAAATAGTTATTTGACTTATTCTTTTATACTTTGTTTCATAAGAATCTATTACCTTGTAAAAATGAAAACAAAAGACAAAACTAAAGGACTCATTTTTATTTGGCCTTATTAGGAGTCCATCACACAGATTTTAAGGATTTCTGCTCAACCGATATCTGTAAACTCTAGAAAGGTCCTTTGGAGTTTCTTCTAGGCTCTTTACAGAAAATTTTTCTTCAAACTTCTTATAATAACAACAACTGAATGTGTTGAAATCACAGAATTTAGTACCTGATATCTTACGAGCTATTTTTAAATCAATTTCCTTGATACTGAGAACACAACTGGAAATTGAAATTACTGACTGACTCCAAGTACCTTTATACTTCTCCATTAGAAAAAAAATAAACTACTCTTCTTAGAGTTAACTGAGATAATCCATGAGGACCACACTTTTATCAAACGAGAAAATTCCACAGCACTTCTCATGGCTCTTCTGTAACAGAAGAGCTCATGCACATTCTGGCCAAGTTGAGTTTGCTCCTTAGATAAAGCAAGCTACTGGATGCCACACGGCTTTACATCTTCTAAGGCAAAAGCACCAGGATGGGAAATAGCCAAAAGGAAACTCTTTCACCACAAGGTAACCTATCTTCATCACCTCTCTTTAGTTTCAAGAGAAAACCATAGCCAAGAAAAATCAGAACTTTATATTACCTTCCTTACTTAGTACAGGATTGCTAAAGCCAGCTGATTAATATGCTGAGAGAAAAAGTGCTGGCAGCAGGAGTGTTGGATTAAATCAAAAGCCTGGGATTTGGGATCTGGCTCCAGCACTTACTACCTCTCTAGTTTTGTAACTACATGTAACTCTATGACCTCAGTTTCCTCATCTGTGAAATGAGGATAACCATGTGCCCCAGGGTTATTGTGAGATTCAAATCAGATAACGCAGGTAAAGAGTAATGTATAAACCATAAACTAAATAAATAAGTTTTTTGGGTTTTTTTTTTTTTTTTTTTTACTCTGTATGTCTTCCTAAAGAGCAGTCTATGCCAGTGCCTTATACTTGCTCAAAAGCCATGATTATCGCTCGTGACTTTGGAAATCACAGGATGCAAACAAGTTAGTCAGCAACTGGACAGCACTCTGTCAGCACATGGTCATAGGCAAAGTTGGTAATCCAAGAAAGGAGATTCGTGTCCATCCCAGCAGAATGCATCTAAGCAGCAGGGCCACCCAACCCGGAGCACAGGCTGAGCAGTCCCGAAAGGAATGCTCCCAGTAAATTCTCCCTTTCTTAAACCAGCACCCACACCACCTGACCCAGTCTCTACCTCAGTTTCCATTTACTCCCTCATGGACTCCTCTGTTTAACCTCCAGTATGTGTCCTTGACTTTGCTCCCATGGTAGATACGTGTGCCCATCTCTCCTGGCTCTGACCACAGTTTCACCTTTTCCTCTGGGGTCACACCTTAGGAAACACCCTTCGCAAATCAGCCTGGCCCTGAGCTTCTAGAAACCCAAACATTATGCCACACTCTTAGATAATTCCTATCTGTGAGCAAGGCCTGACAAATAATCCTTAAATTTTTTCCTAACCAGTAATCCTTAAATTTTTCCCTACCAGTCCTTAGTGATGGATTATAGCCATTCTAAACAATGTCTAAAGGATTTGAGAATTTTGCTTTTTGTGTGTATGTGTGTTTAACTTCAACGGTCTCTAAGGATTTCTAAATCTAATTCTTGGAAATTTGGAAAAAGAAAATAACATGGGCCTTTGGAACGCTGGCTAGTTTAGCAGAGGCTGCAAGCCTCAGTTTGACTGTAAACATCTCTCCTTGTATTCTCAACTCAAGGTCAGCATCTCCCAACTCACACTCATATCCAGGTAAAGAAACAAAGGAATTTTGGCAGAAAGAGAACATTGGATTTCATATCCCTTTGAGAAAGGCATGGATTTCCATGATGGGAAAATCAGTCCAAGTCAAAACTAAGCATGTTAAAGTGTAGGCATCTGGAATAAAGGGGTGGTGGCACTCTCCAGAGTCCCCTGCTGGGGGCACACGTCATCTGTGCCTCCACTCCTACAGTCTAAGGACAGTGCCACATTCAATAAGAATCATATTTTCTAAAGGGGTAATAGAAGCATTCATTTAAGGTCTTAGGCCAACCAAAGCACAAACTCAGAAGGAACAAGGCAAAGATATAAATGGATTTTGATTTCTAAAGTTAAAGCCGTGTGCCAAGAGAATTCAGCAGGAAATTTGGCTGAGGTTAGATGGCTGGATTCAGAGAGTAAATCAAGTGACATTAATCTAGGAGACTCCAGAATCCCACAGACTGATTTATGTTCATAGTTTTTTTTAAACTTACTTATTATGAAACCAAAAGGGGGAATCCTCTGAGGATGGTAGAATTACAAAATGGATTCATTCTATCAACATAGGTTTTGTTTGCACTCAATAAACCTAAGTAAATTATAGAAAGTCATGTAAGTGGGCCAGTAGGAAAGTTATTTTAGATAAAGAGGTAAGATTAAGTATTCATCATTTTTACAAAAACAATGAAATCATTATTCTTTAGCGGGACAAAACTTAAATATATACATAAATAGCAATGCATATCCTATGATTAGCAAATTATCCTTTGTGTTTTCCAAGGTTTTCGGAGAAATTAACTTATTCCCAGAAATGCTTATTCAAAAGAGGGGTGGAGGGTGGGGGAGACAGGCAGATGCAGAGAAAAAGGAACAGGGATACAGAGAAAGAACAGGCTTCAGACAGAGAAGGATACAGATAAGAATTACATTGAGTTTATACGATAGGTAGGAACTGTTTCAGAAAAGAGGAAAGGGCAGTGATGTTTAGGATTAAAGGTCCAGAAGGAAGACCAAGAGGCAGTTAGTGAGTGGAATGGTTAAGCCAGGACAACACTGTCCAAATGGGCACGTATGGGCTCAAACAGGAGACAGGACAGAACAGAGTTAAGGCCAAATTGAGGAGAAATTTAATATCCACGTTAAAGAGTTTAGGCAATGAGGTAATGATGGGCCTCTAAAGGTTTCTGAACTAAAAAGTAACACCATGAAAAGACTGCTTTAAGAAGATCATTTGACAGTGAATATTCTCAATATCTATTAAGGTTTCTTTGCCTCTTAACCAAAAATTCCAAAATCTAATTATACAGTTTGGGTCTTTATTTGCTCTATATCTGTATTTAGATGCCTTACCATATCACCAGAAACTCATCATCTTGCCTCCAAAATCATTTCCCATACTACATTCCCTAACTTTCCCAGCATCCATACGTCAGCCTTCCTTATCTTCTATTCCTTTCCTTCTTCCGTTTCTCTCCTCCCTCCTTCCCTTCCTTTCTAGACACAGGCAATCATCAATTCCAACTGAATTCTCCTTTATAGTCTTGAGAATCTACTCGTTGAGATATCCACCAACAATTCCCCATTTCAGGCATTTCTGCAATGGAGAGTAGAACTGGCATCCCTTTAGCCAGTATTTTTGGCATCCAACTCATACTGCACACAATGCCTCTTGACACATGTTTTCAAATACCCCACACCTCATGTTTCTGTCTTCCAGGCTCTACTCTTTGCCTGGAATGGCCGGTCACCTCTCTCAGCCTGGGAAGGCCATAACTTTCTTTTCAGATCCAGCTTAAATTCAAGGCACATTCTCTAGGCATTTAGGCACTCTCTCCTCCATACTCTCAGGACTCCTGATAAATACTCTTATTAACAGTGGGTATTTTTTACTGTGACTGTTCTGTGGCACTCTCCCCAGTTAGACACTAGGACACTATAAGGTAGAGATCATGTCCTGCTTATCTGTATCCCAGCATCCAGCATGATACCCAACCCAGTGAAGTTAACACATATATTTGCTGAATTAAAGAAACTGGATGATGTCTTAAGTCAAAAACTAAAGACTATTCCCCTGGAAGCTCTCCCTATCCAAAGACCTACCCAACTTCGTCACTCAATAAACATTTCATTAAAACACTTACACACAGTATTTAACAAGGTGTTGGTGATCTTGGGCCTATCTACAAACTCAACCTGATATATCACTCACCACTATGTACCTTGTTTTCAAGAACACTCAACTATCTGTAGGTCTCTGGACATCCTCTCTTACTCCTCCCTGCCTCTATACCTGCTGTTTTGTCTGCTCGGGAGTCTTTCCGACTGCCTGTCTACCTAGGAAATTTCTGTTTATTCCACTTTTGTCTGGTTGCTGTCTCCTTAGTAAAACCGGCTCTGACTTCTTTCTTTTCTGATCTCCCTAGACCCAAGAACACCTCCCTCACTGCACTCATTACTTTATGCTGGATCAGTTTTTTTCTTTATCTGTTTCCACTACTATTTCGTAAACTCCCTGAGTATCAAACCCTGTTGTGTTTATCTCCGTGTTCCCGATGCTCAGCCTCAAGGCCTAGAGGAGGGGAAGGAGAGGGAAGAGAAATAACAGAAGTAGCTGACATTTCAAAGCACCTACATTACCAAGCATTGTTTCTAGCACATTACACTGACTACTTCTTTAAGTACTTCTTCCTATTATGCCTATTTCGTGGTAAAACTAAGATAACAGAAAGGTTAAGAATTTGCAATTCTAGTCCCAAGTGTGGTAAGTAAAGAAGCCGGAGATCTTAATCCAGGTGGTGTGGCTATCCTTTGGTCTACTGCCTTTCTGGAATGGTGTCAGCAAACTCTCTCTGCCAAGGACCAGATAGCAAATATTTTAGATTTTGTGAGCTATTTAGACTCTGTCACAACTACTCAACTCTGCTTTTGCAGTGCAAAAGTAGCCATAGCCCATATATGGCTGTATTCCAGCAAGAGGCTATTCTACAAAAACAGGCGGTAAGTCTGATCAGGGCTGTAAGCCAGTTTGTTCATCTAGAAATTCAATAAATGTTCATCAAATTAAATTGGATCTAATGATGTTGGAAACCAAAACCTTCTCCCTGCCCTCAAGGAAAACTTTTTCCCTTATCTTATCCTAAAGCCCTCAGCAGTTGCAGCCTTCAAGCCTTTACTTGGCAGGCAAATCCACTGCAGGCACTCAAAAACCAGTTTCAGAACCGAAGTCAATGGGATGGACATGGGGCCCTGATCTTTGTGCTAAGCTCCCACCCCTGAACTCCACCTCAAGAGACTGTTGGATCTTAGCCAGATGTCCCTGCCCCCAGCAATGAAGTCTCACAAATAGATAACCTTTACTTCTAAGAAGAGAAGCTTCTCCAAGGTTCTAGCCTGTACCTCCAACCCTTACCTGGCCTCCATCTGAGGTTTCTCATGTTATAAGTATAAATACAATATTACCGGAAACAGCAGGCAAACAGAAAAAACTTCCACACTTAAGTGGGCCACAAGTTTCAACCCTAAGCAGTGAAGACTTCTTGGTGTTCCAGAATGTTGTTCCACAGCAGTCATGAGCACTGCTCTAACCTGGATCTTTTTATGTAAGTAGTATAATAATGAGAAAAGTAGGTATGAAAAAAAAAAAAGGATGAGAAAAAGAGGAGCTTATTGAATTGTAAATTTTTTTTTTCACTTCACCTCAGTGACATAAACCCCACCCTACAAAAGAACCATTTGAATTGACATATACACACTATTACATATAAAAGATAACTAATGAGAAGCTACTGTATAGCCCAGGGAACTCTATTCAGTGCTCTAATGACCTACATGGGAATGGAGTCTAGAAGAGAGTGGATATATGTATATGTATGGCTGATTCGCTTTGCTGTACAGCAGAAACTAACACAACATTGTAAATCAAGTATACTCCAATAAAAAACATTAATTTGAAAAAAAAAGAACCATTTGCTTTATATTTCACAATATTTTGACATCCTACTGGAACTGAGCAGAACCCTGCAGTACCCTCCTCCCCCCCATTACAAAACCAAGAAGTTAATGACTAGGACAATAGAGTCAGAGACTCAGTGTCTGATGTACATTCCTGAGTTGTTTCACAGATACTATAACTGTCACCAGAGAAAACAGCTAACTGCATGGTGGCCAGCTGTAGCCATGACATAAGCTACTCCAACTTGAGCAGTACTGAGTCTATCGCTAGCACAATTCCAAGAACTGGCCTCAAGAGAATGGGATTAACATTATTGCTCATAATAATCTATATCTTTGTGGGCATCAAAATAATTGTGGTTTGCTCTGCCTATATATGTAAGTGGACAACTAAAATTGTCAGCAACGAGATGCTATAGACCCATGATGACACCTTCCACTCTGAGAATACAGCACCCTATGTCAGAATGAAGAAGGTACAGAAGATAGACCTTCACCCCTAATCCCATAGAAATGGAATGATGTTCTGATAAGTGGGGATATGTAAGCAGCTCTTTGCAGGAAACCACCCTCAGCAGGAAGCCCCTGTTCTTGTCACATTAGCAAAGTTATATTGTAACTAACTCTTAAACCAGGCAGGCCCATGCTCTACTCATCTCAGGCCCAAGCACACCTTTCAAATCTTTTAATCACACAAAACCCTGCCTAACTTGTTGGTTCTTTCCATTGATCAAAGTAGAAATGAAGAATAAGTAATTAGCAGATGACCACATCTCTTCCCTAGCTTCCCCTTCAGTAATCTCCTGATCAAACTGTGTGAACAAGATAACATCTAGAGGAAGATCAGGAGGGGTCAACAAGCCTGCACACAAGCCTGCACGCAGTGAGGGATGGCAACAACTCTGACCCCCATCTCAATGATTAACTGGGGTTACTTTTCTGTTTCCCTTTAAAAGATTTCACGGCCTAGCAGAATCTTCGGAGATGTTTTTTGTTTGTTTGTTTGTTTGTTTGTTTTGCGGTACACGTGCCTCTCACTGCTGTGGCCTCTCCCGTTGCGGATCACAGGCTCCGGACGCGCAGGCTCAGCGCGGTCATGGCTCACGGGCCCAGCCGCTCCACAGCACGTGGGATCTTCCCGGACTGGGGCACGAACCTGTGTCCCCTGCATCGGCAGGCGGACTCTCAACCACTGCGCCACCAGGGAAGCCCGGAGATGGTTTCTGAGGGATGCTGAGTCCACCATTTCCCCAGATTGCCGGCATTCTGATTAAAGGCACCTTTCCTTTCTACCAGCATTTGTGAGCACATAATTGATTTTGTAAGCAGAGAGCAGCGGGACTCGATTTGTTCCATAACACTATGAAGTACATGTCCTATTATCCATTATCTTCAAAACAGGCAATCACAGAACTAGAAACAAAGTATACCAACTGCATGACAAGGATCATATGTGCTGCTCATGGACACTCAGACCAGAGAGGTTAGTATAATATCCTGATTTAATTCTAGTGAGAAATACTTTGTTGTTGAAATTCACCGAAGAAGGTAACATAACTTATCCTAGGTGCTACAAGATGCTTCCCAACAGAAAAAAAAATTTTAAACAGCAAAATAAACTATAAATGTACATTTAAAATATTATTAGATCATCACTTTGGATTTTGACCCCTAAACTGAGTTGGGCTCACATTTGGAAAAGTGCATGACGCTGCCAGTGAATTTACCCTACCCACTGTAATTCTGTGGTTGCCATAGGCCAGAGAGGGAGAATTACAATGGTGAATTACGAACTTCTTGAGGGCAGGAAGTATGTATTATTCACCTTTGCCTCGCCAGAAAATCTGGCATATAGCAGACCAGGAAATGTTTGTTAATAAATGAATGAATGAATTTAATGAAGCCAAGAATCTAGATAATTAAGTTTGCCGAAACACACATGTTCTCCAAATTCCCTCAAGCATGCTTCAAAATCAGTATAATCCATAGGGACATTGGAAACTTTCCATCTGTGAGTGGGGAAACAACCCATGCCCTTATTTTCTCCAGCAGACTCACCGTCTTGAGTGTTTGGACTCAGGATTTGGGTCTTGAGTTCCTGCAGGCTAATTCCCAGACACCTGCAGATCTCCTCAGGGCTGTAGGGTTCAGAGTGAAGGGTATCTTCTGTGATCAACAACATTTCTTCCAGACTGACCTCCAGCTTGGCCTGCACCTCCTCCAGCCGCAACACTTCCTCCCATGGCAAGCATTTGTGCTTAGCCAGGAGCTGCAAGTTCAAACCAAGATAATCGTCAGTTTTCATTTCAGATATTGATATGCACTATTTTAATGAGCCAGATTCAACTTCAAGCTTTTTTGTTTCCATTCAACCTATCCACAATTCCCACCATTGCTTGAAAATGCACGCTCGGTTCAGATGTTTGAGATTAAACATGCTTGTGTGACACTCACAGGCTAGTTGAGTATTTTTCCTAAAAAAGCTAATCCTCCACTGATTTTTTTGCCTGTCACCACTTTCCCTCAGGGCTATTTCTTTGAATAATTTTGTCCTTTTGTCCCTATTCAGTTCATCCCCAATACACCACTCTCTATAAAGTCTACAGAAAACTATTCAAATCTCACATGATCTGGGTCCTGAGGTGGGCACTGCATGCCCGATTTCATTTGAGCACTTCCTGTTTACAACATGCCTCTTTGAAATGGCTAATGAACTTAAGTATCTGGGCGTTTGGAGTCAATTCCCAGATTTTAAATGAAAACCTCATTGGTGACCTTACGAAACACCACTGCATTAGGTCATTGGTGTAGTAGAGCTGTATGTTTCTCCACCCTCAAGAAAAGAGTTTGGCTTCCAGTTGCATCCTGAGGCACCCCCTCAATCTACTGCAGAGGGTGAGATATAAACCAAACCTTTGTAAACTGGTCCACTCATGGGAACCTCACTCCAGAATGTGTGTCCCTCATTTTTCCCAAACCACCCTTCGGAGCAGGTAACAATCAAAACGGTGAAGGTATCTCTCACCCTGAGGTCTACAAAATTCATTCCCCAGGTGTGAGGACCGCAGGTGCAGACAGCACAAATGGCAAAAAGAAGCAAACAAAGGAAGGGGAAATGTGCATCTGATTTACTCTTCTATTATGCCGATGATTTGATTTTCTTTCTTTTTCACAGGAAGCAGATTTACCAAAAGACCATTGTACTTGGTTAGGGCCACTCACTTCTGAAGAATGTTAATAACAGTAGTTCTTATATTCATTAATCCTCTTTTTAAAACTCTGGCTCATACATTTGAAAGGAGTTAATGATTTTAAGGTAGAACTGGTGAAAAAGACAATAGAATTACATTTTTCTGTTCAGTTATTTCACAGAACATGGTGCCATTTTTTTTTTTTTTTTTGCGGTATGCGGGCCTCTCACTGTTGCGGCCTCTCCCGCTGCAGAGCACAGGCTCCGGACACGCAGGCTCAGCGGCCATGGCTCACGGGGCCAGCTGCTCCGCGGCATGTGGGATCCTCCCGGACCGGGGCACGAACCCGTGTCCCCTGCATCGGCAGGCGGACTCTCAACCACTGCGCCACCAGGGAAGCCCCATGGTGCCATTTTTAAAGCAGGGCTACAAGCTAAGACCTTTCTTCTGACCTTGTTTGCTTAGCACATTTAATGTTTATTAGCAGTGCTAGATTGACGCCTCCATAGACTAACTCATTCACTCATTCAACTCATTCATTCATGGTCTCTATGCCAGTGTATTCCAAAAATAATTTCAGAAAACTTACAGACATACATAAAACAAAAGAAAAACATACAATATATTTATTTTATACAGAAAAAGAGCTGAAGTGGATGATCTCCTAGAATTACACTTCCTCGAAACACAGATCCAAATCCAACTGAGGTAAACAATGAAGTTAACAGAAATAATTCACACTTGTATAGCGCTGTGTGATTTAAACGTGCTTTTTATTTCTTTTCAGCCTTGACAGCTCTGTGAGATAGGTATTATTACCCTATTTAAGAGATGAGAGTGACTTGCCCAAAGTCACCTACCTAGTAAGAACAGAGTTGGAAATTTAACCCGAGTCCTGTACCTCTTTCTTGCTTCCCCAAGGCCACATTCTCAATGGGCTATGCTTGATATCCATGTCACACTACTCATTTTAGCTCAAATCACCACTCAAGTTTTAGAAATGGTTTCTAAATACAAACTAATTTTTGTGTTAGAAGTGAACATTCCAGTGATTTAAAACACTTCGATAGATGGGTTCCTTCTAAAATAAGAAGGAAATGGAAAAAAAAAAATCAAAGAACGACCCCCAAGTGATGAGAATGGGCTCTTCCTAAGAACCTTGCAGTAAACAGCATCTCCAAGTTCCCAACCCTGACCTCATGTGAACAAGTCACTTTGCCTCAGGCACTTGATCCCAGGAAACTGGCCCAGGACTGTGTGGGGAGAAAGTCTTCGAGGGTTGCCTGCTGCCTACAGAGCTGTTTTCAAAGGCAGCCTCCCAATGCACTTTTGTTCCACAAACAGAGGCACTAACATTCACTCTAGCAATATCCCAGTTTGCTGTTCGGCCGGCTTAGCTCTCAGCTGGAGGGTCCACGTGGCCAACTGGGTGTGTATTTCAATTAAGAATGAAACCTACCACATGCCCTCAAGGACAGCTGCACAGCCATGAGTCGCTGAGTGCACTACATTGTAGGAGTAAAATCGGAAAGCTGCTTAAGCCCTCTAAAATTTGGCGCAGGAAACAGAAAGATGACTTGCAGTTGAGGCAAGTGGGTGGGTAAGATCTGTTGCCCAAGACAGAACTTCATGAGGGCATTTGCCACTCACAGCCCTGTCGCCTGGCCCTACTTCACATTTGTGAAGCAGGGCTAGGAGTCAGGGCTATGGGTCATTTTGTGACAAGCTCCTCACTCAGCAGCAGGGTGGGGATATACGGGAAAGCAATTCTTTGTCAACATCTACCATTTTCTTTTCACCACTATAAACATTAGGTGTTTATTTCCGATTCCATTCCTGGGAGGTTCCTGAGCCTGGCTGATGCTCTGTGGACAAGAAAGCAGGCAACGAATATTTTGTCCACAGTCATGGAAAGAGGTAGATAAATAGTGCTAGGACCCTGTCTTAGGTTGGTTTCTCTCGGAAGCAGGCCCTGAGACAAGAATTTAGGGGGAGAGGGAGACACAGAGAAGTGCTGGTAGAGGAGTGGAAAATGAGACAGGAAGAGAAGCCAAGATGAAGTGCAGTGATGTGAGAGGTGAAGCGGGGCCTGCTGGACCCTCTGGGACCTGTATGTATAAAGCTCGGATGTGTCCTACGCATAGACAAGAAAGCTCAGATATTTACCTGCTAACTCTCATCCACCATTGATTGAGGGCTGATTCCAAGGGTGTTAGCTCCCCAGACTTCCAGGCTGTCTCATGTGCAAACTCAGCGTTCTCCTGCAGCTAGAAGACATCTTCAGTCTGAGAGGGTCTCTGGGGCTTCTATTAAGAGGGTGTGGTAGGAGAGTGCTAAGATGTGGACTCGAACTCAGGAGGCTGTCTGTCAGAACCCACCTCTCTCTGATGTTCTCATTGCATTTTACAAGTCAACGGAAGTGTCAAGTCTTTCTCCTCACCAGGTCAGCAAAGGATAAAATTTCAAATCCCTTCTCTGACAAGTTGTTTTCCACACAACAAAAGCAGCTGTGTTGTTGTTGGTTTGGGTTCTATAAATCACCCATGCTTATATTTAAAATTTGAAGAAACACATAACAATTTGAAGTTTAAAAAAATTACAAAGTATAAAATAAATCACCTGTAATCATCCCAATAAGATAACCACCAATCTCCCAACTGATACCCTATGATACATTTTTTATGCACACTTCTTACACACGTACACACATACAGTTTGACATAAATGGGATCATACATAACTGTTTTTATTGTGGATACTTTTTTTTTTTTTTTTGGCTTATCTCCCCCTCACCCTCCTCCAACTTCATGGAGCCATTCCACAGTGACTTCATGCCCATGTTCCGCTCATAACCATCATGAACACATTCACAATGTTGACCTTCCCCAGTGTTGGTCATCCCCACTCTCCACGTTCTCCAAAATTCTCCTGAATTTTCCCGGTTTCCCTCTCACCTCTCTGGTCCTTACATTTCCACCCATGACTCAGTTTTCTCCTTTCATTATTATTGAAGCCATCTCCCAAATTTAACCCCTGGCCTTCTGCTCTTCTCTTGCCACATTCTCTCCCTCAGCAAACTGAACTCAGTCCTTGGTTTCAACTATTATCTCAAAATAGTTGAAAGACTATTGTCCAAGCCAAGAGAAACATTCCAACCTCAAATTTCTAACCACTTACAAGAAAATTCCATGGGGAAGTATCATCACCTCCCACTTTCATATCACCTTCCATCCTACCTTCCCCATATCTATGAGTGCTTTCCACCCATCATTTCAGCTTAAAACTACAGCCCTTTTCGACTCAACACTTAGCCTTTACCTGCACATGTCTGCATGCCATGCGTGTTCACTGCAGGGTATGAAGCACTCATGGCTCCTGACTGCAGGGAGCTCAGAGTCAACCCGAGGAGACAGGCATCAATTAATAATTATATAGTGAAGAACTTACTCCATTTGTGATAAACTACTATAATGGAAAAATACAGGATGTGGCAAGAGCATATAAAAGGGCATTTAACACAATGGAAGTGGGGAGGGTGGTCATTCCTCAACGTAATGGCATTGAAGCCAAAAGGAAGACAGAAACCCAATCACAGACAGCCTTATACCTGACCCTTTACTAGGTTCTGTCAGAGCTTCTTCCGTATCCCTCTCTTGTTATCCTGTCCCCCCTGACACTTTAAGACCCACTTCTCTTCAACCAAACAAAAGTTCCTGCTGCCAGCTTAATATTTCTAGAATACCTTGCTAACATTTGCACTTCCAGGACCAAGCCTGGGTGATCCTCAGTACAGCACTCAAGGTCCTGCTACACCTGGTTCCACTATTCCCCAGTGTGTGCGTGCTCTGCCCTGCAGCCAGGACTCACCGTCCTGGGATACTCCACACCAGCACCCTGGCAGAGTGAGCTCAACTAAATCAACAGGCTGAGTGAAACTGGCTACATTCCTGGGTGTTTGGTTTTTCTCCACTCAAATTCAAGAAAACTGCAGAAGCCCTGAGAATATTATACCACTTCTCCTCACCAGACAAAGAATAAGCTCCATATTGACCACTAAGTGGCACGAGCTAAAAAAAAAAAAAAAGAACTGGATGAGTGATGGCCGCTAACCAGACACGCTCTGTAAAAAATCACACTGTAAATTTTCCTTGAAGCGTCAAAGGACCACATGAAACCCTCTCCTTCATTGCTTCACATGTTGCCACAAGAAGCTCAGGGTATGCAAAATGCAACAGCATAATTTCCCTTCCCTTTTTGACTTCCCATACTTATTATCAGCATCACACATTTTATCCCTCAATATAATTAAGAGATACTCTTTTTTATAGACATAGGGCAATTCTGGGAAAAAAAATTTTTTTTAATTTATTTTTGGCTGCATTGGGTCTTCGTTGCTGTGCCTGGGCTTTCTCTAGTTGTGGCGAGCGGGGGCTACTCTTCATTGTGGTGCATGGACTTCTCATTGTGGTGGCTTCTCTTGTTGCAGAGCATGGGCTCCAGGCGTACGTGCTTCAGTAGTTGTGGCTCGCAGGCTCTAGAGCACAGGCTCAGTAGTTGTGGCGCACGGGGTTGGTTGCTCCGTGGCATCTGGGATCCTCCCAGACAAGCGCTCCAAGTCTCTCTCCTGCATTGGCAGGCAGATTCCTAACCACTGTACCACCAGGGAAGTCCCCCAATTCTGGAAAAGTTTAAGCCACTGAATATGTATAAAATATGAAAAACTTTGTGCTCATTAAAGATTTCTGGCTACTTTGTTAATTTAAGAACATAAAAATGTGCTTCACTTAAAAGACTCATTTGGTGGTGGGATGAACTGGGAGACTGGGATTGACATATATACACTAATATGTATAAAATGGATAACTAATAAGAACCTGCTGTAGAAAACAATAAATAAAATAAAATTCAAAAAAAAGAATCATTTACACAAATAATAATTATAAATCTCTATTGTGTTTGCCTTGAAATGTTTTAAATTTTAGTTCAAATGCCTCTGCAAGACTCTTTTAATGAATCTGCATTAATTAGTTTGGGGAAGCTGTTAGAAAGAGAGGAGCAGGGAGGAAGAGAGAGAGAGGGAGAGAAAGGAGACTTAAGAACAGAAGAAATTACCAACATTAAAGCAAAACAAAGAAAAATCATCTTCATTGGTTTAGTGTACTTTCCTGTGCTAAGTAGATACAAAAGGTACTCATTTTTCAAAAAGGTACCTTGGGGAAATAGGAGGAGAGGAAAAATAAGTGTTATTTATTACAATTTTTCCATGTGGAGCTCTACTTAATCAGAATCATTTTCAAAACTATCCTCAGGGCTTCCCTGGTGGCACAGTGGTTGAGAGTCCGCTTGCCGATGCAGGGGACACGGGTCCGTGCCCCAGTCCGGGAGGATGGGCCCGTGAGCCATGGCCGCTGAGCCTGCGCGTCCGGAGCCTGTGCTCTGCAACGGGAGAGGCCGCGATAGTGAGAGGCCCGTGTACCGCAAAAAAACAAAACAAAACAAAACAAAAACTATCCTGATCTGTCATTTCTCCACTAACACTTCATTTTTATTGTCTGAAAGCAGCAAGTTTGTTCAGATTAAGACAAGCTTCTTTACTTTTTTTACGAGAGTTTATTTCCTGATTTAATGAGACCATTTCCAAACAAAAATTATATTCATTCACACGTTGCTGAAAACGGAAGAATGGCACCATACTGTAATTAAAATAAGCTTAGCAGAATTCCAGCCTATATTCCCTAGGCAAGAGCATATTCTTGGCATCAAGATCTATCTGCAGAGCCTATATTAGCAGTTTTATCTTTATTTTCCTTTTGTATATAACCTTGGATTCTCATGATTTGCAGCAACGTGATTTAGAAAACATTCTGCATCTTGATAAAGCCTTTCAATTTTCTTTCTTCCATATTTCAAAAGAGAAAAATTCAGAGTACTTAAAATAATGTGTTTTATCTACATCAATTGGGAGGAGTGTGTGGCAAAAAGCCAATTTCACTGACCAAAGTACCTCTAAAATACACATGGAGTTATACAGTTAAACTCAGAAGACAGCCTCAAGAACAAAAAGTTCTGCAGCGGATTAAGGTTTTCAGCTACTGCTCCAGAAAGAGAAGCCCTTTTTCTAGTTAACTCCCAAAAGACACCTCCCTCTCCCATCCTGACAACTTTCACTACAGAGCTTCAGCACCACAATTTTATTTCTCATTTTCTTCTTGCATCTTTGGAAAAGCATCGTTACAATATGAACCCATTTCACACATCTCGTACTTGTTTTGGCTCACCTATGGGTCTCATAAATGATATCTAATTTCGTGATAAAACTCTGAAAACAATGTTGTGTACGTTTGAGGTCTCCTCAGGAAGGCAGCACTTACTCATATACCTCAAAATAAAAAGTCAACAAGAATAAGCCCTTAAACAAATAAGACACTAATTTCTTCCATCTCCTGAAAGAGGAAGTTTGCCCTAAGAGGGAAAAACATTCACTGAAGCCTTTGACATTGAAAAGTTTACTGCACTACTTCTTCTCATATATGCACTGATCAGAAGAGTTTAATATTGAAACATTTCTTTCATAGAATTTTTAGAAATTATCTGAATAAGTAAATTGCATATTTAAAACACTTAAATCATGATTTAAAAAAATGTTTAACACTAAAATTTTCCAGAAAAAAAGAAAAACTTTTATTTTCTGGCTCATCCATTCCCAACTTCACAACTTCAGGGGATGGGAGTAAGGGGCAAAGTGGTATGTCAGCCCAAGGGATAACTACACCTTACACAGCTCCATGGTATCTAGTTCAGTGCTGGGCACACCCTATGCACTTGTAAAAAATTGTGAAATTGAGCAAAATAAATATGACAGGGCAGGTAACCCAGGGAATAGTTTTTCATTTATTCAACACATGTTTACCCTGTGCCTACTTCAGCCTAAGCACTATACCAGGCCTTAGGGATATAAGAATTAACAAGATGGACAGTCTTGGCCCTCAGGTAAAATCAAGTCAGAAAGAAGAGACGGACATCAAACAACTGTGATAAGTATCATACCTGAGAGGTGCAAGTGCTATGAAATATAAAGAGAGCCCCACCTTAGTCTGGGAGTAAGGAAGTCAAGGAAGGCTTTCCTGAGGGATACTTGGGCTGAGACTTCATAGAGGGCTGGAGCGAGAGCATTCAGGGCATGTACAAAGTCCCTGCGTTGAGAATAAGCATCATGGCTAGAGTGTAATGGGACTGAGGGATGCTAAGAGAGGAAGAGGATGAGGCACATATCGGATCTTGCAGTTCTCTCCAGGAAGCGATAAGGACTTTTGACTTTATTCCAATGAAATGGAAAGCTTTTGAAAGGTGTTAAGCAGGGGAACTACCTGATCAGATTTAAATTTGTACGCCATCATTCTATCTGCTATTTGAAGGATGACGGGGAGAAAGCATGGTAGAGCTCCTGACCAAGACTCTACTCCCCAGCTCCCAGCCTCAGTTCTCTCCAACTTTTAAATCATAACATGTGCCATTCTAGATCTTACATAACATTTAATTTCTGTGCCACTTTTTAGAGTACCTGTTTACATACCACCTGATCAAATACTAACCATTTCCTATTTCAAATCCCCCTAACCTTTACTCTCTACTCTCTCTATTCTTATGTCCTGTATCCTTTTGTATATCTTCATGCTAAGTGTACAACAGGTATTCAGTGAATACTTCCTAAGTAGATTTAAGGCTAGACTAGCAAGTGTCTTTTAAGCTGTGGAACAGAGAACTGCCAAGACTCCCTTCTGGTGTGCATTTCCCTAGTAGACAC
Organism: Delphinapterus leucas; assembly: GCF_059928025.1. NCBI lineage: Eukaryota > Metazoa > Chordata > Mammalia > Artiodactyla > Monodontidae > Delphinapterus > Delphinapterus leucas. The sequence goes on from NC_143130.1 coordinate 89,394,277, forward strand.
CAAGCCTGTATTTTTAGAAGGAACAGTGATGGCCAATGGTGCATGTGAGAGGACTGAGGGTTGAGGCTATCGTCACTTTTGTCGAAGAAACAAGATTAGTTATGGTCACCTCCCATCATTCACCCCAACTATCTTTCTCCACCCGTAGACCTAACCCATGGCCTGTACTACACAGATATAAGTTGAGCTGTCCTCTTCTCCCCATTTCCACCCTAGAAGACTCAACTGTGAAGTTCACATAGTTTCCAAATAGCTAGAGGTTGCAAGGCACACCTATACGTTTATTTATCTCCTGAGTTTGAAATCAAATTTCTCTGTATTAAAAAACTTCAGTTAGGACATTGCTGCAGTCAGAATGTTGCCCTAAATTTTAGGGAAACAGACAAAATAATAGGGAACAAAGAGAAAAAGAACAAGAGAAAGCCTAGTGAAACTTCAAGTTTCACTAGTTTGCCAAGTTCATACCTTTGCAGCCAGCCGACACTCCATCACCCTGATATTGAAATGAGAAGTTGCTGCTTTATTCATTTCCACACAACTGTTGGCAATCACAAACACTGCTCCACTTGGGAGTTTCACATCAGTTGCCCTCAGAGGACTAAATTCTATTAACTTGGCCTATTGAGAAAAAAATTACAGGTGAGATATAATGTATTAGAATTCAGAAAATGTTTAACCATTTACGCATTTATTTACCTTAGTAAAAATTTTTCCCAAAAATGCATCCATTTATTCATTCAAATATTATTTACTGACTTCCAGGCACTGTACTAGGCACTGGAGATACAAGAGTGAACGGGACAGACACTGTCCCTGCCCTCATAGAGATTACAATCTAGTGGGAAAAGCAGTCAAGTAGTCAAATACACTGCCAGGTTGTGTTAAAAGGGTAGCAAAGCACAGGGCACTATATAGAAACACAGTTGTAGCACCTGATCAGATATAGCCTAGTGTAGGTGCCCCTGAAAAAAAGGGAAATCTAAACTGAGACTTAAAGGATGAGCAAAAGTAGGACAGACAGAGGGTTTCTTTACCCAAACAGGATGTCAAGAAGAGGGAAGAGTATAAGCAAGTTCACAGGCAAAAAATAATATGAGGTGTTAATAGAGTTTTGGGTATTGCAATTTAGCTGGAGCTTAGTGTTTGAGGGATGAGCCACGGTGAGAGGATAGAACTGAGCGGAGGGCAGGTAAAGCAGGGGTCAGATCATGAAGTACTTTGCAAGCCCAAAGAATCTGGACTTTGTTCAGACTCTACAGCTAACTTATGTTAACAACAGGACTCTTGCCATCATGTCTGCTTGTCAGGTCTCATCCAAAAGACCCAGAGTATTTTCTTAGCATTAAACCAAATTTCCTCATGCCTCCTGTCTTTGGCTTAGGGGAATCAACAACAAATACTCTTAATAAGAAGAAATCCAGGTATTCTTGGAAAATAGCCAAACCTGTAGGAATCTGATCGAAAACTAAGAAAAGATTTTAAAGAAATGTCTGTTTCTATTTTGGAAATGGTCAGTTTATGGCAACTATGAAAACCTCTGCTCTGTCTATGGGAGTTGATAACCAAGGGGAAGTGGTATTGGCTAAGGAATTCATTCCTGGCTTCCTGTCAACATTCTTTTCCCTACCACTAAAACCCCAAAAATGTTGGCAGAGAAAAATGATACCATAGAGTAAATTACAAAAAAGAGGACGAGTGAATATATGTGGTAAGAGAACTAACATTTGGGTTTAAAACCAACAGGAGATTATGAAAATGCCATGAGACGAAATGATTTGGGACAAGAGCGAGAAAAGAGGTCCCAATAACTAGGGAGTTGAGAAATCGCATGCTAACAATGCATTAGAAGGACGGGGGAAAAAAAAACCTAGACACCTGAGGTATGATTCTGGAAGCTTAAGGGAGAGGTGATCAACATGAAACAGAGTCAGTGAACTGGTGATAGCCTTGAATTACAAAGCAGTTGAGAAATACCATCCTACAATAGAGCCTAAAAGAATAGGCTGCCCAGAAAAAAAAGCACTCTGGGGATCTCAAGCCCTTCCTCTCTGGGTGAACATTCCCTGGTGGATATTTCCAAATAACTCAATGCCACCTACAGTTCCTTCTTCTGCAAGAAATGATATGGACTGGTCCATCCCTCCTCCTTCAGTGCCAATGTAATGCTCACTCTTGGTGCAGATTTCTGCAAGTTCCACCTGGAAAAGTAAAAATTGATTTGCACTGTGAGTAAATCATAATCTGTTGCTCATTCATTTCCTACTCCAGACATGACATATGGGTTTGAATTCCAGTGCAGCTCTGATCAACTGATAGTAGCTGCCTGCAGCATTGGGTTAACAAGAAGTCCAAGACTACCATTAAGCTCAATAGGAAAACATACAAAGATCAATTAATGTCTGCTATGAGTTGGAATGAGATATTGACTGTGCATGTTGTGTACAGTCTCGTCCCGCAGTACCCATAGGAGATTCGTTCCAGGACCCCACGGGATACCAAAATCTGAGGATGCTCAAGTTCCTTATATAATATGTCAAAGTACTTGCACATAACCTATGCACATCCTCTCATATACTTTAGATAATCTCTAGATTACTTATAATACTTAATACAATGTAAATACTATGTAAATAGTTGTAAATACAATGTGAATGCCGCGTAAATAGTTGCCAGTGTGCAGCGAATTCAAGTTTTGCTTTTTGGAACTTTCTGGACTATGTTTCGGAATATTTTTGATCCATGGTTGGTTGAATCTGCAGATGCAGAACCTGAAGATATAAGGAGGGCCGACTGTATTTGCTATCCCTAAAAGACTCCACAGGGCAAGCAGTTTCTCCTGTATTTGCTCCATTCCCTCTCTAGACTGGCATCACCAAAAATCTCATATGGGCACTCACTCATTTCTGCCTCAGCTTTCTTTGTCTCCCAACAGTGGACTACTCCACAGTCTCCCCACAGCCAAAGTGAGGTCATCCAACCTTATTTTCCGGTCCAAAAGTAATGCTGCCTCTGCGGCTTTTCCATTAAATATAAGAATCAGAACTAGTGTCATCTCATCAGACACACCTTCCTCCAGTCAAGATGAAGAGGCCCAATACATTAACACATTTCTAATCCAAACTGAAAATGTCAAAATATCTATTTAAGAATCTTCTATGGCTTCCTACTCCTTCTATGTCTTCTTATTTCCTAGAAATAAGTTCAAATTCCTCAACCTGGCATTTCAAAGCTTTCCAAAATGTGCAACCAATTTACACATGAAATCATATTATCTACCACTCTTTTCCAATTATATTTGTCTCCATGACCATCTCACACATTTATGTAACCTGGTATTATTTCCTGTCTTCTCTCATATAAATCCTATTGCCATCCAATATCCGGCTTATTGGCTACCTACTATGGGCAAGTCCACTCAAATCTTCCTCCATCACACAGTCTTCCTCAAATACTGTTCCCTCTATGGCATCCTGCTTCTCTAAACCCTCACAACACTAACAGTATCATCCACTTACCCTACTATTCATTCACTCATTCATTTTTTTTTTTCTTCTAAGACTTGGTTCAAGCCTTTATTTCTTACCTGTTTTACTGGAAGATTCCCCTACAGTGATCACTGTGAAGCACTGATATAATCATCTCTTGCTTGCTTGGTTGCCAGTGACTTGACGATCATACTTCTCATTGTGGTACACAACATCTCTAATGACTTATCCCTTGCTCACACCTCCATCCTGCTCTCCCACCACTAACCCCGTAAACCCTAGGCTCAGACCACTGGAAAAATGCTGTTCCTCGTCACCCCCAGGCTCTCTCAGTGCCTTTAAAACTGTGATTTCCTGTCCTCCTCACTCAGTACTCCTCTCTCCAGAATCCCCCACTCGTCATCAGGATTAACCCAAGTGTCACCTCTCCCTCGGAGCCCTCACCACCGCCCAAAGGCACACACACTCCACATAATCCCTCTTCTGTGCTCTCTGTATATAACTCTATGCTCATTTACCAAACCATGCTTTAAGTGTGGCCTTCCTTGTGTGTTTATCCATCAGTCTATGACAGCCCATGCAGTGCCCAGACCAGAGCCCACTTAACTAATAAGACTGAATCACATAGTGTTCATTATTGCTCTTTAATAGTGTCAGGTTTCAATCACATCTATTTACCCCAGAAAATTGTCAGTCCTGTGAGAAACAGATAAAATAGCTGTTTCTTTTGTGTCCCCTACCTCACACAATGCCGAGCACAAAGTAAATACTCAAAAAACACCCGCTGCTTTCACTTTCTGAGAATAGCTGCCCAAACATCATTTGAGAGATCCTGTAAGTGTCATATTCCTTGTTGGATTCACTAACATTAATTATGCTTCATGACACGAGGTCAGCTTGGTATTTTGACGTAATGGGCATTGTGCGTGGCCTAATGAACACACCAGAACCAGCAATCTTCCATGATAGGCACATTAAAAATAAATTAGTAATCAAAAGGTCAAAACACTTGGATTTTAAAATGTAAAGAAACAATATACCCAGGAGAAGAAGTCCATGCATGATTCATGAGGAATGAGGAGACCTGGGTCCCTACATAACTGTGACAGTGGACAGTGTGAAAAGTCACCTCCCCACAACAGCAGTAACAGCCATACTTACATGCTAAGTACCTGGCATTATCTCTCCTTTAGGCCTCCAAACAACTCTGCTTATCCTTATTATACAGATGAGGAAAATGGGACTTGGAGACAAACAGTGGAGAAGCCAGGATTTGAACCTCATCTGCCTGACTCCAAAGTTTGTGTTCTTTTCACACTGGACTTTTATTACTCCCCTACCCACTGCCAAATAATATAACCAAATAACATAGCCTATTTTTTTCACTACCTCACAGGGATGTGAAATGACAAATGAGATCACCAAAATTTAAGTATTCTCCCTCTTAAGAGGAAAGAAACTAAGGCATCGAGAAGTATATGCTTATTAATTGTTTTTAAAAGCCTCTGAATGTGTGGCAACAACCGTATACTTTAAGAGAAATATGTTAATTTTTCCAGACTACCTATCTCCACGAAATTCAGAGGGACCCCAGGAGTCCCCAGCATCTCTGTGTCAAGGAGAGTCCATCTGCAGGGCTGCAGACATCCCTATACTTTGCTGATACCTCTCATGCTGAATTCTGGCATGTGGATCTCATTACTGGACAGACAATAACCATGAATTTTAAATGGAGGAAACAAAAAGAAAATGAAGATAAGAAAGATGAAGGAAAGGATGACTCATTTTACAGTCCCCCCGGAATGCATGAGGAATTCAGTGGTAAATATAGAGGAAAGAAACTAGTACCAGAAGCTTCCAAATCTTGATTAAAGCCCCAACCCTCCTGCCAACTAGCTAGGTGACCTTAGATTGCTTAACTTTTCTGAGTTTCCATTTCTTCATAGACTATTAATAACAATAATAGTTTTCACAGTTAGAATTTATTGACTACTTACTATATGCCAGGTATTGTTCCAATTGCTTTATATGAATTAATCATTTACTTCTCACAATGACCCTATAAGATAGGTATCTCCTCCTCATTTTACAGACAAGGAAACTGAATGGGTTTATTAGTTGAGACTAGGCTAGTAATTACTAAAGCTGAAATTCAAACTCCACTTGTCTAACCCCAGAGCCCACACTCTTAATCACCAGGCTATATTACCTCCCATCCATAATATGGAGAAAAATACCTACCTCCCTGGCTACGGGATTATTGTGATTATCCAGTGAATTAGATAAAAACATCCCATAAACTCTAATGAAGTATACAATTTTAAATTTCATTATTTTTACAGAATGAATAAGGAATCATCTGATTTATACAAGTAAGTAGCTAAATCCCAAGCCAAATGTAAAAACAGGTTTAATTAACCTGGAACTCAGGACTATTTTTTGAACTGCTCAGGGGGAGTTCCCTAGTGGTTAGGATTCCAGGATTTCACTCTCATGGCCCTGGGTTCAATCCCTGTTTGGGGAACTAAGATCCCACAAGCCTCGAGGCGCAGTCAAAAAAAAAAAAAAATTTTTTTTTAAACTGTTCGGGGAAAGAGAGAACTTAAAAGATTCTGGGTGTCCCTAAGAGAACCAATTCAACAATAAACTGTAATGGAGCTTGAGACAAACAGGAGAATGTGTGTTCCATTTAAAGCATCCCAGTCTAGGGCTTCCCTGGTGGTGTAGTGGTTAAGAATCCTCCTGCCAATGCAGGGGACACGGGTTCAAGCCCTGGTCCGGGAAGATCCCACATGCTGCGGAGCAACTAAGCCCGTGCGCCGCAACTACTGAGCCTGCACTCTAGAGCCCCCAAGCCACAACTACTGAGCCCACATGCCACAACTACTGAAGCCTGCGTGCCTAGAGCCTGTGCTCCGCAACAAGAGAAGCCACCACAGTGAGAAGCCCGCGCACCACAATGAAGAGTAGCCCCCGCTCACCGCAACTAGAGAAAGCCCACGTGCAGCAATGAAGACCCAAAGCAGCCAATAAATAAATAAAAATCTTAAAAAATAAAAAAAAATAAAGCATCCCAGTCTAAATTGGAGGGTGGGGGGAGGGGGGGAGGTGGGCAGCGGGGAGAGGCGTGGAGGGGGGAGTCCCTGCCTGCCAAACAAAACATGCCTGTAGTATAAAATTCAACTGCAGGCCCACAGGCGGCTCCCCAGTGGCCCTAGCCCTTCACCCCCATACTAAAAGCAAAAAGGTCAATTTTTTTCTAATTTCAAATCTTGTTTAAGGAAAAACTTGCATGCCTCCGACAATAAGCAAAAATCAGTGCTAGGCCCATAGCCTTAGCCAGGGATGGCATGACCTGAACTCAGAGAACAATTAATGGAGGGGCCTTAACAGCAGGGGATGTAAACGGGAGCAGAGAATGCCTATCATTCTGGGTGATGTGAGGGAGACATGTGAGTCTGCCTCACCCTTTCTACCCTTGGGAACACCGGAAATAGAACCGTAAAATGTGCTCCAAGAGTTATAATCAGGCAGAGTGACGTGCAAAGACACTAAATACTCCATACACACTTGAATTATGTAAAATATCAAGAGATTTCATGAGAATAAGAAGGAGCTGTCAAAAACACATTAACAAAAGTGTATGGAAAGAAGCCTATCGGAAGTTAACTTCCAGAACAAACCGAATCACGCTTTGTGACCACCTAGAGGGGTGGGGTAGGGAGGGTGGGAGGGAGGGAGACGCAAGAGGGAGGAGATATGGGAATATATGTATACATATAGCTGATTCACTTTGTTATACAGCAGAAACTGACACACCATTGTAAAGCAATTATACCCCAATAAAGATGTTAAAAAAATCAATAAATAAAAAATTATTAGGCAAACATCATAGTAACAATTCTTACAGGCAAGATACACTAATGGATAAATGGATGAAAGTTTGATGAGAAACAGAACAGTTACAGAAATTACTCCAAGACACTTATGAATTACAAAAGGAAAGATAGTGGAGAAATCTATCGGGCAGCAACTCAACTAAATGATAAAGTTTAAAATCACTAGTAATAAGATACATCAACATCATGATAGAATGCATAAAGAGGGACACATCACTTCTGTGATATTCTTGCTAAAAAATGCATTACCTCAATCTAATCATGACAAAAAAATCTGACAAACCCAAATTGATAGATATGAAATAACTGACTGCAAAATAACTGAGCAGGACTTTTCATAGTATCAGGGTCATGGAAGACAAAGAATGAGGAACTGCCACAGATTGGAAAAGCTTAAGGAGAGACCATTAAATGCAATGTAGAATCCTGGATTAGATCCTGGAACAGAAAAAGAACATTAGGAGGAAAACTGGCGAAGTTTGAATGAGGTCTATAGTATAGTTAATAGTATTGTATCAATGTTAATTTCCTGGTTTTGAAAATTGCACTATGGATATATAAGTTGTTAACATTAGGGAAAATGAGGTGACGTGTGTACCTGAACTCTTATTTTTTAACAGCTTTTTTGTGGTAGAAGTGACATACACATATTTAGTATAAATTTTAATAAGCTTGACACATGTATCACCCATCAAAGCATCACCACACGATAGTGAACACCTATCCATCACCTCTAAAAGTTTCCTAATGGCCTTTTGTGGCAGCATAATTCTTTCTGAGATCCATCCATGTCATTTGTAGTTCATCCCTTCATACTGATGGTAGTATTCCATTGTATGCTTATACCACAGTTTGTTTGTTCATTTGTCGGTTGACGGACATTTGGGTTGTTTTTAGCTTTTGGCTATTGTAGATAGAGCTGCTGTGAGCATTGGTGTATAACAAAAAAAAAAAAAGAACAAGCCAAATCAAATTTGAGGACCGGATCCCTGATGCCTGAGGGATTCTGAGGTTCACCTCCTTCACCTATCCCCCAAGCCCCTCCCCGCAACACACAGGCAACCTGAGAACCCTCAGGCAAAAACAGCAAAGCTCTAATGAATGAAGAAGGGACTCATTCCCCTCCCACCAATGTATCAATATCTTCTTCTGTCCTTACACCTGAGCATGTCAAGAACCCCAGGCGCCTTCAATCTCCAGATTGTCAGAAGACAATCTGACTACATAAGAAACTTTTCCGAAGTTTGTAGCCAATAAACTCATTTCTATTTTGACTCCTGCCCTCTGGACAGTTAGGAGAACCCTGGCATTATTCATGGATCTTCTTTTAAAGCTACTGAAGATAGTTAATGAGGCTACTTTAGCCCTTTGTGTGGTTCTTCTCTTGAAGCAGCCTGGGAAAGAACCAAAAATCACATGGCCTCCCAAATTAAACAGTGTACCCATCTGCTGACCAGTGGGGATCCAGTAATAACAGAAATAACAGGGTTAGGTTTAATAGTCACTGAGAAGGGCTAAAGATTCATAAATGTGTTGCCTAGCTAAAACTGGACATTTATAAAGACAATAAAAATACAAAAGACTTCAAGATATCAATACAGTAAATTTTATTTTTGTTTAGCAGTTTTACTAATGAGGTTGTTAAAAGTAGAATAATTATGTAGACAGAAAATGTTAATCTTTCCCTATGGGAAGCCTTGCTATTAAGAACACGGACCCTAACTGAGACAGCATCATCCAGCTATTGTAGGTCACCGACAAGTGCAAGTTAAGAGAAAAGAAGGAAATGAACAGCCCCATTCATTCATTCAACAGTCATTTAAATACTAGCATCCTACAGATAAGTGGACAGGTCACTCAGTGTCTTCCCTCAAGGAGCTCACAATATTGATAATGTCTTCAGGTGAACAAGTCTTTCAAAAGACAGTGTAAAACTAGTGTGCCAGACAATGATTTGCCCCCTAGATGTGCTGTCCACCCAACTCCAGCCTACTATCTGCCCAGGAGGCTGCCCAGCATGAACTATATCGAGAGGCTCCTGTGCACTCTGCTTTCCACTGGGTTTTTTCAGCAGAGGACTCTGGCAGGAAATGGGGAATGAGGGAGGGGGGAGTGAGGTCACGCTGCCAAGATCACCTTCAGACACAAGGGCATAACAGCTCAGCTACAACTAGTCCTCATTACCTACTACACCTTTGGAAATAGTCGCTATGAAATAAATTGCCCTTGATTATTGAGTGTGCTATTTCTTGTCATGACCCTGGCTGATATATCTAGATAAGGTGAAAATGTTAATGGCTCCTCTGACTCTTCTTTGCCTCAGATACTTCTCAACTTTCTCCCCCTGCAATCCTTCTCCACCTTAACTTTCAAAATGCCTGGGTTCTTACTTGGGGCTATTTTCAAATTCTTCCCCAAATTGGCAAACCTGTTAGGGAGACCCCAGCCAAGTAGGAGAAACTTCATGAAACAGCACCAAGGTAAATTTTAAAAAGACTGACTTTGTTTTGTTTTGTAACATGGCTGATGACCAAACTCTAACTTGTGGACACTTTGGAGTGTTCTAAGTTGGGGGGGGTGGGGGGAAGTAGGCTTGCTTTAATTAGAAAAAGAAGAAGAAGGAGGCTATTATTTCTTCTTCACATCTCTAACTCAAAGAGATTAGTAACTTTCAGATTTTTTACTTCAAGAACAGTTGCCTGAGGACAATGACAGCCAGTTCCCAAATGAACATAGCAGATGTGACTGACTCTGATGGTTCAGGCTGAAAAGTTCCAGTAAATAATGCAGGAAAGGACAAAGGAGGAGTTCAAATATTAAAGAAGTCAGCAACCACAAAGAAACAACATTGAAGAGGATTCTCAAAAGTAAATCTGAAAGCCCTGCTAAAATCTAGAACCATCAAAGAGTATGTACTCACGAGTGTATATCACACACACACAAAAAGAAAAGTGGACTCCTCCATCCGTGTAGGCTGAAGAGAACATAATCTAATGAATCTGGAGAAGGCTAGTAATTGGGGAATGTGGCTCTCAAAATATCTGGGGTGCTTAGTGAGGGCAGAAGCACAGTCTTCAAGTCATCTCCCTTCAAACTGTAAAGAAAGAACAAGGACCACTTGCCTAACCTAACTGACCTGCAACCTTGAGTCATGGAGGGGCCCAGATTCTGAGAGGAGGCCTTCAACAAGGCAGGAACACTGCATTTTATGTGAAACAGTCTGGGATTCCAGGTCCATGGGTAACATGAGAAAATGTCTATGATAGGTTTCTTCTAGATCTCAACCATTGCTACCTGTATTGGATGAGGAAAAACCTTTGTAGGTGCCTGTAACATACAACCTTGAATAAATGACAATCCTGGATGTGCAGATATGTGTGGTAAGACTATTAAAATGCTAACATGAATCCAACAGGTAATAATGAGATGCAAAGGGAGGAAAGAAAACAGTACCCTCTGTGGTCCTCTAAGTGAGGGCCTCAGACAAAGCATCAGTGTCACTGGGGGACAGAGTCGGGCCTCACCCCAGACCTGCTGAATCAGAACCTGTAGCTTAACAAGAGCCCCAGGTGATTTGTAGTCACATTAAATTTGAAAGCACTCCTCTAAAAAAATTTCCTACACTGGGGCTTTTTTTTTTTTTTTTTTTTCTGGCTGCACCACGCAGTATGTGGAACTTCCTTGACCAGGGATAGAACTTGCACCCCCTGCAGTGGAAGTGCGCTGTCTTATCGACTGGACCACCAGGGAAGTCCTCACTGGGGCTTTCTTAATAAATTAAGCAGACAGGAAAGAATAGGAAGAAAAAAGGGAAGGAAGCTAACAAATGCCACATGTCTTCTAAGACAAGATACTATGAGGATATTTCATATGTGCTATCTTATTAAGTCGCCAAAATGACTCTGAAATGTCAAAATTATAATTGCTACTTTATAGAGAAGGAAACTGAGGCTCAAAAAGGTCAAAAAATTAACCTAAGCTAAGAGTCAAAGCCTGATAGGGTTGGCTCCAAAGTCCACCAGGCCACCTTGTCCACCTGCCTCAGAAAATGGAGGCTGTGCCTAGACACTGGGTCCCCGTAAGCACATGGAGCAAAATGTATCCACACCAGAAGTGAATATGCCTCCTGTAAAAATTAACAACAGAGTTGACCATGGGGCCCTAGGATGCAGATATTTCTGAGTCATCACAGTTTCACTCCATCTTATCCCCAGGTTAGAAAGAAAAAAATCTACCTTGCTGGACTGTTTGGGGCTTGAAGCACTTTCTCGTTATCCGTCTCCAAATACAATCCCACACACCTCCCTCCCAAACAGCCACAACCCAGAGGGATCTCAATATAAGGCTGACACTGTGGTAAGATTTATGCAGCCTAATAATAATAATAGCAGCTAATACACTGAGTCAGACATAGTTCTAAACACTTTTCATGAACTATAAAATTTCAAATCCATGAGGGAAGTTCTCATTAATAAATGCATTTTGTAATGAAGAAACTGAAGCATAGAGAGGTTAAGTAAGTTGCCCAAGATCATTCAACTAGTAAGTGGCAGAGTCAGGATTTGAACTCAGAATCTTGGCTCTAAGGTTTCGACCACAATACTATGCTTTACCCCTAAGGGGAGTGGAGTTTCAAAGGTGAGCCAGGAACCCAAAATTCAGAAGCCCCCAAAAGCCTTCTGTGTATACTTTTATCTCTCACTAGCACAATTAATTCAATCCCTTTCATTGTTTAAATTCTAAAGAAAGAAAGAAAGGCCAGCAAACACATACCAAGGTAACTATTATTGGGAAGAGGGGAGGAGGTGAGACAGAATTGGAAAAAAAAAAAAAAAACTTGTTGTGGGAAGACAGCAGGAGGCCGTGGCCTGGCCACATTGATGGACTCAGACAAGAACATGACCCAAGTCACTGCTACTAAATACCAAGGGGCCTACGCACGCCTGTGGTAAAGGCTGGTGTCACTCACTTGGCTAGCAGACCATTTATTTTGGCTCTGACCTTTGAAGAATGTTAAGTAATGATGATAATGATGGATGGGCAGCAGGCCCGCAATCTCTGTGGTTTGGCAAGTGTGTCCTGGAACTGCACATCCCTGCCCATGGTCAGAGGGATGCTCCCACTCCCTGGGGAGGGGGAGGGTTCTTCATGCGGAGTTTTGAGCGGCACTGTCCTGTCCCACCCTCAAGGTCCAAACTGCAGGAAATCTGATTGTAAGCCAATCTGGACTCTCCGGGGGAAGGTAAGGAGTGGGGGGAGCATTAGATAATTAACTATTCTTTTTCCCCCAGCATAACTGTTCAAATTAACACCTGTTAATTTTCCTCATATGACTCCAATTGTACAGAAATGGACCCAATCCAAAGAGAAAAAAATAACTCCCATGAATCATCATCTAGATTGACCAAATCCATAACTCAGCAGACACGTTTGCCTGGGAGAAAGGATTTTATGTGCACAGTATTCAATTCACAAAGACTTTAACATGAAGTGGGAAGAACCTTTAGGGTCAGGAAATGGTGAAGAGTGTTAAAAGAGTTGTTACAAGGGATATTTGAGTTGTGCTCAAACGTTATGTCAAGAGCATCTACTATAGGTCATTGTAAGAAACAGTCACATGAACATCATTTTTGCATTTGTTTTCAGACTGCTGGAGCGGTCATTTTCATTATGCTTTGTGTGCTGTAAAGAATCCATGTGAGAAGTGCATTTTAGAATTTAGTACCCCCAGAGAAAACATTGCCTCCTCTGAAGAACTGGAATGGTTTCTCTCTTCTGATCACAAGACCTATATAAATTACTATGTTTTCCTTTTTACCTTGGCTTCCAGTAATCTCAGTAAATACAGTTAAACAAAACAATTATACTAAGTAATTAACAGATGGTGTGCTTTCATTCTTCTTTCCTTTGCCCTGGTTTTTAATTTCTAAGTTATTAACCTTATTGAATAAATATTCTTGGTCGTATAATTCCTAGAATTTTTTTCAAAAGAAAGTAAATAGGCACTTGGTACAAGTAAAAGAAAAAATTGAGACATAACAAGCGTCAGGTGGATAGTCATATTAAGTAGGGGAATGATAATGATAGAGTACATTCTAACAAGGGAGACTAAGAATGGCAAGGAGGTCCTGTGACCATATTCCAGAAGGAACTGGTGAAAGAATAGTAGATGTGTGAGGAGCCAGGAGAGCTTCCTTAAACTTTGAAACACTCTAATAGCAACAGAAGGAGAAAACTGGGGATTGAGATAGAAAGGGAAGGTTGTGATTAAACATAAGAAAAAATTTTCCAATGACTAAAATGGTCCAAGAATGAAAAGAGTTAATTTGTGAAGCAATGTGATTACTGGGGATATTCAAGTGGAGGCTAGAAAACTGTCTTCTATGAATGTTGAAGAGCAGAATTTTGCTTGAGTTGGGAGGTGACTACAATAAGTAGCACATAGGGAGAGGGCCCCTGAGATATGGGCTTCAGGCACAGGAAGCTCTTAACTTCAACTGCTGTGTAAACTATAGATTTCCTCGCTCTCCCCAAGATGGGAAATATTATAAATATTATATTCAACAAAAGATGAAGATAAAAATAGAAGCCCTAGAGACAAAAGCATCAGTACAACTCTGACTTAGGGAACTCCTGCTTGCTTCAAAACATATTTCCAGAAAAGAGAGGGTTCCCTGCCCTTTTTGGGGTGGAAGAGGGAAGTAAAAAAACTTCATGAAACAGTAAGGAATATCCATTCTGGCCTATCTCCCAAAATGTGGATTCTCAGGCACGTCTCTAGTCCCCATCCTTCATCTTCATGAGGCCCCTTCAGTCACACGCCAACTTGGGGCTACCACAGCAGCTTACATCCACCTTCCATGCAATCTACTAGGTCCCCCCTGCACTGCATGACATATCCCATGCAAGGGCAGCTAGAGACAGATTCATGTGATCTTTTACACAGCATTTTGGACATGTATTCAAAGCTCTATACCACACACTGCAGTATAGAGAGAACACACTGTCCTCTCACAGTGTAGAGAACCAAACGTAGCGCCAAGACCCAATATCTGGTTTCATGAATGGACGATCTTATTGCCAACCTAGAATCTAATCCAAAAGGCAGAAAAACTGACCAAGAAAACTTGTCCTTTGGAAAATAAATGTCTGATTGCAATTTTTTTCTCTAGATTTTCATTCCTTGTTGAGTACCAACACATAGCCATTCCTGACACTCCCCAAAGTTATAAATGTCAGAAATACCGTGTTCAACAAAAGACTAAGATGAAAATAGAAACAAACACTCTCCCAGATGTAAATACAGAAATGCCAGCCAATAGTTTAGCAAACCATTGGCAGAAGGTTTCAAAGAAGGGTAAATAATTTCTAATGGAACAGAAACTAACCTAGACCAGGAGATGTACCCAACTGGTAAGGTAATTTGTCACAAAACACATCCACTTTACACACTGTCAAAAGATGGAACAAGAGACACTAACATTGTCTAAAAGGGGGTGGTAGGAAAGAAGGGGAGAAAAAGACAATGATCGTTCCCAAGAGATACCAGTAAGGATGGTCCCTGGCTGCTTTGCAAGGTGGATAATAGACTCTCCACTACTGGACCAAACAGCAGCCTGCAACATTAGCGACTATCCTGACCACCGGTGCATTGGATGGCAGCTCTGCTCACTTTCCCTCCTCACTTCATGAGTCTTTCCTTCCACTACTTTGGAAGGATATACTACTTATTCCTACAGCTGAAGTTTTAGCTCTTCAAAACATTCTGGAATACTTTGTGCCTATGACAACATATGACATAGTTACTTTGAAAAAAAAGTCATTTTTGCCTGACACCTCCAACTCAGCTTTCACATCTCAACTTACTCCACGAGGTCTTCCCTAAAAGCTATCTATCCCTCCCCATATAAACTGGGTTCTTCCTGTTTTTCTTTCTTATAGTCTATTTCCTTCACAGCATTTATCGCAATCTGTATATAGATATTTGTGTATGTTTGTTTAACATTGGTCTCTCCCATTTGTCTAAGCTCCATGAGGGGAGGGAGCGTGTGCCTGGTCACCTCTGTATTTCTAGTATCTACCCTATCTGATGAAAATGAATGTTGAATGAATAAATGAACAAATGAATATATGATGTCAACATCTTGTTCTACTAATCCACCATATTCAAGACAAAAATCTGCACCTAAGAAATGAATATGTACCAAATAAAAACCCTGAAACTGCTCAGTCACTCTCAGTCATATCATGACATTGGCACATCTTGGAGAGTGAAATATCATTTTCTCTCTTTTGCTTTAGAGTTCATTCTTCCTTACAGTTCTGTGTGCTGCCATTATTGAAGGGATTGGTGTTTCCCTATCTTGAACTGAGACCCTGGTACAGAAGACTTTTACCCCTTAACTTTGCTCCTATACCTCTCCTCCATACTGGTTTTTAGCTCATCATAATTTTAGGAAACCACTTAGAGCAATGTTTTCAAACAACTGGTGGCAACCCATTACCTAATTATGAAATCGATTTGGTGGTTCAAAATATGCTTTTTAAATAGAAGGGAAGGGAATGGAATGAAAGGTAATGGAATGGAAAGTACTGCAGGTAGAAAGGGTAAGTATTGTTTTGTGAAACTTTTCAGAGTATGTTTGCCCATGTGTATTATATATTACACTGCAATGTAAAACATGTTTTACATGAGTCATGGTCCAAAATTTTTAGAAACTTTAACTTACAGTAATAAACTAATAGTAGGGGAAATCTCAGATAGCAATCTACAGATAGGTAATTTATAGGCCAATGTTTATTTACAAATCCAGCTTTCCTTCTTTTATTAAATATTAACAAGTTGCCTACAATCTGCATAGGAAAATCTGATTCCTAATACTTTCAGCCTGAAACTATGCTGGGATTCTCTAGTCCTTTCTAATGAGGCTAAAAATCTAACCCATCAGAGTCAGGCCAAAGCAGTCATGTCTTCAGTTACAGGAATGTCTGAAGGCCCTTGCTTCTTGTGGATTCGTCCCACTTCCTCTTTAATCCCTATCTTTGCCAGGAAAAGCCCTTCTCAATTCCCCCCATCTGGTGAGCGGATCTACGTTTTCTTCCTAGCCACCCTTTGCAGCCCCTCTAACTGTGATTGAATCCTACTTCTTTCTTTGCACTCTCAGGTCTCCTCTCCCTACCGCCAACTTACCCTTTGTGATATAATTAAAAATAAATATTTGATTTTTTGTTCTAGTTCCTGGCACACAAAACCTAAATTTCTTGGAATCTCTGGAGTGATGAGTGTGTTTTATATGCTAGAGAGATGACTGGTGGCTAAGGGCTCCCAGATAGCTTCGGAATGGGGGCTGGTCCTCAGAAAGACCAAGGCATGGACTAGAGTATTGGGGCTTTCAGCCCCCACCCCCGCCCCACCCCCACTGTCACCTCC
This sequence comes from Delphinapterus leucas, assembly GCF_059928025.1. Lineage (NCBI taxonomy): Eukaryota > Metazoa > Chordata > Mammalia > Artiodactyla > Monodontidae > Delphinapterus > Delphinapterus leucas. The sequence goes on from NC_143130.1 coordinate 89,411,091, forward strand.
AGGGAGGGGAGAGGCCTAGAATTGAATCAATAACCAACAGCCTATGATTTAATCAATAGTGCTTACAGAATGAAACCTCCATAAAAACCCCTAAACAACAGGGTTCAGAGAATTTTGATTTGGTGAACACATCAAGGCACTGGCAGGTGGCACACGTGAAGAAGGCATAGAAGTTCTGTGCATCTCCCTTACCCAATACCTTCTCCTATGCACCTCTTCCATTTGGCTGTTCCTGAGTTGTATTGTTTATAATAAACCAAGCTCAGTAGCAAGTGTAGAGCTTTCCTGAGTTCTGTGGGTCATTCTAGAAAATGATTGAACCTGAGGAGGGAGTTGTGGGAACTCCCAACTTTATAGCTGGTTGATCAGAAGAACAGGTGACAACCTGAGACTTGCAACTGGCATCTGAAGTGGGGTCAGTTTTGTGGGACTGAGTCCTTAACTTGTAGGATCTGACACTAACTCCAGGGAGTGATAAAACTGAATTGAATTGAATTGACTGGATTGTAGAACACCCAGTTGGTATCTGGAGAGTTAGAGAATCGGTTGGTGTCAGAAAAATCCCACACATTTGGTATCAGAAGTGTTAAAAAAATGTTATTAAAATAGGTCATATCCCTCTTGTTCCGAGGTCCCAGCCACTACTCTCAGGCCCCTGAAGTTACTACATTATTTATAAAACTGACTGTAATGGGCCCTTATGAGAAGTATGTCTAGCCATCCCCTCTTCATCTCAACTGTTTTCTGGGGGCACTGCCCTTTCCCCTCTTTCTCATTCCCCCCCATCCTACTATCCCAAGGTTATAGCAATGTAGATCTTGAATGGCCAGCTTCACACACTATAATCTGCCATTTCTCACCCACCCATACAAGCACCCAACCCACCCACCCCACTACAGGTCATAGACCCAGGGGTGGGTACTGTATCAAAGGCAAACTAACCAGATTCCATTCTAGATTCCCTTCTCCAAGGGAATCTTCCCAATGGGGAAAGAAAGAATCGGTTTGGGGGGGGGTTAATTTGGATCTGTTCATAGGATCTTAGAAGTTGTCAGCAGTCGTGTTTTTTACTGTGTACCAGAAAAGTAGAGGAAGCTGGTCTGAAAATAGAGAGGAATGAAACAGAGAAGGAAAAAGAGAGCAAGGCAAGTGACAGAGGCAAACCTAACACTTAAGTTTCTGTCCATCCTTGAAATCCAGCTATAACCACTATCTTAGACTGCAAAATGGCCACAAATCCTTCCCCTCCCTGTTTCTATTCCCTAGCCTGAGCTAGCCTGGTGGATGATGAGAGACGTGTGGCCCAGTTGCTTCTTTCATCCCAGCTGACAACCAGCCAACCCAGAAGCAGTACTGCCTAGCTAACCAGCAGCTGAGAACAGATGTGTGAATGAGACCAGCCAAGACAAGCAAAAGCACTATCAAGTTGAATCCAGTCCAAATGGTTGTTGTTTTAAATCACTACGTTTTGGGAGGGTTTATTACACAGCAAAGGCTAACTGATATACTCACCTTTGCATTCCAGGACGTATCCCTTGAGTGGGCTGTTTTTCCTTGCATGCAAGAGTCTTAATAACTCACATTTGCACTCAAAAATATTTTATCTTCACAGAAACCCAAAGAATATTCAAACATTCAAACAATTTTAAACATTCTGTTTCATAGTTTTATATATGTGTGTGTATATATATATATATATATATATATATAGAGAGAGAGAGAGAGAGAGAGAGAACTATTCACACAATTACATTTTCTCCTCCCCCAGGCTCCAAGACCATCTCCTCCATAGCTTACCAATTTTTAGTATATATGTGCTGCCAAAATACCTCACTGCCTTTTCATAAAAACAGATTTATGATCTGACCCCTGCTTATTTCTTCTACCATAAGCTACTGCTGCCTTTAACACATAGTTCATGCCCCTGTCAAACTAATTTCAGTTTTCTGAATATCCCATGTGCTCTATGCCTCTTTGCAAATGCTGTTCCACCTCCATTCATTCAACAAACATTTACTGAGTGCCAACTGTCAGCAAGGTACTGTTACAGGTTCTGGGGATAAAGCAGGGGGATAAATAAGACCAGAATTCTATACTCTTCTCACTTTCATAACTGTGGCTAATTGCTCTTTCACTGAGACTAAATTCAAGCAGCAACCCCTCTGGGAAATTTGCATGGCCTCCTAGAATCGAGTTACATACTCTAAGTCTCTGCTCTACCATAGCACTTATCAGTATAACACAGTGGTTAAAGCATGTAAGTTTCCTCACCTGCAAAATGGGAGTTATAATAATTACTCATTTCATTGGGTTGCTGCAAAGATTTTAAAAACCTAGAATACAGTTAGTGCAAAATAAATGTTGACCATAATTATTAGCCAACCAGAAATCAATATCCCACACCACTCCACGTTCTTTCCACCTACCATTCCCTCAGCCTGGAATGCTCTTGCTCTGAAATCTCTGCTCAAATGTCACCTCATCAGACACTTTCCCCCAACCCCCTAAGATATATTAATACCCCCTACCACTCTCCATCTCATACCCTGCTTTCCTTCTTCAAGGTTTTACCATCTTATGTTACCTTTTCATTTATTTTCTGTCTCCCCCCTATCAAATGTAAACTCCATGAGGGAAAGCACTTTGTTTTAGTGCCTAGAAGGGTGCCTGGTACAAAGTAGACATTCTATAAAATTTTGCTAATTGGATCAACACATGCACTAAATGTAGGTTCCTTGAACTGTAATGTTTTCCTAAGATTTTATTTTCATCACAGTACTCAAGATGACAATGAGTCCAATCTTTGGTTGTTATGATTACAGGTTATCTTTAAATTTAACTTTAACATACTTTTAAATTTCCCAGTGTTCTATCATGAGACTATATTGCTTTTATAATAAGAAAACTAAATTTCAAGGAATCTATAATCATTCTTGATGAAATCACAAAATAACTGGAGTTATGAAAAATACATTTTCACCCATTTAAGACAGTGGCTGCCTCCCACTTCTGTTTATAGCTCTAGGAACCCCCAACTCATCAACTAGCTCTCAAGACTGAAAGTCACACTTAAAAACTGTTCATATTCTCATTTCCATTACTTTTAGTCAATACTTATATATTTTAACTATAATACTACAATTAGAAAATATTTAATTGATCTTAAATTTCTGGTCAACAAGCAAAAACTCCCACTTTACTACTTTATAACTGTATATAAAGGCTATATAATACCCATCTCCTTTCTCCAGTGGAGAGGAAATTAGGAAGCAGAAAATAAAACTAAGAGAGCACGAGACTTTACACAAGTATGAAGAATACAGCTGGGGATAAAAGAGACGTTTCCACATCCATAAAAAGAAATTCACACCTTTAGAAACACCTCTGTTTTGGGTAGCCAATTATGTAGTATAGGAATAGGGCCAGTTTCATTGCCTGTTTTGCTCCTTGAACACCTCCCTATGTAATAACTCCTTCACCTGAAAATGTAAGAGGCAGGGGATAAAATTCAGAAAGTTCAAGTTGGGTCCCAAGAGGGATAGTCTTTACTAGTACCATTGCTTTGACAACTTTGCTAATTCACATGCTTAGATTTATGGGACATGCTTTCATATATGCATATGACAGACAAAGACTATTAGCAACTAAGAAACCTAGCACCTAGCACAAATGCCTGGAACCAGGAATTACAGTCACATTTTTAACAACCAGTGTGGCACAGATTCCATCTACTCAGAATGGATATCAGCCATAGGAGAGGAAAGAGAGATATTTGGTAGATCAGTCCTACCTGGAAGATAATAACTCTTCAATAAAACAGATAAATGAATAAATCCTCTGAATTAAGTTTAGTTGCAAAATTGATAGACTCTCAAGTGATTATACTAAATAAAAAGCCCAAATAATTATTTACATTATCACCAGCAAATTAGCGTTTTGCAAATGAGATCACATTTTTTTTCTTAATTCAGTTAGGCACCAGACTGCACACTGGGGATCCAAAGAGTAAAAACAGGACAGTCTCTACAACATGAGGAATATAGTCAATGTTTTATAATAACTATAAATGGAGTATAACCTTTTAAAACTGTGAATCACTATGTTGCATACCTGTAACTTATACAATATTGTTCAGCAACTATACTTCAGTTTTAAAAAAAGGGAGGGTAATAGTCTCTGTGCTTGAAGACCTTGCCAGAGTCTAGAGGGAAACATCTTGCAATACAAAGTAAGAAGCCCAATAGTGCAGTTAGCGGTTACACTGTGGTCAGAAAGGCCAGGGAGCTTTAAATCTAGGTCTGATGGGAAGTGGGGGGAGGGCGTCCCTTAAACAGTTTTACGACTACAGACTTAACCCACAGTTCCAGATGGCCATCCCACAGAAGCATGCCAACTGACACGGTGGTACTGAGCGAGCAAAAGCGTGAATAGTTCGCTAGCCAGCAGTACAACCACCTGTCTGCCTCCTGCGAGTGAGGCACCAGCCTTACAAGCAAAGGGCAGCACTGTTTATCTTTTCTCTCCTATAATGTACCAACTAATGACTAGAGAATCCTAAAAGATCAAATGACCACTCTGACTTCTATCAACACCACCCACGTGGGAAGGAAGAAAAGGTTAATACACACAAGACAGCATGCACCTGACAGGCAGCCGTCTGCCCATGTCAGGGCTCTTGAGTCCACCTGTTCTCTGCAGAAGCTTTGGCTTAAAATGACATCTATCAAGACGGGCTGCAGTATCATTTTTACAGTTAGATATACTACTAATTAACCTCTTTTACTCTAACATAAAGCTTTAAAGAATTAAGCCTGTGTAGCATAAACCCCTTAAAAGATTACAATAATTAGAAATACGGAGACATGTAAATATTTGTTAGTCAAACTAAATTCGTGTTGCCTGGTATTTTCTTTGGAGCCTGCCCATGTCATTACACTGAAATGTGATATATACAAACCCTGAGTAACTGCAAGTGAAATAATGTGACCCTATATAAACAGTGATGGTTTAAAATTACATTTGCTTGGGTTATTTCTATGCTAGACATCTCAGTTTATTCCAAGCTTAGTACATTTTGTTTCCTAAACAAAACAATGAAAGAAAACATAAAAATATGTAAATAGCAGTGCAACAATGAAGGATTTTAATTCTTTGACAAAGCTGAGAATTTGTGATTTTTAAGTCATCAGTATTTTCATTCATTCAACAGATATGCACTGAGTGTTATAGTTATTCAAACACATAATAGAAGACTAAATATGTTACAATATCTATTTTCACCTTTAAAGGACCTTAAAAACTATTTTTAACTATTATTAACAAAAAAATCCATCTTTATAAAAAAGAATTTATGTCACATACCTAAAGTAAGGCATTCTTTTGGATAGGCAGCAGACCTCTACTTATCTCTATGTATTAAAAAAAAACAAGTATAATGGGATAAACTGATATCATATGATGTGATTCACTGAGAAGGACATCACCTATATATTTCTGGGGGAAAAAAGTGAATATTGACCTAATAATAAGGCAACTATCTTGACACACCCAAATTGAGGAAGCTTGACCAAAAAAAAAAAAAGTCTGGACTCTCCAAAAATGTCAATATCATGAAAAATGAAAAAAACTGGGGAATTGTTCTAGAATAAAGAAAACTAAAGAAACATGACAGTTAAATGCAATGACTGGATCAGAAAAAAGAAAGAAAGAAAAAGAAAAAACAGGAAAAGCTAAAAAGGACATTATTATTGGTGCAGTTGGGAAATATGAATACAAAATAATATGCATATTAGGTAACAGTATTATATCTATGTGATAATTATATTTGGTTATGTTGAATGATGCCTTGTTCTTAGGAGATGAAGTATTTAGGGGCTATGTCTGCAATTAACTCTCAAATGGTACAGGAAAAAAAGTAGAGAAAAAGATAAAACAAATGTGGCAAAACGTTTATAAGGACTGAGGTGAAAGACATGCATGTTCATTGCCTATTCATGCACTTTTTCTATACATTTGGAAATTTTCTCATAATAAAAAGTTGAGAAGTCTCACAGACAGAGAACAGACTCGTGGTTGCCAAGGGGAAGGGGGGCATTGGGGAAGGATGGACTGGAAGTTTGGGGTTAGTAGATGCAAACTATTATACATAGAATGGATAAACAACAAAGTCCTACTACATAGCACAAGGAACTATATTCAATATCCTGGAATAAACCATAATGGAAAAGAATATAAACAAGAATGTATTTATGTGTATAACTGAGTCACTTTGCTGTACAGCAGAAATTAACACATTGTAAATCAACTATACTTCATTTTAAAAAATAAATTTTAATTAATTAATTAAAAGTTGAGAAAAAATTTTAAGCGCTACGTTAACAATCCATCTAGGAATTCCCTGGTGGTCTAGTGGTTAGGATTAGGCACTTTCACTGCCATGGCCTGGATTCAATCCCTGGTTGGGAAACTGAGATTACGCAAGCTGCACAGCACGGCCACAACAACAACAAAAAAACAATCCATCTGACTATATGTGTGATATTTAACTTTGTTGTCAACAAGTAATAATGTATCATACTTTACAATGTTATGCAAAAAATTTTAAGCAAATCAATGAAAACTTCTAAATATAAAGGCAATCTGCATTAAAACATAGGTTTCTGTGAATTATTCCTAAAGGAAACTTACATTTAAATTTTTTTTCTGAAAAAATTTTTTGCTTTATTGCCAAATTTTCCTTTCCTAACCACAGCAAGCTTATTTGAAAAATTAAAATATTTATAAAAACTGACAATTAAATATTTTGTCATAAAAATGAACATAAATACAACTTAAATTATAAAAATAAAAACAAGCACTTTCTTCTTTTTACAGTGTAGAATTCTTTATAGCACATAGAATTTTAAATATTTTTAATTTTAGATTTAACTGATTGAATTTTTTGCATGTATTTTACAAAGCAATAACACAATTTTATAAGAAGAAACATTAATCAGATATTCTCTGGATGTCCTTGTAACCACGGGAGTCATGACCAGTTTTACCTTCCCTGTAACTTACTTAAATTATAGGAGATTATGGGCTTTGATGACCACACATAAAGTTCCACGGGGCCCTGCTCCTACCTGATTTAAATAAACACAGTCAAAATGAACAACTGGCCCAGAATGTCTTCTTACATGGGATGTTACCCAAGATCTTTGAAACAATTATATTTTATTTGCATGCTTAAAATAATTAAATCAACGTATTGGTCAAAGAGTAACCTGGATGGCACTCATTAAAATGTATCATTTGAAAGTGATACCCAAAAAAGCCAAACTCCTCTTATGTTGTCCTTAGTAAGACCATGCTGGTGCTGATACAGAGCAGGGCACCCGAGTATTAACAGCACAACCTGGGTTTCTAGAAGATGAATTTAAAAAACTTTCCCTGTTTGTAATAAGAAATGAAATGAAATGGGATTCCCCACTCCTGCTCCCACTATTGCTCCAAAGAAGTTATGATATTCCATGAGAAATAATTTAATTATAGGGTAAATTACTTTAACATGTCAAACTGCCAAACTGGCAGTTGAATAGTCTACATGTGTGAAATGAAACTTTAGCAAATGTCAATTTTGCCATTCAGACACCCAAAAAAAACACATCCTCCTCCTTCTCTGAAAAATTCTACTCTTTGAAAGATTTATTTTTGAAGATATTTAAAAAGAAAAACAATAGGAACTCCAGCTTTTACATTACTCATTTTAGTCACTTATTGTGGGATCTCTTATCATATAACAGTGAAATAATAACCAGAGAAATATGACGAAGTTGTAATATAAGGGTGAAAAGCATAAAGTGTACCACACTGGACAACACAATAGGACTGATAATAAAAATTAAGTAACCAGGCAACCAGCAGTATTTACAACATCTAACTCTAACCAGTGTCAAAGGTCTGGGACTTTCTTAGGCCAGCTTCAGAAGAATAGCTTCACAGTCCAGTGTTTTATATTTTATAGCAAGGCAAGATGTTTGAAATACTAAGCAATAATTTGATTAGAAATTCTATAGGTACAGTTTTACCTCTTTAATTTTGTTTTTTCCCTGAATGTTAAGGCTACAATCTAATAATGACCATCTATGATTCCCTAGACAGAGTGAGGTGAATGGTACTCCTGTCCCCTGTGTTCACCTCCAACTGGAACTCCCACAAAAAAATGGGGAAGGAGATTCATCAAAGCAAAGTTTGGAAATCCACTAGAACATCCCAATTCAGAAACGTACAAGGCTGCCCTTGAGGGACACCTACCGACTCTACTTTCACCTAACCTTAGACATCCCACGGAAGTGGGAGAGAAGCCTACCTGCCAGGGCCCTGAAGTACCTTACTCTACCATGGCTCCCACTCTACCACGGCTCTCTGCACCTACAGATGGCTCCTTATTGGCAGAATCAGCAAGACTGCATCCAAAGAGTACTACCAATTTCCTCAAGAGGAAGGTTTTGCAAACCAACAGAGTAGACTTTATCCAGAGAAAAAGGTTCAAAATAGCTAATAAATAAAATGTTTAATAATATGTTTCAGCTTAAATGTCACTCCCTACATCATGAAGTCATTGTTACCCACAATAAAACTCAGTTTTACTGACAACTGGTAATTGTTTTAATTGGTAATCTTTTCTCTTCCTCACTTCTCTTGCTTTAATTCTTTGTACTAATCACATAACCAAAAGTAGCCTTTCTCCAAGTCATTCTCCATCATTGCTAAATTTCATTCTCCTTATAGAAATTAATGCCATATGAAAGTATCTTGGCTGTTTATTTGTTTCTTATATCTGTCTCTCCCTTCTAGAATATTAGCTCCTTGCCTACTTTATTGCTCTGGCCCAAATTCTAGTAAGTGACTGGTTCAATAAACATTGTTGAATAAAGAAATGAAAAGTAGTGTTCTTTTTACTATCCTAATCTATTTGGGGTTCATGGTACCCTGCATCTTAGAGTCAGAAGGAAAATAAAAAGGCTTCCAGTAAAACTAGCCCTAATCATTTTCTAGTGACCCAGAGTGCCTCACCTGCAGAGAAAATACACCTTTTGTTAATTGGAATGAGATTTATAAGTTATTATTACATGATTATCATCATCTTTATAATGTGGTGATGATAACAGTAGTGATCATTACCATTTATGAGTTAGGCTCTGTATTTATACACATTAATCTTCGCAACAACTTTACTGGGTAAATATTGTTACCCCAATTTTACATACAAATAAACAGGTTCAGAAGTTAAGTAATGTGCCAAGGTCACACAGCTCTTGAGGGTATAAGCTAGGAATCCAAGGTCCGATTGACTCCATAGGCCGTGCTCTTCCCACCATACCATGCTGTGAGATGCTGAGCTGAAATCACCTTCTTTTAATTCCATCCTTAGTTTTCATGATCAAGCCAAGTTACTTTCCTGTCTTCTGGTCCCTTACCAATCCTGCTACTATTAAAATTAAGAAATTATATCCATTCATCCAAATTCCAAATAATCTCCAATAGTACTTCTAAAGCATCTAGTACACTCAGTAACCAAGGAAAATGTAATTTGTAAAATATTTTTTTCCTTGGTTATTTATTTGGGCGATAACTGGATAAAATATTATTAAATTATTTTTATACACCTGCATTATTCACTGCCTACTGGCTTCGGTAAAATGTTCCATAAATATACTATTTTTCCAGTCTTACTCCTAGCATTTTCATCCAGGTTTTCACCCCAACCTCTAGCTTTTATAATCATCAAAGGACTCAGAATAATTAAGTTGCAAAAAAGTCACAACAGTCTTGCTAAAATGCATCCCAACTCTGAAACAGTAAAACTTATAAATTGCTCAATGTGTTTTTAAGAGAGTGAACTACTAAAAATTTAATAGGGAAAAAATACTCAAAAAAGAAAATAAAAATTATGTCTATAAAGACTAACTCTAAAAATCAAATTTGAGAAATAGGAAAACTTGATAAATGAAACTTTCTTATGAGTTTTCATTTTCAAAGATACAAAATTAACCACAATCACTTCAAGGGGTGTGGGTATTTGCAAATTAGGTCAATGCACTTAGTTTTAATGGCAGGAAATACACAGTGCAACTCTGAAATGCTTCACAATGATTTATGGTGTATCTGAATCTTTCCTCAGAGCCATGGGAAGCTGGATTTCACTCTCAGTTCTCACCCTCACTTTTTTGTTGTTCCTTCCTTTTCATTTTCCTTTTTCACTTATTCATTTATTTTAATTAAAAGTAAGAGCATCTACCCAGAAGTAAAAATGTGTGTGGTCAATCAGGAGCTTGGTTGCCCCAGTATCTCCATCTAGTGGGCACTGAAATTATAAAGTTTATTTTATCCAACAAATTCCCAATTGGCAAGTTTATTAAGCAAAGTAATTGTGAGAAAGAGAAAAAGGAAATGCAGCAGGTATTTTCATGGGGATAGAAACATCAATCAGCAATACCAGGAGTGTCATGTTACATCATTCCACTATAACAAGTACCTTAACCCACAGTGTTCCAATATTGCTAGGATTTGAATAGAGCTTTCCAGTGGTTTTTTTTTCCAATAATGATTTGTTACTAAACTCTAGAATCTTAAAAAATCCACTAGAAGATTTGGATCATATAAGCATGAGTTTCATTATTATTAGGCAACTCTTCAAAAGATCAGTCTTAAGAATTGATTTACCTCTTAGATCACAGAATCTTAGTGCTAAAGGGTCCTCAAAGATTTAGGTGTCTAAATTCACTTATTTTTCCAGTGAGGAAACTGAGACCCAGAGACAGAGACTTTTAGTTATAAAACTGGAGAGTAGCAGCAGCCAGAATCAGACCCAGGTCTGTTTTTTAGTCCCATACTCTCAGAGTAAACATAAATGCATTCTCCTAGGAGAAGATACTGCTTTCTTTGGAACAAAGTATTCATGTTATGTTTTTCTTTAACTCATTCAAATATAATACTAATAACTGGGGGAAATGGCTATTTAGCAGATGATGGTAGTGATAATAATTCACAAATTTAATCCAATCCAATTGCCTTCTTTATGCCACAACTTCAGGGAGAAAAATTTTTAAGGTTTACTTTTTGCCAGACTGGGTACACTTCTTTTATTCTTAACAGATTTATATGTCCTTCAATACTAAAAAGGCATCTCCATTTGTCAATTACCAGTGCCTCACCCAAGCCCTAGAAGGGCTGAATGAACCTGGGTTCATCCACCCAATGACTATGCCCTCCAAACAATATTGTTGTATTGTTGCTGCTTTTGTTGTTGTTTGGTGTTTTTAGACCTTACAGGGAAGTAAAGGCAACATTAACATGTTATAAAAGTAAAAATCTGCCATATCTTTTTGATATACCATAAAGTGTCAAGTAAATAATCCTGTAGCTAGGCTCCAAGAAGTCTCTGAGAGAGAGGTAGGACTATGGTCTAAGAGGCTGGCAGTCAGACCTTATTTTATAGAGTTAAGTGGCCTGGCATATGGATCATTGTAAAGTTCTTTGAATTTCTCTAAGTGCTAAACAGATGCTAAGTTGCATTATTCATGATTCAAAAGTACATATCTTACTATTAGGAAAATATTCCTACTTATAATACAAATCAGTAACAATTTTAGTTCCCTTGAGTAAGCTTCTAAAGATACAAGGTCAAACATATGATAGACCAGAGCCCTGGGGTTCATTTAATGAAGCACGTGGCTTATTCCTGAGAAACTGTAAAAAATCCCTGAGTCTGTCAGGCTATTTTGTGTCCAAGTGCTTTATTTTAAAATGAAATTAAAGGGTGTAGAGTATTTTCAACTCAAGGAAGATAAAATTGAATGTACATACAATGATCTCATCCTATGTGCCTGTTTAAATATGACTACAGTGACTTTTGCCCCAGAATTATTAGTTTAAAAGAAGTCAAACAGAAAACTAGTTTGAAAAGGGATGGATATGTACAACATATAATATATTAATGCTTAATATATATAGAGAGAGTTCTTATGGAATAACAAGAAGATGATTAATGAATACTCCAGGAGAAAATGAGCTGAGCAGACATACAACAGAGTCAAAAAAAAAATGCAAGTGACCAATAAAAGACATGGAAATGTTATTTAATCCATCTAATAATCAAAGATATACCCATGACAGCATTTATCAGACTGGGAAAAAAAATTAAAAGATTGATAGAGTGTTAGTAAGGCTGTGGGGAAATGGATTCTCACGCAATGTTGCTGCATATTACAATTGGCCCTTGAACAACATGGGTTTGAAATGCATGGATCCACTTATACATGGGTATTTTTTAATAGTAAATACTACAGTACTACATAGTCTGTCCATAGTTGGTTGAATCCATGGATGTGAAGGAAATGGGGATAGGGAGTGTCAATTAGAAGTTATATGCAGATTAACCACTGTGTCGTTCAAGGGTCACCTATAGTTGGTAAAATCTTTCTAGAATACAATTTGACAATGAATTTCAAAAGTTAAAGTGATCGGGAACAAGGCAAGGATGTTCCCTCTCATCGCTGCTTTTCAACATCCTACTGAAGTCCTAGTGAATGCAGTAAGACAAGAAAAGGAAATGAAAGCTATACAGATTAGGAAGGAAGAAATAAAACTGTCTTAGTTCACAGATGACATGATTATCTAGGTAGAAAATCAAAAAAAAAAAAAATCAACCCAAAAACTCCTGGAACTGACAAGCAATTACAACAAGGCTGTAGGATACAAGATTAATATACAAAAGTCAATCACTTTCCTATATATCAGCAATGAACAACTAGAATTTGAAATTTAAAACACAACATCATTTACATTAGCACACCAAAAAAACAATGAAATACTTAACCACAAATTGAATAAAATATGTACAAGATCAATACAAGGAAAACTACAAAACTCTGAAGAACAAAATAAAAGAATTAAATAACTGGAGAGATAGTCCATGTTCATGGATAGGAAGACTCAGCATTGCCAAGACATTAGTCCTTCCCAATTTGATCTACAAATTCAATGCAATTCCAGTCAAAATCCCAGCAAGTTAGTTTGTGGTTATTTACAGATTCTAAAGTTTATATGGAGAGGCAAGAGACCCAGAATAGTCAACACAATATTGCAGGAGAGGAATAAAATTGGAGGCCTGACACTATCCAACTTCAAGGCTTACTATAAAGCTACAGTAATTAAGACAATGTGGTATTGGCAAAAGAACAGTCAATTCAACCAGTGGAACACACTAGAGAGCCCAGAAATAGACTCACATAAATATAGTCAAGTGATCTTTTGATAAAGGAGCAAAGCAATATAATGGAGCAAAGATAGTCTTTTCAACGAATGATGCTGGAACAACCAGACATCCATATGCAAAAAAAAATGAATCTAAACACACACCTTATACCTTTACAAAAACTAACTCAAAATGGATCACAGACCTAAATGTACAGCATAAAACTACAAAACTCCTAGAAGATAACATAGGAGAAAACCTAGATGACTTAGGATCTGGCAATGACTTTTTAGATACAACACTAAAAGCACAATCCATGAAAGAAAGAATTAATTACCTGGAGTTTGTTAAAATTAAATATTTCTGCTCCGCAAAACACAATGTCAAGAGAATAAAAAGAGAAGCCACATACTGGGAGAAAATATTTGCAAATGAAATATCTGATAAAGGACTATTATACAAAATATACAACAAACTCTTAAAACTCAATAATATGAAACAAATAGTCTGATTAAAAAATAGTCCTTACAGACTCCTCATCAAAGAAGATATACAGATGACAAATAAGCATATGAAAAGATGCTCCACGTCACATATCATTGGGGAAATGCAAATTAAAACACCAATGAAATACCTATATACAGCTATTAAAAAGGCCAAAATCCAGAATTCCAAATGCTGGCAAGGTTGTGGAACAACAGGAACACTCATTCATTGATGGTGAAAATGCAAAGTGGTACAGCTACTTTGCAAGACAGTTTGGACGTTTCTTTCAAAATTAAACATTCTCTTAACATACATTCCAGCAATTGCACTCTTTGGAATTTACCCAAAGGAGTTAAAAACTTATATCTACACAAAAATTGGCACATGGATTTTATAGGAGCTTTATTCATAACTGACAAAACTTGGAAGCAACCATGATGTCCTTCAGTAGGTAAAGGGATAAGCTGTGTCTACCTACTAACAGACAATGGACTATTACTCAGCACTAAAAAGAAATGAGTTATCAAGATATGAAAAGACATGGAGGAAACATAAATGCATATCACTAAATGAAAGAAGCCAATCAAAAAAGGTTACATACTCTATGATTGTAACCGTATGACATTCTGGAAAGGACAAAACTATGGAGACAGTAAAAAAGATCAATTGTCACCAGGAATTAGGGAGGAGAGAGGGAGGAACAGGCAGAACATAGAGGATTTTTAGGGCTATGAAACTACTCTGTATGATGGTAGATACATGTCATTATATAAATTTGTCCAAACCCATAGACTGTACAACATCAAGAGTGAACCATAATATAAAAGGGGATTATAATGTGTCAATGTAGGTTCATCAGTTGTAACTAATGTACCTCTGGTGGAGGATGTTGATAATGAGAGAGGCTATGCATGTGTGGAGGCAAGGGGTATACGGAAAATCTCTGTACCTTCTAGTCAATTTTGCTGTGAAGCCAAAACTGCTCTAAAAAATAAAGTTCATTTATTATTAAAATGAGAATGTCTTTAACCCAATAATTCTATGTCCTAGGATTTATGCTAACGAAAGAACTGATCAAGTGTGAAAAAAAATTGTGTGCATGAATATGCATCAGAGCTTTTTTATAATAGTGGAAAATTGGAAACAACCTAAATTTCCATCATAAAAGTCTAGTTAAATAAATTATAGTATATCCTTGTAAAGAAATATTATTAAGTATTAAAATGTGTCCAATTATAAGGCCAAATGAATTATGGCATAACCATATAATATTAAATAAGAAAGCCATTAAAAAGAATCTACATTAAAAAGATTATGTATGTGAGCTGATATGGAATAATTCTCAATTTATATTTTTAAGTAAAAGGAAATATATATATTTTTTCCCTGTATTTACACACATAAAATGTTCCTATGTGTATCACCAAAAGGGAAAACATATGTATAGATTACAGTGGATAGAGTATTTCTGGAGGATTCATAAAAAAATCTTTAACAGTGGCTGGTTCTGAGATTGAAGGAAGTCTTACTTTTTTTTAAAGTATATAAGACACAGAGAAAAGTACATAAAAGTACATAAAAGCATAAAATAAAGCTCAATAATCTGTCACAAAGAGAATGCCCATATAACAGCCAGAAAGGTCAAGAAAGAAGTATTGCCAGCACTCTAGAGAGTCCCTTCATGTCCCCACCTAACCATTTCTCTTCCCTAATTCCCAAAGGTAGCCACCATACTGAATTCTATTTCTAATTTGCTGAAGGTTTTTTTAATCATGAACAAATGTTAAATTTTATCAAATGCTTTCCTTTATCAAGATTACCACATTCTATTCTGTCACATGGTAAATTACATCAATTTCAGTTAATAAATCAAACTTGAAATTCTTGGAATAAACTCAACTTGGCCATGATATATTATCCTATTATATTACTGGATTAAGTTTGCTAATAATATTGTTTAGAACTGTTTGCATCTAAGTTCATGGGAAAGATTGACCTGTACTTTCCTTTTCTTGTAATGTCCTTGTCAGATTTGGTATCAAGGTAACACATTTGCTTTGATCTCAAGGTTATATTGGCCTTATAAAAGAAGTTGGGAAATGTTCTCTCTTTTCATATTTTTTGGGAGAATTTGTATGTGCTACTATTGTGTGATGTTCCTATTTTTATGTTAATCCAATATCCCCAACTAAATTGTAAACGAATTAAATCTAAGGACTATACCTAGGGTTTTCTGTATCCTAAGCATCCAACCCTTCATTTTGGATATAGCAGGATTTGAGAAAATAATCATTATCTTGCCAAAGAGTATAAAATCTGTCAACCTATAGAAAAACATTCAATTCACACTATTAGGCATAAACATGAAAAATTATAATTCACTTCCATCTATTTTAGGACACCAGAAAGATCACAGAATGTTAGGGCTGGACCCGTCTCCAGTGTGCTCCCTATGTCTGCAATACTGATTACATTACACCATAGGTAACAGCATGGCTGAGTGGAAAATGCATCTACTTTGAATCAAATCTACCTGAGCTGGAATCCAGATAACTCCATTCACAAGCAATTTGTCTTCAGTCACATTATATAAATTCTCTAAGCCTCAATATTTTCCTCTGCAAAACTGAAATAATAAAACTTGCTTTACAAAGCAAGGTTAGAGATGATGTATATAAGACATCTAGGTACTTAATGAAAAGGGGGGGGCATTACTCTCACACAAATTCTAGCACAATTTTAAGTCCATATTTTTCAGTAGCAACCTCCAAATCTTTGTGTCTTCAGAACATGTCTCAAATAGTCTTCATTAGTTAACCTTTTCCCTTGAGTTACTTTGCATTTGTCTATAATAGATACAGTTTGTATCTACAGATACAGCTTGTCTCCTTACTGTTCCCATGACCACCAATACACTTAAAAAAATCTCCATGCAGTTACAAACTCTTCCCTGACTACTAATTTATTTTCCTACCTTACCTATTTTCTTGCTAAACTCTTCCCCTAAACTTTTCCAAAATATCCTATCAGGAAGGTCAGAGAACTGGAAGTATTTGGCAAATTTAACTGATTCACCCCTGTGAATTTAAAGAAACAGCTGCTCTTACTCTCATTTTAGAAACAGAAATTGAGGCATGGGGGTGTTCATCCAAGTTACAGAGCAAATTGGTCACAAAGGGGGACAAGGTCTAGAGAGCTTTTCATTGTCCTGCTTACTCTATCAAATATTAGTCTGGGGGTCAGCCTAGGGTTAAATGTTGATCAATTGGCTACTATCATCTATATGAAACATAAATGCATGGAAATAGATGACAAACCCCTCTGAATTGGGGGGATTATTTACCCTTGTATTTTTATTGTTTATCTTTTAACTGCATATAATAAAGGTAGAAGGTAAGGTCTATGCACATACGTGGTGTATTAATACACCTGCATTGGTCCAGTTAATTCTTAAAATACTGAATAATGTTTAACTCACTGCTGTGAGTGCAGTGTGCAAGTCAAAGCGTGGAGGCATCAAAACACGGTGACCTAATAATGATAAGAATCTAAGAATCACAACAAAATTTCATAACACAACCAGGCATGCATATGAATTTTCAGCAATAATGGTTTCATTTGAAACCACTCTGGAAACAGTGACCCATATTCCTCCAAACTGCTTCTCCCTAATTAGTCTTGTTTGCCTTCGTTTATGCTAAAGGTAAACATGCATTTAGCCTAAGAAAGGAAATGGAAGAAAAACAGAGATGACCTAAACAACCTCAGTGAAGCAAGGCTTCTAATCTGCAATCAAATAGCTCAGTCACATCATCCAAGTGAAGCCAAATCACTCAAAATCATTAAATGAAAGATTCCATTTCCAATCCTACTCCTAAAAACGAATATAACCAGAGATACAAACACCATCCCACATAACTGAAAGAAATTTGGTTCTTTTTTATTGATAATACCATGTGAATGGTTTTATATTCACTAATTAACAATAGTAACTTAAAATTTCAAACATTTTTGAACACAGGCCACCCAGTGCTCACTCTAAGCCCTCCTGGTTTTTGTACCAGTGAGGACATGGCTTCAGTCCATGTTCAACACTTAATTAAGAGATTCTTTTCGAAGACTGTACTCTGGATTTACCATCTTCTCAGAGGCCAGGCTGCTGCAGTTCATTAGCAGTCAACATCTGGCTGGAATGTTTTAAACTACTATTTTTCTTAACCATTATATGGATGAGGTTTTTGTTATTCTAAGGAAACTGAAACAATGTCTTTGCATGGACTTCTAAACATAATAATTAGTGACAGTGCAAATTGTTTTCTGATTTTTCTTATACTGTGTAGCAAAGTGCCATTAAAATCTTTAAATCGTAGTTTAAACCTTTGTATAATTGTGAGTCTTTTCATTTTGTAATGTAGACAATGCCTTTACTTTTTAAGCACAAGGTCTCTTTCTGAAGGCCAAGAAATATTTAACTCAAATGTAGCTATATGCAAAGAAAAATTATTTTTAAACTTTCTCAAGGAAACAGGCCTTATAAACTTATAAAATAAAAACTTGGACATATTTGGCACAGAACTTCGGACATTCCAGTTACTCTGCTTCTGAACCTCAATGGTCCCTTGCACAGCATGGATTTCAAACTTCAAAAACCCTCCTCTGAAAATAGTATCAACCCATGTCTACACAATTAATTTGCCCCTGAAATTAAGTTAACTGAATCTGTTCAGGGACTTAAGCAACTAGAAACATCCCTGTAGTCAAATAACTTTTTAAAAGGAATTTCATGAGACTGCATAAGAATTTCTAGGCCTCAGCTGACACATATTTATAAGTCTGGCTCAGAGAACTGTTATAATGCACTTATGGGTTCACTCTGCCTGAAATGCCCTTGGGCCCCTCCCAGTACTTTGTGTCAAGACACAGCCTTCCTTTCCTTTAAAATTTTTTTAGAACTCACCACTTACTTAAAATCTTCCCCGTTTAACTTAACCAAGGAGCCACTCTTACAACCCTATTTCCCATTTACGTATAAAATATTTCACACCTGGGATGAGATAGATACTTAGTTATTAAGTCTTCCGTTAGTATTCCACTATGTGTATTTATGCTCCATAATGGCACTGACCATTCCTTTTCTTTTCTTTTTCTTTTTTAAAAACTTGTTTCCTCCCTTGCCAGGATAACGTAGTGTGGCAGTCCCAGCTGAAAGAACTGAAATCAATGTGAATCCTATCTTGCTATCCTCAGCTCAGACCCCTCCAAAGGCTTTGTTAGGCTTGGAATGAAATCCAAAGAAGACTCTGCACAATGTGGCCTCTAACCACCACTCTCAGCTCACCTTCCACCACCCTGCCCTCTCCCCACCTCACCACATCCCATCCTCACAGGCCTCTGCTATTCCTGGAACGTGACAAGCAGCCTTTCACCTTAGGTCTCTGGCATTTACTGTTCCTTCTGCCTCCCTTCTCTGCTCACTCCCTCAGGTCTCTCTCCAAATGTCTCCTCCTTAGAGAAGATTTCTCCTACCTCCCTATCTAAAATAGCAGTTTCCCCTTTCCACAGCCTGTTTTTCTTCCTAGCTCTAGCATATATCTTTTTTTTTTTTTTTTTTTTTTGCGGTACGCGGGCCTCTCACTGTTGTGGCCTCTCCCGTTGCGGAGCACAGGCTCCGGATGCGCAGGCTCAGCGGCCATGGCTTACGGGCCCAGCGGCTCCATGGCATGAAAGCAGGGGCTTGAAAGCAGGGGCTTCGCAGATTTTATTCACAGTTGGTGCCTAGAACAATACCCGGCATGTGGTAGGTGTTCAATAAATGTCACTGAATGGCTGCTTCCAAGATCCCAGCAGAGGGAAGATTTTGTGGGTAGAGGCCAACCAAACACACTTTCCTATCCAAGGCTAGCCTTTAGAGTTGCAACCTGTTTCCCAAGCCAGCCAGCTGTCTCTAAGATCTGTAAGAGGAATTTGGTCCTTTCTTCTTGGCCTCCGAGGACAACTCCAAGAACACAGAGAAACAAGACATAAGCAACCTGAATCCTGAACTAGTGAAGTAGGGACATACCTTACAGAATGCCTCCCCAACTAACATTTTGCTGATAGAACATCTCTTGGATTTTGATACTCAGACTGCATAGACTTTATATCTCTCTCAGTACAATACTTTTTGAAAGGTGTTTATTTAAGAAAAAAATATACTTATATCCCCAAACCTAAATACAACTGTTGGGCTGCACCCCACAGGCCTACAAGGCCTGTGCTTGCCCAGATTCAAGACTGAAGAAAGAGCCCAGGGTCAACAACAGAGACATCAATGGTTTAATGGATGGGGGAGCTTACAAGTCCGAAGCAGGGTCCTGGAGCGACACCCTACCGTGTGCAGGGGATGGTGGCAGCAGTCTTCGTTCAGGGGGTGGGGCGGGGGGGGGAGCGTAAGGGGAGAATACAAGTTATAGGGAAATTGATGTCAGGTGGGCTCATTAGTCACCAGGGAAACCAGTAGAAGGGCAAGCCCCTCACCACTCCTTTGATAACAACAATCATCAGCTGGGGCGTGGGGCATGTATGTAGGAAGGTCAGTCATGTGCAGGAAGGTCAGTCATGTGGGTTTAGGTGAAGCAGGGACTGGTCGGGCAGGGGACGTACAGAGAACAAGAGAACAGCCATCTTGAGTGGCCTGACCATACAACATTGGTAATAAGACAGTGTGTGCAATACTGGGATACCAGGTGTCCACAGAGAAGACACAGTGCGCTACTATGCAAACTTGTTAACAACCATATTAATTGTTTGATGTTCAAGAAAACTGTTTTAAGTATTTTTCATTGTATTTCTAAGTTACTTATTTAGTGGAACTTTTTACTGTGTTTTTGTAAGACTGTAGGACATTAGAGGTTCTGAGTTGAAGAGCAATGCATTATAATTTTTCCTATTTAAAATAATAAGAAATAGGCCTCCACTTAATGATTTTGTGCAGAACATCTAATTTTTGGAATGGATTCCTGCTGTTAAGTGAAAGATGCCTGTATTTTCTTGGATTCTTAGATTCACCCAAAACCCATCAACAAGCCTCTCCCCAGGCCTTTCTGATTTGGTCAAAGTCCAGCAGCTCATCTGTTCTCAATCTCTAACTTTGACTCATTGAATCTCTTCTCATATCTTCATCTTCCAGTTCCCCCAAAGGCAGTCATTCGGGTCATCCACTGCCCCTCTTACCTTTCATTTCATTCACTCCTTCTCTCTATCCTTTTCTTAATATTTACCAAAAGAATATATGCACATAATCTAAAAGATCAAAGGAGCTAAAAGGCTGACATCAACAAAAGCAATCCCTAGCTCTCACCCTCATCCCCAATGCAGTGTGCCAAGAGTCAAACACTTTCAACTAGCTCTTGCTTTAAATTACCAAATAATCTGAGTGAAATACTATCTCCTAGGTATTCCATGTTAAATTTCACCTACTGCCTTCTTATTATGGTAAATGAGAATTTTAACTGTCTTACACTCACCTTTCACCCAACCTTTCTCCACAAATTTATGCTGAAAAAGTTTGGTTAAATCCATATTCAACACATTCAAACGTGTCAGATTTATCAATTCTTTATTTTCCCGATAAGATTTATCAATTCCATTTTTTCCCTCCCTCTTCGGGTTCTAATCTGCACAGTGTTTTCTAAGCTTCTGGGTGTCACGGACGTTATGTTGCGATTTCTCATCACCAGTGTTCTATAAATACCCAACTGCTCTCTGCTGTATTAGATTTCCCATCTCCAAGTTCCCATGTCATCTTCTTTCTTGGTTTACTCCCTAGTTTTGGTGGATTACATGCTGTAGACTTTTAGATTTTGCATGTTTGAGATTATTT
This sequence comes from Delphinapterus leucas, assembly GCF_059928025.1. Lineage (NCBI taxonomy): Eukaryota > Metazoa > Chordata > Mammalia > Artiodactyla > Monodontidae > Delphinapterus > Delphinapterus leucas. The sequence continues at coordinate 89,432,678 of NC_143130.1, forward strand.
TATTCTATCCTTAAACTTGATCAATTCATTTATTCTAAGCTAAAATTCATTCATATTTTGAAGACATTACTTTGTTGCCTTCTATCTTCCAAAGCTATTTTTAATAAAGTAATTTTCATCCCTGCTCCTTCGATTGTGATCTCTCCCTTCTTTTCTCGTGCTCTCTCAATCAGCTTTTAGTGTTTTCTACTAATATTCAAGTTTCAAAATTCCCAGACGATGTACTTTGGGTTGTTTTTTTTCTTTTTTTAAATTAAATTTTTTTCATTTTTCATTTTTTTTTTTTTTTTTTTTTTGCGGTACGTGGGCCTCTCACTGCTGTGGCCTCTCCCGTTGTGTAGCACAGGCTCTGGACGTGCATGCTCAGCAGCCATGGCTCACGGGCCTAGCCGCTCTGCAGCATGTGGGATCTTCCCGGACCAGGGCACGAACCCGCATCCCCTGCATCAGCAGGCGGACTCTCAACCACTGTGCCACCAAAGCCCTCCTTTTTTTAAATTAAAAAAAATTTTTAACTGAGGTATAATTTGGTTTGTTTTTCTTTCATTATTATGCTGAATACCCAATGAGCACCTTTCAAACTGAGAATACATGTTTTCATTTTGACAAAATGTTATTCTAAAAAATAATTTTCTGGGAATTCCCTGGCAGTCCAGTAGTTAGGACTTGGCGCTTTCACTGCCATGGTCTCGGTTCAATCCCTGGTCAGGGAACTAAGATCCCACAGGCCGAGGCAAAAATAATAACAATAATAATATTATTATTATATAATTAATATAATAATAATGTTATTATTATTCTAATGACTGTTTACTCTGTTTCTCCTTGTATTTCTGGAATTTATCTATAAGTTTTCCTACCTTTCTCTCTCTTACTGTCCATCTCTTTTTTTTCCTACTTTATCAGAATTCTTCCTATCTTTTTATTGAACTTTTTATTTAAGCTATCATTTTTTAATATCCAAAAGTTCTTTCTTATTGTTTGTTCCTTTTTTTAAAGCAACATTCTTTTGCAACATTTCCTCTTATCTCTCTGAGGACACCATGACTTCTTTGAAGGATTTTTCTGCTCTCACCATTGTCTGTTTCCTCTGAGTTCCTTTTCTCTTTGTTTACTTCATGTTGGAGGCTTTCTTCCAAAGTCCAACTATCTTTTGATGCCCTATCATCTTTAAGAGTGAGTCACTAAAAAGCTGATTAAAAGCTTTGTAAACGGGCTTCTGATATGGTCATAGGGTAGCTGGAGAATTTTTGTGGAAGGGGGTCACCAAACATCAGTATCTATAGGTCTTTTCTCTAGGATGGTTCAATTTCCTCTGAGAAGGATCTTCCAATATTCCTGGTGGGGTGTGCAGTGGTGAGGTTGCCAGTATGCTAGAGCTGACCAGAGGAAGGGAGTTGCACTGTTCAGATGCAGAATACCCTTTAATCCCCCAGTTTTCAATTCTATTCTGGTCCTGCCTTTCTCAGTGCTCAGTGTCCCCAAGTCCAGATAATCTTTCTTTCTCCAGAGACTCTTGCAAAGATGGGGGGAAAGATCTCTTTATTTAGCCAGGTAAGAGTGGACTCTGAGGGTCTAACTGCTCCTCATAAAGACTTTCAAATAAATTCCCACCCCCCCATGTCACCCTGCTTCCTATGATACCCAGTGCCTCTAATTCCTAAGCTTTTCCAGAGAGCTGTGAGTCAGCTTGCTTTCCATCTGCACCTCCCTCCACAGGCACTTGGCTCTGATCTTTCTACTGTGCGAAGTCATGCACCATCCTTCCACCCACTTTCCATCTTTGTATCGTGTGGTTTAGGGTTATTTATGTCTCCTTGATTTATCAAAGATGGAGCTTCTTTTCTTGTTTTCCCTATTGTTTGGGGATGATTTTTTGAGAAAAGAACAATGAATGAGAGGTAAAGAAAGAGAAGATATGTCTTTATTCTGTCATTTTGAAACCAGGAGTCTCTAACTTTTCTATTTCACAGGTCTTTTATTACATCATACTCTTCTGTCAGTTACATCTTGATTCATAATTTGTCTTCCAGACTTTCTGGGTAACTAGTCATCTTATTTTACTGGTTTCAGTCATGCAACATTTAGTTTATTAGTAAATTAACAAGATCCACATCTATTTATCATATCCCATTTGTAGTAATTGTTGTCTGCAGTTGAATCGGGTACTGAATTTACATATAATTGGGAGGGGATTATTTATCATTTGGAAGGGCATTAGTTACCAATGTCTCGCAGGACATTTTCTTATCAGATAGGCGGGCTATTCTCTGCTTGCCTTCCTGTCCCTCCATTCTCACACTTCTCTGTACCCCAGGAGACTGACTTCTGTGAACTACTCCCCTAGCCCATCACCATTCACTGCCATTCCCACCCATCTCACTCTCCCTACCTCGATGCATTTCTGGCAACATTACTCTATAGCCGCAGCTCCTGAAGTATAATGGCTTCTGGCTTAGAAAGAGAACTCTTCCTAGTTGGTTCTCCTGATCCTGGCCACACCTCTGTAAATAATCTATTAAACTCCTTTCAGTTATACCCTGTGTGCCATTTGTTTCCTATGGAGACACTGACTGATACTGTACATCAGCAAAAAAAAAAAAAAAAGGTTTTGAACTAGCTCATCTCTAAAGTCCCTTGAGTCTCGTGTTCTACGATTTTTATGAGTCAAGTATACAGTTGGCACTTAACTAAAGACTTTGGACAAATTAGGGGCTTCCTTTCAGTCAAGATTCCATCTTACTACAGCAAAGAAACTCTCCAAACAATTATGCTCAGCCCCTAGAAAATATAAGAATTGTCAGTACAACTTAGACTAGCATGGAAAACTAGGATATACGTATTGTTCCCTTTAGGCAATGGAGTCAGATAGTTCGGGTAAAGTACATTTGTTTTTGTTTTTGTTTTTATAATTTCTAAAAAATTGAGGTATAATTGGCATATATTATATTAGTTTTAGGTGTATGACATAATGATTCAATATTTGTGTATATTATGAAATGAAATCACCACAAGTTTGGTTAATATCCATCACCATACATAGTTATACAATTTTTTTTCTTGTGATGAGAACTTTTAAGTTTTACTCTCTTAGAAACTTTCAAATATGTAATATAGTACTATTAACTATAGTCACCATGCTATACATTACATCCCCATAACTTATTTATTTCATAACTGGAAGTTTGTACCTTTTGACTCCCTTCACCCATTTCGCCCACCCCTCATCCTACACCTCTGGCAACCACTAATCTGTTCTCTGTATCTATGAGCTTGGTTTATTTATTTTTATTTAGATACCACATAAAAGTGAAATCATACAGTATTTGTCTTTCTCTGTCTGGCTTGTTTCACTTAGCATAATGCCCTCAAGTCCCATCCATGTTGTCACAAATGGCAAGATTTCATTCTTTTTATGGCTAAATAATATTCCGTTGTATATATATACACCACATCATCTTTACCCATTCATCCATCAATGCTCATAGGCCATTTCCCTATCTTGGTTGTTGTACAAAAGGTTGCAGTGTACATGGAGATGCATGTATCTTTTTGAGTCAGTGTTTTTGTTTTCTTCAAATAAATACAATGCCCAGAATTGGAATTGCTGGACCATATGACAGTTCTATTTTTAATTTTTTTGAGGAACCTCCATACTGTTTTCACAGTGGCTGTATACAAATTTACATTCCCACCAACAGTGTGTAAGGGTTCCCTTTTCTCCACATCCTCACCAACACTTATTATTTCTTATCCTTTTTATCATAGCCTTTCTAACAGATATGAGCTGATACTGCACTGTGGTTTTGATTTGCATTTCCCTGATGGTTAGTGAGGTTGAGTATCTTTTCATGTGCCTTTTGGTCATCTGTATGTCTTCTTGGGGAAACTATCTATTCAGATCCTCTGCCCATTTGTTAATTGGATTATTTGGGTTTTTTGCTATTTAGTTGTATGTGTTCTTTATATATTTTGGATATTGACCCCTCGTCAGATATATTATTTACAAATATTTTCTCCATTCAGTAGCTTCCCTTTCCATTTTGTTGATGGTTTCCTTTGCTGTGCAGAAGCTTTTAAGTTTGATGTCATTCTATTTGTTTTTTGTTTGTTTGTTTTTGTTTTGTCTTGTTTGCTTTTTTTTTTTTTTTTTGTGGTACGCGGGCCTCTCACTGTTGTGGCCTCTCCCGTTGCGGAGCACAGGCTCCAGACGCGCAGGCTCAGCAGCCATGGCTCACGGGCCTAGCCGCTCCGCGGCATGTGGGATCTTCCTGGACCAGGGCACGAACCCGTGTCCCCTGCATCGGCAGGCGGACTCTCAACCACTGCGCCACCAGGGAAGCCCGTCTTGTTTGCTTTTATTGCCTTTGCTTTTGCTGTCAAATCCAAAAAAAATCACCACCAAGACCAATGTCAAGGAGATTGCCACCTACGTTTTCTTCTGGTTATGGTTTCAGGTCTTACATTCACCTCTTTAATGCATTTTGAGTTAATTTTTGTGTATGGTATAGGACAGTGGTCCAGTTTCTGCATGTGACATCCAGTTTTTCCAACACCATTTACTGAAGAGACTGTCCTTTACCCATTATGTATTCTTGGCTCCTCTGTTGTAAATTAATTGACTGTATATGCATGGGTTTTCTTCTGGGCTCTCTATTCTGTTCCATTGATGTATGTGTCCAATACATCAAATCCAATACATTTGCTATTTTTGACTTTGAAACACAGAGACAGCCAGAATTAATTCCAAAGGTTCAATGTTTCTTTTTCTTTATCTTTTCTTCTTTTCCCTTAAATATTCTACCATCAGAAAGCCAGAAAAATGCAAAAAATAAATCTCACCAATCCTCCCTTTAAAAAGAAATGAATTCCTTGACCGCAGCCCCAACAACAAATACCAGATTATCTCTTTTTCCAGGCATATCTAGACTTTTTGTATCACTGAAATTTTCTACTTTCTCACCTCTCATAAACCCTTCAATCCATTCCTATTTTAAACTGCTTTTGCCAAAGTTTTCTTCAACTTTTTTGATGCTGAAATCAATGGATATTTCTTATCCTCATCTTACTTAACCTCTCAGCAGCATTTGACACCACTGCTACTCCTTTCATGAAATATTCTTTTGTCTTTGCTGTTGTCCATCCTTTCTAGTTTTCCTCCTATCTGATTACTCCTCAGTCTCTTCAGGTAGACAACTCTTCTTCTGTCCATCCCTCAAATGTTCATGCTTGTGGAACTTGTCTTATTTATTCTTCCTTAACTTTGTGCCTACATTCTTCCACTGGATGTTCTCCTCCACTCCTATGGCTTCAAAAATCAATTATAGGGCTTCCCTGGTGGCGCAGTGGTTGAGAGTCTGCCTGCCGATGCAGGGAACGCAGGTTCGTGCCCCAGTCCAGGAGGATCCCACATGCCGCAGAGCGGCTGGGCCCGTGAGCCATGGCCGCTGGGCCTGTGCATCCGGAGCCTGTGCTCCGCGGCAGGAGAGGCCATACAGTGAAAGACCCGTGTACCACAAAAAAAAAAACCAATTATATACTAATGACTCTCAAATGGACCACCTCAAGTCCAAATATTACTCCTGGGTTTCAGAGATATTGTTTGTAACTAAATAGTATAACTCCATCAGTGTGCCCACATATTCCTCATACTCAACATTTTGCCTTCCGCTCAAACCTATTTTTTCATCTATATTCCTTATCCCACTGAATCACACCAAGCCAGAGACCTGGGTATAATCCTTGACTCTTTGCTGTCCCACATCCAATCAACAATCAAGTCCTATTGATTCTGTCTGAGATGTACCTTAAATCTATCATCTAATTCTCTCCCCATTATCACTGCCACTTCCCTAGAAGTGGCATCTCTCTACTGCTAATACAGTTACCCTCAAATCTAAATTTTATAATACAGCCAGGGTGGTCTTTTTAAAATATAGATATGATTGTGTTTTCCTCTTCCTGAAAGCTACAATGGTTTTACAGACTGCTATCCAGATAAAGTCCAAATTCCTCAACACTGGTTTACAAGGCCCAGCATCTGGTCTCCTACCCTGTCATTCAAATTTAGCTTCAGCTAAATTAAGCCTCTTATATTTCCTCCAACAAGCCATGATCACTCTTACTCTAGATATTTTCACATGATATTTCCTCCGCCTGAAACATGCCTATCCAAAGTTATCAGTGTTATCATGCTGTCAGTATTTCTTGATTAATATCTATTAATCCCTGTCTCAGCTTAGATGTCCTATGTTCTCTAAATGTGGATTAGATCTGCTCCCATAGCACACGACTTATCCACTTATCACACTCTCTTACTGTTGCCTATTGACATGTCTCTATTCCCCTCTTTAGATCATAAGTACTATGAGGGTTAAAACTATACCTATTATATCACCAATGCCTTGAACATTAGCTGGCACAAAGTTGTCACTAGATAAGTAAGGGCTGAATGATGAACAAATGAATAAACAAATAAGCCATCGGATTAAACACAGTGCCAGTGGAAGCAGATTTTACGTAAGGACTTATTTTCCCTTACTTTCTCTCCTCTCAAAAAACAAATAACAACAAATAAGGTACCCTACCTCCAAATGAGCCATTGCTTACAAAGGACTAATTCCTGTATAGTTACACATGACAGCTAAAGAGAATTCTATCTGAGCCTTTGCTTTCTCCTTCATTTTTCTCTTTTCTCTTACATACAAAATTTTCAAAGTGAAAGTTTAAGCAGTCTGAAGACTAAAGCATGTGGCTGACTTTCTCTTGATCTGCCTGAAGCCCAATCTATATTCCTAAACCATCTGTAAACTTGGTAGTGTATGTACATGAGATAAAAAAGGACCTATGATAATATTTTATTTGAACCAGAACTCCAAAACATTAATTAAAGCTGAGCACACCTGTTCTGAACTGCAGTCAGAGATTTATGTGAACTTGTAAAGTTGAGGCTTTCTGACCTATTGTAGGATTTATGTCTTCTTTAAATAAGTATTTCCTCTTTGCAGTGCAACAATTTTTTAAAAAGTTTGTTTCAGTGACTAAGTTGTTGGCATAAACAGATATGCTGTTCAGTTCCTTTATTTTCTAGTCTTCACCCTTTTTACCCACTGCTTGTCAAGTATTTACCTGAAGGTTCTGGGTGAAAATAAGTAGGCCCAATTATGAAGCCTAGAATTTCTTTCTCTAAAGCTAATTTGTTAATGAGGTGATCTAAAAAGATAACCATGCATTCAATCTCCCTAGTTAATCTAAGAGCATTTTGATACAGCTCTTCACATGTTTGCTTACTCTTTGGAAGGTACCAACTACCTTGTGGTTTATCACAAGCAGAACTTAAGTTACAATGCATGCCCATGTGTGCAGTCCTTTCAGGTAAGACAAAGTTTTTCAATTAAAGAAAGGTGTTCTAATTTTGAGATTTGGATGCTAATACTTTAGAAAGAAAGGGTTCTGTCAGGCTAACTCATTCAAATTGGTTACCTTGGATAGGTTCATGCCCAGCACTGTGAGTGTCACCAAGCCAGCACAACAGACCAAAGCACTGGAGCTGGAGAGGCCAGAACTCGGTGGGATGTTTCCATCTACCAAGCAATTCATTCCAGTCAAGTCACTAAGACCAAAGTGTTCCTAAGAATAGAAGGAAAAATAGCACTAGTAACTTTGGTTGGATTCAAGGAGTAGCGGAAAGTTCTTTCATTCCTCAGAGAGCAAAAGTCTATCAATGGACTTATTATGCTGCTTATAGAAACAACTTGTGCAATTCAATCTAGCTGAGTCCATACATGACATTTTATTTAATGGCTCTTGGCCACAGGGCACTATAATCTGAAGATTAATTTTTACTTTGTTGAACAAAAAGCTACTGATCGATTTCCTAAAATTGCTTTGAATGATCTTTTTCATGAATATTAATTGATTTGAACAAATATGGAAAAATATTAAACAATTATAATTCAAGTAGCAGGACAAGAAATACACAATTATTAGTGAGGCAGGTTAAATCTCTGTGTAGCACATCCCAACACTCTGTCATTGTAAAAGTCTAACACTAAGCCGTGGTTTGTTTCTATGGAGTATTTTATGGAATACTTTTCTTCAGAGGACCTTCCAAACTTTCTCAGTTCTGTTTTACTTATGGAAAAACCTAGGCACCAGCAGATTAAGAGACTTTCTCAAGATCACATATAGGGAGCTGGAAGTAGGATCCAGGTCTCTGATTTCTGGTTGAGAACTTCTCACTGTGGTCAGAAACCCGGGCCAGCATACTGTCACTGTGATTTAATGTAAGTCAGCTATATGAGGAAATCCAGATTTTTACTAGGGTTTATAGATACAAATTAGCCATATGGTAGCTTTCAAGACAGCCAAATTAGAATTCAGCCACAAATGAGAATGCAGACTCTAAACAAAGCAGGGAAATTCTATTTCTACAAATAGGAAAGTCCAAAGAAATAATCAGACTCTGATCTCAAGATGGAAAGCTCTAGGATACTTAGATGAATACCTAGGATGAGGACACTTAGGATGATATCATATCATATCCTTTGTAGTTTAGGATTAAAAATAAATTCAAAAAATTAAAAAATTAAAATAAATTCAGGGCTTCCCTGGTGGCGCAGTGGTTGGGAGTCCGCCTGCCGACACAGGGGACACGGGTTCGTGCCCTGGTCTGGAGGATCCCACATGCCGCGGAGCGGCTGGGCCCGTGAGCCATGGCCGCTGAGCCTGCGCGTCCGGAGCCTGTGCTCCGCAACGGGAGAGGCCACAACAGTGAGAGGCCCGCGTACAGCAAAAAAATAATAATAAAAAATAAATTCAAGGTCATCTCCTCCTCAAGAAAAAGTACCATCATGTTTACAAATTACTCAAACGGCTCAAGACCAAAGTAAAAATACTATTATATTACATAATTATGCATTTCATCATACATATTATTCTTCAGAGAAACTTCAATAAACTAGTTAGAATAACCAAAGTAACAACAAAACTCTGCAAATAAAAGACTGTTTTTTTCCTTTTTATTTTTTTTGTCTTTTTTCCCCTAAGCTGGCAAAACTCATCCACCACAAAAGAAGAGATTCGGTTGGATGTACTTCTCTTCTTGATTTCAAACCATCTAAAAATTTCCTTTCCAGAAATACAAACAAATTATAAACTAAAATACTGCTGTTGCCAATGCCCTTTCGTACAGAACATCCGACAGCTTGTTTAAGAAGAAATCCTTGGAGAACGAACGCTATATATTTAACCATGAACTGATCCACAGGGTGTCTTGAATGTGAATCATACTTACAAACTTATCACGCAATGTTTAAATTAAAATGTACAACAGATTCAAAATGCAAATGGGTTTTGCCAAATTCAGTAATAGTGCTATCCCAAAAGGATAACATGTTCAATTTAATATAAACAGATTATCCTCTGGAACTTTCTAGTATTTGAATTTGAAGGATTCTTAACAGGCTAACATTTAAATTACTTCTCTGCCAAACGTTTATTAAACAGACCTGCTTTTGCACATAAGTTGTCAAATCGAAAAGGAAAGCTGTAAGACCTGAAATTCTCAAATACAACACAAAGCAACATTTGTTCTTTAGGTCACTTTATCCATATGCTACAAAAGGCATGTTGCTATAAGGAATATGAAATTGCATTTGCCAAGCAAATGCTTCCAAATACTGTAATTCTCACTAATGCATGTGACAAGCCAAATGATTTGAAGATTTTAAACCTGCCAATAACTTTTCCTGTAAGTTGTTGCCATGTGTCTGGGAGAAAGAAAGGAAGGAAGAGGGGGTGGGTAGGAAGGAAGGAAGAAAGGAAGGAAGGAAGGAAGTCTAAGACCAGAACAATAATTAGAGTACAGGACTATACATCAGAAAACAATACTAAGTTTCCATTTATTTAGTGCCTACTATGTGTCAAGCACTGTGTAATCCTTGCAACAATTCTTTGTTGGGATAATAATAACATCCTTTCACAGATAACAAATCTGAGGCTTAAGAAGTTAAATCAACACAGCAGGGTAGAGCCCAGATTCAAACCCAGGGCTGTCCAGCTCTAAATCGTATTACAATATACACCTATACATCCCTAGAACAAAATGTAAATAATATTACTAGAATGTATCTTTCAAAAGAAAATTTGAACGAAGATTTGAAAACTAGAAAGGTATCTGTCAGAGATGCACCTGCACCTGCCTTATGAACAGTCACTACAGCCCCCTATGAACACCACCCAGAAACAGTCACATCTACCCAATTCCCTGAAATACATTATTTAGCAAAATAGAACAGAAACATCAGTTAGCCTTGAAAGCAGACAAAAATGATAGAGTAAATAAAATGTCTTGATATAATACACATCATAACCTCAACTGCTAGTAGGTGCCTGATAAACTGATTTACCTGAATTCCTTTAAATCCACATAAGAAATAGTTGGGCCACAGAGGCTTGGTTTTGTCAATCTGGATGTTATTAGCACTAGTACTGAAGTCCCTGCAAAAGCAAAAGACACCGTTAATTCTAGAGGCTTTGCGCTACAGAATCGATGGCTGACTGCTGCCATCTTGTGCCAAGACAATGACACTGAAATTTCATTTTCCATTTACTTCCCATATTCGTACTTCACAGTCTACAAAAACAACAAACATCTCCAGCTGCTAAAAATTAAGAGAAGTTGTAGTGACCTTAATAACTAAACTACTTTCAACTGACCCTTTTTATTTCCTGAAAGGGAGAGGACCCAATATATTTTAGCATAATCTACACCACTTTTTATTTCATGATGGTCCTTATTAAGTTGCTGTAAACCACATAAATGCTTATCCTTTGGGCCTGCTGTTTGGCACACCTCTTACTAGAACAGAAGTACTCAAAGCCTCCTTTCCCCACACTTTCTACCACCCATCAGATTTTACATCTGCACAGTTTAAGAAGGAACAAACAAAACAAATAATGATTCCAATGGATCATAACTCATTGAATAAAATAAGATTCCATGAATCTACACTGATATAAAATAACAAATGAATAAATAGCTAAATGAAGAAGAAGGGAAAGCTATTCCTTAGAGCAAAATGTCAACCAATAGAAGAAATGACGGAAATTGAAAAATCATTATTTGGCAAACTCCATAATTGTTTCAGGAAAGAATCATCAAAGGATGCTAAAACTACTGAGTAAAAATTTGATGAGAAACAAGATATTTATATAAATTTGAAGTACTTCCCCACCAGATACTAACTGCAAAGGGAAAAAAAATAGTAACTTTATGGTAATCTGGCAGACAACTCAACCAAATGATCAAAATTAACAACAGTTAAAGGAACATCCATCATGTGCCTCCTTGATATGATGCCCTGAGGACACATCAGTTGACATGTGGGAATTCTTTATACTATTTTTGTGACTTCCTTGAAAGTCAAAAGTTATTTCAAAATGAAAGATAGTAGGCTTCTAAATCAGCCAAAGGACAAAATATGTGAAATGGGGGGGAATCAATTTAAATGTGAGGAAATAAGTAACATTCCCCATATTGAATGAGTGCTCTTCATATAGTTTACTAAATATCTACTACGTGACAGTCACTGTGGTAGGTGCCTTCCATGCATTATCTTAATAACATGGACATATCATGTCCTAAGAAAAATACTGAATGACCACTTAAGTGTGCAAGGCATTCACAGGAATATAAAGGTAAAAGGCAAAGGGCTTATCTTTTAAGCATATGTAATCTAGCCGAGACAGCATGAACACAAATCATGTTCACATACCACTGTCATGTGATGGTGTGTAATATGAGGTGGGATGCAAGGCCAAGAGGGCATCTTTTGGGCTGCACCCCGCAGGCCTGCAAACCTTGTAGTTGCCCAGCCTGGAGACCGAAAAAAGAGCCTGGAGACAGTGACAGAGACAGCAATGGTTTATTGGATAGGGCATCTTACAGGTCTGCAGCAAAACATCCTGGAGCAACACCCCATTGTGTACGGCAGACAGAAGGCAAGACATGGCAGCAATCTTCGCTACTTGGGGAGAAGGAGGCTACCATTTATAGGTGGAATTGAGGTCAGGCTGGCTCATCAGTTACCAAGGAAACCAGGAGCTGGGGTAGGGGGCAAGCACAGGGGTAGTAACTGATTAAGCTCTATAATTAGGGTACAGGTGAAGCAGGGACTGGTGGAGCAGTGGATGTACAGAGAGCAAGAGAACAGCCATCTTGAATGGCCTGACCACACAGCAATTTCTATAGTCAGCACCCTAGGATGGAAAGGGGAGCCTTTCCTGGAGGCTCAGAGAGGTTTAGTGACTCTCCAGGGACACACACAGTCTGACTCCAGCTCACAAGCACTTTAGTATCACCCACAGGAGTTAAAATTTACTGCCTAGAGTCAACAAAAAGTCAAAGAATTTGGAAAAGTAGAAAAGATTATGTTAGCAAAACTAAATGAGTTCTGTTCCTAGATAAGCAGATCTTGGAAGTCACCACAAAGAAAAGAAAACCAGGAACGAGTCAGGGGACAGGGGTGGTGGTATACTAGGAAAAGTAGAGGAGGGAATTTGCACAAATGTAGGAAGCTAGATGAGAAACATCAAAGCAAAAGCTAAAAAGTGCCAGCCCCTTCAGAATTAGAAACATAGCTTAAAAACCACAACGTGACGCTAATACACATTTATGAGAGTGGATATAATTTAAAAAGACATGTTAGCAAAGATGTGAAGCAACTGGAACTCTCATACACTGGTGGTAGGAATGTAAAATTATACAACCACTTTGGAAAACAGGCAAATTCTTAAAAAGATAACCCGACAGTCCACTCCTGGGTATTTACCAAACGAAACATGTGTCCACACACAGATTTGTATACAAATATTCACAGCAGAATTATTCATAATAGCCAAAAGCTGGAAATGATCTAAATGTCCATCAATGATGAATAAAGAAATTATGCAATGCATGCTAGACAATATGTGGACAATTCTGGGAGGCATGCTGCATTCTTCCTAGGGGTCCAGGTGGAATGAAGCCTACAGCAGGAGCTACCTGCCTTGATAATTCACCTCTGCTTCCCTAACTCAGTCTCCATCCTTTTTTAATACTGCTCCTGGGATCATTTCCCAAACACCTCCTTCCAAGTCTGTTGCAGGCTCTGCTTTTGTGAAAAAAAATGGAATTCCCACATGCACCATGGTGGGAATGTAAAATGAATCTGAGTAAATCAATATGACAAATTATGGGACCCAGTTTTAAAGGTTTAAAATGACACAAAATTATATTTGAGATAATGTAAGGTTTTCTTTAAAGGGTCTGAAATGTACATAAGATATATTCTCAATCATGCAAAATAAATAGAAAAAAAGATCTTTTACAATAAGTTTCATACAAAAGTCAGGAATTTCTATTACCTTGCACAACTTGGTATAGACACACATAAAATACTTGCTGAATGAATGAATATTATTGCTGGCAAACTGTCCAATGAACAATAAGCCAAAAATATAATGTACCAATTATATGCCAAGATCTTTTTTTATAATTAACAAATCAAATCCATCATAATATATTATAAGCGAGTAGGCCTTATCCCAGGAATGCAAAGACAGTTCAACATTAGAAAATCCATTGGTGAGGGAAAGTGGAGGGCGGGGGGGCGGGGGGGGGCAGGGGGGATGAATTGGGAGATTGGGATTGACATGTATACATTAATATGTATAAAATGGATAACTATTAAGAACCTGCTGTATAAAAAAATAAATTTTTTTAAAAAAGAAAATCCATTGGTGTAATTTGTAATATTTTTTTAAACTGATCTTCAATGCTGACTAGACATTTAATAAAATCCAATACCCATTAATGATTTTTTTTAATCTTAACAAACCAAGAATTAAAAACGAAAAAGTATGTCCTTAACTTGATAAAGCATATGTACTAGAAACATACATCTATTATGTTCCAGACACTATGTTTGACACTGAGAGTAGAGCATTGGAGAGGCAACAGTACCTGAAGTCACAGAGCTTACAATCTACTGGGGGATACAGGCAAGTAAGCAGATAATGACAATACAGCATGTTAAGATGCTATGATGAGAGAATTAGAGGGAGCCCTAGTAATATAAGAAAGGCCCCAGCCCTGACTTTGCTAGAGATAGTTAACCTCAAAAGATGATAAATACCTTCTGGGCAAAGACAGAGTTATTTTCATCTTTTTTTTGACCCAGTACCTAAAACAATGTCAGACACAGAGTAAGTCTTCAGTAAATGTTTCTTAAATAAATGAGTAAATGAACAAATATTAAATAGGGAAATTTAGATTCTTTTGTAAGTCAGATACAAATTATCAATAAATTAAGTGATTTATTATAAGTTTGTTATCTCTTAAAGAATTCATTAGGGTACAAATACAAACACACATAGACACACACACACACACACACACACACACACACACCCCATTACACACAGTAGCAATTCTAAATACTCACGGGTACAAGGGATTGGTATTGGCCAGCTGGAGAACGTGTGTTTTCACAGGTTCCACAGCTATTAACATATCTTGTTCTATAGCCATAGGAAGAACAGAATATCCACAGTAATCTATATGCTCTCCTAGAATAAAGAGAAAGCATTTTTTATCATTGCTAGCATATGAATCTCAAGTAAGTTGACATACAAGAAAAACGACCACAAGGCAGGATTTAACAGGAAATAAAAATACTAAGGGCAGAAAGTAATACAATTTGCTTTCTCTCACTAACATCTGAGCCAGGAACTTTTGCTAGAATAAGTATTATATATTAGTTATTAGTTTCTGTTAATTTTTCAACTTCTTTAAATATTCACAATTTTTTCTACTTTCTAACTCATAATAATCATCTTTGAATATTTATGTTTAGTGACTAGTTATGTGGAGCATCAAGAAATGCATTGTCTCCTTTCTCTGTTGCTCATTTGTATTAACTTTTAAAATATGAACAATGGAAGCCATCAGCACCCTCTCACTTATAATAACATTATGTGAGTCCCACTCTTTTCCTTACTAGCCAATGAACCCAGTAAAGGTGAAGTCTTTATTTATCTTTGTGGCCTAACCAAATGCCGAAGAAATTAGCTTGGCACTGATTAGCTGTGTTAAATGTGCTAGACATAGCTAGGATAAAGAAAAAGCTAGAAAAAAATTTAACCTGCACCATTTTATATATAATAAGCAAATTTAGAAAACAAACTATTCGCTTCTCCTTTTCATTCTAATTCCTCTATATATCACCAGCAGGAATTTTTTTAGCCTATTATACCACAATGTTTTCTCCAAATTACCATTTAAACTGAAGGTTGTTATTCATCAGATTTAAAAACAAAACAACAATTCAAGAAAGACGGGCTAAGCAATCTCACTCATATTTCACCAGGACAGGTTTGTATATGTGATTGTTCTATGGCAGACACTGAGCAACTAAGAAACATAAAATGAATAAAAGACAATTCAACTGCCTAATTACATTTTTAAATAAATATTATTCTACATATTATTACAAGTAGCAAGTCTTTTGTTTCTATATTGATGTGTCCTTTAAAATAAGAAATTAGGGTTGTTTTTTTTTTAATGATTGACAATGACAGATGGAGAAGTGGTTTTCAAAGTTGTCTCTCTCCGAAACTTCCCTCAAAAAGACAATAAAATAAAACAGTGGCTCACAAGTAGAAAACACATATTTAAATTAGCAGAACTGAAATCAAAGAGGAAATCAAGAAATACCTAGAAACAAATGACAATGAAAACACGATGACCCAAAACCTATGGGAGGCAGCAAAAGTGGTTCTAAGAGGGAAGTTTATAGCAATACAATCCTACTTCAAGAAACAAGAAACACCTCAAATAAACAACCTAACCTTACACCTAAAGCAATTAGAAAAAGAAGAGCAAAAAAACCCCAAAGTTAGCAGAAGGAAAGAAATCATAAACATCAGATCAGAAATAAATGAAAAAGAAATGAAGGAGGGCTTCTCTGGTGGCGCAGTGGTTGAGAGTCCGCCTGCTGATGCGGGGGATGCGGGTTCGTGCCCCGGTCCGGGAGGATCCCACGTGCCATAGAGCAGCTGGGCCCGTGAGCCATGGCCACTGGGCCTGTGCGTCTGGAGCCTGTGCTCCACAGTGGGAGAGGCCACAGTGGTGAGAGGCCCGCGTACGGCAAAAAAAAAAAAAAAAAAAAAAGAAAAGAAATGAAGGAAACAACAGCAAAGATAAATAAAACTAAAAACTGGTTCTTTGAGAAGATAACAAAATTGATAAACCATTAGCCAGGCTCATCAAGAAAAAAAAGGGAGAAGACTCAAATCAATAGAGTCAGAAATGAAAAAGGAGAAGTAACAACGGACACTGCAGAAATACAAAGAATCATGAGGGATTACACTACAAGCAACTATATGCCAATAAAATGGACAACCTGGAAGAGATGAACAAATTCTTAGAAAAGCACAACCTTCTGAGACTGAACCAGGAAGAAATAGAAAATATAAACAGACCAATCACAAGCACTGAAATTGAAACTGATTAAAAATCTTCCAACAAACAGAAGCCCAGGACCAGATGGCTTCCCAGGTGAATTCTGTCAAACATTCAGAGAAGCACTAACACCTATCCTTCCCAAACTCTCCCAAAATATAGCAAAGACAGGAACACTCTCAAACTAATTCTACGAGGCCACAATCACCCTGATACCAAAATCAGACAAAGATGTCACAAAAAAAGAAAATTATAGGTCAATATCACTGATGAACATAAATGCAAAAATCCTCAACAAAATACTAGCAAAATCAGACAAAGATGTCACAAAAAAAGAAAACTATAGGCCAATATCACTGATGAACATAAATGCAAAAATCCTCAACAAAATACTAGCAAACAGAATCCAACAGCACATTAAAAGGATCATACACCATGATCAAATGGGGTTTATTCCAGGAATGCAAGGATTCTTCAATATATGCAAATCAATCAATGTGATACACCATATTAACAAACTGAAGGACAAAAAACATATGATCATCTCAACAGATGCAGAAAAAGCTTTCGACAAAATTCAACACCGATTTATAATAAAAACCCTCCAGGAAGCAGGCACAGAGGGAACTTACCTCAACATAATAAAGGCCATATATGACAAACCCACAGTCAACATCATTCCCAATGGTGAAAAACTGAAACCATTTCCACTAAGATCATGAACAAGACAAGGTTGCCCACTCTCACCGCTATTATTCAACATAGTGTTGGAAGTTTTAGCCACAACAATCAGAGAAGAAAAAGAAATAAAAGGAATCCAAATTGGAAAAGAAGAAGTAAAACTGTCACTGTTTGCAGATGACATGATACTATACATAGAGAATCCTAAAGATGCTACCAGAAAACTAGTAGAGCTAATCAATGAATTTGGTAAAGTAGCAGGATACAAAATTGATGCACAGAAATCTCTTGCATTCCTATACACTAATGATGAAAAATCTGAAAGAGAAATTAAGGAAACACTCCCATTTGTCATTCCAACAAAAAGAATAAAACACCTAGGAATAAACCTACCTAAGGAGATAAAAGACCTGTATGCAGAAAACTATGACACTGATGAAAGAAATTAAAGATGATACAAATGGATGGAGAGATATACCACGTTCTTGGATTAGAAGGATCAACACTGTGAAAATGACTACACTACCCAAAGCAATCTACAGATTCAGAGCAATCCCTATCAAACTACCAATGGCAATTTTCACAAACCCAGAACAATAAATTTCAATTTGTATGGAAAGACAAAAGACCCCGAATAGCCAAAACAATCTTGAGAAAGAAAAACAGAGCTGGAGGAATCAGGCTCCCTGACTTCAGACTATACTACAAAGCTACAGTAATCAAGAAAGTATGGTACTGGCACAAAAACAGAAATATAGGTCAATGGAACAGGATAGAAAGCCCAGAGATAAACCCACACACATATGGTCACCTTATCTTTGATAAGGGAGGCAGGAATATACAAGGGAGAAAATACACCCTCTTCAATAAGTGGTGCTGGGAAAACTGGACAGCTTCATGTAAAAGAATGAAATTAGAATACTCCCTAACACCATACACAAGAATAAACTCAAAATGGATTAAAGGGCTTCCCTGGTGGTGCAGTGGTTGAGAGTCCACCTGCTGATGCAGGGGACATGGGTTTGTGTCCCGGTCCGGGAAGATCCCACATGCCGCGGAGTGGCTGGCCCCGTGAGCCATGGCCACTGAGCCTGCACATCTGGAGCCTGTGCTCCGCAACAGGAGAGGCCACAACAGTGAGAGGCTCACGTACTGCAAAAAAAAAAAAAAAAAAAAAAATGGATTAAAGGCCTAAATGTAAGGCCAGACACTATTAAACTCTTAGAGGAAAACATAGGCAGAACACTCTATGACATAAATCATAGCAAGGTCCTTTTTAACCCACCTCCTAGAGAAATGGAAATGAAAACAAAACTAAACAAATGGGACCTAATGAAACTTAAAACTTTTGCATAGCAAAGGAAACTGTAAACAAGACGAAAAGACAACCCTCAGAATGGGAGAAAATATTTGCAAATGAAGCAACTGACAAAGGATTAATCTCCAAAATATTCAAGCAGCTCATGCAGCTCAATATCAAAAAAACAAACAACCCAATCCAAAAATGGGCAGAAGACCTAAATAGACATTTCTCCAAAGAAGATATGCAGATTACCAACAAACACATGAAAGGATGCTCAACATCACTAATCATTAGAGAAATGCAAATCAAAACTACAATGAGGTATCACCTCACACCAGTCAGAATGGCCATCATCTTAAAATCTACAAACAATAAATGCTGGAGAGGGTGTGGAGAAAAGGGAACACTCTTGCACTGTTGGTGCGAATGTAAATTGATACAGCCACTATGAAGAACAGTATGGAGGTTTCTCAAAAAACTAAAAATAGAACTACCATACGACCCAGCAATCCCACTACTGGGCATATACCCTGAGAAAACCATAATTCAAAAAGAGTCATGTATCACAATGTTCATTGCGGCTCTATTTACAATAGACAGGACATGGAAGTAACCTAAGTGTCCATCGACAGATGAATAGATAAAGAAGATATGGCACACATATACAATGAAATATTACTCAGCCATAAAAAGAAACGAAATTGAATTTTTTGTAGTGTGGTGGATGGACCTCGAGTCCATCATACAGAGTGAGGTAAGTCAGAAAAAGAAAAACAAATACCGTATGCTAACACATATATATGGAATCTAAAAAAAAAAAAAAAATGGTTCTGAAGAACCTAGGGACAGGACAGGAATAAAGACGCCATCGTGGAGAATAGACTTGAGGACACGTGGAGCGGGAAGGGTAAGCTGGGACGAAGTAAGAGAGTGGTATGGACATATATACACTACCAAATGTAAAATAGATAGCTACTGGGAAGCAGCTGCATAGCACAGGGAAATCAGCTCAGTGCTTTGTGTCCACCTAGAGGGATGGGATAGGGAGGGTGGGAGGGAGACGCAAGAGGGAGAAGATATGGGGATATATGTATATGTATAGCTGATTCACTTTGTTATACAGCAGAAACTAACACACAGTTGTAAAGTAATTATACTCCAATAAAGATGTTAAATTTTTTTTTAATTAAAATAAATAAGTAAGTAAGCAGAACTCTAGGGAGCCACCAGATTCTGTTGGGAAGGCTACAGTGTGAATGACAGCCTTCTGAGAATGATGATTCCTCCCTCTGTGAAAACTGATGGAAACATCCTGGGTGAGGGGCAGGGAGGAAGCATGAACTACTGGCAAGTAAGGATAACAACCATGATTACATTTTGGATATTTTAACAGAAAATATAATAATGCTTTTAATAAAGACTGAAATTCATTTCATCCCAAGCACTAACTAATTAACTACCTTGGAACATAATCCCCCCTTTCTTAAAATCAGAAAATAGTCAATACATTTACTAGAATAAGAATTACTTATTCAGGAAATACCTTAGTTTGGAACGCTTACTCCCAAAACTAAGTGAAACTTGGCTCTCTCTCCTCTGAGGATATTGCTTCTTTGCAGTCCTCTCACAATAGCAAGGAGTTCTTGATGACCTCCTCCCACTCTGTTGTTTCCAGGATTTCTTCTTGTCCTCTTCCTCGGAGGCTCATACCACATTTTCTCGTCTTCATCACTTTCATTTCTGACTCTCAGACATCTGCTCCTCACTGAAGACATTTGCATCTCATTCCACCCTCTCCATCCCAGTCCTGCAATGCCTGGATAACATCCAAGTAAACAACCCCGCCCAAGACCCCAGCTTCCTAAGCCCTTCACCTCTGGAAAACTTGACCTCCTTTCTGCTTCAGCTATCTACTTCCGTGGACTTGACAAATCCAGTAATGACCACAGACCTTCTTATCACCTGGAACTTTTCTACCTGTGAAATTTTTGTTTCAAATATCAAATTCTTTACTAAAACTTCCCATCCTGCCATTTCTCTTACTCCGTTTATCCTATCACCTGTTCCTCGGAGTCAGTTCTTTGCCCTTTCTACCCTATAGGTTCCCTCCTACCTTTCTTTCTTTTTCTACCTAGCATAGATTCCAGGGTTCATTACTTCACCTACCCTTCTGACAATATCGGTGAATTCTTGATGTCATTCTCTTGTAACCTCCATCCAAAACAAAACCCCAAACCTAGATCAAACACAGGCAACTTAGACTAGCTGAGCGGGAAAAAGGAACAACTTTGCAGATTGGTACTGCTACAATTCTATGGTCTCCTGCTCTAAGCAGATCTCAATGTTACCAGCAAACTTTTTTTTTCCCAGTCCTCTCCTTCTCCCATCCTTGACAAAGCTATTTCAAACTTTCTGCCATCTCCTTAAACTTCCAACACCTCCAACACTCCCCCAAAAGAACTCCCTCAACCTTCTATACCAAAATTATACATTTACCTGCATCAACTTGCATCCTTTTCTTCCCTGCCTTCTGTTAAAAAGTAGTCAAAGTGGCCCTCTTCCTATGCCATAGACACCAGCCCTTCTTGCCTTCTTGGGAATCCTGCTCCATCAAGTTCCTCCCTTTTCAGATATCTTTGACCTGTCTCTCTCCACTGATTTTACTCAATTCCCCCTTCCCACCTCATTTAACCATGCTCAAACATCTCATATTTTTAAAATCCTCCATTATTTACTTCAAAATAAGACTGCCTGAGTTGATAATAATTGAAGCTACATTTTGGGTACATGGGAATTCATTATATTATTCCAACTACTTTTTTATATGTTTACACTTTCCAGTACAGAAAGTTTTCTTTTTAATCCTCCTTTGATTTGGATTTTTCTCAGTTCCCCATCCCATTTTCTCTTGATAAAACGTATTCATTCTTCAGGTCACCACACTTTTAAAAGCAAGGAATTATTCAGTTTTCCTGTATTCTTCTAATCCAATGAGTAAATGTAAAACCATCAAAATTACTCACTGCGGTCTAAAAACTTAACCTGCAGCACAGAAAAATCTGTCCATCTCTCATGAAAATAATGTAAATAACTGGGTCTCAACAAATTTCTAAATTTTAAAAATGAATGGACAAAATTAACATTAATAACATGGATTGGGAAAGATGAAAATATAGTGTTCCTTATGCAAAACTTATCTTGCTATAGTAGATGTATGTGAAACATTCTGTTTTTTCAGTTCTCCCGATGTATTGACAAAAATTTGGATCTTACCAAAGGAAGAAAAAATTAAGAGAAGGAATTTTTGAAATACCTATGATATTGACTCTTCCTGGTGCTCGAACATAAAACTTGGGAACGGATCCAAATTTAGAATTAAACATCTCTTTTAGCTTCAGCAATCTGAAAACAAGAGTAGAATATTTCAGAATATCCAGATAATAGAAAAACCCATAAGATACCCCCCCACACACACACACATTTCATATACCTACCACCATTAATTATCTTTAAAAATAATAAAAGCAAACTCTTTTACTGACATACTTCCTTGAAAATCCCAGGATGAAACAATACTGTAACCCGCTAAGTGACACAAGAGTATAGCTAAGCACACAGAAGAGTAAAAAATTTAATACTGATGAACACAACAGAAAAAAAATTCTTTGCTTCAACAGAATTAACTTTCTGGATAATTTCTCAATGATATTCAGAGAAGAATCTCTTTCTACTAAAAAATAATAGCATGGAGTAATGTATCAGTTTCCTAGAGCTGCCATAATAAAGTATCACAAACTGGGTAACTTAAAACAACAGAAATTTATTGTCTCTGAGTTGTAGAGGCAAAATCAGAGTGTTGGCAGGACCATGCACCTCTGAAACCTGAAGGGGAAAATCCTTCCTTGCCTCTTTTTAGTTTCTGATGGTGACCATCAATCCTTGGCATTCCTTGGCTTGCTGCTGTATCACTGCAATCTCTGCCTATGTCATCACGTGGAATTCTCTGTGTGTCTCTATCTGTGACTCTGTTTTTCCTTCTCGTAAGGACATCAGGCTTATTGGATTAGGGCCCACCTTAATTCAGTATGACTTCATCTTAACTTGATTACATATGTAAAGATGCTAGTTCAAATAATATTACATTCTGAGGTTCCAGGTGGACATGAATTAGGAGGGATGCTATTCAACCCAGTACAGTCAAATGAAAACTAGACTGGATATCAGGAGACTACAGTTCTAATTCCAATGGGGGTTCTAATTCGATGCCAAAGTTTGGCAAATCATTTTCCCTTGGACCCTCTTCTGTAAAATTAGAGCATTTGAACAAGATATTCCTCATAGGTCCCTTCCAGGTCAAAAATGCTTATAATATATTTAATAATTTTACACTGTTAAATCATCTCAAGTCACTTCTATGAATACCCCCCACTGTTTGTAGTCCCACAATATATGTATCTGAGTAATAACACCAAGACAGTATTTATTAGACCTACTATATTCAAGACATTCATTAATTAAATGATTAATCTTAAAGATTAGTTACAAGAAACATAAAATCATACCAAAAAAATCTAAGAAAAAAGGAAATTTATTATAATGATAGAAAGATACATTGAATATTCTTGGAAGTTATTCAGGATGACCTCCTAGGATTATGACAGCCATCAGAAACTTTAATTACTGATGGGTGGGGCTGTGTTCCCGCCCTGTTTGTCATGCCTGAGGTGTCCCTGCACTGGAGTCTACAGACTTTTGGGTGGGGCTAATGGTGGCTTCCAGGAGGGCTCACGCCAGTGAGTACTCCCCAGAATTGCTGTTGCCAGTGTCCTTGTCCCCACCGTGAGCTGCAGCCACACCCCTGACTCTGCAGAAGACCCTCCAACACTAGTAGGTAGGTCTGGCCCAGTCTCTTATGCTTTGTTCCCCTGGGTCCTGGTGCGCAAAAGACCTTGTGTGTGCTCTCCAAGAGTGAAGTTTCTGTTTCCCTCAGTCCTGTGGAATTCCTGTGATCAAACCCTTCTGGCCTTCAAAGCCAGATTCTCTGGGGGCTTCTTCTCCCATTGCCGGAACCCCACACTGAGAAGCCTGATGTGGGGCTCAGAACTTTCACTCCTGTGGGAGAACTTCTGTGGTATAATTATTTCCCAGTTTGTGGGTCACCCACCCAGCAGGTATGGGATTAGATTTTATTGCAATTGTGCCCCTTCTATCATCTCCTTATGGCTTCTTCTTTGTCTTTGGATGTAGGGTATCTTTTTTGGTAGGTTCCACTATTTTTTTGTCAATCGTTGTTCAGCAGTTAGTTGTGATTTTGGTGTTCTTGTAAGAAGGGGTGAGCTAACATCCTTCTACTCCGTTACCTTGAGCTCTCCAGGAAGCCAGAGCTGATGTTATAGTGGAATTTTCTTCATCAGCATTCTACATCCAGCCAGATGCTAACGTCTTGTATTTGTCATACAAACATGAAGAGTCTTAGTTGGCAGGGTAGCTCCACTCCAGATGGTCATTCAAGGATCCAGATATCTTCCTTCTCATTGCTTCACTGTTTCAGACTGTTGGCCATTTCTGCATGCTCAAAATTGGATTGTAGGCATGTAAATGCTCTAGGTCAGATGAACCATTCTTTTTTTTTTTTTCCTCAGTGGCTGCCTCTCCCCCTCGACACACCAGTGCAGCAGTCGTGCTCTGCCCCCAAAAACTCTATTTAAATTGTGTGTTTGGCTCTCTCCTTCCTGTCTCATTCTTTCATCCCTCCAAAAACACCATCACCATTTCCCTCTGCTCAATGCTCTTCACATTCCAGTTGCCTCTGTGAGCCTCTGAGTTTTTGCTCTTCCATCTCTTCAGTTTTCATGACACTGTGGCCTCAAGTCTAGAAGATTCAACAGCTTCAATGTCCTATACTTTCTGATTAAGTCTCTGTGTCCCTAATTCAAATTCTCAAACAGATAATCTGGTTGGCAGCATATAGGTCCTGTATCCATCCTGGTCCAATTACTTTTGGCCAAAAAGGAAAAGCTATTTGATATAAACAAGGTCACTTGCTTTAGTTACAGATATGATCACCTGGGTCCACTCCTTTAGCAGAGGTTGTGGATGACAACAGAAGATGTAGAGAAGGAGATAATAATGGATATCTCTAGCACATCATTCAAGATAGATTTACTGGACTCCCAAGTAGATGTGCATAATGATAGCTGCCTAAATCTGATTTTCCCCATATATCCTGCAAAACAATTTAGAACAAGAACAAACAAGTGATATTTTTATTTCTTTATTATAACTAGACAACTGTACCTTTATTATAAGTAGAAGAGAATGCATAAACTTTAAATGGAAGAAAGAGGCAAAACACTGCGAGCCACTGGAAAAAGAAACTGAGTGAAAAGAGCAAACTAAGATTAATCTAAAACCACCACTAGAAAGAAAAAGTACATCCATTTAAAAATGAGAGGTGTAAAAGAAGAAAAGATGAAAATAAACTCATTGATTGCTACATAGGCAATCAAAAACGTAAAGGATACCATTAAGCATGACAAAGCAACAATTTTTTTAAGTTATTACACACAGGCATATGAAAAAGTATTATTAAACTCCTATAAAAAAAGTACCCCAGAGAGACTGTGACCTGTGTAGTCAGATAGACCTGGGCTCAAACCCCTTCTCGACCATGTGATGAAATTCCTTAACCTCATTCACCTTTATATGGGGTGGAAATATGAATTGAGTTATTTGGAAGATTAAATAAGGTATTGTAGGAACAGTGTCTAGCCTAGGGCTGGCATGAAGTACTTGTTCAGTAAATGACAGTTATTATAAGCTCCTGATTCCTTGGTTCAGTACTGTTTCTACTCT
Source organism: Delphinapterus leucas (assembly GCF_059928025.1). Taxonomy (NCBI): domain Eukaryota; kingdom Metazoa; phylum Chordata; class Mammalia; order Artiodactyla; family Monodontidae; genus Delphinapterus; species Delphinapterus leucas. The sequence continues at coordinate 89,458,021 of NC_143130.1, forward strand.
GCAGCATATGAATAAGAATCCACTAGAAGCAATGAAAGATGGTAGGTAATTAAATGTTTAGTTTACATCAGGACTGGAAGCGCTATTAGAGCACTAGGGTGATTTTTATGATGCTATTGATAAATCTTCATGCTCTCTGCCTTGTATCTTCCATTTTATTGAGAGGGTTGAAACAACTTAGGTTATTTGTCCATCAGATTCTAGACAGAATTATTTAAAAGGTTCATGTTTTTCAATGAAAAAAATAAACTGCCAAAGCAGATAGTAAAAGGTTAAGTAAGAAAAGTCCCCTGCTTTTTCAGGGCATTAGAAAGATATATAAATACAAAAGTAACCAACAGAACAAAAATATCAATCTTCCTAACTACCAAAGAAATTTCAAAAACAGATAAACCAGTAAATAAACACAGAAACTATATTATAACACATAATTAAAAAATAAAATGACTAAGTTGAAATCAAATATATCAGTCACATCAATAAAAGAAAGTGTAAGGAAAGACTCAAAAAGACAAAAGTAGAAAGTAATGATATGGGGAGTAGAAAAACAGTAGACCTGGTTAACAAATTAAACTCTGGGTTTTTAGGGGAAAATTTAACAAAATAGACAAGCCACTAGCTAATGAATTAAGAAAATGGGGGTTGATAAAGCATAAATAAACAAAATAAGAAATAACAAGGATGAGATAACATTAAACAAAAGAAATTTTAAAAGTCATAAGAGACTACTTTGTAGACCTCTATCCAAATAAATTTAAACTGTAATAAAGAAACTGACTCCATTTTTTGATGTTTACTTACAGCTTTTGAGCTTCAACTCTCCCTCTTTCCCCTTCTGCCTCATATCAAGCAAGTGGATAAAAAGCCCAGGTGCTCTCTCTTTTGTCACCAACCAAACCATAGCACACCAGTTCCATCTCCTAACCACTACAAAAACCTCAAGCTAGTCTCCTTTCCTTGCTCTCTCAAGCCATTTTTGGCCAGCTTGGGTGGCCTGCTCTGCCCTCCTCAGAAAGCCTCATTATGTGAGTAATAAACTTTTCATACCCTCTTGTTCATGTGGTATTATCAGTCTCAACATCCGAACCAAATTTTTGGGTGGGAATCCATCCTGTTTCTGTGGTATGGCCACAACAGAAATCCTAAAGAAATGGATAATTTCCTAAGGAAATACAATTTATAAAAACAGATCCATTTCCATAGAAGAAATAAAGTCATCAAAGAACCACCTCACACATATGGATTAAGCCCAGATGTTTTACAAGAGAGTTCTACCCAAGCATGAACATCAGATAGCCCATATACTCCATGAGTTGTTCCAGAGCATTGAAAAATAAAGAAAAGTGGTCTAATTCTTGCTATGAAGCAAGTGTAACATTGATACCTAAACCAGATAAAGATAGTCCAAGAAAATACAACTACAGACTGTCACTCTTGAATATTAATGCAAAAGTACTTAATAAAATATTAGTAAACATAAGGCAGCACCATATTAAGAAAATAATTCATATTAAGTGGCATTAACTCCAGGAATGAAAAGTTGAAAATATTAAGATAATCTGTTAAAATAATATATCATAATAAATCTAAGGAGAAAAAAATTATAGGACTACTTCCATAGGTGTTAAAAAGCTCCCAATAAAATTTATTCTGAAAGGTGTTTATCTTAACATGATTACATATATCTCAGTCTTAAATCCAAAGCTAATTAATGAGGAAATTCTAGAGACATTTCTGCTAAGATCAAAAACAAGACAAAAAGTTCTACCATCTCCACATCTAATCCACACAATACTGGAGGTATCAGCCAATACAATTAGACAAGAGAAATCAAGAATCAAAAAAGAAGTAAAACTATCTCTACTTGGAGATAATATAGTAGGATGCCTAGAGAGTCCCAGAGAATCAATTATAAAACCAACTTAGGGACTTCCCTGGTGGCACAGTGGTTAAGAATCTGCCTGGCAATGCAGGGGACATGGGTTCAATCCCTAGTCCAGGAAGATCCCACATGCCACGGAGCAACTAAGCTGGTGTGCCACAACTACTGAGCCTGCGCTCTAGAGCCTGTGTGCTACAACTACTGAGCCCGCGTGCCACAACTACTGAAGCCCGCGTGCCTAGAGCCCATGCTCTGCAACAAGAGAAGCCACCACAATGAGAAGCCCACGCACCGCAACGTAGGATAGCCCCCACTCACTACAACTAGAGAAAGCCGTGCGCAGCAACAAAGACCCAACGCAGCCAAAAATAAAATAAATACATAAATAAAAATTTTTTAATAAAAATAAAAGCTCATCCATGATACTGCTGGAAATTGATTTTCACGTTCTTTAAAATAAATAAATAAAACCAACTTAAATAATAAAGAATTCACAAATACAGCAGGATATAAAATGAATACTCAAACATGAATACCCTTCATGTGCAAAATCAATGACCAATAAGGGCTATAATGGTAGAGCAAACCTTGTTCATAGCAACAAGAAAAGACTAAACATTTAGGAATAAATTTAACAAGAAATGTGCAAAATTTATTTAAGTAAAGCTTTAAACACTCTTGAAAGACATAGAATAGATTCAAAGAAATGGAAAGACATCCTTTGTTCTTGGATAAGATGACCCAACATCATAAGGATAGTTAATCCCAAGTTAATTTATAAATTAAATTAATTAAATTAAATCCCCCCAAAAAAATACCAACAAGGTTTTCTTATAGAGGTAGACAAGTTGATACAAAAAATCATGTGGAAAACAAATATGCAGGAATAGTGGGGAAAACATTAAAAAAGAACAACTGTGAGGACGGAGTAACCCTACCAAACATTAAAACATACTATAAAGCCTCTGTAATGACAACAGTGAGGTACCAGCACATATATAGACAAGCAGACTTCAGTAGAATAAAAGGTTCAGAAATAGATACAAGTACATACAGAAACTTAGTATATGAGGAAAGTGGCATCTCAAATCACAATGCAAAGATGAACTTTTTAATAAACAGGGGTAGTAAAAGTGCTTAAACTTTTGGGAAAGATAAAATTAGGACCATCTCTTACACAAGAATAAACTCCAAATGGATCAGGCACTAGAAGAAAACAAATGGATTTCAGTATAACTCAACATAGGGGAGAGGTTTTCTAACTATGACTCAAACTTCTGAGGCAATTTTTTTAACTTGACAAATTTGACTATATAAAGATTTTTTAAAACACATGGCAGAAAATTTTATAATCAAAGTCAAAAGAAAACTAGCAAACTAAGAGAAAATATTTACATGTTACAGATATATTCTTTATATTAAAAAAAAAACTCTGAAACTGTAACACTCCTAGAACAGAACACAGGCAGAACATTCTTTGACATAAATTGTAGCAATATTGTTTTGAATCTGTTTCCTAAGGCAAAAGAAATAAAAGCAAAAAAAACCAAACGGAACCTAATTAAACTTCAATGCTTTGGCACAGCAAAAGAAACCATCAATAAAATGAAAAGATAACCTACTTTCATAGCAGCATTATTTACAATAGCCAAGATATGGGAGCAACCTAAGGGTCCATCAACTGATGAATATGATGGATAAAGATGATGCGATATATATATGTATATCTATCTATCTATATATATATATAGATAGATATACATACACACACAACAGACTACTCAGCCAGAAAAAGAACGGAAATCTGCCTTTTGCAACAATGTGGATAGACCTAGAGAATATTATGCTTAGTGAAATAAGTCAGAGAAAGACAAATACTTTCACTTACATGTGGAATCTAAAAAGTAAAACAAACGAATATATATAACAAAACAGAAACAGACTCACAGATATAGAGAACAAATGATTGGTTATCAGTGGGGAAAGGGGAGGGCAAGATAGAGCTATGGGATTAAGAGATACAGATTACTAAGTATAAAATAGATAAGCAACAAGGGTATATTGTACAGCACAGGGAAATATAGCCATTATTTTGTAGTAACTTTAAATGGAATATAATCTATAAAAATATTGAATCGCTATGTTGTACACCTGAAACTCATATAATATTGTAAATCAACTGTACTTCAACTTAAAAAACTCAAAAACTGAGTGAAAAATGACCAAAAACTGGATAGAAAAATGTGCAAGAGATATGAACAGAAAATCCGTACTAAGAGTAGTTCATAAATGGACCTTAAACACATGAAATTAGAGAAATGCAAATTAAAACTACACCAAGATACTATAAGAATTGTGAAAATTAAAAAGTAACAACACATTCTGTTGGTGAGGTTCTGTGGAAACAGGCACTTTTCTACATTGGGTTGGGAATACAAATTGGTACAACACATTTGGAGGGGAATTGGACAATATCTAACAAAAATACATTGGCACTGATTTTTTTATATAAATTTATTTTATTTATTTATTTTTGGCTGTGTTGGGTCTTCGTTGCTGTGCACAGGCTTTCTCTAGTTTTGGTGAGCGGGGGCTACTCTTCGTTGCTGTGTGTGGACTTCTCATTGCAGTGGCTTCTCTCATTGCGGAGCACGGGCTCTAGGCTCACAGGCTTCAGTAGTTGTGGTGCATAGGCTCAGTAGTTGTGGCTCGCAGGCTCGGTAGTTATGGTGCACGGGCTTAGTTGCTCCGCAGCATGTGGGATCTTCCCAGACCAGGGCTCGAACCCATGTCCCCTGCATTGGCAGGCGGATTCTGAACCACTGCACCACTTGGGAAGCCCCCATTGGCACTAATTTTTACCCAACAATCCTATGTCTAAAGAATTTACCCTGAAGGTATTCTCCAGCAATATGAAAATACATATTCATGAGATTATTCATTGCAGAATTGTTTGCTATTGCAAAACACTAGAAACAACCTAAACACTCTTACATAGGAGAATGTTTGAATAAGGTACGGACTATTTACAAAATGAAGTAATATGAAACTATTAAAAAAGAATATAGTTTCTAGAAATTTTTCTCAAGTGATTTCCAGAAATATTTTGTCATAAGAAATATGCAGGGCTTCCCGGGTGGCGCAGTGGTTGAGAGTCCACCGGCCGATGCAGGGGACACGGGTTCATGCCCTGGTCCGGGAAGATCCCACATGCCGTGGAGCGGCTAGGCCCGTGAGCCATGGCCGCTGAGCCTGTGCGTCCGGAGCCTGTGCTCTGCAATGGGAGAGGCCACAACAGTGAGAGGCCGGCGTACCGCAAAAAAAAAAAAAAAAAAAAAAAAAAAAAGAATGTGTGTATATATATATATATATATATATATATATATACATAAATAAACTGTCTATACAACAAAAAACATCATAAAGTCAAAGGAAAATTGCTAAACTGGGAATAATATATATAATATACATAAAACAACAAATGAGTTTATCCAAAAATATATACACTCATACAAAAAATACATACATAAAGAGTTCCTAAAAGCTAATAAGAAATAAACAATCTAATAACATCTTTTTTTTTTAGGGCCACTTGGCAGCAACTATTAAAATTATATTTTTATTTTTTGAAACTATCAAAAATTTTAAATGTGCATTACCTTTGATATAGATTCCATTTTTATGAACAAGCTTAAAGAAACATAAAAAATGTTCAAGGATAAATGTATAAAGATTTTTACTGCAGCATTGTTTGTGAGTAAAAAATTGGCAACTTAAATGTACACTCTAATAATTGAGTGGTTAAATAATGATATTCATACTATTAAATACTCTCAGCCCTTAAAAAGTGAAATATATCTGTATGGAGTGATATACCAGAATCCCTAAGAAATATTATTAAGTGAAAAAAAGTAAATTACAGAAAACCAAATATGATTCCACTTATATGAATATAATACAACTTTTATTAAAAAATGTTAACAATGGGACTTCCCTAGTGGTTCAGTGATTAAGACTCTGTGCTCCCAATGCAGGGGGCACAGGTTCCATCCCTGGTCGGGGAACTAAGAACCCATACACAAAAAAATGTTAACAATGGTATTATAAAGATACAATGACACCAAAAGAATACAATGATATTGGGCTTCCCTGGTGGCGCAGTGGTTGAGAGTCCACCTGCCGATGTAGGGGACACGGGTTCGTGCCCCGGTCCAGGAAGATCCCACATGCCACGGAGCGGCTGGGCCCGTGAGCCATGGCCGCTGAGCCTGCGCGTCCGGAGCCTGTGCTCCGCAACGGGAGAGGCCACAACAGTGAGAGGCCCGCATACCGCAAAAGAGAAAAAAAAAAAAAAAAAGAATACAATGATATTACAAGGATACAAAAGAAACCAAACTTCTAAGAAGGGAAGTGAGAATTGGCAGCACAGGATAAGAATCAGATTATGAGAAAAAGAACTGTGCAATTCTCAGGCTTTACTGAATACATTTTTAAATAATCCAAATCTTTCATATTAAGAATATGTTTATACAGCACCATTAGTCATAGAGCCAAAAGGTGGAAATGACCCAAATGCCTATCAATTGATGAATGGATAAACAAAATGTAGTATATCAATACAATGGAATATTATTCAACCATAAAAAGGAATGAATACTGATAACATGTTACAACATGGATGAACCTTGAAAACATTATATTAAGTGAAAGAAGACAGTCACAAAAAAAATACATTATATGATTCCATTTATTTTAAATGTCCAGAATAAGCAAATCTACAGAGACCAAAAGTACATTAGCAGTTGCTTAGGGTTTTCAGGGGATTGGGGAGGTGATAGCTTAAGGGATGCTGGGTTCTTTGATGTGGGGGCGGTGATGAAAATGTTCTAACTTTGATTATGGTGATGGTTGCATAATCCTGTGAATATACCAAAAAACATTTAATTGTAAAATCTAAACAAGTAAACTGTATGGTATGTGAATTATATATTAATAAAGCTGTTACCGAAAAAATAATAATAATCCAATAGTTTAAAACTTAATCCCAAAGAGAAGGAACAGAATGCAAAGAAATTTAGAACAGTGGTTCTAAATGCAAAGAAATGCTAAGAATGCAGAGGTTGCTAAGAATGCAAAGAAAGAACAGTGGAATCTGAAGTAGTCTTACAGTACAGGGTGCAAGCAAGATTGGGACGCAGAAAAAAAATTAGAGTTTCTATTTCTATTTGATTTTTTTAAATGAATGAAAAAGAAATTAAGTTTACTAAATAAAATATATAACATGGTTGACTAGTCCCTTTACTCAGAGGGTCATGTGTCCTGTGAAGCTGAAGAGGCATTGCCAACTAAAAATTGGCACTTGCCAGCTACCTCTACAAGGATTAAATCACAAGCTGCTGTGACTGCTGACCTTCGACACATCCTGAAAGGAGTTCAGGGTGTAGCTCAGGAATGAGGCACTCTGTGCTCTGGGAAAAACCAGCAGAACAGGGCTTCAGATAGTTAGATATTATCAGGAGAAGATTTTAAGAGCCCAATTCTTGCATCTCCTCATATCTAGAAAAGCACTAAAATCCTTCATGGTGACATCTGCTCCTTGTGACTATCAGCAACCTTCTGAAAAAATGTGTGCTTGACTGCACGTATCCCCCTTCACCAAAATCACATATATACAGATATTCCCCCCTACCTCTTCAGAGCAGTTTCTCAGAGTGATCTGAAATGCTGCTTCCCAGGCTATAGTCCTCATTTTGCCCCAAATAAAACTTTTTTTAATATTATGTCTTTTAAAATTATTTATTTAGTTATTATTTGTTTGTTTGGCTGCATTGGGTCTTCATTGCTGCACGTGGGCTTTCTCTAGTTGTGGTGAGCGGGGGTTACTCTTTGTTGTGGTGCACGGGGTTCTCATTGCAGTGGCTTCTCCTGTTGTGGAGCACAAGCTCTAGGTGTGCAGGCTTCAGTAGTTGCAGCAATGTGGGCTCAGTAGTTGCAGCACGTGGGCCCTAGAACACATGGGCTTCAGCAGTTGCAGCGCGTCGGCTCAGTAGTTGTGGCTCGCAGACTCTAGAGCTCAGGCTCAGTAGTCATGGCACACGGGCTTAGTTGCTCTGCATCATGTGGGATCTTCCTGGACCAGGGATTGAACCTGTGTCCCCTGCATTGGCAGGCAGATTCTTAACCATTGAGCCACCAGGGAAGTCCTCCAAATAAAACTTAACTAACAACTCTCACGTTGTGTATTTTTTTCAGTCGACAGCATCCTGCAGAAAGAGCAGGAGTTCCAAAAAAGACAGTCTGATCTTGGGGCCCTCATGCATTTTTTTTCCCTTTCAGCATATTGCAGCATCTAACAAGTAAGGTGGGTTTATAGATATACTGTCTAGATTTAACTGAACTCACCCCTGATAAAATGAATAAGTGGCTGAAACACTGCTTGAAGTTAATAACTGTATTAAGTGAAAACAAAGGAAATGGCAAAATGCACACTTACCTGACTATTATATGAGCTCTTCTGTAGCTAGCACAGAACACTAAATATTAACAATAAATATATGTTGCAGGAATAAATACTGTAAAGGTCCTTAAAGGAAAGAAACAACTCTAAGGAAATTAAGTAAACAGTTCTTCACTTTTAGTACATGTTGCCATCATCCCCCTTCTCACAGGGTAACTACAGAAATATTGAGCATTATGAATAAAATGGCATAAAATGGAAACAGAATATATGACATTCATGAGTAGTCTAAGGCCGTGTTGGTCTCCATAATCAAAAATTACATTTCTTTCTGGTAACTAAAGACCCACTGTTTGCTGGCTCAAGGGTGAAAAAGCATTCGCAAGTTTCTGTAAGCTGTAATATTGTCGACCGTCGCGTGACAGTCATAAACCAGGAAGTAGGAAGAACTTTAGGACAATTTTAGAGAAAAAAGTTAACAGGGAAAAAAACTTAGAAACAGCAAAGAGGGAGCAAAGCCAACCTTAGAAAAGCTATAGGGCTAATACACCGCAGGTGGAGGCTTCATTCTATGAGATTTCTGTCCTATGTCAGAAAGAAGTACTTCCACGAAGTATTTGCAAGATGCCCTCAAATGAAAATATCCTCCACTTGGTATCACTTAAGCTGTTAGCTATTCCGTAGCTAGGTACTGGCAGCAGATTTAATTCCCTAAGTGACAAGGCATAGATTACATGATTTGTTTAAAAGGATGCAGAGACCAAAGGGGTTTTTTGGTTTGGGGGGGGGGTCGTTTTTTGTTTATTTTTGTTTTGGCGTATTTGATTGTTTTCAATTGAATATTTTAGAAAGGAGACTTTAAAAAGCACTATCAGCTAGAAGGCAAAACAAAGAAGAGATTCAAAGCTAATTTGGGTTTTTCTGCTAAAGCCCAGCAGAGTGTCCCACCCTTCTGCAAGAAAAAGGTAAAAGGATCTGCATGGATGAAGCAAGACACACAAGGTTGAACAGTGTTTGCAGCGCGGTCTTCTTGCAAGTCCAGCCAAGTAGCCTTATAATATCCCAAAGATTCTGTCTGCTCCCGGGGGCAAAAGCTGCGCCTCAGTGAAGGGCCAAAAGGCCTGACACCATCTACATCTATCCAACCCAAGCGATCCCAAAGCGCGGCATCTCCTCTCCCCCACCTGGGATGTTCTGCCACCTGGACTCGACGTACGGCAGGGCCCTCCGTAGCCATATTTCTCTCATCTTTCTTTATCTCTGCAGTTTCAACCGGCGAAGCAAGGTTTCCGAGGTAATCACGAGACATCTGCAGCAAGAGCCCTTTCTTCCGGGCGACACCGGCACTTACTCCGCGGAAATCCTGCCTCTTCGCTGAGGTGGCTGCTTCCAGTCGGCCCCGCCCGTGGCTCCTCCTCCCTGGGCTCTGAGGCTCGGAGCCTTCCCAGCCTCTGTCAGGTACTGCCACCGTGCTGCTTTGAGCCCCCGGGGACCCGGGGCGCGCAGGAGCCCCTGATCCGAGCAAAGCCGAAGTTTTCTTTCTGCGCCCTGGGCCCTGAGCACGTCTGAGCACAGAATTACAACCTGGCACCTCAGTTTGCCTTTTTTTCTTTTTTTAAATTAAGTTAGGGGTCTTTTTTTTCTTTAATGACCAGCAGCAACTTCCCCCAATAACAGTAAAATATTTAGTTATTGCTTCTTAAATGGATTATTTCAAAAATCAGGCAATATAAAATTGATGCGGTGCTTGATTTAAACATATTTGCATTTATTTCCATAATAGAGGAATTGGTGGGCCTTCCTAGAACATAAGTAATAGTGAAAAGAAGAAAATACATGTCTATCAAACTGCAAGATACTCTTAGCATCCAGTTCAACACCTTGATTTTTCAGTTGCCTAGAAAAATCCCAGATACCCTATCTCAAGAAGCACACCACCTCCACCCACCTCATCACTCTACCATATTACTGTTGTCTTTCCTTCATTGTTCTTACAAGTTCTGCGTATTTATTTTATGTATTTATTGTCTGTCTCACCACTTCCACCATCACTACCACTAGAAGGTAAGCAATTTGAGAGTAGGAACTGTGTATCCCCAGTACCTAGAACAGTATTTGGCACACTGGTTTTTAATCAATAGGTAAGATGAACTGAATGAATGACTGAAAGGTAAAATGACTCGTCTAAGGTCGCACTGTTAATTGGTAGCAAAACTTGAATTAAATTTCAGGTCTATTAACTCTCTAGTGTACTCTGTACCTCAGAATGCTGAGATTAAACCCAAGTGAAGCCAGCTACCAATACACCTATCCCAAGGTTTCCTAGTTGAGGAAGTTTAGGCCAACATGCCCAAAACACTAAGGGTACAGGCATACCCCAGAGACATTCAACAAGTTGCCACTGCAGAACTTCTATATGTGTATGCTGGGTAAGGGGAAAGGGGAAATGAAGGCTAAAGTGTGAATTGACAGTAGCAAAGGTAAGCTAAAAGGGTTGCAGCCCCTTGGCACATCCCTGAGTTATTACTGTAAATGAAACAACATGGAACCAACGTTACTCTGGTCTCAGGGCTAATTTCTCACTATTATTTCAGTCCCTCCTTATCACTTTCAAGTGAAGCGATTATATCTCCTCTTTTTGAACCCCAATAAATCCCAGTAGGATGCTTATTGTGATTTACTCTTCAGTAAGAGGAGACATCATTGTCACTTCTGTAAATAGGTTTGAATGTGGAGAGAACTTAAGTGAGAAAATATGTAAAACTTTTAGGAACATCAGTAAATATGGAAAAGGAAAGAAAATTTTTCATTCAGATATATTTCTAACATACCTTTCATGGTCATTGAAAAATAAGTAAATTCTGAAGCTCTGAAAGTACTGCTTTGTTTTTTTTTAAATCGTCCCAAACAAACTCATTTCACACAGTTTGCTTGTTCCCGACACTTGCAGAATCTTAGTTCCCTGACCAGGAATTGAACCCAGGCCCATCAGTGAAAGCACGGAGTCCTAACCACGGGACCGCCAGGGAATTCCTTTCCAGCGCTTTCACTGCTGGGGGCCTAGGTTTGGGTTCAATCCCTGGTCGGGGAACTAAGATCCAGCAAGCTGTGCAGCACAGAGAAAATAAATAAATAAATAAATAAACAAACTAATTAATTAATTTAAAAAGAAAGAAAGAAAACAGTGACTATGAACACTCTGGTTCATAAAAGAATATTTTCTATTAAATGTGTATTTGATGGCCAAATATTAACTTTGCTAAATGAAACCTGATAGCAAATCATTAATTTGGATCTTGTATCCATTTCTACTGCAGTCTCAGCAAAACTGATACAGACTAGAAAGCACCTTATAGAGCAACTAGTAAAACTCCCTTTTTTGAATGATGGACTCAAAGTGAAAGAGTAAGGGCTGGAATCAAAACCCAGGTCCTAGACTCCTAGCCCAGCCCACTCTGAATGTGTGACCTCTGATGAGACCCCAGTGAAGTATGCTTAAAAAAAATTATTGAAACAATTAGTAATTTTTGTCCACAAATTAAAATGTATACATTGTAATTTTAATAAAACACTGCTTTTAAAATAACCTATTCTCAAACTACTAGAGAACCCCAAATAGAAACCAAAAGCTACAATTAACATTACTTTCTTATACTATCTTCCTTATGCCAGGCTTCCTTATATGTAAGTAAGCACTTCACATATATTATTATCTCTTTAAATCTTCCCAACAACCCTTATGAAGTGAAAAAGTATTGTTCTTTTGCCAATTTTAAAATACTACTTTTGTTCTTATTAGTTATATCTGATAGTGAAAATGTTTAATGTCTAAATTTTACAGAATGTTTATTTTCACAAATCTTGAACCTCTCAGTTCTTTATTTTTTGCATATGGACACACTTACAATAAGGTTTACAGTCTAAATTATAAACTAACATAGTATTTCATGATAGATTCCCTTTTTTAATATTTATTTTGCTGATAGATTCTTAAACAGAAACCTAATTAACAAACTTGATATTGTTTCTCCTCAACTGACATTAGTCTCTGTTCAGATAAAATATTGTAGCAAAAAAATAAAACAAACACCAAAATGAAACAAAACAAAAACTTGATCCATAGTAAAAGTAGGAGACTTCCTTGGCAGTCAGTGGTTAAGACTCCATGCTCCCAAGGCAGGGGGCTTGGTTTCAATCCCTGATCCCTGGTTGGGGAACTAAGATCCCACACGCCACAAGGCGCGGCCTAAAAAAAAAAAGTAAAAGTGTGAGTATTAGAGGTCCACAGACCTAGCTAACTCCTACACATGTTTACGTCTCAGCTTAAAAATCACTTCCTCAGGCTTCCCTGGTGGTGCAGTGGTTGAGAGTCCACCTGCCGATGCAGGGAACACGGGTTCGTGCCCTGGTCCGGGAAGATCCCACATGCCGCGGAGCGGCTGGGCCCGTGAGCCATGGCTGCTGAGCCTGCACGTCCGGAGCCTGTGCTCCACAAAGCGAGAGACCACAACAGTGAGAGGCCTGCGGTAATCACTTCCTCCAGGAATTTTTCCCTATTCCCTGTCCCTTCTTCTACCTTCAAAACAGTCTCGGGCTTCCCTGGTGGCGCAGTGGTTAATAACCTGCCTGCCAATGCAGGGGGCACGGGTTCGAGCCCTGGTCCAGGAAGATCCCACATGCCGTGGAGCCTGTGCGCCACAACTACTGAGCCTGCACTCTAGAGCCCTTGAGCCACAACTACTGAGCCTGTGTGCCACAACTACTGAAGCCTGTGCGCCTAAAGCCCGTGCTCCGCAACAAGAGAAGCCACCGTAATGAGAAGCCTGCGCACCTCAATGAAGAGTAGACCCCGCTCACTGCAACTAGAGAAAGCCCACACGCAGCAATGAAGACCCAATGCGGCCAAAAATAAATAATTAAATAAATTTATTTTTTTAAAAACTAAGTCTCTAAGATCACAGATCATTTATCTGAAAAAAATGTTATTTCTGTGGTTCAGTCTGTACAACTTCTGGAAAATACTTTCTATCTTGATTTATATATAATCAAAAAATATTGTTGACAATTGGGAGAATCTACTTCAGTAACCTATTTTGGGTATTTTCTCATTATGGTAAATAATATATTATACTTATTTAATGTCTTATTTATAATGATGCTGTATGTTCCTTATTCACCTGTATATACAATAGATATATCTCTCTAGCATATAATCATTTAAATAAAGGCAAAAGATACACTCACGATTCACAGAAATATATATTTATGTAGTTAAACATAGCATGCTGATCTTTTATAAAGCAATATAAAAGGAACAGAAAGTGTGCAAAAATGGTTTAACAGAATATAGGCTGTTTTGCAGAGTGAAAAACAACAACAATGCCTCTAGGCACCTTTACTGCCCAGTCATAGCAATTATCATACCAGGACTGTTATTACTTGTGTGTTTCCTTATCTATCTGGTCTAGAGCCTTGCTACTCAAAAGTGTGATCCTCAGCATCAGCATCACCTGGAGCTTATTAGAAATGCAGAATCTGGCGACCAGGCCTACTCAATCAGAATCTACAATACAAATATGTCATTTTAAATTTCTATAACCATTTTAAAAAGAGTAAAGCTAAATGAATTTTAATAATATATTCTACCCAATATGTCCAAATATTATTTCAAAATATAATCAGTATAAAAAGTTATTGCTATTTTACTTTTTCATAGGAATTCTCTGAAATCCAGTGTATATTTTACACTTACAGCACATCTCAATTCCAACTAGAAAGAAGGGGATGCTGTATTAGACAGCACAGATCTATAGGACTATAAGCTCCTTGAAGGTAGGAACTGTTTTATTCTGGTTTTATAGACTCTGGTTCAGTGTCTAACAGGCATTCAAGGAATGTTTAATGAAGGAATACGTTAATGAACTTGGATTAACGTGGTTCAACCACTTACTAACTTTGTGACCCTGGGCAGGTCTGAAATTTTTCCTCCTTAAAGGGGAGATAAAATACCTACTTCATGGAGTTGTTATGAAGATTTTAAAAACCATCCCAACCTCCCCTCCAGTCATTCTCTATTCCCTAAATCTGGTTTGTTGTCGTTATGGCTATCTGAAATTACATTAATTATTTATTGATGTTTATATCTATTATGTCTCCACCATTAGACTTTACATTCCATGTTTCATCCATTGTTCTATCAGCATTCATTCACTTAGCAAATGTTTATCAGGTGCTACTATGTTCTAAGCACTAATCCAGGTACTCAGGATACAACAATAAACATAAACAAAAAGGTCCTGTTATTATGACAAATCAAAATTTAATAAAAGAATTTACTATAAAAATTGATACAAACTCTGCATATAATACACATTCCAACAAGAAAATGAAATCTGATGAGCAAAAATTTAGATTAACTTGATTTTGAAATTAGAAGTTTGCATTTCAAGCTTAAAGTATACATTAGATGGGCCAAACTGCACATAAATTGCCCCAACTTAAAACTATATGTATGGGAATTTCCTGGTGGTCCAGTGGTTAGGACCTGGTGCTTTCACTGCCATGGCCCACTTTCAATCCCTGGTTGGGGAACTAAAAAACAAACAAAAATGCAGAGTGTGGTCAAGAAAAACTATATGTTGTTTTTGCTTTTCACTGTCTTGACCCAGAAACTAAATATAGTACCAAGGCTGTTCAAACCTGACAATATTTTCTACATCTTATCTTGTCATAACCATTCAGTGTTGCCCAACTCAATAAGTTATGATTATTATCTTAAGTGATTTTTTTCTTTTTTAAGAATATGTTTGGAAGGGATCTCAGGTGACTTGCATAATTCAAGGATTTATTTTTCTAGGAAAAAACTGAGGTAGTCAAAACAACCTATAACATCTAAGCCTGTTGCATTCTTTTTTTTTTTAATTTTTTTTAATTTTTTGGCCGTGCCATGTGGTATGTGGGATCTTAGTTCCCCAACCAGGGATCGAACCTGTACCCCCTGCAGTGGAAGCTCGGAGTCTTAACCACTGGACTGCCAGGGAAGTCCCAAGCATGTTGCATTATAATGAGAAACAGCTTTTTTTTTTTAATTTTGATTCTCCGATCAATCCATAAAACTAAATCTAAGCCATAATGCAGCAGTAATAGTATTAATAACTCATACGGAATCCAGAATGCTGAGGTCTCAAACTAAGTCCCTAGTTGAGGGTAGGAATGAGAGTAGGGATGAAAGACTGGGGTAGAGAAAAGATAGGTACAGATTCTGAGAAGTAGGAAAAAGCTGAAGGAAATAGGGGAAAGCTCTGGTTTAAAAGAAGTCAAAAACGATAAACAGATTTAATCTCTGGAATCTGAGATAGTGACAGTATAATTGTGTCAGCTCCCTACTTTGCCTCCGCACCACACGTCTTGCTGAAAAGGGCGCTCAGGGACTTAACCTGGCGGTCCAGTGGTTAAGACTCCTCACTTCCTGGACTTCCCTGGTGGCACAGTGGTTAAGAATCCACCTGCCGCATAGCACAGGGAGATCAGCTTGGTGCTTTGTGACCACCTAGAGGGGTGGGATAGGGAGGGTGGGAGGGAGACGCAAGGGAGAGGAGATGGGGGATATATGCATATGTATAGCTGATTCACTTTGTTATAAAGCAGAAACTAACACACCATTGTAAAGCAATGATACTCCAATAAAGATGTTAAAAAAAAAAAAAAGAATCCGCCTGCCAACGCAGGGGACATGGGTTCGAGCCCTGGTCCGGGAAGATCTCACATGCCGCAGAGCAACTAAGCTGGCGTGCCACAACTACTGAGCCTGTGCCCTAGAGCCGCGAGCCACAACTACTGAGCCTGTGAGCCACAACTACTGAAGCCCACGCGCCTAGAGCCCGTGCTCCGCAACAAGAGAAGCCACCACAATGAGAAGTCCGCGCACCGCAACGTAGGGTAGCCCCCGCTCGCCACCGCTAGAGAAAGCCATGCGCAGCAACGAAAACCCAACGCAGACAAAAATTAATTAATTAATTAATTTTTTAAAAAAAACACTCCATGCTTCCACTGCAGGGGGTACAGGTTCCAACCCTGGTCAGGGAAGTAAGATCCCTCATATGGTGCAGCCCCCCCCCCCAAAAAAAACAAATGTGTTCATTTCACAAAACTAGGGAGGTATGATCACCATTTTGGGTGGGAATAAAAATGAGTAGGCATTAGAGATACAAAAATGGCAAATAACATTGCTAAAATTGTGTAAGTGCATTTTACAAGTGACATTTTTCCAAGGCCAAAGTCAATGCAAAAAATGGAAACTCCTAGCCTGCCTACTTATCCTTTATTTGCTCTATCCTTTAATTGCTGTAATTCCCACTACGCAAGTTTAGAGATGGAAGATGTAATTGTAGTGTAGAGCATTCTGAAGGAATACTATGAGTAGAGTAGTTGATTTAGTTAAAAATGATACATGTACTGAGTACTTTGTAAACACCATGTAGTTACATACATCATTTTATTTAATCTGAAGAGACTGAAGCAGATTAAAAGGACAACTAACAAGGCAAGGGCATTAATCTATAAGGTGGATATGTAATGAGATCATGCAAAGTGTATTTATCAGAGCTCCTCTCAGGAAAGAGTGGGCATTAAATGTAGGCAGAAATAACATTTTGATAAGCCACTTAGGTTGGCTGGTAAAATCAAGGGATATGCTCCAACAACAGCAGATAGTCGGCAATTCGCCTCTGAAGGAGAGAAAGTTCCTTCCCTGAGTGAAGTATGTAATTTATGCTACAGCTGATTGCATGACACAATGTTATACTGTTTACTCCTCATTTGACTTCTTTTTTTTAAAAATATTTATTTATTTATTTGGCTGTGCCGGGTCTTAGTTGCGGCATGCAAGATCTTCAGTTGTGGCATGTGAACTCTTAGTTGCAGCATGTGGGAGCTAGTTCCCTGACCAGGGATCAAGCCTGGGTCCCCTGCACTGGGAGTATGGAGTCTTAGCCACTGGACCACCAGAGAAGTCCCCCCATTTGACTTCTGGATCCATTTTTCACCCTTCTCTACCCTCCCGGAAGCTGATCTCTAAGGACTGTACCTGGGCTCCTTCACCCTCTGGCTTCTGGTTGGGGTTGGTCACTGGCAAGATATTAGAGGATGGTAAAACAGAGAAGTTGAGATATTGATCACTCCCCACACACACACGAGTTCACACACCCTACCACAACTTTGCCATAGTTGTGACAGTAGCTACGTTTCCCTATAACCACAGGTGCTGTCGGAGGGTGCATCCTCTAGGGCTCCCACTCTTGCTGGGCTCTGGTAAAACCATTTCTTCCCTTTGCCCCTTCAAGCCTTCAAGAAATGGGATTTCCAGCCTGTTGCTAGTCCCTGTGTGTTTCACCATCCTTGTGGGTTCCCTCAACCCTACCCCATCTCTGTAAATAGTTCCTTCAGAAACTCTTTTCAGTTAACGTCCTCACCCCCGCTCCAGTATGCTATGAGTTTCCTGTCCAGATCTTGACTGACACAAAAGGAGTCCTCCTTTTCTGCCCTTCTAACATACGATGTTCAACCTAAGTAAATGTAGTAAAAAAAAAAAAAATGTTTTAAGGTAATTGCTCTGAAAGTTTCCAAATCATGAACCTGTTTGGGGTAACCACATGTCTCAATCCAGCACTGGGGAGTCATGAATGCTAGAGCATGCTTAAATATATCATGCTTTCACTGAGCATGCTGACTTTCAGAGGTAAGTAAAATAGTTGTGTCCTCAAGGAGCTTTCAGCTTAATAAAGAATAAATACAAAATAATCATAATACAGGATAACATAAAATTATCAAAAATATACTTTTTTTTTTTTTGCGGTACGCGGGCCTCTCACTGTTGTGGCCTCTCCCGTTGAGGAGCACAGGCTCTGGACGCGCAGGCTCAGCGGCCATGGCCCATGGGCCCAGCCGCTCCACGGCATGTGGGATCTTCCCAGACCGGGGCACGAACCTGTGTCCCCTGCATCGGCAGGTGGACCCTCAACCACTGCGCCACCAGGGAAGCCCAAAAATATACTTTTAAAGGGTCAAATTCTGTTGGGAATTAAATGGTCTATTATCTTTCACAAAACTGCCAAGACAATTCAATAGAGAAAGGATCATTTTTTTTGACAAATAATGCTGGAACAATTTGTTATCCATATGCAGAAAAATATAAACCTCTACATTTACCTCACAGTATATACAAAAATTAAACTTGAACTATATCATAGATCTGAATGTAAGAATTAAAACTACATAAAACTTCTAGAAGAAAACAAAAGAGAAAAATCTTAGTGCCCTTGGGTATGGCAAATATTACTTAAATACAACAAAAAGTATAAAGAACACTTACAACTCAATGGTAGTAAGATAACCAATTTAAAAATGGGCAAAAGGGTGCCTGCTTCAGCAGCACATATACTAAAGCAACCTAAATGTTCATCAACAGAGGAATGGATAAAGAAGATGTGGTACATATTACAATGGAATATCACCCAGCCATAAAAAAAGAACAAAATAATGCCATCTGCAGCAACATGGATGGACCTAGAGGCTGTCACAGTGAGTGAAGAAAGCAGATACAGAAAGACAAATATCATATGATACCGCTTATATGTGGAATCTAGAAAAAACGGTACAAATGAACTTATTTACAAAACAGAAGTAGAGTCACAGATGTAGAAAACAAACTTATGGTTACTGGGGGATAAGGGGGAGAGATAAATTGGAAGAGTGGGACTGAGGTATACACACTACTATATATAAAATAGATAACTAATAATAACCTGTTGTATAGCACAGGGAACTCTACTCAATACTCTGTAATGGCCTATATGGGAAAAGAATCTAAAAAAAAAAAGAGTGGATATATGTATAACTGATTCACTTTCCTGTACACCTGAAACATAACATTGTAAATCAACTATACTCCAATAAAAAATTTTTAAATTATTTTAAAAAACACAAAAACAAAAACAAATGATTACTAAAAAATCCAGTACTTACTTTCCTGGCGCTCCCAATTCAGGGAGCATGGGTTGATCCCTGGTAGGGGAAATAAGATTCCGCATGCCACAGGAACAAGCAAACAAAAAAAAGCAGTTTACTCAGTAACTGCCAAAATGGAAAAAAAAAATCCAGTCTGCAATTCCTCTTCCTGGACTTTTTCCTAAGGAAAAATAAAGTGACAATGATACTCGCTCCAGAATTGTTTAAAATGGTGGTACTGTTGCAATATTCAAAATGTGTAACAATAATAGCATGCTTAAGTAAACTACGGTGCATTGGTACATTCAACCAAGGGCTTATTATGCCGCCATTAAAATAATCGTTGTCAACAATATATTGCATACATTGTCCTATGCTGTTACATAACTAGGTGCAGAAAGAATCTGAAATTATATCTGTGCTATAGCTATATAAAATTTGTGAATTCAAGTGGACAAAACTGGAAGTTTATATGGAAAATGTTGTTTGAAAAGCAGTTTTTTCCTCTTCATTTTTTTTATTTCGAATTCTACTAATGATGTTGTGCAACAATAACGCATTTTTTAAAAAAACAGTCGTTAGCTGTTACCTTAATTCGGTCCCACGGGCAGTAAAGGTTAGTTTATAATTCGTTGAACAACTGAATAGGACTTCAGATGCCTCCAATGATTGATACTTTACTAATTTTAGATATCCACAGAGTCGTTTTGCCGACTACAAATATAACAAACATTACGTGTAAATCGTGCTGCCGAAAGGTTTCCAAACATCACATGACCACCCACCAAAATGTGTGGGCTAAATGCACATCGATAATCATGGCAAAAATAACTACCTGTCACATAGGATGGGCATGTCAGACTTTTCTCCGCGAAAGGCTGCTGGTCCCAAGCTGCCTCTTACTTTCACCAGAATGAAATGGTTCCAGAATCCCAGGCAAGGGAGGATACTGTTCCCTTGCCCAGGAGGCTGGAAACGGCTCGTTGTGAGCTCAAGGTTTCCAAGGCCCCTCAGCCGAGATCCGCAACACTCGAGGATTCCCTAGTTGCTAGGTTTAGTTGCTAAGGCACCAACCGTCTCACAGGAAGAGGGAACGGTGCAATCGCTTTCGGCGTCGGAGCGAATCCTCTGGAAACCGAGCTCATTTGTTCCGGGAGGAAACAGTCAGCTCCTCTAAGGGCGACGGGAAGGCGAGGAGAAGCTGGGAGTGACGCCTCTGAGCCGCGGAGGATTGTGGGAGGAGGTTGTCTCCAATTTCTCCTCCCCCGCTCCCCCCCCCCGTCCCAGCCAAGATGTCTGACATGGAGGATGATTTCATGTGCGATGATGAGGAGGACTACGACCTGGTGAGGCGCAGGGAACAGAACTCTGGGACTGGAGGTGGCTTCTGGCTTTAGGGGCCGGGGCGGCCGCGGCCTTTCCCCGTTGAACATGTGCTCCTTCCAGCCTCTCCCGGTGCAGTGACAGGACGAGTTTACCTCCTCCCCCTTCCCGCACCGGGCCCGGGCCCTGCCTCTCCAGCATGGGGGAAGGGAGGGTAAAGGAGGCAGCGAAGGGGTCCCGAGCATTGCGCTCCAAGTCCAAGCGCCTCCTCCGTTTACCCCTGGCCTCCAGCGCCCGGTTCTGTATGCCTCCTCCCTCTTGCCTACCGCGCGAGCCGCCTTGGGGACCGTGCAGTGGTCTAGGCCCCGGCGATGCCCTTTCGGGCCCAGCATTCTCGGCCCCTCTTATCACACTTGAATTGAGCGGGTGCGAAATGCTGGGAGAGGGGTCCGAAAACTAGGAGGCCTTACTGCTCCCAGGCCTGACAGCGAAAAGCCACTTGTGAGTCTCCTGGAAACAGAGCTCAATTAGTCTTGTCCAGGGTCCGTTTTGGTTTAAGGTAAAGGTGCAGTAGAGAACTGAGAGCAAGGCTAGCTTTAAAAAAGTAGTTTAACTACTTGTTTAAAAAGAAAAGCTGGTAAGGAGGTTTTGCTTTTTGTTTGGGGTTTGGCGGGTGGGGTGGTATAAGGGGATTGACACATTGGCTTTTATTTTGACTTAGAAATTTCCCAATATTCAAAGTTAAAAATATCAACAGTGTAGAACTAAACGAATTTCTGTAGCTGAATGGTGATTTTTAAAGATTCAAGGTTTAATTTATGAACAGATTTACAGGTTTTTAAAAATTCACTAACATTTCAAGTTGATATTCAAAA
Organism: Delphinapterus leucas; assembly: GCF_059928025.1. Taxonomy (NCBI): domain Eukaryota; kingdom Metazoa; phylum Chordata; class Mammalia; order Artiodactyla; family Monodontidae; genus Delphinapterus; species Delphinapterus leucas. The sequence continues at coordinate 89,479,562 of NC_143130.1, forward strand.
ACATTACCTGTGTGGGAACTAAGAAAGATTATCTGGACCAAGAATTAGCGTCAACTTGGCTTTGCTTTTTATTTGGGGGTGTTTTTGTGCATGGTTCTTGTATATTATGGTGATGCTGCATTATCGTAAAGTTATGAAATAGTTGCTTAGGGAAGTCTGTCTCATATTTTAAGTGCCAGAGGGTTCTCAAGATATTAATATATCGTTTTGAATTAGTGTAAATCTTTTTATAGTCGTTCCCAATTAATCTTTCCCTTTTAAAAGAAGGCATATTTGCAAAAGGGAGAGGGAAATGCTTGTTATTACCTGAAATTTATAGTAGAGGTGTTGATAATTCCTAAAGTTAAGCGCAGAGTTTTGCTAATAGTTAAGATTTCTGCCTTACATTTTAGTTTCTTCAGATCAAGCCAGTTTTAGTCAGTGCCCTAAGTCTATTAAGAATATGCTACTTGTAATATTTTGTGCATTTTTATTTATTATATGTTTACTTATATTACAGGTATTTTTTAACTACGGAAGTGTTTCTTTTAACTGTTCTAACTAGTGTTTTTACATGTTTGTACCTATCTCTTTTCTAAGCAATAGTTTTTTGAATACATGACTTATTAGCACTATGAGTGAGTCTCTAACGTAAGAATGACAATGAGAACCTTACAGTCCCATGAAGTACTCAGTTCATTTTTGCAAGGATTTTAATTAAACAAACATGATTTAACTTGGCTGTGTTTCTTCAGCCTTTGAGGGCCTACAGTACATGTACAATATAAAATTGAACATGTAGTTTTAACCTTTTTTTAAAATTTCTTAACCAAAAAATGTAAGATTTTACACTACCACACACAATTAAATAATAATTCCCCACTCCAGCATTCTGTTAAATAGTCCTCCCCCCATATCTCTCTTACATAGATATCATATTAATTTATTTTTTACTTCCTTAGTTAATTTCCTTAAGCCACTATGTTTAAAAAAAAAGATTAAGAGGGCTGGTTGCCATTTCATGCTTACATGTTGCCAAAAGAAAAGTTGTTGTTTTTGTTTTTTAATAGTTATTTTCCTGGGTCTTTTCTGTTTTTTTGTTTCTTAGAATTTAAAGAGTCAGAATTGACTTGCTGTTTTAGGGAAACTTCTTTTTTATTAAAAAATGTATTGTTTGTTGGAAAGTTTGCCATCACCTCATTTTAGTCAAAATGTTAACAAGAACCATGAGTATCCTAGCTACAGATATATTCAGTATATATTTTATAAGTTGTCTGTTGATAAATTTTAATACCCTAAATCACTTCTTGTTCTTGCCCAATCTAGTAGAAATAGGTAGTTAGGATACCACTGGAAAAAGTAAAAATTTGTTTCCAAAACTCTACTGTTTTATCGAAAAAAGTAAATAATGATTTGTGCCCAAGAGCTAAAGGAGAATTAAGTTGGTTAAAAAAAGAAGAGACAAACATGAAATTAATTCAATAGGCTTGACCTCTTATTTCTGAGAGCTTTTTGACTTTTATTTGAGGCAGAAGCAGGCATTTTCTAAGCATAGGAGTGAATGGAGAAGTAGAAGACGGTACTGGTAAATGTCTTTTAATCCAATGGTAATTTTACAGATTTATATACGATAGTGTTAATAGTAACAATAATAATAAGTAATAACTATAGTGCCGTTCATTAAGTTAATAAGGACCTAGATAGATAAGTTAACTGTATTGTAATTCCACAGTTCAGCCATTCTAGCATGAAGTTGATTGGTACTTCTAATAATCTTTTAGAAGGATTTAAGACAGACTGATGTAATACCAAAAATTATTCTTTAGTAGTTCCTCTTATAGGTATTGTATATTTGAACTTAAATGTTATTATTAGAAAAAAAAATGTTGAAAAGGTAGACTAATTCTACTTAGTTAGATGTATTACTGAAATGTGAGCCTCTTTATAGTCACCTAGTCAGGTTTATAGTTGTGATTCGTGAATGAATGTTTACTATTATTGTTATTCTTGTCTTAATAAATAGCTGTTTTAATGCCCTAGAAGTTTATTTCTTTTTTTCTACTTTTTGGGGGGAGAGAGAAGAGTCTTAGCTATAGGATATCTTACAGAATCTCTTATTTGTCACAACTTTAACAAGATCAGACAAATGTCATGTATGTTATAAACAACCTTAGAACATGGTTTAACAAATTAAAATATAACACTTCCATTTTTTAAAAAGATTTTTGAATGGACATGAATAGAATATACACTTTGAAAAAGAAGTAGATTAATATAGGACAGGGGCAAAAAATAGCTTCAGGGATTTGTGTGTTTAATATTAAGACATTCACTTGTCACTCATTGTACATATAAGGAACTTGGAGGTTATAGGTTGTTTTATTCTGAGACTGTTGTCTCAGTCACAAGCTTGACAAACAAAATGTTGGGGATCTTTAAGAACAGATATTCAAACAGTATACTTTTTGTGGCCTGGGCCATTGTTTTTTATGCTGTACACACATTTGGAATTCTGCATGTAGTCTTCACAAAGATGAAGTTTGATTATACAGTTGAGGCTTAAAAAAAACATGACAGGGAATTCCCTGGCAGTCCAGTGGTTAGAACTTGGAGCTTTCTTTGCCATGGGCTCAGGTTTAATCCCTGGTCGCGGAATTAAGATCCCACAAGCTGCTCAGAGTGGCCAAAAAAAAAGACATGTTTAATTGTAAATAATTGGAAACACCCCCCAAATTATCAGTAGTACGGGAATACTATTAATATTAATAAGATAATAATAGATAAATTATGATATATCCATGTGATGGAAAGTATGTCAGCATTTCAAACCATGCTTCTAAAGAATATCCAATGATATGAAAAAATTGATAAATTAGTCAGTACTCTTGGGTGTAAGGGAGGACAGGAATACATGTCACACTAGCTTAAACTAAAAAGAGTGTGTATTGGCTCACATCACCAGGAAGTGTAAATATGGCTGGATTCATGGCTCAGATAATGATGCTGGGTCTTTTTCTGTTTCTGTCTCTTCCTGGGCTGCTTTCCTCACTGTATTGGCTTAATTGCCTTCACATTATATCACAAGATCTTGTGATATAATGTGTTATCTTCCTAGTATTATAACCCCAAAGGCAAAAGAGCCTTCCTTGCTAGCTCTAACAGTGAAACCCAGGAAGAACTTTTATTGATTCACCTTAGGCCTGCATTGCCTTCTTCAAACCGCTCAGTCACTGTAGAGAGGGAGGATAGGTTGCTTCCCCTGCCCTGTGGGAGGAGCATTATAATTGAAAACCCTCACCTAGGAGAGGAACAGTCAGTCACCATTGCTGTGCACATAGTGAACACATGTCCACTATAAATATGTAATCCATATTATGATTTTATTGGGTGGGGCTAAAATTCATTTTGCTGGGTGGGAAAAATATAGAAAAAATGTCTGGAAAATATGAAAAGTGTCAGGAAAATTAAAATGTGTTTATTTCTTGCAAACCTTTCACAGTGAACCTGCATTTTATTGCCGGGGGGAGAGGGGATGGTTTACAGGGTACAAATGTTGAACAGAAATCTTACTTTGATCTTGGCGGGGGGGTGGGGGGGCATGCCAAACTGATTTTTGTCATTGCTCAAAATTTTTTAGAGTTCTTCAGAACCTGAAGCATCTAGCTTTTTAAAATAGGTAATACATGCACATGGTTCAAAAACGTGAAATGTTAAAATAAAATTTCCATTTTTGTTCCATATTTGCCCAGTTCCCATTCCTCCCCATAGGTAACCAAATACACATTTTTATCTCACTCCCCTTTTTTAAACCAAGATGTAGCATATTTAGCATATTATATATATTGTTCTACACTTGGTTTTTTACTTTATCTTAGAGATTATTCCATAGAACTATGCAGAGAGATTACTTATTTCTTTTTATAGCTGCATTGATTGCGTGGATGTACCATACTTCATTTAACCAGTTCTCTATTGATGAGAATTTGGCCTGTTTCCTTTTGCTGTTGTAAACAGTGTGCAGCTTCTTTTTTTTTTTTTTAACTTGAGCTATAGCCAAGTTTTATCCATTCTATAGGTGTCAAAAATTGTGTGAGTCAGGTTTGATAAATAAGTTGGGCCCTCAAACTGGATGATGCTGTTTTAGGTCGGAAACATCTAACTTAAGAATTTCAGAAGTGTTACTTAATAATCCATGTCAGTATAATTGGAATAATTTACCAGTAATTTACCACCTATTAAAGTTACTACTTTAAAGAACATTGGTTTGAAATATAAGTTTGGGTGTATTTTCAAAAAGGCCTGTTGCATTACCTCATAGTTGTATCCTATATAATGAAATTAGAGAGGTTCAAACAAGGATAACTAATGACAAGGATGTCATTATAAGATCTCCCATAAGTAATGAGAGACAGCTCTTATGTGCTAACAATGAGATAAATTTTTTCACCCCTAATGTAAATCTGTAAAGTATGAATACCCAACAGAATAAATTTGTACTTGTGTACCATGTCCCAAAATGAACACATGGATCTCAGCAAGAATTAGAGATCAACCCCCATAATTGACAGGAGAGGAACTGAAACATCCAGTGTAAGTGACTTACCTAAATTTACGTGACAAATTAGTGGCCGAGTCAAAACTAGAGCCCAAGTCTAATGACTTTAATGATGTCTTGTTGGAAAATTTAATTTGAAGACTGAAAGTTTAGGACAGATAAAAGAATGTTTTGATTTATACCATAGACAAATTAGGATCCATTACCTTGAGTGAAATTTTTAAAAGTTTGGTTAATTTTATGAATGGCTAAACCACAGTTGGCTACCTAGTACTTGGATTAAATCTCATCCTTAAGGATAATGAGACTTTGCCCTTTGCCCTAGATGCCCAACATCTAGTATAGCTGTCTAAACATGGTCAAGGCTTGGGAAGCATTGTTAATGGTGAGTCTTGTTTCCCTAGAGCGCGTTTCTTAAGACCTCTATTGGCAAGAGACACAAGTACATGAACTATGAAACCGACCCTGTTCAGCAGTGGCTACATTCCAACATAGAGTCAAAATTGTCCCTACCTATTGTGTGTTGTGTTATTTTGGAACATTCACCCACTTTTCATTTCAATTAAGCAAACACTTACTGAGCATTTTGTAATATACCAAGCTCTGGGGATACCAAGATGAGTAAAAGTAAGTTCTTGCTTTTGAGAAGCTCTTGGTGGGGCAGGTGAGGGGAGAGGGGAGGTGGGAACAGCAAACACACAAGACTCCGTCTTAGAGACATGCCATGTCATGTAGAAGCATGACTGAGGAGAAAATTTATTTTGCTAAGAAGAGTTGGAGAAAGAATCACAAGGTAAGCCTTGATGAATACCTTTCTCAGGAGTGTTAGGGGTGGGGCACATCACAGGAAAAAGTGGGAAGTTTGTTGGAAGGGGCGGTGGATTAGAATTCCTAGCAGAGAGACCAGTGTATGCCAAAGCAGAGATTTTGAAGTACATGGCATATTTGGGGGGAAGAAAGAATAGATTTGGTTGGTGTAGATGGGTACGTAATTGCTTTGGGAAGATGTCAGGACATGAGTTATTATGTAAGTGGGTTGGAACTATTATGAACTTCAGTGGATTTTTAAAAATCCCTTTAACACTGTACAACTGCTTGGTTTTTCATATATTGCTTAAATTCTTTGGTTTTTTTTAAAGCATTCTTAATATGTAGGTTAAAATTTCAATTTCTCTTTTTAAAACATTTCATTTATGCTTTTATAAATTATAGTTATCACCTCTTCATCTGACATAAGGGAATTCAATTAGCAATATTTACTTAATACTTTTCCTATATTCCCTATTTTGACTAATGGTATTGTGTGTAACCAAGTCAGCAATAGTCTTTAGAGATAACTTTTCCCCTTTCTTGTGCACATATGATGTGTCCTTTTTATTTTACATCCTTAACATCGCATATATTTATTCTATCCCCTTCCTCTTCTCCCTTTTCTACTACTTGGATCAGACCTTCATCATGTCTTGGCCAGAGTGTTGTAAGAGTATCCAGTGGGCTACTTCATTACTACCAGAATGCTCTTCCTAAAACACAAGTCTAATTCCCTATAAAACATTTTAGTGCGTCTCCATTTGATCTTAACTCCTTGCTAGACTTGAACAGTTCTACTGTCCAGTTTATCTCTTATCAGCTCTACACACATCCTGTGTTTCAGCCCAATCAGACTATTGATGGTTCTTCCAAATATGCAATGCCATTTCAAACTTCCGTGCTTTTGCATGGTTAATTGTTTTATTTCCGGTGCCTTGTCTCATCTCTGGGAACTTCTATTCCTACTTTTAGACCTGGTTCAGGTAACTTTTCCCTCTTCTAACACATTCAAGAGTAGTTGATTACTCCTCTTCTGAGCTGCCACTGTACCTAGTATGTGTCTCTGTTACTGCTTTTATTGTGTTATATTGGTGTTTCATTTGCATATCTGTCTCAGACCATGAATAGCTTGAGGGGAAAGACTTAATTTGCATTTGTTGAGCAACATTTAATTGCTGGTTTATACTAAAGATCATTATCATTGAGTATAAATAATAGATACAAGTAATATATAATAGATATTCTACACAAAAGAATTATTCTAAAGACTTATCAAAATATCTTCAGTGTAAAAATCATGCCAGTGTAGTAAGTGAATAGTTCGCTGTAGCATAGTTTGTATTGATGGTGTGATTCACTGAGCTGCAAATGACAGGTTAGTGATGTCATGGAGGCTGCAACATGGTGTTGCAGATCGTAACACGGGACTGCCTAATTATAAGAAACCAATCAGTAATGTATCAGCTGTGCCAATTCTCATGTATTTATACATTTCAGCAGTAACACTTAAGAATTGAATTGCAATTATGCAAAAAATATACATTTCACTTCTTAACCCATGCAATATGAAAAACCAAAATAACATATTCACAAAATGCTGAGGGCTGGATTAAGTCTTATCTCAATTGTAGTGATTTGGGGGAGTTATGTAGAAGTTAGAAATATCATTAGCTGGAGCCAGTCAGTTCCCAGAGGTTGGAGGTAGTCAGTCTTGTACTACAAGAGACACTCAGACATGGTAGGAAATGTAAAGGTTCCTGCCTTCAACAATGTTATAATCAGTTCAGTAATTTCCAGTAATTGAATTTAACCTTCTGGCAACTCCATGTCCTATTCATGTGTGCCTCTCAGCTTCTACTGGTCAGTTTTTTTTTCCTAGTCCATTATGGGTTAAGAAACCAAAAATAAATGGGCTTTGAGTAAGAGTCCAGATTCTTAGACTTGGTGATAGATGTAAATCAAAGATATTTTGCTTCCAAGTTCAGGGGTGCATTCTGAAGTTTTGGGTTGCATAAAGGTCATTTTCTGGTTCTAGCTATTCCCATATATTACTGAACAGTTACTAGAGAATAACTGAGAAGAACTGATTTCCAAAGATGAGAGTAGGTTTTATAGCTATGATTCTTTACTCCAAGTCTTCCCTGAGGAGGTGATGCTTAAGCTGTAATGACATGCAGTGGTTAATGGGATGAAGAGAAGTAGAAAGAAAAAGGAATGTCATGTAAAGGTGAGAACAAGTTTGGCAACTTGTGAGGTAAGGCCAGGGTGGCTGCAGCAAAGTGAATGAGGGAGAGCTTGACAGGAGATATGGTTGGGTGCATAATCGAGTCACATTTTGGTGATTTTTGAACTTGATTTTAAGAGCAATGGGAAACCATAAAATGTAAATTATCTCATTCCTCTCCTCAAAAATGAAGATTATTCTGGCTGCTTACCCTAAGAAGACTGGAATTTGAAAGTTAAAAAGGAGAATGGGGGGCTTCCGTGGTGGCGCAGTGGTTGAGAGTCCGCCTGCCGATGTAGGGGACACGGGTTCGTGCCCTGGCCCGAGAAGATCCCACATGCCGCGGAGCGGCTAGGCCCGTGAGCCATGGCCGCTGAGCCTGCGCGTCCGGAGCCTGCGCTCCGCAACGGGAGAGGCCACAAGAGTGAGAGGCCCGCGTACAGCAAAAAAAGAAAAAAAAAAAAAAAAAAGGAGAATGGGAAGGTTATAGTTGTGGAGAGATGAAAGTGGCGTGGTAGACTAGGGTGGTGGCGGGGCAGGGGGGAGTGGATGGACTTGGGATTCATGTTCAAGGTAGAATCAGTAAGGACTTTTTATGTTCCAGCAGTATGATTGCTTTTAGTTGTTTAGCTATCTCCCGTTACAGTTTCGTGTCTGCTTTTCTCTTTTCCCCTTTCTTGTTTTGTCCAGCATGCAAACTCCCATTTATCTTTCACAACCTGGCTCAGAAGCCATTACTCTCATAACATGATTTGGTGTATACACTGGCATGTTCATTATTTATTAATTGCTTTTTTAATCAGTTTTACTGTAGTCAAACCTAAATTACAGGGTTAGGAAGTGAATGAGTGATTATGAACTTTACGCACTACTCAGAATTTGATCCCAACTCTAAGAGAAGTGTTCCAGAGGATTTTCATATGTTGAGCATAACTGAATTCCTGATACTTAACATTTGTGAGACAGAGTGCCAGTGCTTCACAGGAAGTATCTTTATACAAGGAAATAATTATCCTCCAGAGGGCGCACATTACAAAGCCATTGTGGTCAGCTAAAACTGATTCTATACTAAGATCAAACACCTCCCTCCATCTACTGGTCATAGGAAAAATTCGTCTTGTGTTTACATATTTTTGAGCTTTCTAACACTACACTCATGTGCATTTTTTCTTTCATGTGCCTTTATGAGACTACAAAATTTCTCATAAGTATCTGCAAAAAAAGTTTACCTGTACTTGGATTTAGAAATAGCTGTTCTTGTCTTTTTCTGTTTACTTTCAGGCACAATTCTGAATTTGGCATAAACTTGCCCTTTGTAATGACTCGTAGCTGAAGGAAATAATCTTCCCTCTTCCTAAAATAATAGTTTTTACTACACTAATTTATGTATATTTTATAATCCTCATCATTAAATTGAATATCATATCCTGGAACTATTTTAAACTCTTGTTTATACTGCTCCACAAAATAGTGTTACTCCAATTTTTCTTGGTGCTTTATTGTTCCATAACTAGGAACTGAATTTATGTGATGAAAAGTCACATAAAACTATATAAATAAATTTTGTTTTATTTATTTTGATTTGTTACAAGACTAAAGTGTGTTAATATAACTAAACAGCTGTTGAGTAATGTGGAATGCACATAAAGCAAATATTCTTATAAACATATAGTTATATTTAGTAACAGAGTACTTGCTATATATAGATTACCATCCTCGGTAGTCAGGCCATGTTAGAATAATGAAATTTAGACTTAGGGAGTAGCAAAAGCTAGATTATGGAGTTAAAGGTGAGTAGGTAACATTTACATAATAATTAGTATTCACATTGATTTTTCTCAGGTTCCATTATCAACAAAAGGTTAACCACTACAGAACTGAAGATCATAACCAATATTTCTTTACAATTTGCTTTTGTGTTGATTCTGTGGAAATCATAGTTTTGACCTGAAGGAAAGAAATGATTCTACAGTAGTTCAAGACCCCCAGTGTTTGCCTGAAACCAAGGACAGTACTAAACCATATATATGCTATGTTTCTTCCTATACATACATACCTGTAATATAGTTTAATTTATAAATTAGGCACAGTAATAGATTAACAAGAATAATAAAATAGAACAATTATAACAATATACTGTAATAAAAGTTGTACGAATGTGGTCTCTGTCCTTAATTAACTCCTTCAACTTTGCCAGAAATGTGACAATGACTTCTTCATTAGCAGATGTAGCCTCTCCAGTAATTTTTATATTTTTCAGTCCAAACCTGTTCCTGAAACTATGCAACCATCCCTTACTTGCAGCAAATGGCTTGGTGTCACTCGTTTCAGGGAATCCTTTGCTGACGTCTTTGTATAGGCTCAATGTTTTCTGGCATAATACAGTACCATCGGTCAGAACATGTTTTCTGTTCATGTCCTTCACCCACAAATTTAATGCCTTTTTCATCTTAACTAAGTACTTTTCACACACTGTGGCCGTAACTTCTGCAACAGCAAAGCTAGCACAAATTTCTTTTTTCCGTCGCAATTTCATGGATAGAAGATTCGTTCTTACCATGGATCTTAGCAACCTTAGCATACATTTTTTTTCTTTTCCTTAAGTTGAGAACTTTCACCTTTTCAATTAAAAGAAGCACTTTAGGGCCTCTCTTTGGCATATGTGAATTTCTGCCATCACTACTTTTGAGCTTTGGGGCCATTTTTAAGTACAGTAAGGGTAACTTGAACACAAGCACTGTGATACCACAATAATGGATCTGATAACTGAGCCCGCTGTTAAGTGACTCACAGGACAGGTGGGATATGCTGGACAAAGGGATGATTCACATTCAGGGTGGAACAGAGAGAGATGGCAAGAGATGTCTTCGTGCTACTCAGAATGACTCACAATTTAAAACTTATGAATTGTTTATTTCTGGAATTTTCCAGTTTCTATACCTCAACTGATGGAGCAACTGAAACCACAGAAAGTAAAACCACGGATAAGGAGGGACTACTGTCCTCTGCTATCCACTTGATTTGGGGTTTTCCCCTTGTTATTTAACTAATGTTTAAACATCAGTGGGGTTTCACCTATGTAATTAAATTGTTTTGTTTTTTATAAATGTGTGGATTTTCTCTTAACAGTATTCACATTTTAGCAATGTGTGAGTTTCTTTCCTTTTTTTCCTTCATTTTAATATCTCTTTCTAACACACAGGAATACTCGGAAGATAGTAACTCTGAGCCAAATGTGGATTTGGAAAATCAGTACTATAATTCCAAAGCATTAAAAGAAGACGACCCAAAAGCAGCATTAAGCAGTTTCCAAAAGGTTCATATGTTTTCTGGCTGATTCTGTGTCTTATATTTTTCTAAATGATGTCTTAAATCAAGTAAATTCTTTATCTCAGTAATATGTTTGGATACTTAGTGATAATCCTGTAAAATAAGTTTGCATTATGCAACAAAAGCAAATATTTCAAAAGGGCTATCCTTTTGTTTTTTCCAATCAGGTTATCTATAGAGCAGGGCCATTGTCCTGAAAAGCTAGTATGGTTCTGGCAGAAAGAGAATCAACATGCTGGTCAATAGTTACTATCCCTGCAATCCTGTTCCTTTGTCTTTTGGTGACAAATCACACAGGTGTGGTTTCATTATTAAATAGTGTGATTTCTTTACTATTGATAAACTTTTGGGTTATTCTTACCAGCGGATTTTTCAGAGGAATAAAAAGTACTTCTGGGATTGTATAATCAAGAAGTAGTTCTTATTTAATCTTTTGATGAAGAAACTTCAAAATAAGCTCACTTACCTTAAGTAAGCATTTTAAGGCTGGTTTCTTTTCTTAAGCCTATTAAAAATGACATTGAGAAGTAGAGTTCTTGGGGCAGTGTTTTTCATGCATATAATGTAAAATTAGTTTACAACTTAGGTATTGAGTGTCATTAGAAAATAACGGTATTAAATTATACTGGAAGTTTCTTCTTTATTTAGGTTTTGGAACTTGAAGGTGAAAAAGGAGAATGGGGATTTAAAGCACTGAAACAAATGATTAAGATTAACTTCAAGTTGGTAAGATTTGTTTTGAGAGGAATTAAACTGTTAATGAAATTCTGTACTTAAAAACCTCATGGCAACAAAATGTCATTATATCTACTTCTCTAAAATAATTCTGTTGATATGTTTCCATATTTAGCCTACTTTTCATTTGTGACTACAGTAGTACTAAATTTTAAAAATTCTGCATAGGATACAAAGTTTTCTGTTTAAGAAAACTTATCTTTTCGATACATGGGCAGTATTTAGCTGCATTATTAATAGAATGACTTTTCGCTGCCAGGCTAGGTCAATCAGTAGAGCATGAGACTCTTAATAGAGTGACTTTTAAACAAACTATTAGTGTTTATTTTGGAGTTCTGAGGTTCTACTTTTTATTACAAAACGTTCCTCTTCAACTGATTAGGGCCAAAACCTTCATGGCTCCTCTCTTTGTCTCTCTCCCCACAAATAATCCATTGGTAAATCCAGGTGGCTTTATATAATCTTCAGAATACGTTCAGTATAGTTTATAATTTAGAGGGCTATGGAAGCATCAGGTGTCTCAGGGGATGGAGATTTTGATTGAACAATTACGGTGACATTACGGGCCCATGTTCAACTCCTAAGATTCTGTGATTTGAAATAATACCAAGAGACCCTATAGAAATCTACTATTTTAACATACTAGCAGTCGTTTAGTTTTTGAGCCTGTTTAAATGTATGCCACCCGTAGGGTTTGATTTTACCATTTTACCTTGAGCCAAGATGGGAAGCAAGTGAAAGGAGAGGATTATTTGTATTTTGTGTTATTTTGCCTACCTTCCTTCTCTACCTTTTACATGCTGTAGTAGCATCTCTGAATAAGTTGTGGTTTACAAGAGTAGTTTCAGCTTCCATCCCTGCTGCCTCATTTTTGAGTTAGATTCAGAGTCGGACTCATGTTTCTGTGTAGTCCTCTTGGGCAGTAAAAAGTTGGAAAGGTTTGTTGTCAGCTGCTCTGTGCATTCACCACTGCAAATAAAAACCAGTAAACCTAATCGTCCCTCGATCTTTAATTACAGTAACATAATTTTTGAAAAATTAGCTTTAAAGTTATTGTGGCATAAGGAAATGAAGTCAAAACTAACTTTTTGCTAAAATCCTATTTCAGTATCAAGATATAATCTCAAAGTTGGGACAGTCATATTTCTGATTTCCATTTTGCTGGGAGATACGTTCTATAACTTGGGTTTTAGTGGCTCATTGAGAGGGTGTTACCTATTATTTACCCCCACGTGGTGCTGGTATACTTGGAAACGAAAGTAGTTTGATGTATATTGCTAAAGCTTTTCTCATTGTTCTATCTGTTTTTTCTCACCTACCCCTACTAGTTTTCTTTTTTGTAATTCACTTGCTTAGAACGTTTCAGGGAGTCTTCTCATGTTTTTCTTTTCTTGTCCTTCATGCTATGTACCAGGGCAGAACATAGTCATAAGCAGAAAAATTACAGTGTCATTAATTTATTCTTCACCCTAATAAATTTACATGTTCTGTCATTCAAGAAAAAAAGCATTGTATCTGCCATTGCTCCACCTCTGTGATTAAAAGTAGAGTATATTGTTAATCCCAATAAAAAGAGGGATTAACAGCACTTGGAGATTGTGGGGACTGTGGATGCAGGTTATAAGGTTAGACTCATAAGTTGACTTATGTGATATGCTCTGAGGGATGATAGACCCTCTGCCAAAATATTTAAGTGCTGGAAATTTCACTAATAGTCCTTTATTTCCTCAGATCTTACATGTTTCCTGGAATAACCACAGTAATGCAAATAGTCCTGCAAGGAATAGCAACAGTAGCTACATCTGCTATTGAGTAGGGCCTTAGGTGGGAGGACTTTTCCCCTTTTTAGGGGTTGGGAGGACTTTTCTTGATAGTGGGATGAGTACCTGGGCTTGAAGAGATTCTTTCACTTCACATTTTAATATAAAAGCCTGCCAATAATAGGGAGAGAAGAAATACATAACTATTGTTAGAGAGCTTCCTGATGAAGGGGTAAATTTTTAGGAAAGAATATTTGAAAAGTAGGACTTATTTCTATCTTTTGGTCTATGAATATTTTAGTAGTGTTTGTGATTTAAATAAATGTGCTTGTTGTGCCGTGAGGAACAATATCTGAAATTTGGAAAATCTATAAGTGGTACTTTTTCAAAGCCTAACTTCAAAAATTTGATTCATTTACTGAGTAATCGAGTAATTTCAAATTTAAGCTAAATTTTTTGTTTATGTTTCTGTCATACAGTTTCTCGATTATTGAAAAACTATTTATCTATTAGCTAGTAATATGTACTATAATCTTAATCATGTGTATATATCTTAGTAAATAAATATGTACCTAGTAATGCATTTTTCTTCCCTCACAGACAAATTTTCCAGAAATGATGAACAGATATAAACAACTATTGACCTATATTCGGAGTGCGGTCACAAGAAATTATTCTGAAAAATCCATTAATTCTATTCTTGATTATATCTCCACTTCTAAGCAGGTTAGATTCTGTTTTTCCCTATTAGTACTTATTAATATGTTTATCATTTATACTAAGGGCTTTGTTTTTTTGTTTTTAAGGCCTAGAGGTTTTATTTAAGCAGTTATGCTCGTTTTTATTTTTAGTGTGCTTTAAAAATAATGTGTGTTTTATTCTTGATTACAGTACTAATTCTATAATATTAAAAGATTATAACCCTAGCTTAATCTCTTTAAATATCATCTTCAGGTACCAACAATCCGCACACAACTTTTGCAGGCTTATACTAGACTCCCATACAGTTACTATCACAGTTCCTTCTAGTAAACTTCATCAGCACTTCAGCTAGCCACCCTGAGCTGCTAATACTTAACAGTGAGTCATAGGTGGTTTGTGTAGATTTGATTAGATAGGGATCCTTGTGAGGAGAACCTGTACTCATATCGATTAGTAATTGGCATTACTCATTAGGTGTTCAATTCAATAAGTTCTATTACAAAGAATAGGTGGATGATGGATGATGAAACTACAGTGGATATGGGGAATGATAGTGCTTTCATTATTCTAGTCTTTGATTATTAAGAAAAGCAATGATTATTTTATTGCTAAGGTAATTTTTAATTGGACTGTTTGTTTATATTCTTTTAAGCAACATAGTCCTAAGTTTCAGCTTTCTTACGCTATGATATTTGAGCACAAGAAGTATTTTCTATATCACTTAGCATTTCTTAGAATGTTTGATAACTCTTCGTACTCAAAAAATGTTCATCTCAGAATCAGCGTCTTTCATTCTGTCTTTTCTGCTAGATGTTGTTTTTATTTCTTGAGGCAGTCTATTTTTATTGTTTATATCTAAAATATATGTAATGGAAATAGAGGAAGATAAACTTATGTTCAGAACATTAACACTTAATGGCACTAATTCTAGAGTTCTTAAATATCAGGGGGCTTTTCTTAAGTGGAAAAATATTTTCTGAGTTTTACAAACAAGTGTTATCAAAACATTTTTTTGTACATTATTCATAAATGGTATGCCAGATATTGGGGGGGATTAAGTAATTTAAAACTTTAAGATTGTGTGTTGCTTCATGCTATTATATGTAAGCTTTTTGTCTTTTTGAAAGTAAGTATAGACATTGGTTGGGCAACACTTGACTTACTGTGCCATCGGCAGTCGTGAATAAATAGGCAACGTTTTCTGAAAGTATCAAGCTTTCCTGTTCTCATGGCCCTCTTACCTCTTGATCCTGTTAAGTAGAGACCTAGAGAATCAGGTATTCAAACAAAGGTAGAGCCAGAAGCGGGGGGAGGGGGACAGAGGAGCTTATCATAATGCAAAACAAACAGCAATTTCCATTAAAAAAGTCAGACTTATGAACTGATGGTGTTAGACTCGGCTAAAATTGTGCTAGACTTTTCCCTCCATTCAACTCCAACAGTTTACCAGTAACTCAAAAGCTTGTAGTCCAGTTAATTGATTAGTGACATTTATAGAAAAAATTTTGAGGGAAGAGGCTTATTCTTTGTTTCTTTAACAACGTAGTGTTTGCCATATAGTAGGCACCAAATAAGAGTTGAGTGCATAAGATATACACTATTAATAATAAACAGCACAACTAGTTCTATGTGCATGTCATTTACTTTGCTAATATAGAACAAGTTACTAGATTGAAAAGGACAAACCTGTACTACTAGAGCATTAGACATTTTCTGGGTTTTATTTTCTTTAACGCATAAGAACACATCTTGGCACTTTTTGTAAATTTGGTCTGTACTTTGCTAAAGTTTTGTTAATTTTGTGGACTGTCACAGACATTCAATAAGATACAGATAGTGTATCTTATGTATATTAAAGTTCAAAGATGCACTTTTAGTTTGCTCAAATTAACTTTATTAACAGGTACAAATTTGCTGTTTACAATTATAGAATTCTGATTTTTTATGTCAGATGGATTTACTGCAGGAATTCTATGAAACAACACTGGAAGCTTTGAAAGATGCTAAGAATGACAGACTGTGGTTTAAGACAAATACAAAGGTAACAATTATAATTACATTTTTTTCTTTTGAAGAGTGGGTGGGTATCCTTGATAAACTATAAAGATGCACCTTCTGTTGAAATCTTTTAATTTTAATAAGTTTATTTTTTTACAGCTGGGGAAATTATATTTAGAACGAGAGGAATATGGAAAGCTTCAAAAAATTTTACGCCAGTTACATCAGTCCTGCCAGGTAGCATTCTTTTATTTTTTCTTAATATTTCTTCATAATAAAAAAGCATAAGAAAAAATTGTATTTGAAACATTGTTTAGGGATGTTTTGTTCAAGCATCATTGCAAAAATAAAATTTGGAAAATAAGTTACCAGAAAGCGAATTTTTTCTGAGAATTACATTTCTTCCTCCTAGTCCTAATTTCAATCCTTATCTTTGTAGAATGAGACATAGGTATCAATAAATGAACTGACCAGTCATTAATACTAAGAATAAGCCTTTCATATTTAATTATGTACCCTATGAAAATTGGAAAGGATATTATAGACATCATAAAGATATTTTATATTCTAGTTTTCATGTATGAATCCTCTGTAACACCACTGTCCCATAGAACTTCATGTGATGTTAGAAACATTCTGTATCTGTGCTCTCCAATATGGTAGCATCAGATACATGTCATCAAGCACTTGAAACTTGACTAGTGAGATGAAGGTACTGAGTTTTTAATTTAATTTAAATTTGGATAACCATGTGGTCTGGACAGTACACCTGTATAACTTTCTAAATGTGAGCTGTAATTTTGTATTTCCTTTTTTGTCTTGATCAATAAGTTACTTGATATTAGTTTAAATATTATGTAGAAATACTGTTCTAAATATTTTTATGCTCTTTCAATGCCGTGTACTCTTATTTTAATTATATATGTTATTTCTGTGAATGGGTAAAAAGTTAATCAGAAAAGTGTTCTAAATCATCTGCAGATATTTTCATTTAATAATTTTACGTTTTTTTAGTTTTTAAAAACAGGAAAATGTTTTATATTTCATAATAGGTTTGGTTTATAAGGCAGATCAGTCATTTATGGATTGTTTCTTATCTATACATTCTTAAGGGAATCTGATACATAACCAGCTGTGTGTTCACTTCCACATGAAATGAAAATGGTTGAGAAGGCATTTCTAATTTTAAAAAGTCTTACAAATATATACATAAGGAATATGAAAAAGCCCTCTGGAGAAGTTTTTGTTTGGTTTATTTCAGAACATAAGGAAAATGCCATCTGGATAGTAAATAACATTAAAGCATAGAGAGATGCATAATAATCTGAACGTACAGATTGTCTTACATATCATATTTTTTAGTCTGGTTGTGACTCGTTGGTGAAAAACAAATAAAGGGAAGTTTTAAGTTGGAAGACCAAATAAATAATAAATTTTGGCTTTGTGTATGTCAGTGCTTGATGTTATGATTATCTGACTGTTGACCATATTCTGTTTTTCATGGCCTGTGTTTTGTGGGCTCTTGGTCATCTTTCAAAGTCGAACTCAAATCTCCCCACCTTTGTTATTCCCTTGACATCCCCCAAGAGAATTAGTCCTTTCTCTTCCATTCTTGGCACTTGGTTCATACTTAACTAGAGTTATTATCATTTATATTATAATTTATCTGTTGACAGATTGGTCTTCTAGATTATGAACTTTTTGAGATCAGGGGCATTGGCTTATTTAAATTTGTATTTCCCCAAGGTAGTCCCAGTACCTGGAACTAGGAAGGCACTTGAGAAGTGCTTTTGATTGAATCAGTGGATCTAAAGTAGTTGTGAAGATTTGGAGAAGACCATTCATGATCTCCTAGATAAAACAAAACATTGCAACTTTTATACATAAAAAAATACCTCTGGCCACTTTTTTCCTATTGAATGACTAGAAAATACAAAAATGACTAGAAAATGATTTCCTTTTTGGCCATTGAAGGTCATGTTCTTAGTAATCTAGGTCCCAATTGAAATTTGTAATGCATTTTCCCACAGAATTAGTATTGTAAGTGTAAGGTTCTCAGGGTAACTCAAGTAAAAATCACTAGGTTGACTCTGAATTCTGTCTTGACTAAATGTTCATTGTTTGCTTTCCTAGACTGATGATGGAGAAGATGACCTGAAAAAAGGCACACAGTTATTAGAAATATATGCTTTGGAAATTCAAATGTACACGGCACAGAAAAATAACAAAAAACTTAAAGCACTCTATGAACAGTCACTTCACATCAAGTCTGCCATCCCTCATCCACTGATCATGGGAGTCATCAGAGGCAAGTTTGGTTTGGAAAGGGTGGGCAGTTGTCATGGGAAGATATCAAGGTGTCCTTACATATGATTGAATGACTCTGAAGGTTGTTTTAGTGAAAATAAAAGGCAAAGTAGTGAAGTCAAAGAAATGATCTAGTCTGAGAAGGGAATTAGGATGAATCTTTGTCTTTGTAAAATTTACATCAGTAAAGATATTATTAATAAAAAATTCACCATCAGAAGTTCTATTGTTGAATTGTAATGATTTATTTATTTTTTATTGAAGTATAGTTAATTTACAATGTGTTAATTTCTGCTATACAGCAAAGTGACTCAGTTATACATATATATACATTCTTTTTTATACTCTTTTCCATTATGATTTATCACAGGATATTGAATATAGTGTGCTGTGCTGTACAATAGAACCTTGTTATTTATCCATTCTATATGTAATAGTTTTCTATTAACCCCAAACTTCCAGTCCACTCCTCCTTCCCCCCTCCCCCTTGGCAACCACAAGTCTGTTCTCTATGTCTGTGAGTCTGTTTCTGTTCTGTAGATATGTTCATTTGTGGCTTTATTTTATATGAGTGATATCATATGGGATTTGTCTTTCTCTTTCTGACTTACTTCACTTAGTATGATAATCTCTAGTTGCATCCATGTTGCTGCAAATGGCATTATTTAGTTCTTTTTTATGGCCAGGTTGTATTCCATTGTGTATATGTACCACATCTTCTTTATCCATTCACCTGTCGATGAACATTTAAGTTGTTTCCATGTCTTGGCTACTGTGAACTCTGTGAACATAGGGATACATGTATCTTTTTGAATTATAAGTTTCTCTGGATATATGCCCAGGAGTGGGAATGCTGGATCATATGGTAATTCTGTTTTTAGTTTTCTGAGGAACCTCCATACTGTTTTCCATAGTGACTGCACCAATTTAACATTCCCACCAACAGTGTAGGAGGGTTCTTCCCTTTCCTCCACACCCTCTACAGCATTTGCTATTTGTAGACTTTTTAATGATGGCCATTCTGATTGGTGTGAGGTGGTAGCTCATTGTAGTTTTGATAAAATTACTTTCTACTTCAACTGAGAGTAAAGATTTGCAAATGCTTGTTTGGCTGATGTTTAATGAAGAGCTTGCTTTTAAGAATTAAAGTATGTGCCCTTTACACACTACAGGAGCTAGTAGCCTTCAAGATACAGAATTAAAAGACTGGAAGCACTGAAATAGTTTTCATTTGATATTTATAAAGTGTTCAATCTTGTTATTACAGAACTGAAAATGTCCTCTTTTCTCCTGTTTTATTCTTTACAGAATGTGGTGGTAAAATGCACTTGAGAGAAGGTGAATTTGAAAAGGCACACACTGATTTTTTTGAAGCCTTCAAGAATTACGATGAATCGGGAAGTCCAAGACGAACCACTTGCTTAAAATATTTGGTCTTAGCAAATATGCTAATGAAATCGGGAATAAATCCATTTGACTCACAGGAGGTATGTTTGTGCTCTAATTCTTCATTTCTATCAGCTATCTCGTGAAAATAAATGTATTCTTTCTTTGTACATACACAGTTAATTCTTCTTCTTTTTTTTAACTGTTTAGGCCAAACCTTACAAAAATGATCCAGAAATTCTAGCAATGACGAATTTAGTAAGGTAAGCTTTAATATTTCAGTTAAGGTAAATTACCTTAAAGCAGTGAATAAATAGGAGAGAGGAGAGAACTTTTCAGAATTCAGTTAATACTCAATGTTTGCTCTCTTGTATTTTGGCTTGAAGTATACCAAAGTTGATGAAATTTTTGAAGTCATTTATTTTACTGTTTCAGTTAGTCACGAGATTTTATAAGTATTCATTACCTGTATGAGTGTGTGCACACACTGTTTTTCAGTAGAAAGCTGTAGAGGTTTTAAAACAATTTCACAATGTTACAGTTTCTACCTGCCTTAATCCAAAATGAAATTATGAATTGGTCTACATTAGTCAAGAGTTTTCAGTAAGACAGTTTCTTTACTTGTATATTTTCTTAATTGACAAGATTAAAAATCACTTTAAATAAATTTGCCTCAGCTAAGTTTCTGACATAAGGTGCAGCAGAGGTGTCATACTGGTAAGAAATCTAAGGATTTATTGTTGCCTTTTGTGGAGAAAGGTATGACTAATTATAGCTAATGACTAAAAAACCTGCCATAATCAATTAACATTAAACAAAATTAAAGAAAATGAAACCAAGCAAAGAGCCTAGAAAAGACCTGTTTTTGTAAAAGAAATCAATGAGCAAGAAAAATTTTCCTCTGAGCCAGGAATAGATGGAGCCTAGGCGTTAATGGGCTTTCTTTATAGAAAACTGAGGAACTTACTAGGTTTCAAGTCCATTGTTTAGAATGTACGGCTGAGTACCAAGACAGGAAGAATGTAGTTAGGGACATGGGGCAAGGTTGGGTTTTTTTGTTTGTTTTCAGATACATGTAGGTAATTTAGATGACCAGACATTGTCTTAATAATCTTTTTTTTAATTTAAAAAAGTACTGTTAGACTATAAATTATGAGTCACCTACATATAAATTTTATATACTTGGAGAGAATAGCTTATTTCATAATACTGTTTAAGCTTCTATGTAAAATGTCCTCATTTACTTTGTTTTTATTTGGCTATGACTTTTACAAGTTACTAGGCTTTTTGTTTGTTTGAAACCTTAATTTTAGCTGTAAAAAATAAAGATTTTATTTTAAGGGGACTACGAATGGTTAGGGGATAAAAAACCTAAACTGGGCTTCCCTGGTGGCGCAGTGGTTGAGAGTCCGCCTGCTGATGCAGGGGACACGGGTTCGTGCCCCGGTCCGGGAAGATCCCACATGCCGCAGAGCGGCTGGGCCCGTGAGCCATGGCCACTGAGCCTGCGTGTCCAGAGCCTGTGCTCCGCAATGGGAGAGGCCACAACAGTGAGAGGCCCGCGTACCGCAAAAAAAAAAGAAAAAACCTAAACTGCAACATTAAAAAATCAGTTTCTTTTTTATTGTTTACTTCTTTAGTTTATCTTAATATATATTTGTTGAATTAAGTTGATTTTAGTTATGAAAGGAGGCTTCTCCATCTTTATTTCAAATAGTTTATTCTACCTACATTTGGCCACATTAAGAGATTATTCGTTTAGAGGTTAGCTACATAATACTTTAAAAAAATGTTTATTAAGTTATATTGCTAAGCAACAGTTTAACTTTTAAAACGCTTAAAGAAATATTGAGGGAAAGTTTTGCCCTAGACATTAATATTTTGTTCAAATTAAATTGGTTAAATGCATTAAATGGATTAAAGTACTGATTTATCTGACCTTTAAAAAGTAATGGCTATATTTGTATATTTATTTTGTCTTACAATTTACTCTAGTGAAGCCTCTGTATTGGAACTCTAAAACTTATTTTAATGATAAATTTTGAAAGAAGTGGCCTGTGGTATCCCACATTTTGTGTAAGATTTTTTTTTTTAAGCCACTTAAATAGTGGAAGAATGTCTTTTGGTTAAAATATATGTGTGTGCAAGTGTTTTCACTATTTGAATATATCCTCCTATAGTATTATATATTACAATAATATATTTGGGGTAGGTAAGAAAAGTAATGCTTCCTAATTTTATCTTCCTAGTCAGTTGCCAGCAGACTAGAGGAAAATAATTCCTGTTGAAGCACTTGAATCACCTGTCCCTAACATGAAGTTACATTGCGACCCAACAGATGGAAGCACAGCAGAGGGCGTGCAGAATGGCTGATGATATGTCTTACATATAAAGCAGACAGTGGTGCCATATCCAGAAGGTTGGCTTCTTCCTTCTCAGCACCTTTAGCAATCCCCATAGTGCCTCCGAGAGTAGATAGTAGACATCTCAGAGAATCATGAATGTAAATCAGCCTTTGGCCTTCTGCAGCAGTGTCCATCACTCTCTACTTTGTGTGTGTATCCCATTTGGCACTAATTATCTGCCACCAGTGTTTCTGCTGTATAGCTCAGTGGAATTCTAAGGCTAGAGAGAATTGAGAATCAAATGTTCCCTTTAAGAAGTTTTGGCAGTTGCTGGTACCTTTCTAGAAGATAAAAATTAGGAAGCTGCATTTCTGAATAACCTTCAGGGACGATATACTGTCTTATATCCAAACTCCTCCGTACAGTAGTATGCATGAAACCTGGTTTCTTAGGGATTAAACACACAATTTAAGTTAAAAGCATCAAGCATTAAACAGTTATTAAACTGTTGTCAATTCTTAATACCAAGATTTAGAGAAGATTTTAATTAGCTATGTATAAATATAATATTATAACCCCAGAAGATATAATTTATCTTTCCTTTATAAAACCAAAAGCATTAAAAAGGAAATTCATTTTATTTTCAGAAGGATACGTGTGTGTTTAATTCCAATTTCCATGACAGAAACTATAATATAATTTAGATTTTTGCATATAAAAATTGAGAAATAGGCTCTTTGGTTTATCTGATTTAATATATGACTTCTTCATGTTTGACAAAATTTATGCTTTTCTTTTTCTCTTAGTGCCTATCAGAATAATGACATCACTGAATTTGAAAAGATTCTAAAAACAAATCACAGCAACATCATGGATGATCCTTTCATAAGGGAACACATTGAAGGTATATTCTTTCTGCTGAAATTGTTACTTTCTTTGTCACTGTCAAACAGTACTTCTTAATGGAGCTACATGGAATTAAGCTGTTTTTCTTCTGTTTATTGCAAAATATAGAAATGTTTCTAAATGCTGTCATGGAATGGAATATTCCTTAAAATTATAAAGCTGTTTTAAAGAAATCACTAGCCAATTTCATTTATTAATGTAATCAATTTCTTATATGATGTCCATTTCATTTAAGGTGGCTGTCCCTTTTACCTTCTTATTCTAATTTAGATATTATTGCATGTTTATTACTGATGTTGAAGTTCAAAGTTAATTTTTAGGATTTATTTTTGACAACAAAAGTTTTGAAAACAGCCTGTTGTTGATAATGCTGAGATGCACTTACTTTGACAAGGTAGGCTAACACTGTACCAACAAACATATGAGATTTTTAATAAGTTCTGATTAACAAAGATAAAAGGCGTCTCTTTGTTCTGGAACCGCTTATACCTCCAGTGTTCTACCTGTTAGGGAGCTATTTGAGGGTTTTTAATAACCATTTGGGACAACTTATACAAATACTTGAATTCCAGATGCATTAAGAAAATCCAAAGATTAGAAGTAATGTTCTTTTGTTCCTTACCTTCCTTTCTCTTTCATTCAGCAGATATTTTTAAAGTTCTTATTTGAACTTAGAATGATACTATATTTTGTGGGCACAGAAGTCTTGTGCATGAACTTCTATCTATTTTTTTTAAAGGACACTTACATGAAGAACTAGGGACAATTGTAAAATCATTGTATAAAATGTACTACTCTAGGTTTTGAAAGAGCATAAAATAAGGAACTTGGCGTGTACAAATTAGAGCTTCTTGAAAGAGGAAACTGTAGAGGAAATGATGAGCAGTGAAGTATTATTGAGAAGGCAAGAGGATATTTTAAGTAGTATCACAACGTGAGCAAAATCAGGGAGGTGGGAACAAGAAAAAATTATGTGAAAGACAGCCTTTAATCATACTATGCATCTGTTGAACCCAGATGTTTTTAGATACAAATACCTTATGTTCTTGTTAGGAAGAAAGATGTATTTTGAGAAGATAAATGATACAGTTAATTAATATAATTTAGAAGTACATAGTGATTCATAAAGCTATACAAACTAGTAAATACAAATGTGTTATTTTAACCTTTTTCTTTCAGAGCTTTTGCGAAACATCAGAACACAAGTGCTTATAAAATTAATTAAGCCTTACACAAGAATACATATTCCTTTTATTTCTAAGGTACTTTTATTCATTGATTTTAATATTTATAATTTGTAGTTATAAATGCAGTATACCTGTCTTCTATTTAAAAGAGTGATTCTTGTTAACATTTTGTAATACTACATTTTTAAAATACAGCATAACTTAAGGTTTTTCCTTTTAGTGTGAATTTTTCTGTTTTCCTGGCATAAATTGAGTTAAAAGAAAAGAGAAATAAGGAATCATTATATTTCATTTTAAAGATTCCTTCAGCCTCAGAGAAAATTGTAGGAGAGAAAGTGGCTAAAATATATAATGAATGTATGGCTAAGCCCAACCACAATAAAATTATAGCAGGGGTATACTTTTAAAGTTAACAAGTTGGATTTTGTCAGACCTGTGTTCTCGGAAGTATTTTGAACAGATAATGACATTTGCTTTAAATTTTCTTTTTTAAGTGGTAGAAATGAATTTAAAATATTTAAGAATAATTATATAAAATCATAAAGTCTTTCAAAAAGTTAATTGGTGGAATTATAATGAGTCTCTTGTCTTAGGAGTTAAACATAGATGTAGCTGATGTGGAGAGCTTGCTGGTGCAGTGCATATTGGATAAGTAAGTACTTGACTATTTTGTACCACAACATGTTTAGGACATAAAGTTTGAATAATGATGGCAAAGGTAACAGTTGAATTCTTGATTTTTCATAAAACTCTCTGGCTGTGGTTTTCTATTAAAAGAGATATATGTGTGTGATGGCTTTTTGTAAATGAATGATCATGTTAAGCACATGATCTTTGAAAAAGTTCTAAAAGACTTTTCAAAAGGTTTCTCTTTCAGTATATGACCCATATACAGCTAGAGAATTATTTAATGGATAGTATTATTTTGTTTTTAAAGTTTAAGGTATGATATATAATAGTTTGGAAATTGTATCTTTCTTAAATGCAGTATGTTATTTAAAGCTTCAGATATTACATTTGCTCTTGATTAATTGGGTAAGTATATGCCTGTTGGCTCTTTCAATGAAATTGGTGAAAGGTAGCTGAAATCTGGTTTCTGTCTGAAGTTTGAATAAGGTAGTGAATGTTAAATTAATGCTGAACTCAACCATTCAGTGTAGGCAGCAGCTTTTTTCTTTTGTATTCATTGATATTGTGACTATTGTATGAAGTCCAGAAGATACGTTTAGTGAAAATGGTTTGTAGACATGTCTTCTTTTATTTATTTATTTCCAGCACTATTCATGGCCGAATTGATCAAGTCAACCAACTCCTTGAATTGGATCATCAGAAGAGGGGTGGTGCCCGATATACTGCACTAGATAAATGGACCAACCAACTAAATTCTCTCAACCAGGCTGTAGTCAGTAAACTGGCTTAACAGAGAACAAGCTTTTACAGACATACTTAAGTGCAGAGATGTAACCCTTAAAAGAACTGGGAATGGCAAAACTACTGTCGGTTGATGTGTCCCGAAAATTATTGGAGTTATGGCAGAAGTGCTTTTTTTGATCAACTGGTTTGTGTTTTGCTGCTGCATTTATCCCAAGAAAAACAGCTTTAATCTCCAGAAGAAAACCAAAATGCCGTGGGATTTATGCTGTATTGACATCTTGCCCTAAAACATACAACATCATAGTAATTTGTCATGGGCAACATGACCAGAGAGAAGATTTTTGTCATGATTTTAAATACACTGACACGCTACTGTTGGTTAAATTTAAACATGTTTTACCTGCAGAAATTCTCTCACAAATAACCTGCAATAACTTGAAACGCATACCCTTTTGAACACTTCCTTTTCTCATGTATAAATTAAAATGTTTGCTGCATTTTGCAAAATGTCAGTTCTCCAAAAATGTGTCCGTATATTTCTGTACCTGCAGTGTAGTAAAGGTTTAGATGAAACCCCATAATTATAGTGGCATACTGTCACTTAGGTTTCAAGCAGCAAAATAAACAGTGCAGCTCAGAAATTGTAGTTTGGTTCTTGATGCGTTTTTATTACATGTGGGGTTTTGTTTTGTTTTTTAGTACCTTAGAAATGTCAAATTATTTTTCTTCAGTTAATGTTAAAAAGCCTGGGAGCAAATAAGTCAGTTATTTGCTTTCAAGTTTTTAAGGAGAATTAGTTTCTAACAAAACATTTGCATAGTACTTAACTTTGAAAGTGATACTTTAAAGGAATAAAATCCTTTTTTTTTTTTTAAGAATGATACTCCTTTTTAAACGATTCTAACTCTCAGAATGTTCACTTTAAACAAATACGCCAGAATATAGACAGCTAAATGAATGTTACCCTGCATCGTGATCATGCTGGAAAATTGTTTCCTAATTCCAGCAATCTACCGTTGCTCAAAACCTTTTGGGTTTTGCTCTTTTACAATTGCATTCAGAGCTAATTTAAGTCATACACACTATTAACTTTATGATTGCATACTGTTAAAAAAAAAAAAAAGTATTACCCAACTTGATTGTTTTATAGTTACCATTTTTGGGCACCAAATGTCTTTTGACTGTTTCCAAAAATTAAATCAATCTATGAGGTAATAGTAGGAAGTATGCAACTGTCTTTGAAGGCGATTGCAAAAGAGTTTTAAAGGTATTTTGAGCAGTGGTAGCATAGTTAGGAGAATGAACTGTGGCCTTCCAAGGTGACTACCTTAAAGGAGACGCAGCTCATTTGAATGTATTGAGTTTTGGATGTATTCATTTCATTTAAGAAAACAAAGTTCACATTATTTTATAGAGTCGAAAGGAAGAACTAAGATTAAGATAATTCGTTTGGTTTTTCTATTGCTTGTTATTTTGTAAAAAGAAGTGAGTGGTAGTTCAGAAGGAAGACTGTTGTAACTGAAGAATGACAACCAAGAATTTTTGATCATTAAATCAGATTTTATAAACAGTGGAAGGAGCATGGACTTAAAAACAAGGCAGGCTTATTTGGTTTTGTCAAAATTTTACGAAAATATGTGATATATATTTATACTAAAACTATATAATCCTTAGATATAGGAGAGCAATCAGTTAATGTCTTTAGCAGATTAAAGCAGTATTAAATACAGGTGCAACTTGAAAATGTAGAAAACTGAAAGAAAATGAAAGACAAAATTAATGTCTCTGGTAGGGAATAAAAAAGTTTAAGATATTATAAAATTATGTGTATTTTTTTTCTCTTCTGCATAAATCATTTGTGAAAAATGTGCTAAACTTTTTTTACAGGAGTAGTAATAATTAGGATTTATTTTTCAACATAATTTAGAGACTCTTGTTACCCAAATAAAAATGACAAGTTTCTGTGCCTATATTCAACTATGTATGCATGTGATATAACTGGAAAAAGGTTTTGCTTATATTTGAATTGATGGAATTAGAATTCAGGGGATTTGAATGACGTGATTTAACTCTCACTCTCCAACCCAACATGCCCAGTTCTCCTGGGGTATCTTTGCTGCGTGCAGTAGTGCACCTTCCCGTGTCTAGGGAAAGCAAGCACTTGTCATTTTTTGAGAAGCTAGGCTTAGTGTCTAACAACATCCAAAGTTATACCATGATCTTCAATTTATTGTAATTGTATGTATTGCTTAGGCTTTGTTTAATAGTCCCTAGATATGGGGTGGTTCTTTTTTTTAAAGTCATTTGCCACATTTGTTCTTGAACACAGATTTTTGATAAATCCTAACATTGCCTGGTGAACTTAAAAATATTTAGGTTTGTTTTTTTTCCCCTTTGAACATTTTCTGTGTTTTTTGCATCAAACCTTTTAGAGGTGAACTCTTAGAGATTGCTTATCAAAATACAACTAAATTTAAGAAAAGTTAAAAAATGATTGGTAAATTCTTAGCATTTAAATTGCTCGTTAAATCTTGCCCTCTTTTGTGAAAACTGTAGTAACAAGTAGTTTACACCATATTTCTTTTTACCCTAAACCTGGATAAACTCACTTCACAGTAATCTTTGGCTGCCACAAATAGATACTATCTGTTGCAAGAACTGGATTTCCATTACTCATTCTAGCTCTTACACTAATTTTTAAGCTGTTGAGTAAATATTTTTCTCCACATCTTATGTAATATAACTTTTTTTGTTCTTTAAGTTGAGATGAGATGTGTATGTGTGTACTAAGAATTGCTTTCGTTACAGGGGTCCCTTCTAACTAAAGGTTGGTAGTGTAACCTTCAAGACTACTAAGGATCTGATTTCACATGAGGGTATAGTTTTAGTGAAGCCTGTTTTAAATGGGCTACACTGTGGGCAGTGTAGTATTTTTTTATTACCTTATAATTAGATACCAGTTTGTCTCTGACTGAGAAACAGCTGCTCTTTATATGTAATATATCCATGATAGTAAAAGTTTTTAAAGGGATTTTCTTTTTTAATCAGTAGTCTTTATAATTCTTCAGTAAACTCAGGTAAGTACACTTTTCTTTTGGGTTGTGCTTGGGAGTGAAGGTGTCCAGTTAGCATATGAAGCAGATTATGCTGGTATAGAACACCAGTTTACTCAAGGATAAAAAGGTATTTGCCTAGTGTTTCCCTCTTACATTATTTAAGGGACTCAGAGATACTCTAAACATTTATTTACCAAGCCTGCTTTTTAAAAATAATAGTATTTTAGTACTGCTTTAAATAAACCTGAGAAGTTTTCATTTGATTTAGGTCATTAAAGCAAAACTTGAGCATGCAAATCTCTAGTAAAGCTAGCAGTTTCATTCTTTATATGGGATTTATTCATCTTTTATATAGGATTTATAACATTTCGAAGGAGATAAACATCATTTTGAACTGACATATGTAACAAAAAATAAAGAAGGAATTGGCTTTTGGGTTTTTTTTGTTTTGTTTTTGTTTTGAGATATAATCGACATAGAACATTTTAAGGAATTGACTTTTAACTATTTGCTGTCAGGTCCCAGAGCTTGAAGCCCAAGGAGTTTCCCTTCCTTTTTTTTTTGGAGTTTTACTTGTTTTTGTTGTCTTTGTATTAGGTTTTCTTCCCCCCTCCCCCTCCTCCTCCCCAGGCAGTATCCTGTATTTGTTTTGATACAATTATAAATAGGAATAATTTATAAGAACTTTCTTAATGTAGGCATACCAGAGAGTCTTAACTTTCTAAATGTAAGTATATCAGGCTCTGTTTAACTCAAGATTATTAAATTTTACTACGTATCTTCTAGCTAGTGTGTGCCCTTAATGGCATGGGTTAAGCAGTGGTTGAAAAATTGTGTGTACTTCACTTTGAATCACTAGGTGAGATTTGAAAAGGTTTAACTTTAGGAATTTCAAGGCAAGTTAAAATAGTAATGCTGTTTGGAGAATTTATGTTTATTGATAGTAGGCACCACAAAACAACTGTGTCAGTAATTCTAAATATTCCTCAAAAAGTTAAAATTTAGTATCACTCAGTTTGCTTTTGAATCTTGAAAATATTTGTTTAACTTATGTAATGTGCAGAAGAAGCCAATGTGTGGTTCT
Source organism: Delphinapterus leucas (assembly GCF_059928025.1). Taxonomy (NCBI): domain Eukaryota; kingdom Metazoa; phylum Chordata; class Mammalia; order Artiodactyla; family Monodontidae; genus Delphinapterus; species Delphinapterus leucas. The sequence continues at coordinate 89,509,300 of NC_143130.1, forward strand.
CTAAATTTTTACTTCTTTAGTGTCATGTGTTATTTTTAAACCTGCTGGAATAATTAAAAACCAGTCTTATGCCATCAAATCTTATGACATCAAAGGTAGATGCCAACTCTACCTTAAAACCCTGTGATAGGCAAGAAAAGACTGTTTCTTAGATACTTATCTTACTGTTTGGGGCCAACTTTGTTTCTCCTTGGCCAGGATTTTACATTGTAAACTCGGTTAGAATAACCACACTAATGGCTGTCAAGTACTATTTTTTGTAGGCACGTATGTGCGTGTGTGTGTGTGTATACATACTTGTGGGAGTACAAAATTTACTCCCCAGTCCATCACAGTAATTTTTTTTCCAGTTTCCATTAATATCATTTGTTTCTTACTCAGGCATATGTCATTGAAAGAATTGCCAGTGTACCAGTAACTTCTATGTTTGACTTAGGTTTTGTGTGGAAGACAGTGTCCAGATTTAATCCAGAGTTATTAGGTTGGGTTTTTTTGTTTGTTTTTTAAGTCTGAAATAGGGCATTTTTAAATCAGTGGATAAAAGTTGGTTTTTTGGACATTATTTATCCTATGAGTTTATGGAGTTAAAGTAATCTAGAAGTTTTAATCATCCCATAAAGTTGTCAAAAGTTTGCATGCTTACTGTATTAGTAACATATTAATGCTGTGTTGAATATCTAATTTTTGTTAAAATGTTTGCCTATCTCCTACTATTTAGTAAAATACTAAGTTTTTATGCATCTATTTTAAATAACACTGAGGATAATTAAAATAAATTTTCAACTGTACGTCAACAAAGAAATGGAATGATGTTATGAAAAATGCAAAGTTGTTTGATTTTGCAATTCATTACATAGTTTATGAGTTTTCTCAATTTTCTTTTTCTTAAGCTAGTGTTAAAAATGACATAAATTCCTTGAGCTCACTAACTAGGTGGTAGGAAGCGTGGCAGGGGATGTCTACCTGAAATTGGAAGTCCCACAAATTAATACTTGAGAATCAAGTGATATGTGCAGGATGAGTCACAAGATGCTTTTAAGACTTAGGTGCTCAACGGCTTTTGACTGGAAGTACACATTCTTTATCAGTAATAAAAATTACATAATCTACCTCTTAAATATTTACTGTGTAAATATTAATCTCAATTAGCACAAGACCAGCACAATGGCTTTAAATAGTACACTTCATACATTTGATCAAATAATTCAATGTATACTTTAATAAAATAGCTTTTGAATATTTTAAGTATTTCTCAGAAAACAGTACTGAAAGTCTTACTCATTTGGTTTGGAAATCAGGGTTTAAATATTTTCCACTTTTAAGATTACCTTGTTCTGCTTTGCAGCATTCACGGAGGAGTTGGCCTCTCCTGAACCCTGTTTAATGGTCTGTTATGGAACAATTCATGTTGCAAGCAAATGTCTCAGGAATTAAGCCTTCAGTATAAAATTAAACATTTCTAAGCAGGTAATTAAGTCAAGAGGAGGAAGAAATGTACTCTCCCAAATCCCTATTATGGTGCTCTAAAATGAATACTTCAAGGGCTGCAATGTCTAAGAAACCACTTGTGAATTTTTTTGTATATAAAAATAATATTGTTCTCAGGTGTAACCTTCAGCCTAGTAGAATGGGCCAACTCTGACCTCAAAGTACAATAATGCAATCAGTCAGCTTTTGAAAGTCAAAAAAACTTACAGGTTAATAGCCCCTATGGTCAAGGTTCCAATGTAAATGTATAAAACCAATGCCACTGCATATTGCAAATCCTTTGGCCTTCCAAGTTGCGGGAGTTGGAGAAAAAGAGTGAGGCAGTTTACTGCCTACTGCAGCAGCATTTCAAACAGCAGTGGAAGGTCATGTGATGATAGTATTATCCCAGCAAGGAACTACATAAGCAATATACATCTAATATTTTGAGTTGTGTTTTTATTTGTTGTACTTAATAGTTTTACAGTCCCAACTCAATTTTAGAGTAATGAATGGAAATTTATAGTTTTCTTTCTAGAAACCTATTTTAAGTGTTGTCGTTATGATTGATCTTCCGTAGGTTAATGGCCTTCAACCGAAGAAGGGTTACCTATCTTGGACCTTTTAAAAGTGAGTTGTATTGTGAAAGAATATAGACCACAAACTGATGTACTTTATTGAGTAGGGTAGAGTTGATATTTAAAACTTGATCTTTCACCTTTCTCATAATCGTTGTCTTCACCACCAAGAGACAGGAAAGAAATCTAAAAGTGCTTAGAATACTAAAGGAACGTGCCCTTTTTATAACCCCCTCATCTGTTTATTTAACAGATATATATTGTGTGCCTACTATGTGCTAGGGACTGTGTGCTATATCCTAAGTTTGAAGGATATTGTAAGGAACAAGTCATCCCTGTGCTCAAAGAGCTTAGTTCTATAGGGAGAAGCAGATAAATAGATAATTTCAGATAGAGAAAAATTCAATCTGTAAAGATGGGGCAGGCATCTCTGAGGATATGAAAGTTGGTTTCACACAGGAATGAGGAATGGAGTTGGCCATGCAGATCTACAGGAAGAGAAGTCCAGGCAGAGAGGTTAAGTCCATCTGAGATGGGACGGGTATATTAAATTCAAGCAAGGTAGAGTGTGATATTAAACAAGATGAGGGAGCCAGTCAGGGACCAGATTATGGGTAGTCTTATAATTTGATAATGAGTTGAGATTTTATTCTAAATACAATGGGAAGCCATTGGAAATTTAAATTCTGATATATCATTTTAAAAGATGACTCTGGCTATTGTGTGGAGAAATGATTATTTGGGGCAATAATGCGACCAGGAGACCAGGAGGAGCCCATTGCAGAAGTCTGGGACATAGAATAGAGGCTTTTAAAAGCGACTAGGATTTGGAAAGAGCACAGAATCGGGATAGGCAATGGGATTTGCTTATGAATTGGAATTGAGGGTTGTAAAGGAAAGAGACAACAAGAATGGCTCCCAGGTTTCTTACTGAGCAACTGGTAGATAATGGTATCATTAAATGAAATGGGAAGATTGGAAGCACAGTTTTGTCAAGAGGCAGAGCCAGCCGGCAAAAGAAACAAAAGTGAGCTAGGAGCTTGGAAATAGAGTAGTATAACAGAAACTAGAAATTTCAGAACAGAGTGGTCAACTGTGAATGCTGCTGAGAGGTTAAATAGGATGAGGGCAGAGAAGGGGCCTCGGATTTAGCAAAATACAAGTCTTTGGGGATGCTAATGAGCATCTTCAGTGGAGTGATAAGGGTGTTCCAGCTCTTCAATTGGACTGTGAGAAACTTCTTTAAATAGTCGCTGTCCTTAGTTTCTCCTTATAAATTGAAGATTAAAAAAACAATAGTCCCTCTTTTTTATATCTTCTGAATGGTAAGCAGCATAACTTGGGAAAATTTGAAATACAGCAGACCATAACTCCAGACGTTAATAACAGCCTTCTAAAGTGTCTCTTCCTATAGAATATTTTAAAACCTGTTTTTCCCCCTTTCCGACACTGTATATTTATAAGCATTTAATTTAAAATTTTTCTTTGATGCCTATTAACTATGAAATTGTATGAAATCCATGGCTTTACCTAACATTTTTATATCCGTACAAAAGTTGTCAAACCTATTGTTTATGAAGAATGGATTCGTTATATATGTAAACAAAGCCCTTTCAGCTTATTGACTTTCATTATATCTGGGGATATCAAGATAGCTGAATGTTAATATCACCAAAATCATGAATTCTTGAAATGTTGGATTTATCTTCAAGGAACTAGTTCAAACATAAATAATGCTATAACAATTAAGCTTTGGTATTTTGAGTAACGTCAAATTGACAGTGGAACAGTATGTCTTATCCTAAAATTATTGTGTTTTATCTGAAAGTATACATTTGCTTACATACTTGAATACCCATGAAGCAATTAGAATAATTAAATTTACAGGTCATTATATCTCAGGATTATAGTAGTCATTTTCTGCCATCAAAAATCAGGAAACAATTAACAAGGGAGATTGTGCTTCTGAGGACAAAATATGTGAACTCTCAGGCAGGTTTCCATCTTAAAGATGCATTTTGCAGCTTCCCAGGGGACAGGAGTGTGGTAAAGTAGAAAGATCTGGGGTGTGGAGACCTGCATTCTTCAGCTGGCCATGAATTGAGACCTTGTCACTTAACTTCTCTGATATCCAATTTCCTTAGTTGAGTGATTCTTTTTAACCTCAAGTATTCAGAATTGAGAAAATCATAATTCTTGGCATATGTTTTTTCAGTTTACTTTCCATGTGTTTATTTAGGTATGTGTATATCTTAAAATAATATGCATATGTCTATTTTTAGTTTCCATAAATGATATAAATTTGTTATTTGTTTTTATTTGTTATTTTTTAAACTTTTTTTAATAGATTTATTTTTGGCTGCGTTGGGGTCTTTGTTGCTGCATGCAGGCTTTCTCTAGTTGTGGCAAGCCGGGGCTACTCTTAATGGCAATGCACGGGCTTCTTATTGCGGTGGCTTCTCTTGTTGCAGAGCATGGGCTCTAGGCACATGGGCTTCAGTAGTTGTGGCTCGTGTGCTTCAGTAGTTGTGGCTCGTGGGCTTCAGTAGTTGTGGCTCACGGGCTCTAGAGCACAGGCTCAGTAGTTGTGGTGCACGGGCTTAGTTGCTCTGTGGCATGCGGGATCTTCCCATACCAGCGCTCGAACCCTTGTCCCCTGCATTGGCAGGCAGATTCCTAACCACTGTACCACCAGGGACGTCCCTTATTTGTTACTTTTAAATCTAGTTCACTACTCCTGTTTTATCTCTCCCATCTTGTACATATGGCACAATTTACCTTTTCATTTCTCTAGTGATAGATATCTGTGTTCTTTCCATATCCTTACTACAGTATTTGTACCTGTCTCCTTATGGACTTGTGCAAAAATTACTCTGGGGTATGTAACTGGAAATACTGGTTGGGTCCTGGGGCATAATACTTAATTTTACTAAATACTACCAGATTACTCATCAAAATGACTCCACCATTTATGCTCCAACCAGTAGTGCCTGAGGGTTTTGGTTTTCTCCTATCCTTGACAGTCCTTAATAATATCTGACTTTCTAAAGTGCTATTTACTGTTAATTTTAACTTACAATTTTGTAATTACTAATCTTGAATATCTCTTCATACACTTATTAGCCATTCAGGTTTCCCTTTCTATGGACTACTCTTATTTTTCTGTTTCTTTGTTTCACTTTGTTTTTTGTTTTTTTATGGACTACTCTTCACCTTCTGTTACTGGCTTCCTAATTTTTTAACTGATTTGTGGGAGTCATTGTATATTCTACATAGTAACTCCTTATCTGTCTTCTTTTAGATTTGCAAGTATTCTCTGAAGTATTGTCTCTGACTCCCTTCATTGAACAGAAATCTTTCATTCTGATGTTAAATCTATCCTTTTTTTTCTCCCTATTGCCCATACTTTTCTGGATCTTCTTTTAAGAAGTCCTTTCTTATACCACGAAAACATTCTTTTATATTTAACCCCTTTATAGTCAGTCCTTTATTTGGAGTTTTTGTGTATGATTTGACGTAGGAATCAAGCTTTATTTTTTCTGTGTAATAGCTAATTTTCAAAGTACTATCTACTAAATTAGTATTCCTTACTGATTAGTGATGTCACCTTTTTCAACTACCAAGATTCTACATATGCAAGGGATATATTTCTGGGCTCTCTAATCTGCTTAACTGTTCTACTTGTTCCTTTAGCAGTATTTTATTCACCTTGTGTTTTTATTACTGAGCTGAGTATTGTCTTAATAACAGGAGACTCTCCCCACCCAATTTTGAAAATCATTTTAGTATTCATGCACCTTCATTTTTCTATATGAATTTTAGAATCAGTTTGTCAAGTTCCCTTAAAGTCCTGTAGTTTTAATTGGAAGTGTATTGAATTTAGAGAATAACTTGTTTCTTTTTATGTCATCTTAGAGAGTTTTTAGTTTTTCTCTATAAACCTCTTGAGCATTCTTTGTTATATTAATTTCTATATCTTTCTAGTTTATTTTAGCTTATTTCCTAAAACATTATTATTTGGTTATTTTTGGGACAAAAGACTGATATTGATATTTGCATACTGATTTATTTTAATCAGACTTGCTGAACCTTATTTTATTAATAGTTGATCTGTTGATTATCTGTGTTTTCTATGTAGATAATCATATTATCAAGAAAATAATTATACTTTTATCCATTTCCTTCCATCCCTATACCTCTTATTTCTTTGTCTTATCTTCATTGCTCGGGGTCTCCAATAACACATGGAACTGTAGTGATAACAGCCAGCATTCCTGTCTCAAAGAAAAAGTGCCTTGAGTTTCTCCATTAGGTATGAGGTTTATGGTCAGTTTAGGGGTAGGGGAGTTAGCATTCAATAAATGAAGTTTCCTTCTATTTCTCTTCTCCTGAGAGGTTGCGTGTGTGTGTGTTTTTGTTTTTGTTTTTAAATCACAAGTAGGTTTTGAGATTTATTAAGTGTCTCTGGACCTAATAAGATGAACATGTGATTATTCTCTTTTTGTCCCTTCATGTAGTGAATTATACTCATAGATTTTCTAATGTTAACTCATTCCTACATTCTAGCATAAACTCAAACTGATTATATATTCTTTTTCCATACAGTGTTGGACTTACCAGCCAACATTTTATGTAGCAGTTTTCCATCATGTTTTTAGGTTAAATTGGCCTATAATTTTCTATTTTTGGATTATCCTTAATCAAGGTTATTTTATATCATAAAATGAATAGGCACCTTTCACTATATTTCTATTTTTTTAGAACAATGTGTATAATGTGAGCATACTCTGTTCTTTGGAAAAGCTCAGTTGTAATGCTGTTTGGACAGACTTTTTAGAAACAGTAAGATTTTAAATTATTATTTCAATTCCTTTAATCTTCATCCTTCCATATATGATTACACATCTGTACAACTGTTCTGCTTCATCTTTTGCTATTTTGACATTATATTTGTTTTCAGAAATATGGGACTTCCCTGGTGGTCCAGTGGGTAGGACTCCATGCTCCCAATGCAGGGGGCCCAGGTTCAATCCCTGGTCAGGGATCTAGATCCCGCATGCATGCTGCAACTAAGAAGTCTGTATGCTGCAACTAAGACCTGGAGCAGCCAAAATAAATAATAAATTTTAAAAATAAAAAAAAAAGAAAAATATATTTTGTCTAGGTCTTCAAATTTTTTAGGATATTTATCCTTATATAAAAGCATATTAAATATATATTATATATTTTATAAGCATATATTTATACTTATTCCCCACTTTTTGTTCTGTATTTTGTTTGTCTATCTTATTAGTCTTTCCAGAGTCCCAGCTTTTGGTTCATCTTTATTATTTTGTTGATCTGTCATTGATTTCTGCCCCAATCTGCATTATTTCCTTTATTTTCATTTCTTTGAATATATATATTGTGACTTTTTTTCTAGCTTGAGATGAATCACTTTCCAACTTTGTTATAATTTGCTCAAAACTCTCGATTTAACATGTAAAGTTTTAGTTGACATTAATTTCCTTTTTAAGCCAAGAATTTTCAGCAGTGTGGGGTTTGTTTTTAGTTTCCAAACATATGAAATATTTTCATTTTAATACATGATTTTTGATTTGTTATTGATTTTTCATTTTAATACATGCTGTTTAGAGAATACAGTCTGTATGGTATTAATTCTCAGGAACATACTGAAATTTGCTTTGTAGCTTGGCATAGACAATTTTTGTAATTGTTCCATTTATGCTTTAAAATATATATTCTGTAACATTCTCCAAACTATTTGGTCAAGATGTTACTTGTTCAAATCTTCTCGTTTTTTGTTCAGGTCTTTTTTTCTTTTGCTGATGTATCAATTTCATAGAGGAATTTATTAAAATCTTCAACTATAACTGTTGATTTATTTATTCTTCCTGTAATTCTGTCATTTGTTGCTTTATGTATTTTATGGCATAATTGTTAGCAGCATATATGTTCAAGATTGTTATATCTTGTTGCTTTTGCCAGTAAACATGTTTCTCTTTGTCCCTTATGATTTTTTTTCCTTATGACCTGTTTTGTGTCATATTAAAATTGCTCCTTTAGCTTTTGCTGTTGTTGCTTATATTTGCCTGGTATACTTTCTACTTTCTCTCTTTCTTTTCTCTTCAACCTTTTCATATTCTTTTTTTTTTTTTTTTTTTTTTGGGCATGTGCATTTTGTGGACAACATATTGCTGGATTTTAATATTTTAAAATTCAATGAGAGGGTCTCTTTTGGTATTTATTTCACAAATTCAGAATCATTATAGTTATTGTAGGGCTTATTTCCGTCATCTAATTATCTTGGTATTTTTTTTCTTCAACAGTTCTGTTTTGAAATAATTTCACATTTATAGAATTGTTGCAAGGATAGTACAGGGAGTTCATATATATATAGTTATATAGGTGTAGATATATAGATATATAGATATTCCTCACCCAACTTCCTCTAATATTAACATCTTAATATGATGGAACATTTATCAGCTCCTAGAACTTATGTCAATATCCATGTGTTTTATGTCTTCTCATCAACAAAATAAAATACCTCCAAATTTTCCACCACTTCCTTCTGGCCTGTTTCTTTCACCCCAGCCATCATGTTGGAATCCTTTAGAGTGTTCGTTTCAGAATGTTGTGAATATATTTGACCACATTGATCATTGCTTATTTAGAAAACAAGAAACAGTCTTTATTCATTTCTTGCTGCGTGTATTCAAAAAGGATCTTTTAATTTATTTATTTTTGGCTGCGTTGGGTCTTCATTGCTGCATGTGGGCTTTCTCTAGTTGCAGCAGGTGGGGTCTACTCTTCAGTTTTGTTGGGGTGTGCAGGCTTCTCATTGCGGTGGCTTCTCTTGTTGCAGAGTATAGTCTCTAGGCTTGCAGGCTTCAGTCGTTGTGGCACGTGGGCTCAGTAGTTGTGGCTTATGGGCTCTCGAGTGCACGCTCAGTAATTGAGGCACACGGGCTTAGTTGCTCTGCAGCATGTGGGATCTTCCCAGACCAGGGCTCGAACCTGTGTCCCCTGCATTGGCAGACAAATTCTTAACTACTGCGCCACCAGGGGAGTCCCTATCTGCCTTTTTGACCTAATATTCCAGCTTACTAATTTGTTCTGTGGGTATATCCATACTATTATGCAGCCCACTCACTGAATGTTTTTATATCCATTATCTCTAGTTTTTAACTGCTTCTTCCAGATTTAGGATATTTGACATGAAATATTAGGATATTTATAATGCTCATTTAAAATTCTTGTTGGTCTAATCCATTAATTCTGCTTACTCTGTTGTAAACTATTTTTTGTTTCTTTTTTTGCTTTTTTATTTTAAGGCCATGCTTTTAGATATACACAAACTTAGAATGTTTATTTTCCTGGTAAATTAAATCTTTTATAATTATGATGTATCCTTCTTTGTCCATAGTAATACTTTTTATCTTAAAGTGTATACACGTACCTTCTTATATTAGTATTTGCTGAGTATATGTTTTTTCTATTTTTTTAATGTCAAACTTTCACCTTTTTATGGTTTAGATGTGTCTCCTAAACAGCATATAACAGGTTTGGTTTTTTGAGTTTTTTTTAAATCAATCTGACAGTTTTATTTAATTGGAGCATTTAGTCCATTTATATTTAATGTAATTATTGATATATTTGAGTTGAAGTCTACCATTTTACTGTATACTTCTCTTTTTGTCCCACTTGATCTATATTCCTTTTTCTGTGTTGCCTACTTTTGAGCTTATTATTTCTCATTAGTATGTTTTTTTCCTTTTATTAACTTAAAAGTTGTATGCATTTTTACCTTTCTTTTAGTGATTACTCTAGAGATTACAACATAGATTCTTAGTTTATCAAATTATATTTTCAGACATTGCAATGGACTTTATATTCACCGTCCCCATTACTTATTTGTTATTGTTGTCATATATTGGGTTGGCCAAAAATTTGTTTGGGTTTTTCTGTAAGATGTTATGAAAAACCCAAACAAACTTTTTGGCCAACCCAATATTTTAATAGTCAATCCCTCCTTCTCCTATATACATATATGTGTGTACATATATGGCCCCTTAGGACTTTATTGTTGTCATTTTATATAGTCAGTATTTATTTTGATTTACCCACATATTTACAAATAGTCTTGCTCTTTATTCCTTCTTGCATCTCTAACCTTCCATCTGAGATAATTTTTCCTTTAACCTTAGGAGCACCCTTTGGCATTTTCTTTAGTATAGATCAGTTGGTGAAGAATTCTCCTGGTTTTTGTTTATCTGAAAAAGTCTTTATTTCACCTTCATTTTGGAGGATATTTACACTGGAAATAGAAATCTAAGTTTGCTGTTACTTGTGTTATGGGTTTTTTTGTTTTACGCTTTTTGGGTTTTGTGCCAGTTTTTTTTCACATTTTGAATATTTTATTTATTTTTTTTATACAGCAGGTTCTTATTAGTTATCCATTTTATACATATTAGTGTATATATGTCAACCCCAATCCCCCAATTCATCACACCACCACCACCGCCCCACCTGCCACTTTCCCTCCTTGGTGTCCATACATTTGTTCTCTACATCTGTGTCTCAATTTCTGCCCTGCAAACCGGTTCATCTGTACCATTTTTCTAGGTTGCACATATATATGTTAATATATGATACTTGTTTTTCTCCTTCTGACTTATTTCACTCTGTATGACAGTCTCTAGATATATCCACGTCTCTACAAATGACCCAATTTTGTTCCTTTTTGTGCCTGAGTAATATTCCACTGTGTATATGTACCACATCTTCTTTATCCATTCGTCTGTCGATGAACATGTAGATTGCTTCCATGTCTTGGCTATTGTAAACAACGCTGCAATGAACATTGGGTTGCATGTATCCTTCTGGACCATGTTTTTCTGTGGGCATATGCCCAGGAGTGGGAATGCTGGGTCATATGGTAATTCTATTTTTAGTTTTTTAAGGAACCTCCATACTGTTCTCCATAGTGGCTGTATCAATTTACATTCCCACCCACAGTGCAGGAGGGTTCCCTTATCTCCATACCCTCTCCAGCATTTGATGTTTGTACATTTTCTGATGAAGCCCAGTCTAACTTGTGTGGGTTGAAACCTCATTGTAGTTTTGATTTGCATCTCTCTAATAATTAGTGATGTCAAGCAGCTTTTCATGTGCTTCTTGGCCATCTGTATGTCTTCTTTGGAGAAATGTCTACTTAGGTCTTCTGCCCATTTTTGGATTGGGTTGTTTTTTTTTTAATACTGGGCTGCATGAGCTGTTTGTATATTTTGGAGATTAATCCTTTGTCCGTTGATTCATTTGCAAATATTTTCTCCCATTCTGAGGGTCGTCTTTTCGTCTTGTTTGTAGTTTCCTTTGTTGTGCAAAAGCTTTTAAGTTTCATTAGGTCCCATTTGTTTATTTTTATTTTTATTTCCATCATTCTAGGAGGTGGATCAAAAAAGATCTTGCTGTGATTTATGTCAAACAGTGTTCTTCCTATGTTTTCATGTAAGAGTTTTATAATGTCCAGTCTTACATTTAGGTCTCTAATCCATTTTGAGTTTATTTTTGGGTATGGTGTTAAGGAGTGTTCTAATTTCATTCTTTTACATGTAGCTGTCCAGTTTTCTCAGCACCACTTATCGGAGAGACTGTCTTTTCTCCATTGTATATCTTTGCCTCCTTTGTCATAGATTAGTTGACCATAGGTGCGTGGGTTTCTCTCTGGGCTTTTTATCCTGTTCCATTAATCTATATTTCTGTTTTTGTGCCAGTACCATATTGTCTTGATTACTGTAGCTTTGTATTATAGTCTGAAGTCAGGGAGTCTGATTCCTCCAGCTCCGTTTTTTCCCTCAAGATCACTTTAGGTATTCGGGATCTTTTGTGTCTCCATACAAATTTTAAGATTTTTTGGGCTAGTTCTGTAAATAATGCCATTGGTAATTTGATAGGGATTGCATTGAATCTGTAGATTGCTTTGGGTAGTATAGTCATTTTCGCAATATTGATTCTTCCAGTCTTAGAATATGGTATATATCTTCACCTGTATCATCTTTAATTTCTTTCATCAGTGTCTGATAGTTTTCTGCATACAGGGTCTTTTGTCTCCTTAGGTAGGTTTATTCCTAGGTATTTTATTCTTTTTGTTGCAGTGGTAAATGGGAGTGTTTCCTTAATTTCTCTTTCAGATTTTTCATCATTAGTGTATAGGAATGCAAGAGATTTCTGAGCATTAATTTTGTGTCCTGCTACTTTACCAAATTCATTGATTAACTCTAGTAGTTTTCTAGTAGAGTCTTTTGGATTCTCTATGTATAGTATCATATCTGCAAACAGTGACAGTTTTACTTTTTTTCCAATTTGTATTGCTTTTATTTCTTTTTCTTCTCTGATTGCCATGGCTAGGACTTCCAAAACTATGTTGAATAACAGTGGTAAGAGTGGACCTCCTTGTCTTGTTCCTGATCTTAGAGGAAATGCTTTCAGTTTTTCACCATTGAGAATTATGTTTGCTGTGGGTTTGTTGTATATGGCCTTTATTATATTGAGGTAGATTCCCTCTATGCCCACTTCTGGAGAGTTTTTATCATAAATGGGTTTTGAATTTTCTCAAAGCTTTTTCTTCCATCTATTGAGATGTTCAACATATATGGTTTTTCTTCTTCAATTTGTTAATATGGTGTATCACATTGATTGACTTGCATATGTTGAAGAATCCTTGCGTCCCTGGGATAAATCCCACTTGATCATGGTGTATGATCCTTTTAATGTGTTGTTGGATTTTGTTTGCTAGTATTTTGTTGAGGATTTTTGCATCATATTCATCAGTGATATTGGTCTGTAATTTTCTTTTTTTGTAGTATCTTTGTCTGGTTTTGGTATCAGGGTGATGGTGGACTCATAGAATGAGTTTGGTAGTGTTCCTTCCTCTGCAATTTTTTGGAAGAGTTGAGAAGGATGGGTGTTAGCTGTTCTCTAAATGGCTGCTAGAATTCACCTGTGAAGCCATCTGGTCCTGGACTTCTGTTTGTTGGAAGAGTTTTAATCACAGTTTCAATTTCATTACTTGTGATTTGCCTGTTCATATTTTCTGTTTCTTCCTGGTTCAGTCTTGGAAGGTTATACCTTTCTAAGAATTTGTCCATTTCTTCCAGGTTGTCCATTTTATTGGCATAGAGTTGGTTGTAGTAGTCTCAGGATGCTTTGTATTTCTGCGGTGTCTGTTGTAACTTCTCCTTTTTCATTTCTAATTTATGATATGAGTCCTCTCCCTCTTTTCCTTGATGAGTCTGGCTAATGGTTTATCAATTTTGTTTATCTTCTCAAAGAGCCAGCTTTTAGTTTTATTGATCTTTGCTATTGCTTTATTTGTTTCTATTTCATTTATTTCTGCTCTGATCTTACTGATTTCTTTCCTTCTGCTAACTTTGGGTTTTGATTGTTCTTCTTTTTCTTGTTCCTTTAGGTGTAAGTTTAGATTGTTTATTTGATATTTTTCTTGTTTCTTGAGGTAGCCTTGTATAGCTAAAAACTTCCCTCTTAGAACTGCTTTTGCTGCATCCCATAGCTTTTGGATCATTGTGTTTTCATTGTCATTTGTCTGTAGGCGTTTTTTGATTTCCTCTTTGATTTCTTCAGTGATCTCTTGGTTATTTAGTAACGTATTGTTTAGCCTCAATGTGTTTGTGTTTTTTACGTTTATTTTCCCTGTAATTGATTTCTAATGCCATAACGTTGTGGTCAGAAAAGATGCTTGATATGATTTCAATTTTCTTAAATTTACTGAGGCTTGATTTGTGACCCAAGATGTGATCTATCCTGGAGAATGTTCCATGTGCACTTGAGAAGAAAGTATAATCTGCTGTTTTTGGTTGGAATGTTCTATAAATATCAATTAAATCTATCTGGTCTATTGTGTCATTTAAAGCTTGTGTTTCCTTATTAATTTTCTGTTTGTATGATCTGTCCATTGGTGTAAGTGAGGTGTTAAAGTCCCCCACTATTATTGTTACTGTCGATTTCCTTTTATAGCTGTTAGCAGTTGCCTTATGTATTGAGGTGCTCCTATGTTGGGTACATATATATTTATAATTGTTATATCTTTTTCTTGGATTGCTCCCTTGATCATTATGTAGTGTCCTTCATTGTCTCTTGTAACATTCTTTATTTTAAAGTCTATTTTATCTGATATGAATATTGCTACTCCAGCTTTCTTTTGATTTCCATTTGCATGGAATATCTTTTTCCAACCCCTCCCTTTCAGTCTGTATGCGTCCCTAGGTCTGAAGTGGGTCTCTTGTAGACAGCATATATATGGGTCTTGTTTTTGTATCCATTCAGCGAGCCTATGCCTTTTTGTTGGAGCATTTAATCCTTTCACATGTAAGGTAATTATCAATATGTATGTTCCTATTACCATTTTCTGAATTGTTTTGGGTTTGTTTTTGTAGGTCCTTTTCTTCTCTTGTGTTTCCTACTTAGTGAAGTTCCTTTAGCATTTGTTGTAGACCTGGTTTTGTGGTGCTGAATTCTCTTAGCTTTTGCTTGTCTGTAAAGCTTTTGATTTGTCCATTGAATCTGAATGAGATCCCTGCTGGATTGAGTAATCTTGGTTGTAGGTTCTTCCCTTTCATCACTTTAATTATGTCATGCACTCCCTTCTGACTTGTAGAGTTTTTGCTGAGAAATCAGCTGTTAACCTTATGGGAGTTCCCTTGTATGTTATTTGTCATTTTTCCCTTGCTGCTTTCAATAATTTTTCTTTGTCTTAATTTTTGCCAATTTGATTACTATGTGTCTCAGCATGTTTCTCCTTGGTTTTATCCTGTATGGGACTCTCTGCGCTTCCTGGACTTGGGTGGCTATTTCCTTTCTTGGGTCCTTTCTCTCATCTTCTGGGACCCGTATAATGCGAATGTTGTTGCGTTTAATGTTGTCCCAGAGGTCTCTTAGGCTGTCTTCATTTCTTTTCATTCTTTTTTTTTTTTTTGCGGTACGCAGGCCTCTCCCTGTTGTGGCCTCTCCCATTGCGGAGCACAGGCTCTGGACGCGCAGGCTCAGCGGCCATGGCTCACAGGCCCAGCCACTCTGCGGCATGTGGGATCTTCCCAGACTGGGGCTCTAACCCATGTCCTCTGCATCAGCAGGCGGACTCTCAACCACTGCACCACCAGGGAAGCCCTCTTTTCATTTTTTTTGCTTTATTCTGTTCCGCAGTAGTGAATTCCACCATTCTGTCTTCGAGGTTACTTATCCGTTCTTCTTCCTCAGTTATTCTGCTATTGGTTCCTTCTACCTTTTTTTTCATTTCAGTTATTGTATTGTTCATCTCTGTTTGTTTGTTCTTTAATTCTTCTAGGTCTTTGTTAAACATTTCTTGCATCTTCTTGATCTTTGCCTCCATTCTTTTTCCGAGGTCCTGGATCATCTTCTCTATCGTTATTCTGAATTCTTTTTCTGGAAGGTTGCTTATCTCTACTTCGTTTAGTTGTTTTTCTGGGGTTTTATCTTGTTCCTTCATCTGGTATATAGCCCTCTGCCTTTTCATCTTGTCTATCTTTCTGTGAATGTGGTTTTTGTTCCACAGGCTGCAGGATTGTAGTTCTTGCTTCTGCTGTCTGCCCTCTGGTGTATGAGGCTAGCTAAGAGCTGTTCTATGGTTTTTATTGTGTCTTCCCCCCCCCCCCAGTTTTATTGAGATAAATTGACACATAACATTGCATTCATTTAGAGTGTACAACATAATTATTTGACGTGTTTATTGCAACATCAAAGTGATTACCACAATGAGGTTAGTTAACATCCATCACCTCACATAGTTATAATTTTTTTCTTCTGCCAAGCACTTTTAAGATCTACTTTCTTAGTAACTTTCAAATATACAATACAGTATTAACTACACCATGCTGTACTTACATTCCCAGAACTTAGTCAGCTTGTAACTGGAAGTTTGTAGCTTTTAAGTACCTTCACCCATTTTTTTTTCCTGTTGAGGAGTTAGCTGTCAGCCTAATTGTTTTGCCTCCAAAAATTATTAGTCATTTTTTTCTTTGGCTGCTTTTACAAGTTCTGTTTGTCTCTGGTTTTGTACAGTTTTACTATGTTTCTAGATGTGGACTTATAAAAATTTATTCTGCTTGGCATTTGTTGGGTCCCTTGAACATGTAGATTCACATCTTTCACCAATTTTAGCGGAAAACAGCCCTTGTCTCCTCAAGTGTTTCTTCTGCCCTGTTTTCTTTTTCTTTTCCTTCTGAGACTTCAAATAAACATGTTAGACTATCTCATTTATATCTCCCATCCTAATTTTAATGTTTTCTCCTTCCCCTCTTCTTTTTTTGCCCTTTGAATGTTCTTTTGCCCATTCTCCAAGGGTTTTGTTCTTTCTTCAACTGTATGTAATTTGCTGTTAAACCTATTGTAGTGAATTGAATAGTATCCTCCTAAAATTCATGTACACATAGACTGCAAAATGTGATTTTTTTTTTTAAGCAGGGTGTTTGCAGATGTAAATTGTTAAAGATCTCAACATGAAAACATCCTAGATTTAGGATAGGCCCTAAACTCAATAACTTGGGTCTTTATAAGAGAAAGGAGAGGAACATTTGGACACAGAGACATGTTAGGAAGAAGGCAATGTAAAGACAGAGGAAAACATTGGAATTATGCTGCCACACACCAAGGAATGCCAGTAGCTACCAGAAGCTAGGAGAAAGGCAAGGAGGAATTTTCACCTAAAGCCTTTGGAGAAAGTGTGGCTCTGACAATACCTTGATTTGGGACTTCTGGCTCCAGAACCGTGAGAGAATAAATTTCTGTTGTTGTAAACCACCAAGTTTGTGATAATTTGTAATGGCAGTCCTAAGAAATTAATACACTCATTAATTGTTATTCTCCAGTCCTGTGAGCTAATTCATTAGCTTATCAATACATAACCTCATTTTATGTTTCTGTTTAAAGACACCTTATTTAAGACATTATTGATTTATTAACACCGAATTCAGCCAAAAACACTAACTCATGCTTGAGCAAAGTTTATCTAACATAGTTTCTCCACAAGTCTCATTAGAGCCTTCTTGCACTTAGGAACACTGGACAGTCCTTTAGCATTGTGCTTGGGTGCCATTTTAAACAGTGAAATCGTCAACAAAAAGCACAAAAATATGAAAAACATGGCTCTAAATACACCTTGAAGAGGACACTTATTTTCAGTATGAGAACTAAAACAAGAAGACAGAGTGTCACCTCCTTTAACCTCAGCTGGGAATGTCCACCCTGTTGACTCAATTTTTCATTACTCTGCACAACATGCATGTCCACAAATGACCATGAAAGCATTGGGAGTATTGATTTTCAAGTTACAAATAAATTTTAGCAAGTAGGTAAATTCGCAAATATGAACTGCCAATAAATGAGAATCAACTGTAGACCTAAATCCAGGAATGCTTTAATCTTCAATTAAGGAAATTAAGGTGACGAGAGATTTTGTATAACTTTAAATATAAAGCTATAGTACTCTATATAGGGCAGCAGTCCCCAAGCTTTTTGGCAGCAGACTGGTTTCATGGAAGACAGTTTTTCCACGGATGGCTGGGGGAGGTGGATAGTTCAGGCGACAATGCGAACAGTGGTTCAGGCGGTAATGCGAGCAATGGAGAGTGGCAGATGCAGCTTCACTCAGTTGCCCACCACTCACCTCCTGCTGTGCAGCCGGGTTCCTAACAGGCTGCAGACCGGTACTGTTCCACAGCCCAGGGGTTGGGGGCCCCCTGGTATAGGGTACTCGGTATAGAGTTTGAATACTAGTCATTGCAGAGGATGGCCTAACATTCTCAGCAAGTTAGCTAGACTTACTGTGGTCCCTCACAGCCAGCTAGTCCCAGCTGCCTAAAGCTCCCATTGTAATGCATCTTCCACATTATGCTGTCCAGACCCAAGTAAAAGGACATCTCATTCTTCCTCTACTTGTTTCTCTCCCTTCCTTGATAGGTTATTCCCTTACCCCACCCTCCTTTTCTTTAGCACCAGCTTTCCCTTGTGCCCTGACTCTCCAGTGGCACAGGCTTGGGTTCTGCCATCCCCACTCACTGCCATTGTTGCTTATCTGCTTATAGTACAGTGGGAGGGGGAGGAAGCTGAGTAGATAACCCGGCTTGGAACACCTATATTCAGAATAGTAAAAAAATGAAACTAATACAAACAGTTCAATCACCTTAGCGTGAGTCTTCTCTCTTGTTTTTTCTCCAGATACATGTTGATAATGTATGTTTTGTACTTGTGCAAGGGACAGAATCCAGCTAGTTTCCTCTTTCCTGTGACTTTGAATCACTATATTTAAGGGTTTGGTTTTTATAGTGTTACTATCTGGGAAATCAGGCACAGTGGAATAGATTATAAGATGGTTTGGAGGGAATTCCCTGGTGGTCCAGTAGTTGGGACTCTGCACTTTCACTGCCAAGGGCGTGGGTTCGATCCCTGGTTGGGGAACTAAGATCCCACAATCAATCAATCAGTTAATCAATAAAAAAAAAAAATGGTTTTGGAAAATGCAAGAGAGGTTCATTTGAGACCTACAGGTCCACAGTGACAGAATAGATATTTTTGCTATTTTCTTTTGAATTTCCTTTACAGAAACTCTAGTCCTCATTCAGCCCAAAGACTCTGTCCTGTAACAAAAGCAGGGAGTTCATTTTGGCCACGTGGTCTTTCAGTTAAGCTCAACAAAATGAAGCTTCGTCCTCCATAAATTCCTCTCACAGTATCCGTATATAGGCTCACTCACTATCCATAGAGCAATTAAAAATTATTACCATGTGAGTAGAAGAGCTACAAATTTCTGCATCATTTTATTTTGTATATTTACTGAAGACACCTGCAGAGAAGATTATGATCTATCTGCCTGCCTTAGAAGGCCTGTGTCAAAAAATTGGCATTTTGTCATGCCTTCACTAAGACTCCCCCATTTTGGAAGGTTTTTTCCTTAAGCTCTGAACACTTATTCTTATCTTAATTAGGGCCTGTCTGCCGTACAATTCAGGGGCTTTTAGGAGGGCTATTTGTGACTATATTCTCTAGGTTAGGTTACATATTGCTATACCCCCATATCAAGAAACTTCTTACCAGAAAATTTTAAATTTTCATTAGTTAAATGTCCATCTTTGTACACAAATGCAGGGAACGTTCTAAGAAGTTATTTGAGGGGAGGAAGAGGAGTGGGCTGGGAACTGGGGGTTGGTAGATGGTAGATGCAAACTATTATGTTTAGAATGGATAAACTACAAGGTCCTGTTGTATAGCACAGGGAACTCTATCCAATCTCCTGGGATAAACCATACTGGAAAAGAATATTTTAAACTTTTTTTTCTCGGTACGCGGGCCTCTCACTGTTGTGACCTCTCCCGTTGCGGAGCACAGGCTCCGGACGTGCAGGCTCAGCGGCCATGGCTCACGGGCCCAGCCGCTCCGCGGCATAGTGGGATCTTCCCGGACCGGGGCACGAACCCATGTCCCCTGCATCAGCAGGCGTACTCTCAACCACTGCGCCACCAGGGAAGCCCGAAAAGAATATTTTAAAAAGCATGTCTCTATGTGTATAACTGAGTCACTTTGCTGTGCAGCAGAGCTTGGCACAATGTTGTAAATCAACTATGCTTCAATAAAAAATATTTTAATATAAGTATTCTAAAAAATAGTTATTTGGTTTTTCTGTCATAATATCTAAGAGATCAGGTGAGGGTGCAGGATAAAAAGCCAAGTACCTAGCCAGTGCAGGGACAGGGGACCCATTCCCCTTATGGTACAGTTACAGCCCTTAGAATCATTATTCTGACTCAATGAAGGAAAAATGTTGAGCAGAATTGGGTGAGGCAGCAAAGTTGATGGACAACTAGGGAGGACAACCAGGTGGTGATCCCTGTCAACAAGAAGTGTGGCTGGCACCTATGAGTCAGAAGAATTTCTTCTGGATTTAGCCCCATTGTGTTCCCTCATTTTAGTGAAAATGCTGCAGCTCAGCCCCCAACGTTTACCTGGGAGTAACCCTGGGAGTGCTTGGTGGTAATTCTCAATGGGAACTTGTTTTCAACATGAATTAGGCTGTAAGTAACTGCCATGAAATTATCATAATAATGTGTGTGCATATACACACACATTTGTTTTATTTATCTTTATGTTTGTCTTTTCAGAGACAAACAATTTCAGATGACAGTTTTTTACCCCTTCTCCCGAAAATATAACTGGGGCATAAAGACCTACTTTTAATCTGTACGTGTAAAGTTTTTTTCTGTATGCATTTTCATATGGCTTAGAAAATCATTCTGCAAATACTACATGCTCATTGTTTAAAAGTTAAGCTCAGGAGCACACATGGGTATATAATGAAAAGTAAAAGAATCCTGACTTTAGATAAATCACTATCAACAAATCATTGTCTGCCCTTCCAGAAATTATCTGTACATATAAAGGCATATAATTTTTGCATAAATGGGATCCAATTAAATGTTCTTCCACTTCCTTTTTTAGCAATGTGTATACTTTAAGCTGATGTTAAAAGGCACAGCAAGACACTTTCCACTCTGCTATAGTACATTTCACAACAATATATTATTCTCTTTTGTTCTTGACTATAACATAAAGTGCCTGTAAAGTGACCTTTTGTTTTGATATGTATGGCAGGAACACAAGAGTTTTACAATAAACAATATCTCACAATAATGACTCATTATTTGGAGAAAAAAATAATCCAGCAAATATCTTGGGAAATGTCATCATGCATCTGGTGGTCAGCAAACTTGGAGTGGGATTCCTGTCCAGTTCTACTGCATTCCATATTCGGTCTCACAAAGAATGGGATTGTGAGAAAACTCATTTTACTAGTGGGATGTTTGATGAAAATTTTTTTTACTAAGATACTTCTACCATTCTCAAGACCTATAAGCTAGTTAGATTTTTTTTCTTAAATAAGCTCTACAGAAAACTTAATTCTTATTAACACTGCAAACGTTTTCTTCTGGATTTTAAAAGAACAACTTCCACCAGTTAATTATTTTAATACCTACTATGTGCCAAGTTATGCCAGATATTTGTGTACATTTTTTCACTTAATCCTCACAGCAACTGTTCTTTTCCAGGTTCCTTTCAGTTAATGAAACAGAGGCACATGAAGGCTAAATAAAATGTTCAAGGTCTCACTGCTAAGTGGGGATGCTGAGATTTAAAGCCAGGTCAGTCTGGCTGGTTTTGTGCTACCTAATGTGTACCCTTAAGCAGGACCTGTCCCCTCTCTTCCTACCTGTTGCCCTTGTACTACCGGTGCACCCCAGTCAGCATATCTGTGGTGCTAGCTTAAACAGGGTATTAACTCTTTTGCCTTTTATTTGGTTCCTTTGACTTTCCCTTTTAGAAAGCCCTGTCCTCACTCAGCCCAGACCACTTTAATAGAAGAGGGACCAGCAGATATTGCCCATTAAAGTGAAAGCAGGGAGTTCACACTGGCCGGGTGGCCTCTTTGTGAAACCTGAAAAAGACAGTCCTTCAAGTCTGTGTGCCACTTATGCCTATTTATGACACACTGGTTTTCAGTTTGACATATATCCATGGAGTCATGGAAAATGTGTGTAACTTGGTTTCTAGAATAGATTGAAGAGAAAATCATCACATGTGGTCATGAATCCTCTCCTGGGCTTTAGGAATTTTGACCCCACCCTGTTAACTGTCACACTCTTGACTTTCCTTCCACCTACCCTATATATATATATATATATAATATATATACACACACACACACACACACACATATAAAACTTTCTAAGAGACATGGTCCCTGACCACCCTTTTAATTTGTACACGTACACCCAACTCCCTATCCCACTTCCCTGCTTCATTTTTCCACTGCCACCATCTAACAGACTATTTTACTTATTTTTGCTTATTGTCATGTCTTCCTAAAAATGTAGACTCTCTGAGTGCAAGAATTTTGTCTGCTTTGTTCGTCACTATACCGCCAGTAACTAGAAGAGTGCCTGACACATAGTAAGAGCTCAACAAAAATTAATTTCCAGAGCCTCTGCCTCCTTTTCCTGTCTAACTTTTCTAGTTCATTATCCCAACCCCCACTACTGTCACCGCAATCTGTTGAGTCCTCAGTTGTTCTCTGTTTCATATGTGTTTAGTTTTATCTTCCCAGCCAAGCTGTACATTTCTTGAGGGCAAAGACAACATAGGATTTCTTCTTTATAATATATAGCACCTAGCAGAGTGTTGGGCATGTAATCAACATTTGTTAGATTCTTGATTAGATTCTATCTACAGTGAACCAGAGTCTTTCAAGGTGAGGGTGCCTATTGGATAACCATAAAAGTCTTCCAAAGGGGCCAGGCAACTGGGTGAAAGGTATCCTTCCTTTGTGAATTCTCAAATGCTTTGTAATAGAAGTTTCCATAGCTCAGAAAACCAGGTAAAGAGTTCATTGTTTACTGGGAGCTTAAGGAAAGAAGGAGGCTGCATAGGAATCTTCAATAATTTCTAAGACGATGTCCTGGGGCAATACAAGTATGGTTATAACTTTTATACTACTATCCCCACCTGCTAGATCAGCTGAGAAGAGGATGGACGAGCCAGATCCAGGTGCACATCTAAATCTGAAAGGTGGACTCTAAATCCTTGGGTGGAGTTTATAAAAGTTAATGTAGCCACTTTGGAAAACAGTTTGGCAGTTTCTCAAAAAGTTAAACATAAAGCTACCATGTGACCCAACATTTCACTCCTAGGTATCTACCCAAGAGAACTGAAAACATATGTCCACATAAAGACTTGCGCGTGAATGCTCATAGGAGCATTATTCATAATCGCCTCAAGCTGGAAAAAATCTAAATGTCCATCCGTTGACGAATAAACAGACAAAATGTGGTTCAGTTATACAATGGAAAACTGAGCAAGAAAAGGGAACAAACTGATACATGCTACATGGATGAACCTTGAAAACGTCATGCTAAGTGAAAGAGCTCAAACATAAGACCACATATTGTATGATTCCTTTTACATGGCAAGTCCAGGGAAGGCAAATTTATAGAGACAAAATAAATTAGTGGTTGCTTAGGGCAGAGAATGGAAAGGAGCATTACCTGTAATGGGCATGAAGGGTCTTATCAGGGTGATGAAAATGTTCTGAAAGCAGAGTTACGGTGATGATTGTGCCATTTGGTAAAGTTACTAAAAATCATTGAATTGTATACTTGCAATGACTAAATTTTATGATATGTAAAGTATACTTCATTAAGTTATTTTTTAAAAGTTAATGTACCTTTTTCTGATTGTAAAGGGAATACATACTCATTATAAAAAGTATAGAAAAACATAGAAAAGAAAATAATCAGTATCAAGAGATAATATTTTGCTTATTTCCTTGTGTGTATGATTTACATAATTGAGATTATCCTTTATATGTCATTTTAAGCCCTAATTTTCTGATCAAACATTATAAGCATTTAATCTCATCATTAAAGTAGCTGAGTAATATTTCATCATGGAGGTTTATCATAATTCATTCAACTACCCTCCACTGCTGGATATTTCAATTTTATAAATAACATGTGCTAAGTATCTTTGTACCCAGAGAATCACTAAAGCTTATTTTTCAATCTAGTTTATCCCCTTGTCTTAGTATCTATCTTACAACTCTTGAATTTGACCTTTGAAATATGGACTTCTTTATCTTAATTTGGAGAAGAGAGCCCTGCTTAAGCACAGAGATTCACTCATGATTTCAAAATAGGGCATAGGTGACAACAGAATGAAGCTGTTCAGCTGGGCCTACTTGTGTGTGAGAGACCTAAGCAGGTGTCAGGTCCTGGGATCTGCACCCAGAGAGTGAGGATTCCAGTGCAGCAAGAGGTCTGCAACAAGCCCAAGAGCCCCAGCCCTGTATTCCCTGGCGGTCCAGTGGTTAGGACTCCGAGCTTCCACTGCAGGGGACACGGGTTCGATCTCTGGTTGAGGAACTGAGATCCCACATGTCACTCAGCGCGGCCAAAAAAATAAAACACACACACACACATAAAAAATAAAAGCAATGCTTTTCCCCTGACCGTACAAGAGAGAAAAGTAATACAGTTTCACTAATACATACATACATAGATACTTAAAGAAATACATATATGGGGCTTCCCTGGTGGCGCAGTGGTTGAGAGTCCGCCTGCCGATGCAGGGGACGCGGGTTCGTGCCCCGGTCCGGGAGGATCCCACGTGCCGCGGAGCGGCTGGGCCCGTGAACCATGGCCGCTGAGCCTGCGCGTCCGGAGCCTGTGCTCCGCAACGGGAGAGGCCACAACAGTGAGAGGCCCGCGTGCCGCAAAAAAAAAAAAAGAGAAATACATATATGAATAATTATAATTAAAAAATACAAAGAAGTGAAATTCTGAAATCCTTCCATCTAGGGCATTCAGATACTTGTATATTTATTTTTTTAATTTATTAATTTTCATATATATTCATTTTTTTAATTTATTTTCTTTATTTTTTTGGCTGCATCGGGTCTTAGTTGCAGCATTCAGGATCTTTTGTCGTGGCCCATGGGCTTTTCTCTAGTTGTGGTGTGCAGGTTTTCTCTCTCTAGCTGTGGTGCGCAGGCTCCAGAGGGTGTGGGCTCTGTAGTTTACTGCACGCAGTCTCTCTGGTTGAGGCGCACGAGCTCAGTAGCTGTGGCAGGCGGGCTAACTTGTCCCGCGGCATGTGGGATCTTAGTTCCCCTACCAGAGATTCAACCTGCGCCCCCTGCATTGGAAGGCGGATTCTTTACCACTGGACCACCAGGGAAGTCCTTATATTTGTATATTCAAAACAAGCAAATAAAATAGAAATTCTGTAGTATATTTAACTGCTCTCTTTTTCATCTGTTATATTGTGTTATATATAATGATTATATATAATGAGATATACTATGGCTAGGTCTTTGACATTTTGTGAAAAGAATTCTCTCCTGTGTCTTAGTTCTTTATCCTGTGGTATTAGGGTATTCCTGACTTTATTCCCATGTACCACCACTTTAAATTTTAAAATTTGCAGGCATGTGTCCAATCTACATGAATATGCAGTGTTTTAAATTATAGGCTGAGGATTTAGCAAATTTCTTAAATTGGAATTTAAGAAAATCTTCAGCATTTCTTAAGTCATATCCTATTCAGTGTCCTATTTTCAGTCTTTTTTTTCCAGAGAGAAAAATTCCCCAGAGTTATGCAGCATTCCAGAGCATGGTCCTTTTTATTTAATTATTTTGGAAGATGAAAAGCTTTTTCATAGCACCCCCACAAAATCCGTTATACCAAAGCACCACGCAGCCACACAGCGCATTGAGCCCAACACAGTGCCCGCGACTGTGGCTCTCCTCCTCAGCTTCTTGTCTCTTCATCCTTCAGGCCTGCCGCTTTGTATACGTGGTCTCTTCTGAACGCAGCTTTAACACTAACATCCCCGGTACCCAGACATATCTCCCTGAACCTGTCTCAGTGTGTTGGGGAGTTGTTCCTTCAGCACCAGTACCCAACCATAGAAGACAGAATATAAAGTCTTCCTCAATCCCACATGAACTGTGTCAGTCGTGAGATGGTAAGAGGGGCCATGTTAGCAAATAACTGCCAACTATTCTGAAGCCAAAGCCATTCGTTCTGATAATGACTTCTAGAAATATAACTGACTTAAATTATTTTTTTGATTTGGAGTAGAGTTGATTTACAATGTTGTGTTAGTTTCTGCTGTACAGCAAAGTGAATCAGTTATATATATACATATATCCACTCCTTTTTAGATTCTATTCCCATATAGGTCATTATGGAGTACTGAGAAGAGTTCCCTGTGCTATACAGTAGGTCCTTCTTAGTTATCTATTTTATATATAGTAGTGTGTATATGTCAATCCCAATCTCCCAGTTTATCCCTCCCCCACCTTCCCCCTGGTAACCGTAAGTTTGTTTTCTACATCTGTGACTCTATTTCTGTTTTGTAAATAAGTCCACTTGTACCCTTCTTTTAGATTCCACATATAAGCGATATCATATGTTATTTGTCTTTCTCTGGTAACTGACTTAAACTTAATAACTACGTTCAGCAAGTGATTTCACTCAGATACCTACCCAGGTATACCTTTGACAAACAACTTAATCCAGAAGGTATCGCTCAAACTTAGATTCTCTGTGAGTGTTTATTTGTTTTTATGTTTGTGAGAGTTGTTTTTACGTTTGCTTTTGTGATTTTAGTGAAACCTTTAAAAATGTTCTCACCGGTGTTACTTCAGCTGTGCTGCCCTGACATAGAATGTTAGGGCTTAGATTATCGATTTGTCCCAGTGTTGACCGAGTGTGATCCCTGCTGTCACTTTCTCACATCTGTCTGAAGTGTCACCCTCCTGGGCAGGTCTGAGTGGCTGTGTTTCACCTGAAGAAAAGACCAGTTTCTTTCTCACAGATTCTGTGAATCATGTTACTGACCAGGTCTCTTCCCTGCCAGAAAGACCAAATCCATGTGTAGGGCTCACCTCTAGCAAGTATGTCAGACTTCAAGGCATGTGCACCCATCTCATGACGGGCCTTATTTTTTTCACTATGTCTCTGTTACAACTCTGTCAT
Source organism: Delphinapterus leucas (assembly GCF_059928025.1). Taxonomy (NCBI): domain Eukaryota; kingdom Metazoa; phylum Chordata; class Mammalia; order Artiodactyla; family Monodontidae; genus Delphinapterus; species Delphinapterus leucas. Next base: position 89,535,968 of record NC_143130.1, read on the forward strand.
GAGCTTTTTATATATTTTTGCGAGCCGCCTAAAATTCTCTCTGGAGGTGTAAGTCGATAACTAATTTTAAATCAATTTATCATTCCATACTGCATAGAAAGAGTTCTAACTGAACTCATTTTAAAGAAACATTCTTATTCAGGGACATTTATTTAAAAGTTATGGTGCTCCAGGAAGAGAGATGTCGAAGCTGCCACCCAAACCGGTCAAACCAGGGTAAGTTAAAGTGTTCAGAGCTCTTTATAAGTTTTGAACCCAAACTCCAGATGAATTGTACTTTGAAGAAGGTGATATTATCTACATTACTGACATGAGTGATACCAGTTGGTGGAAAGGCACCTCCAAAGGCAGGACGGGACTAATCCCAAGCAACTATGTGGCTGAGCAGGTAGAATCCATTGACAATCCATTCCATGAAGCTGCAAAAAGAGGCAACTTGAGCTGGTTGAGAGAGTGTTTGGACAACCGAGTCGGTGTTAATGGCTTGGACAAAGCTGGAAGCACTGCCCTGTACTGGGCTTGTCATGGGGGTCACAGAGATACAGTGGAAATGCTATTTACTCAACCAAACATTGAACTGAACCAACAAAACAAGTTGGGAGACACAGCTTTGCATGCTGCTGCCTGGAAGGGTTATGCAGATATTGTCCAGTCGCTTCTGGCAAAAGTTGCTAGAACAGACTTAAGAAACAATGAGAAGAAGCTGGCCCTGGACATGGTTACTAATGCTGCCTGTGCATCTCTCCTGAAAAAGCAACAGGGAATAGATGCAGTCCGAACATTAAGCAATGCCGAGGACTATCTTAATGATGAAGAATCAGATTAATTCCTTTCTGGAGCTTTGAGATCTAAAACTTCTGTTGCTTTTGCCATTTGAAAACGTTGTCTTTGCCAGAAGAGTGTTGGTAACTGTAAAAAAAAAAAAAAAAAAAGAAAGTCTATATGAACGTGGCAGTATTGCACTGTTTGAATAAAACGTGTAAATGAATAGGTCTCACCTTCAGTTTGCCAATAAGTGACTGGATATTTTGCTATATAAAGTACATTTTTGTTCACCAGAGTAGAACAAGAAGAGATTATTTCTATTTATCAAGCTTAGAGGAATTTTAAGAATTTTTTCTTTTAAAAAAATCGAGATTTTCTTTTTTTTTTTAAAGTTCTTTACCTCAAGGATTGAGATATTTTGAATGGATTTTTCAAGGGGGGAAGGCTTATTATCATAATAAACAAAAGACTTAATAGAAAATCGTCAGCTCTTCTGACAAAAATAAACATTTTAAGAGACTTTATTTCCTTTGTTTTGTGGTATCACTCTTTGCTGGTAAATAAATAAAGCTTTTTATATTTATATTTAGGTAAAGACTGATTTTATTTTTTAAATAACATTCTGTATTATTAGCACAGAAGAATCATAGTAGCCAAATTTTCTTTCTTTTTTTTTTTTCCTGGATACAGTGTACTTTATTGATGGTACATGACAAGGTAGGGCTCCCTAAGCCCCTCCCCTTCTTTAGGGGGTCTGGGATGGAAACCATGTGGAGGTCGGGAGATTCTCAGTGTCTTGGAGGATCGAGTTGGCCTAGTAGCCAAATTTCTGTTCAGCCTTCTATATCTGCTTTGATTAAAGTGAAGATGACAATCATTAAGGAGATACATTTCTAATAAAATATATAAACTTTAATAATATAAATAAATAAAAGTTAGGTAGAGTGCTGCTTTCTGGGAGCTGACAGAATTTAAAAGTTCATCACCAATGTTCTCCCTCTGCTACCCCTTCCCTGCTTTTTGTAGAAAGAGGATTGAAAAGACAATTGGAAAGAAAGGAGAATGTTAGACATACACAGCTAAGTTCATTTTAAAATAAAGAGAATGTTAAAAGGAAAAAGAGAACACTGGACATACAAAGTCAAATTCATTTGTTTATTTATAAATATGTCATGTATATTTAAAAGAATATACACATTGTTTTATTGAACTAGGACTCTATTATTCTGGGTGAATAGCTAGAATTCATACTCAAGTTTATAAGAACTAGAGGCTAAACTGATATGATATCTAGTAAATAAATTAAAAATATGAAATTATCTTAAATGCACTGAGGAAAGTAGGTTATGTCCTATGTACAATTTAATCTCAAATCAATTTCTTCCTTAATTGTCTGGACTTTTTAGAATATTATTTTGTCTGGTGGGTGGTTTAAGAGCTTAGATTTGGTTTTGGTTAGGAGGTGACTGAGATGTTTAGTGGGGGAAGGGGAAAGAGTAATTGGTCATTGCTACTTGGTGGTAGAATTAAAGAACCGTGAAGAGTTTGTAAAAATCAGACATGTTTCTTATAGTAAAGGAATGCTTTTGTAAGATAATTTGTTACCAAAACTATCACTGAAGAGAATGTCTTATAACCAGATCAACAAAACAGTATTACTGAACATTATCTATAATATTATTTAGAGTGTATAACATATATTTCTATGCACACCAACGTATCCTTAACTTATATTGATAAACGGGCTGCAAGTTAAAGAAAAGGGGTGATAGTTTGGTAGAGAATAAAAACTCAAGGCAAGGGCTTCCCTGGTGGCACAGTGGTTAAGAATCCGCCTGCCAATGCAGGGGACACGGGTTCGAGCCCTGGTCCGAGAAGATCCCACATGTCACGGAGCAACTAAGCCCGTGCACCACAACTACTGAGCCTGCGTGCGCCTAGAGCCCATGCTCTGCAACAAGAGAAGCCACCGGAATGAGAAGCCCGCGCAACGCAATGAAGAGTACCCCCGCTTGCGACAACTAGAGAAAGTCCGTGTGCATCAACAAAGACCCAACACAGACAAAAATAAATAAATAAAACGAATAAATTTATTGGAAAAAAAAGAACTCAAGGCGAATCTCAATGTGTCTCCACTGCACCCCTATCTCTCCTTCCTACCTTCCCACCTTCTTGCTAGCCATCTTGGATGATGAGGCCCTGGTGGGTTTGAATTTAGAATGAATTATATGTTGACTCTTACCACCAGCTTTGGGACTTAATAAAGTCTTCAAACTCTTCTGAGTAACTGGCATCTGGACCTCATTGGACAGATGAAGCAGAGCTAAGACTAGAGCTCACTAATCTTGGTTGTTGCTGCTTTCTTGTTATTATAACCAATTATTCTTCTGGAGGAAGCAGATCATTTTTTTTTTTTTAGAGCCAATATTTTATTTTACTTATTTAGTTTTTTATACTCTTTTCCATTATGGTTTAATCACAGAATATTAGACATAGTTCCCTGTGCTCTACATTAGGACCTTGTTGTTTACCCATTCTAAATGTAATAGTTTGCATCTACCAACCCCAAACTCCCAGTCCATCCCTCTCTCTCCCCGCTCCCCCCTTCCCCCCCCCAACCCCGACCTCCAGGGGAAGCAAATCTTGATTTTCCACATAACTGTTGTTGACAAATCTTAACTCTGGCTTTCTATGATTTCTCTGATCCAATTACTTTAGCTCTTCCTTCACTTCTTGCTTAAAATTAAAAGCCTTGTCATTATGTAAACTGACATTGTGCAACTTCTTTGTATTTCAAGAAATAAATTCTCTATAATCTCCCCTTATTATCTATTACAAACTTTGCTAAAGGTAAAGGAAACATCTTAACAAAGCACTTGAAGTGCAATGCACAGTCTCCTTCATGTATTTTAGTACAATCTAATTTTATTACAAACTATATTTTGCATAAAATCTTAACTGCCATTTCTCCCTCAAGAACCTACAGCTGTCCTTTCATCTACAGATCCTGCATTTACTTTTGATAAAAAGGCAGTATTTTGTGGGCTCTGATTACTTTGGCTCAACCCATTAGCGACACTAACAATAGACTAATTGTCAGTGAAATTAGCCTTTTATCTGTCACCCTCTCCCCTCCTCCACTTTCTTTTTTTTGTTTGTTTATTTATTTTAGCTGCTTTTGGGTCTTTTTTACAATGCACGGGCTTTTCATTGCGGTGGCTTCTCTTGTTGCGGAGCACGGGCTCTAGGCGCGAGGGCTTCAGTAGTTGTGGCATGTGGGCTCAGTAGTTGTGGCACGTGGGTCTCGGTAGTTGTGGCATGCAGGCCTCAGTAGTTGTGGCTTGCGGGCTCTAGAACACAGGCTCAGTAGTTGTGGCACACGGGCTCAGTTGCTCCACAGCATGTGGGATCTTCCTGGACCAGGGCTCGAACCCGTGTCCCCTGCATTGGCAGGCGGATTCCTAACCACTGCGCCACCAGGGAAGCCCTCCTCCACTTTCCAGCTAAGTGCAGTGACAAGGACCAACTCTGCTGGCTTGAAACAAATTATTTCATCTCCCTGAGCCTCAGTGTCCGCCTGCGCAAAGGAAGCACAGCAGCACACATATCTTGGGTTGTTGGGCAAAACAGGTCCAATTCTTCCGGCAAAGTCAGCACTCAGCAAGTGTGAATTTCCTTGCCCTCAAAGAAGGAGCTTGTAGGTAACTACAAACATGTATTGGCACACAATACATGTTTTTTTAAAAAATCACTCTCCCACATAACTCTCAAAATGTTGAAGCAAAGAAGTCTGTCCAAATTGAAGCTTGGAAAGAAATAGTTTTAAAATTTGTCCCCTCATTTAAGGTTAACTTCAACTTGACTTTCAAATGATGATAAATTCATTCTCAAAGCATTTCCTTTATAGTATTCATCACTATATTACAATTGTAATTAAATGCCTTGAGCGTTTTGGAACTCTATCTTGAAGTGAAGGACTGTGCCTGTCTTGGGCCCCTCTTTAACCCCAGCTGACACATTGTAGGTGATCTCAATAAATATTTGAGGAGTCAGTGAGTGAGCATCATAGTCTGTTTCTTTTTAAACAGTGCTTCTGAAAGGCTGTAGGTTAATCATTTTGAATCCATCTTTTTCTCTTTCTGAGGACTTAGGGTGAAATTATCACTCACCCTTTCTCCCCATTTCAGAATGCTCTTCACTTGGCATTAATCTCATTAAAAGAATCTGTTTTTCAGTGATCTTTCTTCTGCTCTGGAAATACACGCTTTAATAATTGGAGGAGATAGGGTAAAAGGCAAAGGCTTCTATTCAAAGAAATGCTTACTGCAAAATCATTTTATTAAAGCAAGACTCGACGTGTGAAAAATTGACCCTTGTATTTTTTGTCTAGTAATGTTAGATTTTTACCTGTCACAACTTCATAAAAGATATACACTGATATTTCCTTTGGGCACTCAGTAAATGTACTTGAAACATTTTCCTAAAAGAGGGAAAAACATGTATTTAGAGAAATTCCATTTTAGTTTCTCTCTTATTCTAAGCAAAAAAATCTGCATTTGCTACAGCTATACTTGACACTTTCCATTCATTATTTAACTAAAAATTCATTGGAAAATCTACCTTAAAATCCATCCGTAGAAAAGAGGAAAGGATTTAATATTTCAGTGAAGCTGGGGACAGGGAATGGAAAGAATGTATAATGGGTTTGAATTCTTCAACTGCTTTTTTCCTGGGGGTGGGAGTTTGCGGGGGTGGGAGGCTTTTCTCTAAGAGTTATTGTGATAGGATCTTCTAACAAAGGCAGCTCTTTTCTACTGTTTTTCAGACCCTTATGGGTTGGGATAAGGACTTATGGGGATGGAACCATAGAGACTAAACACATGAGCTGGGATTTTTTTTTATTTCAAAGAAATTTCTGAAGAACATGAGATTCTTTAACTTTGTGAAATGGTCTGAAAAACACTTTTCTAACTCTGAATATGAGCAGTTTCTATCTTATTCCGGCCCTTAAAACAAGATTCTCTGTGTACTTAAGAATTACATTGGAGTTTGTAAAGAGTACACATTCAGTGGGTGTGGGGCTGAGCACAGGGAACGCATGTCTACCAGCAGGTTATGAAATTCTTATGAACAATAAACTATGCTTCAAGAAACACAATATTTTTTTTTTTCGGTACGCGGGCCTCTCACAGTTGTAGCCTCTCCCGTTGCGGAGCACAGGCCCCGGACGCGCAGGCTCAGCAGCCATGGCTCACGGGCGCAGCCGCTCCGCGGCATGTGGGATCTTCCCAGACCGGGGCACGAACCTGTGTCCCCTGCATCGGCAGGCGGACTCCCAACCACTGCGCCACCAGGGAAGCCCAAGAAACACAATTTTAAGATAAAAGTGGGCAACTGAGTTTCAACTGGGTTTCAACTCCACTTTTCCTGTTTTTCCTTCTGCATTTCCAATCAGACAGTGTCTCAGATTACCTTCCCACAGGTTCTCCATCTGCTTCTCATCAGGATCAGCCTACCAGGGAAGGTCCAGGATAGGATGTAGTCCCCAACTCCCAATCCATGTCCTCACCCCTCAGTCCCATGTTGCACTTCTTTTGGGAGCCCACTTGCTTATGATGGTCTCAGCATGGTTTTCTATCCCACTTCATTCCCTTGTGTTCACAGACTCACCATTAATATTTATCCAGGCATTTCGTTCTGGATCTCTATGAACCACAGTGATTATCTAAGAATGAATCAAGAGTGAGGTAACCATGGAAACCACAACCAGGAAGAACAATAATAGGAACTGGGGTGTTAAGCTTAGAGATTTAGATGTAATTTGATAGCTATCACTGAGGGAATGGATGTCTTACAGAAGTTAGCTTAGACTCATTCTGTGGAGTTCCACAAGTCCTAAGTAAAAGTCCACTGAGTAAAAGTTACACAAAAGTAGATTTTTGGCTAAGCATAAAGAAAAACTTCCTAACAAGATTGTAGTCTTGCAAAGTTATAAAATTCCAGTCACTAGGAGTGTTCAATTTGGTAAAGGAAAAGATTCTCTTATTTTCAGGTTCAGGATTTATTCATTTGTAGATGGTGCCCCAAACAGAGGGCATACAAAGAAAAAGAGCTCAAAGTCCAGCAGAGAATTGGACATGTGAGCAAATACACTGAAGAAGATCGTGTTGAGTGCAACAAGGGAAGAGTAGACAGTTGCAGCCCACAGCTGGCATCAATTACAGGCAGGTGAGTGAGCAAGCTTCAGAGATTCTAGATCTCGGACTTTGAGCTACCCCAGCTGACACCAAGAGGAGCAGTAAAAATCTTCCCCCAACCCTCAAGCTCTGTCCAAGCTACAGATTATATATATACACATATAGGTTGGTTTAAGCACTAAGTTTTAAGGTGATTTGTTATGAAGCAACAGATAACTAGAACAGGGATGAAATTAATCTGTATAAAGAACATAGAAAAATTGCCTAGCACATAGTAATTACTCAATAAATTCAAGTACTATGGTTATTATTTTATTATCATTGTTATAAAAGTGATGTTATTTAAAAACCATTGGGGCCTTCTCTGGTGGCACAGTGGTTAAGAATCCACCTGCCAATGCAGGGGACACGCGTTTGGTCCCTGGTCAGGGAAGATCCCACATGCCGTGGAGCAACTAAACCCGTGAGCCACAACTACTGAGCCTGTACTCTAGAGCCCGCAAGCCACAACTACTGAGCCCACGTGCCACAACTACTGAAACCCACGTGCCTAGAGCCTGAGCTCTGAAACAAGAGAAGCCACCGCAATGAGAAGCCGTGCACCACAATGAAGAGAAACCCCCACTCACCGCAACTAGAGAAAGCCTGCGCAGCAACGAAGACCCAACAATGAAGACCCAACACAACCAAAAATAAATAACTAAATAAATTTATAGAAAATAAAAAGCATTATATATCACGATCTAAGCCCATTTATTCAGCTTTATTGCTCCATGAACCATCTGCTCAAATTTCCAGCCTTTTCCACATGCTTTTCCTCTTTCCCCATTGTCTTCCCCCACCACATTGTCTGCATTGCTCATGGCCACGTGGAGCATGCCTGCAAGGAGCTAAGTATTTCACATTTGCAATATGCTCTTCCTCCCCTGGACTCTTGCAGTACTCTCCCTCCTGATTTAGCCACTTTCACATTGTTCCTTCTGATCCATTCTTTCATGCAGCGGCCAGAGAGATTTTTTTTTTTTTAATTCAAATCTGACCATATCACTCTTCTATTTAAAATCTTTTGATGGCACCCCACTGTCCTTAGGGCACAGCTTCCAACTCTGTGACTGCAAGCCCTGTAGGTCTGCCCTCTTTTCACCGCCCCGGTTTTACCTCCTTAGCTCACTGTGCTCCAACTAGTCTGACCTGCCTGTACCTAGCCTCCTTTTGTCCTGGAACACACTGTTCACTCTGGCCCTTAGGCTCTTTAAAGAGCCTTTTTAATTGGTTTAACTGCTCCCTGTCCTTGAGGGCACACCTCAAGGTGATGCATCACCTTAAGTTTTGCTTTCTCAGGGAAGACCCTACGCTCCATAGTGCTCCTTAATGTTAAATAAATGATAGTTTGCTTAATTATTTGTTTGATGTCTGCCTCCACGAAGGCAGGGATGAATATTTCTTCAAAGATATATCTATCTTTATATATGTATATACACATACATATGTGTGTGTGTATATATGTATATATATATATATATATATATATATATATATTTAGAGAGAGAGAGAGTTCCCATATATCTCCTTACCCCACACATGCATAGTTTCCCGAGCTACATTCCGGAGTGGTGCATTTGTCACAATTGATGAACCTACCGTGACACATCATAATCACTCAAATTCCATAGTTTGCATTAAGATCATTCTTGGTGTTATACATTCTGTGGGTTTTGACAAATATGTAAGGACATGTACTGATCATACATTATGCACCAAGGTAGTTTCACTGCCCTAAATATCCTCTGTGCTCTGCCTAGCCATGCCTCCCTCCTCTCAAACCCCTGGCAACCCCTGATCATTTTCCTGTCTCCATAGTTTTGCCTTTCCCAGAATGTTATACAGTTGGAATCATACAGTATATCAGGCTCCTAGTTTTAACTAACACTTATCTCCTCCTGGGACTTTATGCCAATAAACGTTTTTCAATGCTAAAAACACCATCCTTGCCTTCAAAGGGTTCATCATTAAGTAGTGCGGGATTCAGAAGCAAAATAATAATAATAATAAGAGACAAAAAGTATGATAAGCACTCTGACAGAGTGCTTCAGCAAGGTAAAGTGTAGGTCAATCAAGAAATCCTTCCTTAGGGCTTCCCTGGTGGCGCAGTGGTTGAGAGTCCGCCTGCCGATGAAGGGGACACGGATTCGTGCCCCGGTCCGGGAAGGTCCCACATGTCGCGGAGCGGCTGGGCCCGTGAGCCATGGCCGCTGAGCCTGCGCGTCTGGAGCCTGTGCTCCGCAACGGGGGAGGCCACAACAGTGAGAGGCCCGCGTACCGCAAAAAAAAAAAAAAAAAAAGAAATCCTCCCTTAAGGAGCTGGTACCCTAACTGAAGTTTAAAAACACATAGGATTTATCCAGTTGGTGATGTCTAGGGAAGATTTTCCAAACAAAACAAACATCACAAGCAATTAAATGGATAGTAAAGAAAAATAAAAGATAAATATTTTTTTAAAAACCAGGAAACGCTGCACAGATTTTATTGCATTTAACTCTCACAAAATCTTGGCAGGAAGGTACTTTTAACTGAGGCACAGAGAAGTCACTACGCTCCTAAGGAGCAAGCTGGGATTTGAACCCAGTGACTCCAGGAGAGATGTACTTGGCTTCTGCTCTATGAGCAGAACCTTTGGATTCTGCAGTAATCAGATAATGGCGGCTCGCCCTAGGACGTTGGCGATGGGTTAAGAGAAGTGAACAGATTTAAGCACCATTAAAGAAATAGGAGTAAAAGGACTTTGTGATTGACTGAAAGAGGTGAGAAAGAAGGAAAAAGGAGAGTACTAGTCAGGGTGCTTTGAGCCCAAGGAACAGAGGACCCAACTAAAAGTGATGGAAACCAATGGCAAGGCGGCTGGGGGAAGGTTTGGGGCTCCAAGGTATCATTGAGGACCATCCTCAGAAGGCATCTCCTCCAGTAATTGCCCTATTTTTCTTTTTTTCCAGAACAGCCAGACTTATCGTTGTCTACTTTTCTCTCTACATTTCTTTATTTCTCTTTCCATCTACTCTAGTCTGGCTTCTGTCATCATTCAACCTTAATGGCTGATGTCGCAAAATTCGATGTGCACAGTTCAGCTGTTGAAAGAACAGCTTTAGCTCAAATACTCCTCCTCAGAGAAACGCATATCCGAAAGCTTACTCACACGTCTATTTGGATGTTCCATTGTTGCCCCAAACTCAGTATGTCCCAAACAGAACTCATCGTTCTCCATTTTGAGGAACTACCAATAATTACTCAGACGAGAAACATGAGGCAATGTCCTTTTATTTTTAAAACAGATTTATTGAGGTATAATAGACATACTTCAATAAACTGAAAAGTGACAAAGCGAGAGAGAGGCATGGACATATATACACTACCAAACGTAAGGTAGATAGCTAGTGGGAAGCAGCCGCGTAGCACAGGGAGATCAGCTCGGTGCTTTGTGACCACCTAGAGGGGTGGGATAGGGAGGGTGGGAGGGAGGGAGACGCAAGAGGGAAGAGATATGGGAACATATGTATATGTATAACTGATTCACTTTGTTATAAAGCAGAAACCAGCACACCATTGTAAAGCAATTATACTCCAATAAAGATGTAAAAATAAAAATAAATAAAAACAAAAATAAACTGAAAATACCTACCTGCTTTTCTATCACTATAGTTTGCAATTTTTAGAATTTTATATAAATAGAATCTTATAGCATGTACTCTTCTTTTACTCAGTGTAATTATTTTGAGATTCATTCATTCATTAAATACTTACTAAGCACCCACTCTATGTCAGGTGCTGTTCAAGGCCCTGGAAATACAGAAGTAAACAAATCAGACATGGTCCCTGGCCTCAAGAAGCTTCTAGCCTACTACAGTGTGCTCCCTTACCCTCTATGGAGAATCCATACCTGCCTCCCTCCTTTAGCTTACCCAACATTATTCTCTCTTCCAATTTGATTTGTTGTTAAACAATATTACATCATAAAAGGAATTTTTAAAGAAAAACATTTCGTCTAAAATAGCTAGGTCTACAGGAATTCCCTGGCAGTTCAGTGGTTAGGACTCCATGCTTTCATCACTGCCGTGGGCCTGGGTTCAATCCCTGGTTGGGGAGCTAAGATCCTGCAAGCTGCATGGGGTGGCCAAAAAAATTTTTTTTTTAAATAGCTAGATCTTCTCATAATTATTTTGATTTTTCCATATGCTTTTCTAGTGTATGTTCATATATAAAAATTAGAAGCAATCTGTATGTCCATCAGTATGGAGTCATTAAATTCATACAACCATTAAAAATGATGAAGTAGATCTGTAAATGTGTGCATAGCATAAGTATATACTCAAAATCTGTTTAAGTCTTCTCAAACTTTAGCATGCATCAGAACGACCTGCAGGGCTCTGCATAGTAATAAGAGTGGGAGAAAATCTGAGCTCTGATGGAAAGTAGGAGAGAGGAAAAAAGAGGTAGGGAAAAAACAGCTAGAGAGAAATGGCCAAAGGGACTTTGGAAATGACTAAAATATTCAATTTTAAGTTAAGTTTTTAATTTTTTAAGTTAAAATTTAATTAAGTTTTGCTCTCCTGTGCTGCATTTGTCTCTAAACATTTTGATATTTGCTTTGGTCAACAGTATTTTGGGGAGCGGAGGGATCATATGTGTCCAGTATGGGGTGATGTGGTGTGGAAAAGGTACAGCACATGCAGGAGGCAGGGACCAGGGCAAGGCTTGAGAATTCAGCAAAAGCAGGACTTCAGAATCAGAAGTAACTAGGAGAAATGGAAGTCCAAGAGTCTCTGGTGAGAAGGAGGGATGAAACGGTGCTCAGAGTCATTTTTAATTAAATATTATGAAGCGGTGTGCCCATAATGCTGGAGGACTTGGTGATACCATCAGCTGGGGAGTGATATTGAGCATAGACAACAAGGCCAGGTGTGACACTTGTATGTTTCAAATAATGGGGGCAGGGTCATGACTATAGCAGAGGGTTGAGACAGAATATAATTAAGAGAATATACTTACTCTTAGAATAGCCTCCGCCCCCCCCAAAAAAAAAACTGTGGTAGGTTTAAGTTGTAAAATAGATTAAGTAGAAAATAACTCCCTCAATACCAGCAAGGATTTCTTACTCAGTAAATGTCTAATTCCATACATAAGGAACGTTAACCTTAGGTTGCAATCTGTACCTTAATGCCACATGGCATCAGTGGTGGCTAAACAGAACAGCAGTAAGGTAAGAAGTACCTATGGTAACAGTGTTCTTTCTTTGTGCTAATAAATTAACACGGGCTCCAAAGTCAATAACCATTTAACATTCTGAAAAGTATTGTTTCGTGATGTATAAAATTTACTTTTCCACCAGCAATACAATGACTTAGCCTTGTGTGGAAGAAAGAGTGTACGGAGTACCCCACCAATGCCTCCTGCAGGGCTAGGTACTTGCACATGTGCTCCCAGGGCCCCCTGTGCTTAATTCAGTCACAGCATTTATTATATTTTAATGTCTGATTGTTTGTCTATTCTCTCCAGTAGACCATGAGCAGCTTAGTCACAGCTCAGGGACTGTGTCTTGCATTAGGCCCTAGCATGTTATACATGCTCCTTAAAGGAACTGTTTTTGTAATAAGCGCATCAAGGGTTGTATGTGTCTTATACCAGCCAAAGAAAACAACACTAGGTCACAAAGTCCTTCTCTATAAAATGACAGAATTAAAATGCACCCTTGACAAAATCTCCTCATGTTGAGGGCATCATTTTTCTCAGATACTTGATATGTTGAAGTGATTTAGAACTTCCTGGAGTTTTCCCCCAAATCCACCCACTGTTGATTCAAGCATTTGATTCAAGCATTTCTTTAACAGAGGACAGAATCTGAAATCCTAGAGATCAGAGTCTCCCTTAAGCATTGGAAAATTCCAAGCATATCAGAGATGATGGGATGATAAGATGGTGATTCTTTGGGGATCTGCAGTTTCCTCTTCAATAATAAGTCACTGTAAGTGAAAGGAGCCAGCACAAAAGGTCACATATTATGTGATTCCATTTATTTAAAATATCCAGAATAGGTAAATCTATAGAGACAGAAACAGTTTAGCGGTTGCCGGGGGCTGTGCTGAAAGGCGAATAACTGCTTATGGGTATGGGCCTCCTTTGGGGGTGATAAAATGGTTTGTAACTAGATGGAAGTGATTCTTGCACAGAATTGTGACTGCATTAAATGCCACTGAATTGCACACTTTAAAATAGTTAATTTTATATTCTGTGAATTTCACTTCAATAAAAAGAATACGAGTCACTGATAACCTTGAGCTAGGTCAAGATATATATCTAGGCTTTCCTGGTGGCGCAGTGGTTGAGAGTCCGCCTGCCGATGTAGGGGACATGGGTTCGTGCCGTGGTCCAGGAAGATCCCACATGCCGCGGAGCAGCTGGGCCTGTGAGCCATGGCCGCTGAGCCTGCGCGTCTGGAGCCTGTGCTCCGCAACGGGAGAGGCCACAACAGTGAGAGGCCTGCGTACCGCAAAAACAAAACAAAACAAAACAAAAAGATATACATCAAACTTCATTCTCTGCAGTTACAAAGAACATGGTGTTATCTGACTGCAGAAACTTAATGAGGGTCTACTTAAGTATCTTATTTATACTGGTTCTATAGTTCCAAAAAATCTCTTTGCCAATGGTCTTTAAAAATGATGATTCTAATAACTATAGGAGCTAACATTTATTGTGTGCTTTCTATGTTCTAGGTACTCTTCTAAGCTCTCTGAGGACGTTAACTCATCTAATTCTCACAGTAACCCTATGAGATGGGTACTGTGATTATCCCAATTTTACACTTACCTGAATTTGGCCACCAGAGCAGTAAGTGGCAAAGCTGGACTCAAAACTCTGACCTGTCCCATTCAAAACCTATGCCTGTTGTTAATGTCTCTGGTTACACAATTGATACAGCACAGAGTGGTACATGCAACTGATCTAAAGAGACCTTGTGTGATAACCAAGCTCTCCATATGTTTTTCTAATAGCAAAAATATACCTGTCTAGTTTTCAAGTGAATGAATGCAATAATGGGGTCTAGTTGGTGAGCAACTCCCTTGAAAGAAGAGATGCCGGACAGACTTGACCCAATTAAAGGGGACAAAGCCAGAATGGCCCTTGTAAGTTCCCAGTCTCTTGGGAAATACCTTGAGAATTCTGCTGATGCCTTTTTCAATCAGACTTTCTAATGGCACAGATGCTGTGCACCCAGGTCCCTGTGTTCCTTCCCAGAAGTCTTCATCTCTAGAAAGGACAGGTGACACACTCTCCACACAGATGTTCTTGGCAAGATCAGCTGTGTGAACACTGTAATGTTGAAGAACTCCTGGCTTATTCAGTAATTCTGGCAAAAAAAACACCTCATGAGAAAACATTGTGGGCAAAGTCTCTATTGATTCTTAAAATGTTGTGGCTGAGAAAAATCTTTCATTTTTGGATGCGTGGCTATTTATTAATTCTGTTAAATACTCTGAAGTACCCTGAGGCATATATCCTCAACCTTCTAAATATGATGCAATCCTTGGACTTCAGTGTTCTGTAAATAATCTAGATCAACTGATGACAGGTGATGTGACCCTATGGCATAAGTTCTGGGCTTCCATCCAGCAGCATTTGAATAGTATGTGCTTTCAAGGTGGCCTTTCCACATCCAGAATCCACGCTCCACAACTTTAAATCTGTGACTCACCGCATCCTCTAAAAGTAGTTAATATGCCTGAAAAGGATCTGCAGATATTATGGAACATGCATTTCTGTGTTCAGCTACTTCTGTTGGCCAGAGTTTCTGCTTTATTTAAGGATAGTATTTAAAGGAGCACAGTGTCTCACTAGTTGAGGCCCTTTGGAAATGTCAAATATTAATTGCTCAAGGGACACTATTGGAGGATTTGATGGTGAACACCATAAGCCTTAACATCTCAGTTAATACTCCCTTACATGTAGCATTGAGACAGAGAACAAATGCTTGCAAGATGGAGTGCAGTGCCCTTGTAGGAGGTGAATTCCATTTTTGAAATTCAAATCTCTATTGAATAACAGTGGTGGTAAGAAAAGTGTCTTAGTCAACATCACAGAAGATATCACCCCTCAATGTGCTCCAGACTTGCTTCACAACTACCTACTTGGCATCTCTACTTGGATGTCTTAGGCAATCTCAATATGTGCAAAACTGAACACTTCATTTACTCTCTTCCTCCCAGACTTTTCCAATCTTAGTAAATGCCTCCATTATTCACCCATGGTTCAGGCTGCAAAGATAGAGGTGAGCTTGAATCTTCCCTTTCCCTCACAACCCACATCCAAATCCTTCAGATTCTTTCTGTCTACAAAATATATCTCACACCCAAGAGCCCTCATCCTCTTACACTGGCTACTGTAAGAACCTTTCCACTTGCTCCCCTGCTTCCACCCCTACTCACCAATGTCCATTATTTAACCAGAGGCCAGAGTGATTTTCTAAACAAGTCAGATCTTCTCACTATCCTACTCAAATTCTTCCAGTGATTTCTCATCACATTTACAATCCAGTCAAAGCTATTTATTATAGCCCAGCAGGCTCTGCAAACCTCTGTGACAGTGCTTCTTTCCTCCGGGGTCCATTCTAATCTAACTGGTTTTCTTGCCCTTCTTCAAGCTCACCAAGCTCATTTCCATCTCACGGCCATTGCATTTGCTGTTCTTTCTGTGTAGAATATTCTTCCCCAGATGTTTCCATGGCTCATTCCCTTAATCCTTTCAGGGCTTTGCTTAAATGTCACTTTTTCAGTGAGGCCTTCCCTGACCATGCTATCTAAAATAGCCCTTCTACATTTTCTATTCCTTTACCAAACTTTAATTTTATTTATAGCATGTATCACTTCTGACATATTTAAATATACATTGAATGCATGAATGAATGCTGTAGCACTCTTACCAAGAGTGCTAGGGAGTGAATTTTACCACCTAACATTGTCCAACTTTCTACAATACATAACGGCTATGAATGTTTTCCTCTGAATATAGTGCGTATATTTCTCTCAGAACACATTTTCCTCTGGCAGTAAAAAGAATACCTTAATCCTTTCAAACCTATACCTTAATGCTTTTGAAACTGAGTCCAAACTAACCATACTAACATAAAATTTCAAGAACAGAAAGGCACAAAAGCACCAACCTAGATATCGGAAGGAATAAGAATTAATAGCACTGTGTCACAGATTCCCACTGCACGCAAACATCTTTCCCCTGCAGCAGTGGAATCGCAAGATGTTATACGAGACATACTTCAAAGGATGCCACAGGGTCACGGGTGGAGTAGGCAAAGAGTCAGGACTGAGTTACACCTTTGAAAGTGCTGCAATGCTATCAACTGCTAACCCACAGGCCCTGGCTTCAGTGAGCATAGGGATACTGGATGCTTTGGACTTAACGTGTCTCACTCAGTTCATTTCTGGGTCTAGCAACGTAGTAATGAGTCACACTCCAGAGCCAGGGCTGGCAGCTGTTTTAGGGCTGCATGCTTCCGAGTAGAGCATTTACAGGGTGAGAAAATAGGCAGAGAAGAAAAAAACTAAAGGATGGAGAGCAGGGAAAGGGAGTGGCAGAATGGGAAAGAAGAGCAGGAGAGAAAGAGAGACTTGGTGAGCTGGGGTGGAGACGGGGGAAGGGTAGGTGTGTGTGGGATTCCATCAGACTCCCCTGGACCCCATTCAGGCTTGAGTTCTCAGGAAGCATCTCACTATAAGGAAAGTGTGGTCTCCTTAGATTCCTTTGCTTGCTGTATTCAAATTCAAGTTCTGCCACTTTCTAACTATACTGGATCTCATGTAAGCTACTTTATTTACTTATTTATTTTTTAAATATCTGTGTAGTGGCTTTTATATTATTTTATTTTTTGGCCCTGCGGCATGCAGGGTCTCAGTTCCCTGAGCAGGGATCGAACCCATGCCCCCTGCAGTGGAAGCACAGAGTCCTAACCACTGGACCGCCAGGGAAGTCCCTCATGTAAGCTAATTTAGATATATGTCTCAGTTTCCCCTCCTGAAAAAAAAAAAAAAGACAATAATTCCTCCCTCAAGGATCGTTGTGACAATTAAATGAGATGCTTTCTGGAAGGGGCTCAGCACTGTTTCTGGCACAATCAACTTAAGCTATTGTTATTATTACTATCAGCAAGGGGTCACTATGAACAGCCTTTACAGATCTTTATTCTTGACTGCCAGGGACTGACTGCGGTTCCTATTGTTTCTCTAAGCCTGTGAAATGCAGCTTGTTACGGTTCTGCACAGCTGGGAATCTAGAGACTCCAAGGTCTCTAGATGAAAGAGAGGCGAAAGGCTGGCCTGTTACAAGTCAACGTGAAGAAACAGGGCAGACAGCCAGAAGCAACAAGCCCAGGATGCTACTGTTGTCTTCCTTAAGAGTTCTGCCATCTCAGGTTGTGGAAGGACTGGAGAAGGAGGCTGGGGTTTTATAAGCAGGTGAGACAACAAAAAAACACCTTGCCTGTGTAGTTTCTTGTTGACTCTGGTGTTGAGTCTTTGGGGATGAAATCACTACAGGGAAGTATTTCCTGTATCTCCAACACAATTTTAGAATTTTACATTGTTACCCTTTTTCTTCTCAGCCTTTATCGAATACCACCTTCTACCCACAGGCCAAGCTAATACAGGGCCTAGATGGTCTGGCAAGGGAGTATTGATTTGATGTAATTGTCAACATGGAGATTTGTTTAAAGGGATAGAAATGATATTGGAGGTCTTGTGGAGAAACCCTGTTGTGTTCTAGGGTCAGTGACAGGTGTCTGGACCTCCTGGGTCATGCCTCAGGCTGAGTGAAGCATACTCTGGGATCAGTCATGGGCCTCATCTTTCAGATTCCCCCAGTCTGCTTCTGGTTCCTCCCAAGCTCCCAGATCTCATTTATACAGGCCCCAGGGGAGGGAGGGCGGCGCAGTTATTTCTTCCTACCTCATTTCTAGAGAGTGGGCCAACATTCCATTGTACAATAGTCCTGAGAGCCCCTAGGTTACATGAATTAAAACTATGTCATATAGATGTCTATGCATGTAGATGCACGGAGACTAGAGAAAAAATCCTTCATCTGTTAAAAAGGTGAGGTGCTGAGTGATCTTTTTCTTTTTCATTTTGCTCTTATTGCTATGATATTATTTATGTAAAAACATTTAAAACTCAAGAAAAGGAAAAACAAACAAATTCTCTCATCCATAACATGTATTTCTTTTGATGGTATGTGGAGTGGGATTTTTTTCAGAGGCTTTATCTCTGCCAGCTTTAGTTATTTAACTAGCACTTCTTATTTTCCCTTCCAAGATTGGTGATACATGTCTTACTCAGTCAAGTTGGTGGAAGCCTTAGGAAAACTTGGTAACATACCAAGGTGAACAAGAGTTATGTATTCACAGATTGAGCTTCATAAATTCCTGTCTCCAAAAATCAAGCCCTGCTGATAAGGTGAGCGCCTGCTTGTTCAGAAAGGACATTCCAGAAAGAACCTAGGTTTGGGGAGCTGAGGATATGAGTCACTGACTTGAAAAACCTAGATGGCTTGTTAACAAAGGTTGTTAAAGTCAGGGGAAAAAACTCTACATTGGGTTGAAGGAGATTTTTCAATTTCAGATTACACAGCACTTCCAAATGAAGGGGAAATGTCAGAGATTTATTGTTTTCACTATCATAAGAGAACGTCCCCTAAAAAGATTGAGATTTGGAATAGGTCATAAAAATAATCTGAAGGACATCATAATAAACCTGGGAGGTTATTTCCTGTTTTTAGCTGGCTTGGCTTGAAGACCTCACCACCATAAAAATGAATGTCATGTCTGATTTTTATTTGGCTCTCCGAGTCCCTTTATGCAATAAATTCATTCCTTTTCAACTCGCTCTTACCTAAACTATTCATAAGGCAGTTTATAGTTGTTGATCTTTCGTGTGGTTGACCTTACCATCCACAAATTATTTTTGGATGCTATCATCTTCTGTTTCTATTTTACTCACATGCAACCTGTATTTTTGCAAGAGCTAGGCGGGGTGGGGTGGGGGGCTGCCATTTAAACCTACCATTTAATTACCTCTCTTCCTTCTTTTGGTGAATGTCTGAGTCAGCTACAAAAGCAAGTTTATTCATTCATTCAACAAACATTGCTGAGTAACACTGTTTTCAAGAAAGGAAATAATTACATAAAAAATTATACGCAGTGCACAGACAATTTAAGGCAGGATGTGGCACAACCAGCTAGAGGAATTTTGAGGAGGATCTTTTTCATCCAGGAAATGGAGGAAATGAGTGTCAAGATGGGAAGGGCATACAGAGTAGGAAGAACCACATGAGTAAAGTCAGGGAGGTAGGAAAGCACAGAATATATTCGGAGCGGGCAATGAGCCATTACTGACGTTTTTAGGCTGGGTAAGGTGCATGCTCAGAGGATGCATTTGGAATAGCAACAGTAAATATATACTGAGGACTTCTACATTTTTAAGCAGTGGGACTACCTAGCAGTGGACAAACCAAACAAACAAAATCCCTGACCTCATGGAGCTTATATTCTAGTAGAAAATGATAATCATTAAACAAACAAAACAAATAAAGTATGTAGCATTTTAGGTAGTGACAAGTACTATGGAAAAAGCTAGAAGGAGAAAGAGATTGTGTGCATGCCTGATATTGTAAAGAGGGTGATCAGGGAAGGCCTCAGTCAAAGCCTTTTAGCCTTCCAGCTAAGGCCTGAAGTGAGAGCTTGATCCCTGTGGGATAACTGGGACAAGAGTGGCAGCAGCAAAAACAAAGGCTCCCAGGTGGGAATATGTTTGGAATGTTAGGGGAACTGCAAGGTGCCCGTGTGCCTGGGGCTGGGTGAGGGAGGGTGAAGAGGAGGAAATGAGGTCAGAGGTGGGGCCTCATCATGGGGCCTCAGTCACCACTTTAAGGACTTTGAGATGGGAAGATCCACTGGAGGGTTTAAAGAGTCGAGTGTCATGATCTGACTTGAAATCTTATAGCCACTCTGGATGACTGGAAGATTATTTGCTCGAGAGTCTAACTTCATTGGTTTAAGGAAGGGCCTGAGCATCTTCGTTTTAAAAGTGTCCCAGGTTGAGAATCACTCCTCTAGAGCTTGCAATATGTTCTCTCATTCATTCTCTTAACTTGAGTCTCTCAACAACTCTGCAATGTGTACATGAGGAAACTGAAGCTCAGATAGGCTTACGTGACTTTCAAGGACGCATGGCCTGGAAGGGGTATAGCTAAGATTTAAACCCAAGTTGTTGACTCTTAGTCCAGCAGCGATCTTTCCATCACACACTGATATTGTCAATGGGACCTTTTTTTCCTATCAGTTTGCCACTAATATTTAGGAATTTTGGTGGATTTATCTTATATGCTAAAAACATGCAGGTATTACCTCTAGTAATTTTTGGTTAATACTATCTTTATGCAGCTATGATTCCATGGTCTGTCACCTTAACTACCCTCTTGCCATTAGGTCATGTTACTCTCCTGCAAAAAAGTGAGATATACACTCAACTTCAGCTATGTTCTAGCCTTGTTATTTCGCCAAAATGTCAAATTCCCATTGGTGCAGCCACTATGGAAAACAGTATAAGGGTTCCTCAAAAAATTAAAAATAGAACTACCACACGATCCAGCAATCCCACTTCTGGGTATTTATTCGAAGGAAACAAAATCACTATCACAGAAAAGATAGCTATACCCCCGTTTGTTGCAGCATTATTTACAATAGACAAGATGTGGAAACAACCTAAGTGTTAACTGACGGATGAATGAATAAAGATGTGATATACATATATAAGAATATTATTCATTAAAAAAAGGTAATTCTGCCATTTGTGACAACATGGGTGAACCTTGAGGGCATTATGCTAAGTGAAATAAGTCAGTCAGATAAAGACAAATACAGTATGAGCTCACTTATAAGTGGAATCTGAAAAAACGCCAACCTCATAGATACAGAGAACAGATTGGTGGTTGCCAGAGAAGGGAAGAGGAGGGTAGGCAAAATGGGTGAAGGTGGTGAAAAGGTACAAACTTCCAGGTATATGATTAAGTCCTTGGGATGTAATATACAGCATGTGACTATAGTTAACAATGCTGTACTGTATATTTGCAAGTTGCTAAGAAAATAGATTTTAAAAGTTCTCATCACAAGAAAAAAAAATTATAACTCTGCGGTGATGGATGTTAACTAAACTTATCGTGGTAATCATTTTGTACGATATATCAATACATATATCAATCATTATGTTGTACACTTTTTTTTTTTTTGGCTGCATTGAGTCTTCATTGCAGTGCGCAGCCTTCTCATTGCGGTGGCTTCTCTTGTGGCATGCAGGTCCTAGAGCATGCAGGCTTCAGTAGTTGCAGCATTGGGGCTCAGTAGTTGTGGCTTTCGGGCTCTAGAGCACAGGCTCAGTAGTTGTGGTGCACGGGCTTAGTTGCTCTGAGCCATGTGGGGTCTTCCTGGACCAGGGATCGAACCCATGTCCCCTGCATTGGCAGGCAGATTCTTAACCACTGCACCACCAGGGAAGTCCCTGTATACCTTAAACTAATACCATGTTATAATAACATTCATCTCTACATGAAATTATCTTCTTTTCTTTTTTAAAAAAAATATGCTTATTGTCTGTCGCCCAGACTAAATAGTAAATTCCATGAGAGCAGAAACTTTGTCTTGTTCACTGTTGTATCCTTACTACCTAGACTAGTGCTTGGCACAGAACAGGTGCTCAAAAAATATTTGTTAAATAAATGAACATGTAAAATGACATTCATGCTGTTTGTTTTGACTGGGTCCCCAAAGGACAGTAGATAGATGCCAAATACCTGTCTATCTAAAGTCAGATGTTGGTCCACCATGTAAGATATGCCAAGAAATGGTGGCTCCGTATTATTTGTCACTCATCTCCAGCACATAGAGGGGGTGTGAGTGAGGGGACTGATGACTCATGCAGGGTACTGCTTTGAAGATACTTGAAACCTACCCACACCTCCCACAGGGAAAAAAAGAGATGCTTCCCCTTACCTCAAGCTATGTGAGAGGAGCTTTCAGGGAAACACTTGGAGAACTTGATATATGTTGTCTGGAGTCTGGGGGAATACAGGGAACTGGGATCTGATACTTTCCTGAGAAAACCAAAGGCGATTAGAGACAGAGAATGCTGCAAACCAGCTGCACGTTCACCAACTGTGGATACGTGTGAGTCTTTCCCAGGAGAAAGTGTACTTATGTCAGCAACTTCCTTTGTTATGCACCAAAACCAAGATGGATTAATGGGATGCTAGAGGGATGGATGGCTGGATGGATGGATGTGTGATAAATCAAGTGTAGCAAAATGTTCCCAGGGTTGGTGATAGAAGCCATTTTACCAGACTTTTTTTTTTTTTTTTACGCGGGCCTGTCACTGTTGTAGCCTCTCCCGTTGCGGAGCACAGGCTCCGGACGCGCAGGCTCAGCGGCCATGGCTCACGGGCCCAGCCACTCCGCGGTATGTGGGATCCTCCCAGACCGGGGCACGAACCCGTGTTCCCTGCATCAGCAGGCGGACTCTCAACCACTGCGCCACCAGGGAAGCCCTAGAAGCCATTTTTAAAGAGAGTCCAGCAAGAAGGCTGCTTGGCTGAGCACCCAGAGGATCCAGCTGAGGGTTGAAACCTCAGAAACCCAAGGGCTGAAAGCTAGGATCATTAGTGACTGTCCGGAACTGACCATGCATGGCATACATCTGAGACATCTGAGAAGCTCTGTCACCTTCCCCTTCACAACCCAAACCTGGAGGAATCTAAAAGCTTGACCAGCGAGTAGTTAAGGAGGAGGAGGTGGAGATGTAAACATAGAAAACAAAATAAAAGTAGTCTGTGCAACTACCCCCATTGCATGTTTCCAGCCTGAAGCAGGACTGAGCTTGGGGAAAGGAAAAGCTTTAACCGGGAATGAAGTTTGTTTGACCTTCATGTGATTTCATCCAGGGCAGAAAAAGAAGCAGCCCTCAGAGGATTTGCAAAGACAGTGAAGTAAAAAATAAAAGAATTTTGTGCTCACACATTACTGAATCCTGATCATGTAATAAAACGCACAAGCCTAACAAAACCCAACCCTGGATGAGAGAATACTGATTTAATTAATATCATATCACATGTTCACTTATTCAACAAATATTTATTGAGCACCTGCTACGTGCCAGGCATTGATTTAGGTAGTGAGGATACAACAGTGAATAAGACAATCATTTGATATAAGTAGAGAAGATTTATTTGTTTATTTAATTTCTTTTAAAAAATTGAAGTACAGTTGATTTATAATATTGTTTTAGTTTCAGGTATACAACATAGTAATTCAATACTTTATAGATTACATTCCATTTAAACCTATTATGAAATTATGGCTATATTTCCCTGTGCTGTACAATATATCCTTGTTGCTTGTTTATTTATTTTTATTTGTGTATGTATGTACGTATTTATTTATTTTGGGCTGAGTTGGGTCTTCATTGCTGCGAGCAGTCTTTCTCTAGTTGCGGCGAGCAGGGGCTACTCTTCTTTGGGGTCCACGGGCTTCTCATTGCAGCGTCTTCTCTTGTTGTAGAGCACGGGCTCTAGGCACGTGGGCTTCAGTAGTTGTGGCACGTGGGCTCAGTAGTTGTGGCTCGTGAGCTCTAGAGTGCATGCTCAGTAGTTGTGGCACACAGGCTTAGTTGCTCGGCAGCATGTGGGAACTTCCCAGACCAGGGCTCCAACCCATGTCCCCTGCATTGGCAGGTGGATTCTTAACCGCTGTGCCACCAGGGAAGGCCCTATTTATTTTATATGTAATAGTGTGTGTCTCTTAATCCTATACCCCTATCTTGCCCCTCCCCCCTTCCCTCTCCCCACTGGTAAACACTACTTTGTTCTCATACCCATGAGTCTGTTTCTGTTTTGTTATACACATTCATTTGCTTTATTTTTTAGATTCCACATATAAGTGATAACATAAGAGTATTTGTCTTCTTCCTCTGTCTGACTTACTTCACTAGGCATAATACTCTCTAGGTCCATCCGTGTTGTTGCAAAGGCAGAATTTCATTCTTTTTAATGGCTGAGTAATATTCCATTGTATATATGTACCACATCTTCTTTATCCATTCATCTGTTGATGGGTACTTGGGTTGCTTCCAAGTCTTGGCTATTGTAAATAACGCTGCTATGAACATTGGGGTGCATGTATCTTTTTGAATTAGTGTTTTTGGGTTTTTTGGATATATACCCAGCAGTGGCATTGTTGGATCATATGGTAGTTCTATCTTTAGTTTTTTGAGGAAACTCCATACTGTTTTCATAGTGGCTCCACCAATTTATATTCCCACTAACAGTTGACAGGGTTCCGTTTTCTCCACATCCTCGCCAACATGTGTTATTTGTAGGCTTTTTGATGATAGTCATTCTAACAAGTGTGAAGTCATATCTCATTGTGGTTTTGATTTACATTTCTCTAATAATTAGTGATGTTGATAATCCTTTCATATGCCTACTACCCATCTGTATGTCTTCTTTGAAAAAAATTTCTCTTCAGGTTCTTCTGCCCATTTTAAAAATCAGGTTGTTTGGTTATATGAGCCGTTTATATATGTTGGATATTAACCCCTTATTGACTATATCATTTGCAAATATTTTCTCCCATTCCGTAGGCTGTCTTTTCATTTTGTTGATTGTTTCCTTTACTGTACAAAAGCTTGTAAGTTTAATTAGATTGCAATTGTTTATTTTTGCTTTTATTTCTTTTGCTTTAGGAGACAGATCAAAAAAATATTGCTATGATTTATATCAGAGTGTTCTGCTTATGTCCTCTTCTAGGAGTTTTATGTTTTCAGTTCTTACATTTAGGTCAATTTTGAGTTTATTTCTGTATATGGTATGAGGAAATGTTCTAATCTCATTCTTTAATATTTAGTTTTCCAGTTTCCCCAGCAAAACTTATTGAACAGATTTTCTCTTCTCCATTGTATATTCTTGCCTCCATTGTCATAGATTAATTGACCATCACTGTGTGGGTTTATTTCTGGGCTCTCTATTCTGTTCCATTGATCTATATGTGTGTGTTTGTGCCAGTACCATGCTGTTTTGCTTACTGTAGCTTTGTAGTATAGTCTGAAGTCAGGGAGCATGACATCTCCAGCTTTGTTCTTTTTTTTTTTTTTTTTTCCCATGCTGTGTGGCTTGTGAGAATTTAGTTCACCAACCAGGGATTGAACCCAGGCCCTCAGCAGTGAGAGTGCAGAGTCCTAACCACAGGACTACCAGGGAATTCCCTCCAGCTTTGTTCTTTTTTTTTAATTAAAAAAATTTTTTTTCATCTTTATTGGAGTATAATTGCTTTACAGTGTTGTGTTAGTTTCTGCTGTACAACAAAGTGAATCAGCTATATGTATACATATATCCCCATATCTGCTCCCTCTTGAGCCTCCCTCCCACCCTCCCTATCCCATCCCTCTAGATGGTCACAAATCATCGGGCTGATCTCCCTGTGCTATGCAGCAGCTTCCCACTAGCCATCCATTTTACATTTGGTAGTTTATATATGTCAATGCTACTCTCTCACTTCGTCCCAGCTTTCCCTTCCCCCGTATCCTCAAGCCTGTTCTCTATGTCTGCATCTTTATTCCTGCCCTGCCACTAGGTTCATCGGCACCTTTTTCCTAGATTCCACATATATGCGTTTGCATACGGTATTTATTTTTCTCTTTCTGACTTACTTCACTCTGTATGACAGACTCTAGGTCCATCTACCTCATTACAAATAACTCACTTTTGTTCCCATTTATGGCTGAGTAATATTCCATTGTATATATGTGCCACATCTTTTTTGTTTTGTTTTTGTTTTTTGCAGTACGCGGGCCTCTCACTGTTGTGGCCTCTCCCATTGTGGAGCACAGGCTCTGGACGTGCAGGCTCAGTGGCCATGGCTCACGGGCCCAGCTGCTCCAAGGCATGTGGGATCTTCCCGGTCCGGGGCACGAACCCATGTGTCCTGCATCGGCAGGCGGACTCTCAACCACTGCACCACCAGGGAAGCCCGCCACATCTTCTTTATCCATTCATCTGTTGATGGACATTTAGGTTCTTCCATGTCCTCCAGCTTTGTTCTTTATCCTCAAGATTGCTTTGGCAATTCAGGGCCTTTTGTGGTTCTGTATAAATTTTAGGATTATTTGTTCTAGTTCTGTGAAAAAAGTCATGGGTATTTTGATAGGGATTGCATTAAATCTTTAGATTGCTTAGGGTAGTATGGACAAGTTAAAAATATTAATTCTTCCAATCCAAGAAAATGGGATATCTTTCCACTTCTTTGTATAATTTTCAAATTCCTTCATTAATGATTTATAGTTTTGAGAGTATAGGTCTTTCACGTCCTTGGTTAAGTTTATTCCTAGGTACTTCATTCTTTCTGATGTGAATGTAAATGGGATTGTTTCCTTAACTTCTCTTCCTGATAGTTCACTATTCGTGTATAGAAAAGCAACAGATTTCTGTATATTAATCTTGTATCCTGCACCTTTACTAAATTCATTTATTACTTCTAATAGTCTTTTGGTAGAGACTTTAGGGTTTTCTATATATAATATCATGTCATCTGTAAATAGTCACAGTTTTTCTTCTTTCCTTCCAATTTGGATGCCTTTTATTTCTTTTTCTTGTCTGATGTGGCTGATGTGGCTAGGAAAGTAGAGAAGTTTTAAAAGTCATTGAGTGTAATGGCAACCTTCTATATCTTGATAGAGATTTGGGTTACATAGGTACATGCATTTGTTAAAACTAGAGCTCAGTATTTATTTATAGTTTCTTTTCATGCAAAATTTACACATAATAACATGCACAAGTCTAAAATGCTTGCTGAGTTTTGACAAGTGCATGATCATCACAGCTCTGCTTCCCTCCTCTGTCAGCAGATAACCCGCCTGCCATTTCAGTGAGAAAACAGAAGCCATTTGGCAGGAATTCCCTCAACTTATAAATGTAGCTGTATCTATCCTTTCTTCCTTTCCTTTTGTCATTGTAAACAACATACCCCTACTCCCATCTGAGGTCAATTTCTTCCCCCGGCTTTTGCGTCCTATCCCTCCCAATCTTCTCAGAGGCCTTGCTCTACTGAATTAACCCTCTCCTCCAGAACTCTCATTTCAAGGAGAGAGCTTGTTTAACTATTAATGCTGGATTCTCTCTATTACCTCAGAGTCCTCACACATGCCATTTCCTTTCCTTGGAACAACTTTCCTACTTCTTCCCCCTCACTTATCATAACCCCTACTCACCCTTCAGGTGTTTGCTTAGATGCTGTTTACTTAGATATGACTTCCCTGACCTTCCATCCCACACTATGGTAGAACCTATTGAGCTTCCTGTTTCATGACACTCAGCTCACCTGTATTTACTTGTTCTATGTATGTCTTGCCCTCAAGACAAACATGGTCTCTGCCCTCAGTGTCTTATTAACTGCTGTACTTCCAGTACTTAGCATAGCACCTGGCACATTAAATATTTGTTGCTGAATGAAAGAATTAATTAAAATTCAATCACATCATCTGTAAATGTAATGTTTTAAAATGTCTTCTTTTTCTTCATAGGTTTAAATTTTTATTCTAATAGCTATTGCAATCTTTCCCAGGATTGTGTTAAGTTAGAAGGGCATTGTGACATTTTTGTTCTTATAATTTCTTATAATTCTGTTCTGAAAATTTAAATCAATGTCTTGTACATAGAAGATTCTCAGCAAGAACTATTTCATAGTCATAAAAATCCTACAGTGTGGAAAGATCCTTAGAGATCCTATATTTCAATTTCCTCACAGGAATTCCCTGGTGGTCCAGTGGTTAGGACTCTGCACTTCCACTGCTGGGGGCACGGGTTCTATCCCTGGTCCGGGAACTAAGAACCCACATGCAAGTAGCACAGCCAAAAAAAAAAAAAAAAAAGAAGAAGAAAAAATTTCCTCAGGTCATCCTTTAAGGAAGAAAATCAAAGTACTATGGTATTTTTATGACTGTATTATTACTGCATTATTATTATCTTTTTACTCAGATGGGGGTATCTTATGGCTAGAGACCATAGGGGAACATCCTGAAAATTCAGAGTTCTTTTTATCTTTCAATTGTGAAGGAGTATGATAATCTGTTAGTTTATAATTTGTATGTGTTTATTTATTTTTGGTTGCGTGGCATGCGGGATCTTATATATATACACACACATGCACACATACATGTAAAATTTGAGGAGGCAGCAGAGTTAAACCTAAATAAATGAGAGAGCTCTACATACAAATATAAATGTTTCTCCTTAGAAATGGTTTCCGCTGCCAGCCTTGATGTAAGTCTTATTAACCTACTATAGTTCCTTTCACCAGGTCAAAATATAGTATCAACTTAAGTACAGTTAGGGGCTCCACAGACCACCTCTTCTTGGAGTCCTAGTCAAATAAAACCAGACTACCAAGTCAG
This sequence comes from Delphinapterus leucas, assembly GCF_059928025.1. Classification (NCBI taxonomy): domain Eukaryota; kingdom Metazoa; phylum Chordata; class Mammalia; order Artiodactyla; family Monodontidae; genus Delphinapterus; species Delphinapterus leucas. The sequence goes on from NC_143130.1 coordinate 89,564,472, forward strand.
CCTAACTGAAAAGGCAATGCAACTTTTTACTGATGTCTCTTGAAGCATAACAAAGCAAACTTCTTAAAATTCTTTCCCAGCTGTGAATCTCCGCACCACTCTCCCTCACAGGAGCCACCTCTACTCTCTCCCTTCACTTAAGTGTGAGTTAGCTTATGTAGCTTTTTATTTTTCTTCCTCACCCTGGAACTGACCAGCAAGCAATAACTTTCAGGGTTTGTGTTGGAGGGTGTGTTCGAGGAGATACCCAGAGGCAATCCGCTATGCTTACCAAGTGTCCAATTTCATGGCAGTCTCTTTCCTCAAGGAACAGTTAATAGGCACACTGGAAAAGCAACATGCCAGAGTTGGGTATGTTACCTGTTGGGTGGTGGGATACAGACTCTGGGTAAAATGAGGGGTTCTGACACAGGGCAAATCAGCCTGAAGGTGAGCCTAGAAGTGGACCTGGACCTTGACAGAGAATTACCAAATCAGTATTTGTGGAGCCTCCTGTCTCCATTTCTCAGTGGTGGCCGTTCTGGGGTGTTTTCCTTTACAGTCAAGACTCCCTTTAGCCGGATAACATAAGAAAGGATCGTATGTACAGGCAGCTAAAAGCTCTTCCAGTATCACTAAGAGGTAGTTTGAGATAAGTAAGTGGTCTCTGAGGTCCCTGAAGACTAAAAACCGAGTGTCCTGAGTCCCAAATGGTCCCACGCTCCTCTAGTTTAGCAGTCCAGAGGGGCAGTTAAGTCCCGCGTAAAGTGCACAGTGGTTATGGGCACTTGCTCCTGAGAATCTCCACCCGGCCTCAGCATCCAGATCAGCCAGATCTGGCTCGTTTACTGCCAGCTCACGCCGCCTGCGGTCACTCCGCCTACTGCCCCCCTCGGTCTCCTCCCCCTTCTTTCCCTTTTGCGCACCGCCATTTCCGCCTACGGCTTTCTCCAATTTGGGCCCTCCTCGGCTTCCGTCCCAGATGATCCCTCCGCGAGGCTGCCGCCGCCTCCTCCTCCCGGAGCTGGAGCCGCCTCCTCGGCCAGTGGCGTAGCCGGACTCTGTGTCGGGGCCAGATAGATAGGGGCGGAGGTCTGGAGCCCGGTCTAGACCCGAGCGGGGGGCCATGGAGAAAGCGGCCCGAGGCGCTCTCGACACCGACTAACGCGGGCCCGTTGCGGCTGCAGGCGCCATGGACCGAGCCCCCGCAGACCAGGTACGCGGGTTTGGGCTGGGCCGGCCGGGCCGGGAGCTGGGGGTCGCTGCTTCCTCCCGGGCGGGCCCTGGTCTCCGAGCGTGGGCTCGGACGGCCGAAGCCTTCGGGTTTTTGCTGGCGCAGACCTCCTTTCCCCGGGAGCCTGGCGGCGCCCCACTCTCCTGCATTGTTCCAGCTGCTGTCTCGAGCTTGGGGGCTTTTCCAGCCCCGTTCCCCCCGGGCTGGGGACTCGTTTTTGCCCTTCCTCCCTGGCTTGGTGAAAGGGGCCAGAAGACTTCCAAGTTGTCCGTGCTCTCCCGAGAGAGGGTTTATAACTTCCAGAGAATACCACCTCCCCCCCCCCGCCTTCCCTTCCCTTCAGCTCTGGAATGTGTTTTCAAGGTGGAAAGGCTTTTGAAGGTTTCTCACTTAGAAAAACTGTCAGAGAATGTGTGATAACTACAGACGAAGGTGGGGGGAGGTTTATGGGCTTTTTTAGGATCTACGTTTCCTTGAGCGAAGCATTGTTTTTGCAGTGGTTTTAGGGAGGTCTTCCCTTTTAGATATGAAATACTACGGTTTCCCTTTGCCCTTCTAGCCAACTATTTCGCAAAAATAAGTGTTTTTAAAAAGTCGATATTATATTTTAAAGGTGTAGGACCGAAGCGCGAATTCATTTCCGAGCCCGTTTTCATATTCACAAAGCAGTCCCATTAGTGTTTTCAGTTGCATCAGATTATTGATTATCCAAGCCAGTAGGTGCTGGGAGGCTGGGATGGTGATAGTGTTAAAAAAATAATCTAAAATAATAGTTTTCTTCCCCCACAGAAGTTTCGGTATTTTCCATCCTGAGACCTGTGTGAAACGATTTAATTTGATGAAATCTAAGTTTACTCACTCTCCATTCCCCTCCAGTTGAAGGCCTTGCCCAGTGATGAACTAGGCAAATAGATGAAGGAAAAAGAGAGACTAGGGATTTGCCTAATTACTTTACAAATGGATAATTAACACCTGAATAATGAGACCAGATTTCCCAAATTCCTGTATCTGTATATATGTAGCTAGTGAGAGCCAGTTCTGATTTTAAATCGGGCTCTTTTAGCAGGCAAAGAGCAGCCTCCTGGTTGTGTGTGTGTGTGTATTTTTATTTTTACAAAATTTTTATTTAAAAAAAGCTTTATGTGAATATGCCTCTGAAAACACAAATGAGTTTTATGAAACAATATGTGTATTTACCGAAGCAAAATTGATTGGGGCCCCTTGGCAAATACATACAGGCTTTCCTGTGACCCAGGGTATTTTATATACACTCTATATCCAATTTAATGAAAAACAATTTTTCAAGGTATCTATCAAAAGTGTCTGAGATTTGAAAGCCTGACAAGTGAATAGGAAATTTTCTTGAATGATTTTTTTTGTATGTGTGTCACTAATGAAAGGGTTAAACATTTTGGTCGTTCTCTGTGATGACAGAACTGTAACTAGTAATGCTGCCATATGTATACTTATGGTTCCCTTCATCCCAGAGGAAATGTAATGAACTATTTAGATGGTAACCCTTAGCATAGTTATTTGTGTGTGATTATCTTAACAGCAAGTGCTATGAGCAAATTATTTAGAGAGCCTCTTCATCTTTCATCCTGTATCTTTCCAAAGTCCACAACCTATTAAAATCTTGCAGAAATTTAAGGTTCAGAGAAAAATCATAAATGTAGGTTTTCCGTTGAAGAATTTTTCTTTTTTTTTTTCCCTCCAATACCTCTTGCCTCTTCCTTAGCCTAACCTTAAATGAGAGAATAATTTGAATCAATCCCCCTTTCCCCCCGCATGCTCACAGGAAGCTGAGACCCCAGGAAGTGATGCCTGGTTCGTGCTGTAGGGAGTTAATTCAGGGATCCATGGATGACCTGGAAGGAGTCTTCTTCGTTTTAATTAGCACTTTTCTGGGGCAAGACTCCATTATTTTCATCATATGCTCATATTCATCATTGAAAAAAGGCACAGAACCATTCATTTCATGATAGATTAGGGGCTAGAACTGAGATTTGTCCACTTCGTGGAGTTTTGATTGTTTTCACTATACCACTGAGTAATGCAATGGCTTTTCCAAGTTATTTGGAATGTACTTTTATATTTTTAATAACGAAGTGAATTTAATAGGTAAAAGTCATTAAAAACAGATGCCATATGTGCTGAATTCCCATTTTTTCTCACAAAACATTTATTTTTTTCATTTTAAACCATTGTTGGTTTATATTTAGAATTTCTGGGAATGTCTACAGCATTAAAACTTATAATATTGTAGTGGTTAGCCATTCATAGAAGTTTGATTTTTAAAAAATAGTACTAATACACACTTTCTGCATTTTGTCTTAATCTAAGCGAAATCCTTGTAGTATTGCACAAGTGTAACTTAAGAAAAAGACTCAGCATGTTTTGCCTGAAGGCATTCATGTTGCTGTTGTTGAATTACCTCTTTTTAAAAAAAAATATAAAATCTTTGTATAAAAGGATAAATTGTGTGTGCGTTGATTAAGATTATAAAAAATAAGTTACTGGGAATACATGCTAGCTGATAGTCTTAATTGTAGTAATGACTATTTGAAAGAATGTTATAACCAGAAGGGAATCTCAGGAGTATTCTCTTTTACCAAGACTATATTAAATCAAAACAAGTAGCTTAATTTTAATTGCCAGAGTTAGTTCTAAGAACTACTTGGTATTGTGCCTTTTTGTTGTTGTTGTTCTTAAGGGAAAAAAAGCTGGTATAAAGGGATGTGAAGCATAAATCATGGAGTTCATTTTGTTTATAAAGTCTTAGTGTTTCTATTTTTAGTAAATTTAGGACAGTGTTTTGAGATTTTTTTTTAAATAAACAATAACCTTAGAAGTAACAGAACACTTGAGGTTTACTATTTCATTTGTATTATCAAATAATTTAAACATTGGCTTGATATTTAGTACATTAACGTTAGATAAGTTCTTTTAAAATAATTTGCAAAATTATTGATCAGTGATGTCTTTAATTCTTAGAAAAGCAAATGTGTAATAAATGCATATGGCTTCATGCAAAGTGCTGATTACCAATAAAGATATAAAATTATTTGGTTTATAATTTTTTTCTTTAAATAATTTATAAACTTCAAATAATATCAGCCCTGCAAACTAAATATATTCTAGATAAGTTACTCTAAAATGTTTATTATTCAGCAATACTTACAGTTAGCTTTTATAGATCTAAGTAAATGATTGTCTTAACAGATTTTAAAAATAATACTTTTGTAATTAAAAAGAAGGTAAATAATGCTCATTTACTGCAAATACCATTTGGAAATTTTAAAAGGCATTTTTCCCTAAGCTTTTAAGTCAAAGAGGAAATATAAAGTAGAATTTTAGATTTTTGAAAAAGTAATAAAATACTACACATGACAATGTATGGGATGTGGCTGAAGCTTACTCTGAGGCAAATGCATAGTCATAAATGTTTTCATTATTCAACATTTTAAAAGGAAATTAAAAATTAAGCATCCAAGGCAAGAAGTTTGGGGGTAAACCCTTCAAAGAAAGAGAGGAAAAAAATGTAAAAGCAGGAATTAATTAATTAGATATTCCAAAAACTAGAATTAAATTTAGAAAGTTGGATGTTAGAAAAGTACCACCAGACTTTAACAGGATTAAATGTGGTCTATTTAAAGGGGGAAAATGTATGGATAGGAAAGCAAGTGGTCAGAGTCTAAGGTAAACGGTTTTTTTGTTTTTTCAATATTTTCTAAAGTCTTGGCAGAACTCATATGTATAACTACTGTGATTTGTTTTGGCAAGTGGTTTACTTTCAGTATAAAACCTTCCAACCAGAAAACAATAAAGCCAGCAGGTATCTCTGAAGGATTTTTTCCTTCAGAAGACATTTTATCTTTGGCCATGATATGTAAAATAATGTTTGATATATCATATTTACCTTAACATAGGAAGAATGTGGAGGGTTTCCATGGTCATATTTTTTCTCTAGGTGTGTAGTACATACTGACATTTCACTGTGGGAGTGTGCCATATTATGTTCTACTTCAGTTTTGATTTCAAGTGAGTGTCTTTTTTCTGTTGCTTAATTTGGGAATATTATTCGCACTCTTCTGAATGTTCTGTCTCAGAGGAGTTTAGTATGCATTTTATGTTGATGTGTGCTTCGTAGTAATGTTTGCCCATTTTCCCTAAACTAGCCTCGTGTGGTGCTCTCTTCAGAACATGAACTCAGTGCATGTTTGTTGAATTATATATAGGCTCTCAGTGATCTGAATGCGTTTGTTCAATAAACTTTTAAATAAGGTTTTTATAGTTTTTTGTTCTGATAAATTCTTGGGTTTTCTAGATTATTCACATCAAAGAAATTTTATTGATGTTTGTTTTACTATATGCAGAATTTTAAATGAATGTGAAACAGCTTAAGTTTTGTTTTTTCAAATACAGGTTTCTGGGATTATGATTTTTCATTAATTTGGAAAATTCTGAAATAATTTCTGAAAGATAAAGAAAATTTTATTGTGTAGTTTTTTTTTTTAACAAAGAGTAGTACAGGAATAGATTTTGTTCTGTGTTTAGACTTCTTTCATATTTATATTTAAGGAGACAAAAATTTGCTATAAATTTTTTTTTTTGCTATAAAATTTTTGATTTCTAAAAAACAGATCATGGCAAAAGTAGAGAGACTAAACAGAAATTCAAACTGAGGCATATCATTGTATGAAGTAACTAGTCTAATTTTTTCATAACATTTTGTTGTCCACTATGTTAAAACATTTTTTCCTTTGATCTCTATGCTAATATAATTGAAATATTGCCAGAATTTGTTGCTTGCTTAACATATTGTCTCTATGGGCTTTATTATATGGAATTTAAAAAATATTTTGGGATTTTTACTTTTCAGGCCTGAGAACAACTTAGGCTGCATTTTGATGTATGACACTGAAGGCCCCAAAGTCACAATAAACAACTTATAAAACCATACGGAGTTGTAACTATAGGAGAAAGTTTGCCAGTCTGTTCCTACTAGTGACATCTTCTGTTTGTGCAGCTGTTGACTACAGCAGCTTCTCTTTTTTGCTAAAACAAAGGATCATTTCAGTGTTTGTGAGTTTTATTGTTGAATGCCAATATCTAGAATTGCACTTAGAATAGAAGCCAATACAGATTTTAATTTTTAAGGACATATACTGTGTATATGTGCAGATATTAGTTATAAATTATGCATGACACTTTTTGAATAGTGGGTTGCCTAAATTCATAAAACATATAGAGTACAAATGAGACTAGGCATAAAAAATTTGTGGCACTGTCTCCCCTCCCCTGCGCGCCACCTGGCTTGTGGGATCTTTGTTCCCTGACCAGGGATGGAACCTGTGCCCCCTGCAGTGGAAGTGGAGTCCTAACCATTGGACTGCCAGGGAATTCCCTGCACCTTTTGACTTGAGCAAGAATTTGAATTTGTTGTTACCAAAGTAATTTATGAGTTGGTATTACTTGGGGGGATCAGGAAAAGTTATTTTTAAATTATTTCTTTATATTAGTATTATTCCTTTTTTTCATATTGGGCTGAGAATTTCATATAACTGCATACCTTGCATTAAAAAAAAACCTGGTGTCTTCTAGTCCAGATTTATAAAACTGTTCAGGTTCTCATATGTTCAAAGGTTGATATTTTATACCTTATGTAAATAAGTTTTGAATCATGTTGACTATCACAGTGACAATCACTGACTTACTTACACTGTTAACATTTGTTTTTGCCTCTTGTGTTGAAATTCAAGAAACCAACTCCAGTTCACAGATATTTGTGAGTTCAATGACGTTATCAACTTCAGATTTGGTTAGTAGTACAGAAGTAGGCTTCAAAGTTAAATCAGGTGGGGAGGAAGGATATTGAATTGATACTGCTATATAGTTCAGATTTCTTCGCCCAGACACATATTACTGAATATTTACAGTGGACTCTTTGGAGAACAGTTTTTCTGAAAAAGGCTCTATATTTAGCATATCAAGTCTTTTCTTTAGATTTTCTTGGATTTGCTGATTACTTTTGTGAGAAACATGCATGAAATTTATTCTGAGAAATATGCCTTGATGGGAGTTTCTACTGAATGCCACCCTGGTGGGGAAAAAGTTCTGGTTAGGGCTATTGCTTTCAGGTAGTTGATTTGAGTTGTTGAAAAATTGGATTGCATTCCACTTACTGGTTTTGCTAAGAAGTGTTTAATATCTTTTTAGATTGTAATGTTTGTGGCTTTTAACATTCTGCTTTTACAGAATGTGCCTATAGATTATTTCTTTGTATAATTAAATTTTAAAAATTTGTTGTTAAATATAACAAATATAGAAAGAAAACTGCATAAAACCAGTGTACAGCTAAATGAATTATTGGATGAATACCTCGTATCACCCAAGTTAGGATATAGAACTTTGCCAGGTACCCCAGAAACCGTACAGGTGCCTCTTCCCAATCACAGCTCCCTCTTTCCTAAGAGTAATTCCTATCCTAATTTTCATGGCTCTTATTTACTTTTCTTTATAGTTTTGTCACCAACTTGTACATCCTTAGTATGGTAGTTTATTATGTCTGTTAAACCTCTATAGATTTATAAGGAGAGATACAAAATAAACTAAAATGGAGTACGTAGACTGGATTACTTTAGTTTACTCGGCTTGTCTACTGGGAAGCTGAAGTACTCATTTTTTCCCCAGTTTAACTGTGAAGCAAAAGTTTTTCTCCCTTATTTTTTTTTTCATTTATTGTAGACATTTTCCTTCCTTTTAATTTAACCATACTAATCTAATTTCCTGAAATGGACAGAAATAGACTATTTTTTAGACTATTCAAACAAATATAAAGTATCCTTCAGAACTCTGTTGAGTGATTTTTTTTCCCCTAACAAAATTAGTTAAAAACACATTGTTTTGTCTGAAGAGCTAGTTTGTTTTTTTTTACTACCAGCTTTATTTTTGGACTGTGAGGTACAATTTCCTTGTATTCTTGATTGTTTTAACAGCTTTGGTTATGTAAGGAATGACTTCATTGAAATCTAGTAACCTTTGATAACTTTTCTCCTATTTGATGGCTTTGTTTAAATAACGTAATCATATTTAATTATTTTAATTTGACCTTGCTATTCCTTTGAATATCTTGTGACGTTAGAGACCTAATTACTGTTTGTAAAGACTGTCTCTTTTATTGTTAAATTGTGAATTTGTATTATTTAAATTTTTGTTCGTTTGTTAGTAATGTGTTTCACTTTCTCTTTGAAGAATGTCAAGCTGTCAGCTGAGGTAGAACCATTTATTCCCCAGAAGAAGAATCCTGATACATTTATGATCCCTATGGCACTCCCAAATGATAACGGCAATGTTTCTGGTGTAGAACCAACTCCAATTCCCAGCTACCTGATTACTTGTTATCCATTTGTTCAGGAAAACCAGTCCAATAGGTAATTTGTTTACTATTATTTTCTTTTGGTGGGGGAAGAAATGGGTAGGGAAATATAGAAGTTGGCAAAGGATACTTCTTAATTTTTTCTTTTGTAACTTTTAAACATTAACCATTTCTCTGTTTTCTAAGAGGAGTAAATAAAACCAAATGATGTAGAAATTTAAAAATTGTTAACATGGATTATTGTTATTTTCTCATTCTTTCTAAGAGAAAATGGAGTTCTTTGTATGTGTCTCCTATAATAAGTCATTGAAATTTGTTTGAAATAAATTGACTCAAAGGGAGAAATGAATTATTCAGAAAGAGGGGTGAACAGAAATCCTTTTTTGAGGATAGGCATCTAATCATAATTGCCAAGACAGTCTGGCATAAGAAGAATATATCAAGGGGTAGCCCTTAACTTTGAAGCTTTTGTGTCTAGTTAGCATGTATGTGTTTAGACTCTGATTGTAGTTTAAATTTAGCTTCTGTGCTGTAGTCACAGGGTGATGTAGCAAAATGCTTACAGTTTAGATAATGTGTGACCTAGTGTTTAGGGTGTACCTTGTGATAGTCACGATAGCCTTTCTAACCCTGCTTAGACTGTCTGAATGATTAGCATTTCATTGGTGTCGTTCATTTTATTGCTGTATAAAAGTACTTTCAGCCTCTTTCAAGTTATATCACACACAAAAAATTGTACTTCTCCAGCACTCTGGGGTAAATGGATGAGGGGACTAGGCTCTAGCCTTTGCCCAGCCACCCCTGAGGGCTAAGGCAATCAATATTTCTACACGTCTATAACCATTGTGGCACACTAGTGTGCCCAGGCACATTCGTTGAGAAATTCTGGTTGTATGAGATAACGGATCACTAAATTACTGTCTCAGATATTAAATATTCAAGTTAATAGTCTAAAACTCTTAATAGTTTTGGGCATTAGGCAAACAGTAGAAGCTAAAGGAGTCTTCTCAGTTGAGTCAAGTTAACATTACATTAAAAATCTTTGACCTGTATTGGATTATGTTTGAAGTGATTTGTAAACTAGATTAAAAATACTATTCTGCATTTGACAAAGTGGCCAAGTGTACAGTATGATAAATTTAATTTTTCTTACCTTACCAAATAATCTTTGAGAATTCATGAGTAAGCCAGCCATCAGATTATTTGAAAATATTTTTAGAATTGTGGCAGGGAGTATTTTTCCCTTTTGCTTTGTCATGGAATAGTGAGGAAAAGCTCTGTACTCCAGCCCCCTATGACCCCTCATTTGTCAGCAGCAACTGTCTGCAAGGAGAATTGCTGAGACAGGAAGGACTGGTGCTTTATAGGAAGGGATTGCACTAGGAGAACTCTAATGCTGGAGATAGATGGTAGTGAACAAGCTTGCCTTTTTCTTCTCTTCTTTCCCTTGGACCTGGTGCCTGCTTCCATTGCCAAGGAGGGGAGCCAGGGAAAGAGCTGGACTTGGCCAGGTGGTTAGGGGAGTATGGTAGAGGAGTAGGAGGCTGTGGGCCTGAGCTAAAGAATGGGAGGTGGAAGAATCAAACACCCGTTGTAAAGATCACCTTACACAATGATCACCTTACCCTGCTTTTTGCAGAAGACTGTCACAGTTGTTACCATTGGATGGGAACTTTGGACTGCCTTTAGTGGCAGATTCAGCAACTAGGTGTTTTAACTTTTAAGCAGAAATACCTTGAGGAGGTTGAGGGGAGTGTTACAAATAAGAAAGGTCCGTACCAAAATTTTTAAATTTTGGAATGCAGTAAGCTATCAGGTTGAATTCCTTTTTACTGTCAATTAAATTGTTATTACATGTACATAAAAATCTCTAGTTATAGCAAGGAAATTTATAAAACGGTAATTTTATCTCTTTCAGAATTACTATGAGGCTACTATTTTGTACTGTTTTTTCTTTTATTAAAATACGTTGAGATTTTGTTTTAGCATTACTTTTAGACATACATGTCAATAGATTTTTTTCTTTTTTGATTTGGTTTTACAGACAGTTTCCATTATATAACAATGATATACGATGGCAACAGCCTAATCCAAACCCTGCTGGACCATACCTTGCTTACCCCATTATATCTGCTCAGCCACCTGTTTCTACAGAGTATACATATTATCAGCTGATGCCAGCACCATGTGCCCAAGTTATGGGTTTCTATCATCCTTTTCCTGCACCTTACTCCAACACTTTTCAGGCTGCAAATACTGTCAATACTATAACTGCAGAATGCACTGAGCGTCCAAATCAGCTTGGACAGGTCTTCCCGTTATCTGGTCATCGAAACAGAAACAGTAATAGAGGACCAGTGGTACCAAAAGTAAGTGACTGAATTTGATTGGCTTTTGTGTTTGATATTTCTCTTGTTAGTAATAGTATAAGTAATTTGCTACTTGTATTGATTAGCCTTTAATCCTGAATTTACCTTTTAAAAAACAGTCAATGGTGTAGCATTTATAAAATAATTTTTTTTCCATTACTTTTGGTCCTCATTCTTAAATGGTGATATGATTTACAGTCATCTTCCACTTCCTTCAGAGAGTTTACATAAGCATAATGCACAGATATTTCCAAAGTATTTTAATTTAGTGATAAAAATTGCATAGTGACACCAGTTTTAATAAGTGATTAGTTTGGATCCTTTGCTAGCAGTGTTGAGTGGCTAATGCACATCAAGACATTTCAGTCTTCAGAAATAAGCAGGAGATATTATGGAAAAGAACATTTGTCTCTTCAACTTCATTATTTCTGTTCTGTCAATTTTTAGTAGGAATAGCACTTTGTTATTCAAGGGATGCTTTATTATGTGAATACAAGGTCTCCCAGGGCTAAAGAAAATTAAAGATAAATGTGGGCAATGACCTTTTGTCAGCACCAGCCTTTGACTAAATTAAAAAAAAAAGACACAAAGGCCTTGAAATCACAGGAGGATTAAGGTTAATTCTAGGTGACTGTTTCTTAACTAAAAGGTTACTTTTCTATTGAGGCCATGATATCAAAGCACATAAGAAGAAAAACCATGTTTCTTTTCAGCACTTTTGAGCTAATAGAAGGCAGAGGGATTAGATGCATTTTATGACTTATTGTCAAGGAGTTGATGCTTTCCTAGATTCCATTAGCCTAGCCTCTTTGGTGAAAAGTCTTTGCTATCTTCTGGCATACTTTTAACAGATTAAAATACAAACAAGCAGCAGAAGTTGCTTTGAAAAGTATTTTAGTCTTTGTTCATGGAAACATTCTGGATCAAGGGAAATCCTTTTGGGACCTCTGAGAATGAAAAGAAGACAATAGTATATAACTTTCAGAGTTTGAAGTAACATGATTTCTCAGAGTGCATTTCCAGCACTTGAATCTAAGAAGTTAAATTTGGAGTTGTATAAATTGCTATTAAGTGATGAATACCCATATTTTTTAAAATGAAGGAAAGGATCAGCTTTTTAATATTTTCTTTTTAAACTCTTAAACAGAAATTTCTTTTGTAATTCATTGCTAAAATTTCTCTTTTGGATAAGTTACCATCCTTTTTATTACCCTTTTAAATAAAAATTTGCAACCCCTAATTTGTCATGATTATACTCTTATTGTTTATTAGATATTGATTGAGAAAACTAAAAATGCAAATGACAATTAAAATGAATTTATATTTTATTATAGTAATATTAATGGTTATTTGAAAGTAGTATATAAATGTGTGTATAATACATTATTTACCCTGTTATCATTGGCTGCAGATAATTTCATGAAATCCTAACACAGTAACCCTGTTTCCTCATGGGTTGGGAGTCACTAATTTGTAGCCTACATTTAAGTATCTTTTATAAAGGATGTGTATTTTATAATATTTAGTACATTGAATAAGATCTTAAGTTTTTTGTTTTTTTTTTTACTTCAATCAGCAACAGCTTTTACAACAGCACATAAAAAGCAAAAGGCCACTGGTGAAAAATGTAGCTACTCAGAAAGAGACAAATGCAGCAGGTCCTGATAACCGATCAAAAATTGTGCTACTGGTAGACGCTTCACAGCAAACTGGTAAGGCAAGATTTCTTACATATATACGTTATAGGTTTTTAAAAAAATTTATTTTATTGAGGGAATTCCCTGGTGGTCCAGTGGTTAGGGTTCCATGCTTCCACTTCAGGGGGCATGGGTTTGATCCCTGGTTGGGGATCCCGCATGCTACATGGCAAGGCCAAAAAAAAAAAATTATTTTATTGAAGTACAGTTGATTTACA